>NC_133330.1:221967764-223167764 GCF_042186555.1 Aquarana catesbeiana | reverse complement strand
CTATCCAGCGCACCAATTAAGGTCTGAACCAGCGCAGTGCATTCATCTTAGTAAATGACCCCCCATGTGTGTGTGTTCTTATACTTCTTATATAATTTATTACTGATTTGTTCCTATTCATTTTTAATCACACCATTTATTATTAGGATTTCATCTTCATTTCCCATGGAAGTGGCTGGGTCAGTCATTGTGAGCATTTATCTTCAAGGCCTGGAGCTGACCCACATAGTTACATGCTCCTTTCCCTCCTCCATATTTCCTTTCTTTTCTCTCAGTTTCTCTCCTTTTTCTCCCTCCATCTCCCCTTCCCCCCTCCCCCACTTTCCCACTGTTTCTCTCACATTTCTTCCCTTTCCTCTCCTCTATGTATATTGAATTAAATAAATAGCTAAGTACCCTTTCTAGTCATTAAATCTAAGATCTCACATATGGACTTATCCCAAAAATATCTTTCATATGACAAATATATCTTTTTAGTCCTTATGTATACGTATAATGTAGAACCCTATGATAACAACTTGATAACACTTCCTCTGGGCTATACACCAGATAATTGGACTGGTTTGTACCTTTTGATACATGCTTGTGTATGTTATGCATACATGTGTGCACATGCAATCCTGCTTGTGTATATGTGCGTGCATGATTATATATGCATTTCTATGTGTTGATTTATTGAGAATGGTGTGCACTGGACAGGTGACCACAGTCACCTTCTAGTGGGCTCACTATAATCTATTAACTCTATAATGAATCATGTAGTAATCTTTTAATCGATTGATTCATTTTTTTATTAATACATTTTTTATTCATTTGTTTTTTGATTAATGTATTTATTAATTCGTTGTTGCACTTATGTAGTTTATGATGAGCCTCTTTCCTTCTTTTTTTCTGTGTTCTGTTATATTTTCTGTGTTCAGTAATATTGTGAGATTTTTATATGAATTTTATGTGTTCCCCGTATCGTATGTGATGCACTTTATGTCTCCATCAATCATTGCATATGCACGCCTCCTGACTCCGCCCCTTGTCCCACTATTTAAGACTGCTCCCCTATCCCATCCTTTATGCTTGAAAAAGGAGCGCGGCTGCCACACCACTTGCAGCACGAAAGCTCAGAAACACGTCACATGTTAGTGAAATCACAGCCCCACGCCACCACGTGCCTTCCAAGCCTCTCTCTGGATGAGATCTGACACCGCACGGCCATCTTCCATCTTGTAAGCGGTGATCAGTGAGGACAAACCAGGAACAGCATCACTGAGCTCCCCGGTTTTGACAGCTCACCACCTTCACACCCTCCCCTGGATATCTGATGTCCCAGCAGGACTCCACTATACTAGTGAAAAGTGTACCTCACCGTGACCTGATCATCCAATTTGACCCTGCTCCTGGACATTATCCAGCTCACCTATGTGCAACATTGCCTTCTGTCATGTGAGTTGATATTGCTTTTTTTTAATTAAAGTGTATACTATTTATTTAGAGATGCCCCTTCCTTGTTTTTCTCAGGGAATATAGCTTGGTGTAGTGTCACCTATAGCAGTCCCTGTTCCTATAAGCCAAGCAAGCCTAGACTACTGGAGCCTGCCTTTAGGAAACATATGTTCAGGAGCCAGGATGTACAGAAAGAAACAAAGAACAAAATAGTTCCTGTAGTTCCAGGAGGGCAGTTGTCCACAGGGATGGCTGGGTCTGGCGAGTTAAGGTGCAGGCATATATAAAAGTCAGGGTTAGTACAGGCGTCAGGTAGAGGCAGCACTGCCCTGGTCAGGCAATGATCAGGAACACTTTTTCTGTCATACACTGGTCTGGTGACACTGAAAATGGTGTGGTGGTGGTCAGGAAAACTGTTGCTTGCTGCACTGGTCTTTTGTGGTGGCAATCAGGAACACCGATTCTAGATACACTGGTCAGGTGACACTGTGATTGGTGTGGTGCTGATCAGAGAACTGTAACTGGCTGCACTATTAGGGCTCATTCACACATGAGGTTTGGGAGCAGTAAAAACTTGCAGTTGAACTATGGTTTTTCCAACCCTGAACCGCTACCCCCTTTAACTGCAGGGGCAGTAGCTGGGGGTGTACACATGTCACAGCTGCAAAGCTTAGCTTCGCAGCTGTGGCAGGAATTGTAGTCCCTGTATGCCTGCTGATTATTCATCCCATTCAAGTAAATGGGGGGCTTTTGTGGGGTCCAAGGGGTTAAAGCAGGTGGTGAGGAGGCAATGCAAAAATTTAAAAAAATGGCGTGGGAGTACCCCTCAAAATCCATACCAGACCCTTATGTTAGTTACGTAACCGGGTGACCCCGCCCCCTCTGACATCATGGGGAAAGCCATAGGGAAGTCCCCGTGAAGTCCCCATGCGTCAGAGGGGGGCGGGGTCACCGCCCTCGGTTATATAAGAACTGTCAGAAGAACAGAAGTGTCATACATGCGGGAACCTCCCATGAATGCTGATCGTCTGGAGAATTAAACGGGGAAGAAGACGCCGGAGGAAGATGCGGACGAGAAGACCGAAGGAAGAAGCAGAGGATCAGAGGAAGAAAAGGAAGAAGCGGGGGAAGAACAAGATGGAGGAAGAAAACCGAATGAAGACCAGAAGATGATGGAAGAAGAAGTGGGGAAAGAAGAAGACATTAATAAAGAAATTGTCAAAAATCGTCTCTTGTCTTTTTTAACATTTTTGACACTTTTTTGTAAAATGGTACCCCATTACCATTTCACACGGGGGACCAGGATCTGGGGGTCCTCTTGTTAAAGGGGGCTTCCAGATTCCGATAAGCCCCCCGCCCGCAGACCCCCACACCCACTGGGCAAGGGTTGTGGGGATGAGGCCCTTGTCCCCATCAACATGAGGACATCCTTCCCCATGTTGAGGGCATGTGACCTGGTACAGTTCAGGGGGGCACTCTCTCGTCCCCCCCTCTTTTCCTGCAGCCTGCCAGGTTGCTTGCCCAGATAAGGGTCTGGTATGGATTTTTAGGGGGACCCCCATGCCATTTTTTAAAAAATTTTGGCGCAGGGTTCCCCTTAAAATCCATACAGGTCTGTTATGGATTTTGAGGGGGACTCCCACGCCATTTTTTATTTTTAATTTTGGCGCGGGGCTCCCCTTAATATCCATACCAGACCTGAAGGGCCTGGTATGGAATTTGGAGGGACCCCCACGCATTTTTTTTTTTTTAATTTTGGTTTGGGGTTCCCCTTAATATTCATACCAGACCCAAAGGGCCTGGTAATGCACTGTGGGGGAATCCCAGGCCATTTTTTTTTTTTATGACTTTTATGGGTATTGCAGAGACCCAACAATTCATTATAGCTGCCGGCGCTACCGCTAGTACTTTTAAATGACTTTCTTTTCCTTTAAAAATGTAATTTTGCTCTCGAACTGTTGTAAACACGGGAAGCATGCGCCACTTTACAGGCATACTATAGACACCCCCCAGGTACGAAATTTAAAAGAATATTTCACTTTTATTGTTTCACTTTAAGCATTATTAAAATCACTGCTCACGAAAAAACGGCCGTTTTTAAAACTTTTTTTTGCATTGCTACATGTCCCCTGGAGCAGGACCCAGGTCCCCAAACACTTTTTATGACAATAGCTTGCATATTAACCTTTAAAATTAGCACTTTTAATTTCTCCCATAGACTTTTAATGGGTGTTCCGCGGCTTTCGAATTTGCCGCAAACACCCCAAATTGTTCGCTATTCGGCGAACGGGCAAACAGCCAATGTTCAAGTCGAACTCATGTTCAGACAGTCCATCCCTAATGGATAGATAATTTTCAGAATCTTATACTATACCATAGTGACACTGTACTACTCTGGGGAGGGCGTTTTGTTTATTCTATGATAGCTTATTACAGTGATGATCACTGTAAAAGCAATACATTTAACTGTCATACATGGCTTTCATTCATGACTCATTTTTTGCTGTAAATGGCCACAGCTATCACATGATACAGGGCTGCTGTTACTGGCTCTATACCATGTGATCACTGTGACCAATCACAGATCGTAAGCAATGCTTGGATGTCATTTATGACAGTTGTTTACAAGTGAAAATTGTAATTGGTCACAGTGATCACATGGTACCTGGGCCAATCACAGCAGTCGGGTACCAACAACTGTGATCCGCTGTGTCCAGTGGACACACCAGTCACAAATTGTGCCGCTGTACACCCCAGAAAGTATTCATGAGGTGCGTGAGCAGGAGGACATACTGATGTGTTCTACAAGAACTAGGGAGCACTCGCTCAGCCTTTTATATAGATTGCCTGGGCAGGAAGTGGTTAAATAGAACAGGACCTAGTGCAGAGTCTTGTGGTAAACCACTAGTGATTGGTCTCTGTTCCGAATGAACCCCATTTACAACCACACTCTGGTTTAGCCAACTGCATATCCACTGAACCACTCAAGGGTTAAATCCTATCTTGTACAACTTTTTAATCAGATTATGTGGAACTGTATCAAATTTAGGTGTACGTTTATAAAACTGAGAACTCAGAGGGAGAACAGAGGAGAAGTGTTTCCTCTGAAAACAGCCGAGATAAGTGTAAAAGTGGTTGGGTTGCCTGTAATCTCATGAGATATTGTGAGATTACGGTGCAGCCAAGTTCAAAAAGTGAAACTAAAGTTTAAAAGAACATGTAATTACAAGTTTTCAGACATGTGATAACTAAGGAAAATATATATATATATATATATATATATATATATATATAATGTAGCGCCCTGCTCCTGTTGACCAGGTGCTCGCATGTAAATTTAGTTTTTTTGGCTGAGATGTAACCAGCTCAGATTGAATGTATATGGTTTATTGGATCTGTTCTGGAATTGACTTTGTTGTTCCCACTGTTGCCAGTAGGTGTCACTGGTACCACAGGAAAGTGTGCGAATAACAACTTAGTGACACTTTAATGAATATTCTTTTTTTCAGAAACAGCCCAGTAGGAGGTTCCTGCTGCTGTGCAGTCTGGGAGAGCGTATTTATGGTACAGATGCCATGCCTGCTAGGAAGAAGCCGAGCCAAGCTGAGGAAATCCAGGGGAGGACCCTTACTGGAGAGAGCCAGGATGAAGTCTGGTCTCCCAGAGGGGCCTGGTAACTTGGAGAAGTTACCAATCTCTAACCTATCCTCACAGCACTGCCAGGTTGGCATAAAGGTTCTGGTACTGTGAATAAGCTGTTCTACATCTTAATTACCCTTACAGTACTGCCCGGTCGGCTTAAAGGTTCTGGTACTGTGAAGACGCTGCTCTACAATTCAATCAAGGTAACTGTCTGGCTGCTAAGTTTGTGAGAGAGACTTATCCAGGCATATACTGGCTGCTAAGTCTGTGAGAGAGGCTTATCCAGACATCTTGCAGGTTGCTAGATCTGTGGCAGAGATCTACCCAGCCATACAAGATTTACAAAGAGAAAGCTGTGTTTTGTCCTTTATTCTGAAGAGTCTGTAAGTGACCTGCTACAAGAGAAAAAAAAAGGTATCTGCAACTTCCCTTCAACCTCTTCACTGCTACTTCTTTCAAGTCTTTTTCATTAAGGCATTGAAGAAAAAGAACTAAGTGACTGGTGCATACATTGATGGGCGCAAGGCCCAATATAGACTCTAATGCCCTGTACAGACGGTCAGATTTTCCAATGGAAAATGTGCGATTGGAGCTTGTTGTCGGAAATTCCGACCGTGTGTGGGGTCCATCTGACTTTTTCCATCTGAATTTCCGACACACAAAGTTTGAGAGCAGGCTATAAAATTTTCCGACAACAAAATCCGTTCGCGTAAATTCCGACCGTGTGTGTGTGGACAATTCCGACGCACAAAGTGCAGCGCATGCTCAGAATAAATTCCACGATGGAACTGCTCGGTCTGGTAAAATTAGCGTTCGTAATGGATATAGCACTTTCGTCACGCTGCAATGTTTTAAATTGTTTAATGCAGCGCACTTTCTTCTTCTTTATAATGTTAGAAGAATGAAGTTGTTTTGCTACTCACATTCACAGAGACTTCTCACAAACGTCTTTCTTTATTATTTATCGTGATTTCATGAATATAATATTTTGATTTGTCTCATTTCTGAAGGAAAACACACATAGGCTAGTATTATTAAAAAAAAAAAACTTTATTAAGGGGTCCTAACCAAACAAAGAGGGAGGCAACGCTGGAGAAACTGCAGAAATTGGCGAAGCCTTTGGCCCCCAGGGCACACATCAACTATTTTAAGTCAAAATTGGTGGCCTGAGGAGTCCATAAGGGAGTACAATCTGGTCCAGAAGTCCAAGAGATCATGAACAGCAGCAGATGACATGTATGTCCCCAGGCAGTGGTCATACAAGAGCCTGCATCTTTTGTCAGACCAGACTGAACCCAGGCCATCACTTTCTTGTCTTCCTTCCATGCTTCCTTCCAGGCTGTGTCTGTGGTGTTGGAGTTGTGGCAGGAGGAGGAGGAGGATGATGCAACTCACACAGGTGGGTATTGGGTGCGATTTGGCCCCTCACCCCCTTAGTTAATATTTTATAAATGATTTCCTCACACATGAGGCATTGGCCCTAATGCATGTCATGCAGATTTGTGGCAGCCATAGAGGCAAAGGCCTCTTCATGAGTGGGGGTGGCTCTGAGGGACGCAGAATCCTCCTGAATCAGCCTGAGCGCTGACTCCTCCACATTACTCCCCTTCCTAGGTCTTTTGTTTGGAAGGCGGAGGGGAGGAACCTGCGATTCTGTGAGGCTCCTACTGGGCCCGGCCTCCTCTTGGCTGCCACTTACCCCAGCCTCCTCCTGGCTGCCACTTACCCCAGCCTCCTCCTGGCTGCCACTAACCCCTGCCTCCTCCTGGCTGCCACATTCCACAGCCTCCTCCTGTGTGCCACATTCCACAGCCTCCTGGCTGAGGTCTTCCTGTGTATGAAAAAGGGACATAGTTTTAATTTTTTCTTCATCAATCACACACAATTTTCATCTCATGACTGTTGCAAATTGAATGTTAACAAATATAACAGACTATCATTCTGAGCCCAGCATTTTTCATTCTTGTCCCAATTATTTTTGCCCACTACTGTCTATTGATATGTAAAACACTTTATTAAATCAGCAATTAGTGATCAATAATAACATCTAGTAATTATCATTTATTTATAGACCAGAAATCTGTAGAAGAATGCTATACCTGGTTCAAGCTGGGCTCCTCCACTTCTTCCTGGCTGGAAGTCCCAGGTTGGACATCGGAAGCCTCAGCTGGGGTGGAAGATAGGGTGGAAGGAAGGGTTGAGAGGGATTCCCTGACTTCAGTCTGGTCTGTCAGAAATCGCAGTCTCTCATAGTACCACAGCCTGGGGACATAAACCTCATCTGCTGCAGCTCCGGATCTCTGGGAATCCTGGAACTTCTTGCGCTCCTGCTCCTCAGGCCACCAATTTTGGCTTTTAAATAGGGGATGGTTGCCGTGGGGACCACCGGCTTTACCAACTCCAGCAGTTTCTCCAGCGCTGCCTGCCTCTTTTGTTTATGATTATATTGCGGGTGTTTGACCTGCCACAGACAGGGCAGCTCCCTGTATTTGTCTATGAACAGGGGAGGACGTTGTGGTCATTGAAGCCATCCATTTTATCTGCAATACACAAGACAAACCCTAATGTCAGGCTAAAGTCTCCTAATCTTGTCCCAATATAGGCCTCAATCTATAAGCAGTATAGGCCCAAGTTAAAATTGTACCTTTGTTATCACGATCGGCGCTTCTGATACTCCTTCCTCCGCTCACAGATCATATGTACAACGCACGCGTGTTACGCTTTATATACACTGCACATGCATGAAACTCCGCCCGCCCAGG
Source organism: Aquarana catesbeiana (assembly GCF_042186555.1). Taxonomy (NCBI): domain Eukaryota; kingdom Metazoa; phylum Chordata; class Amphibia; order Anura; family Ranidae; genus Aquarana; species Aquarana catesbeiana. The sequence continues at coordinate 223,159,923 of NC_133330.1, read as the reverse complement.
GTGTTCTTTCTAGTCTATTCCCTGCCCCTTCTCTTTCGGCGCAGACAGAGCAGGTGCATGATAATAGCAGCAACGAGGAGGAGGAGGAAACTATGACGGGAAGTATGGTCCTTACCCCAATCCAAATGCGAGAAAGGCCAAGATCATGGCGAAAGATGTGAAGAGTCTGCAGAAGAATTTTGGGGTATGGCGATCCAAGGATCAACTGAGGAAGCGGCGGTCGGACCTCAAAATCAGGGAGCATGATCAATATAGAAGGATCAGTAGAGTGGTGCAAAAAAGTAAGTAGTTGTCCTGTGTTCCTATTCTTTATTCTTATTACGTTCGTGCTGCTCCATGTGCTTTTCTTTACTGTTGTACAGTTTAAAATGGCAACTTTCATGTTCATGGACACATTATTCGTTCGTATTAGTTCGGCCACTAAAACACCATGTTTTGGCCAGATGCAGTTCAATACATTTTTTCTGGCCTACTTCTCTTAAAATAAGTTTGTTGGCTAGATGGGTTTGTAACTAGAATGAAATGCTAACTAGATTTTGTGTAAGGAGAGGACACTCAGCAGCTGTTTACATATCTGGACGCTGGAGCACTAGTGTGGGACACCAGAACACCCTTTTTATTGGGGGCCCCACATAGGTGCTCCAGTGTATACTATAGGGGTGTCTCCATCTGTGAAGCTTGCACAAAACAGGTAAGTATTCCAGCTTTACAAAGGTAAAAAATATTTCTTCATCTTGGAACTCTGCCAAAAGAGACAATTGTACCCCACTTCCAAGCAATGTTTCCTATTCCTATTTCTGGTCTCAAATATCTGTGCTAAGTATACCTATTTTTTTCACATAGTAGAGAAAAGACTCGGAGGACACCACTCATCAGAGGAGACCATGGACCCCCCACCTCAGGAAGTAGGGGAAATCCCCCAAACCCAACCAGAGGAGGAAGAGGGAGACGTTATAGAACTTGTCACCACAACAGGTGAGTGTCTGCGACCACAGCTTCAGGTGAGAGATGGATGCCTGCATATTTATAATACATGGTGTGTTTTTTTTGTTTTTGTTTTAGGTGATCGTGATGTTGTGGAAGAGGAATGTCATTTCACAAGTCAAAGTGCCCAGGTCCTCATCGGGGAGATAATGGGGTATAATAGGAATTTAGAAAACATCAATGATGTTCAAAACAAAATGAAGAACATCACTGATGTTTTAGGGAGAATATAAAATACTCAGAAATCCCTAACTTATTGCAGGTTTATTGTTGTTTTTATGACTAATTTTTGACATATTATAGAAAAGCCAAAATTTGAAGATGCACACAGTGTGTCAACATGTGCTATCTGCTATCACGGGAGATCAATGCACGTGTTTTGTGAGTGCAACCCCTTCCAGTGATGACGTCAATTGTGACGAAATGGCCGTAGTGTCACAACGCTAGCACGCATCGCGCATGCGCGATTTCATTTTAAACGGCAGTGGAGTTATTTTTGTTACCCCTGCTAGGATTTTATTACTGCTTGTATTTATTTAAAATAAACCTGCCATAGTTTATCTACACTATTGGAGTCCATTTCTCTTTTTGGCATCTATGCTTTACCTCTGCTGGAACCCATCGGTAGTTAACATCGATTGCCATATAAGAAGTATCCCTGGGATCGCATCCTTCGTATTGCTCCTTGGTGTTTCTGATTAACCATTCAGGAAGGAGGGTGGAGAAACGTCTACAGAGCTCCCTGTGGGATATCCCCCGTGGTCTATACACTTCTACTGAGCCTGTTTTGACCCCCCTGAATAAGGGTGATCGCAGACTGTCCGGTAAGCCTCCATTTCTCTATCACAAGGTGGTGGGCAGCACCAGCGGTGGAACATTGATCCAGAATGTACATTTGAACACCAATGTTTATGGACTTTATTTTCACCTTCACTTCATTATATTGATTGTCGTTCATTATATTATATTTTATTATGCCATTGCAATATCTTTATGAGCACTTTATTGATTGAATAATATATGTATCAGTCGTTATCACTTTAACGGTTGTTACTCACTTTAGTTGATAATTTATTTACTTAACACATTTCCCTTTTGTGATTCTTGTCCAGCGCTGCACTGTTTCTTTCTATATCCACTTCTGTGCCCTTATATCGGGGTTATAATGTCCAGCTGCAGGACTCTTCTCACGAATTTTAGTTGTTAATAATAATTTTAATATCTCACTGTTTACGCACCAAGCGCAATCTTTTCTTTTTATATTATTGAGGGATGAATGCCTAAATAATGTGTATTACTTTGGCCAGCCCCTCCTTACTTACACTCTTGGCAGCCCACTGGACAGGTAAGTGTCATAATACAAAGATATAAATACACACTGTACACATTTTAGCACATTTTTACATTCTGCTATTACCTATCAAGATAATAATAGGATACAAAAACTTTTAACATTACCATTTGAAAGTATTCAGGCAGGCCCTTGCACTACATGCTTTGGGGAATTCATCCATAAATCTGACCACAAAAGAGGTGGGTATAGTGTGTATAGGTTTGGCAAAGTCAGCAGATAGAGGATTGGTATCAGCTGACTTAGCAGCTGGGGGTGAGGGTTCCAAATAATTTTGGGACCCAAAAAAAAAAGCCTTTGGCACTCTGCCTGAATTTAAAGCACAAATAACATTTTTTACACACTTTAGGAGGTGTTTTGGGTAAAGCACTACTATGGAGCTGACAAAATACATTAAGTGACTAGACGAGGTGGATAAAGGGCCAAGGAGAGCATGTGAAGGCAAATATGCATGAAGAACAAAAAAAAAACTTTAAAAAAAATCCAGCATGCATGAGGACAAAGGGGACATTCACAGCATATTACAATCATGGTAATTCGGGAATGAGGAAAGAAATACAATATATTATCAAACATTAAATACAATAAAATGTGATGTTAAAGGTGGATAAAAATCTTACCTTAATATAGTCCTTCTGCAGGACCTAGAAAATGGCAGAACAGGTCTCTGGGATAATGATCCCCAGAGCCTGGGGGGAGATGCCTGTCAAGAACTTGAGGTCCTGCAGGCTTCTCCCCGTCTCCAAGTACCGCAGGGTGGCGACTAGCTTTTGCTCTGGAGTGATGGTTTGCCTCATGCAGGTATCCTGCCTACTGATATAAGGGGTCAGCAAAGCCAACAAACGGTTGGGGGTCCGTCATCCAGAGAAAGCTCCTGAAATCCTCAGGATTATTCTCATGGATCTCATGGACTAAAGGCATGTGACAGAATTGGTCATGATGGAGCAATCAATTCTTGGTCCATGAACTCCTCCTCACCCTGTTCATGGACTGGGCTTGTGTCAAAGTAAGAACCCCAACACCAAGCCCCCGCACAGCACGAACTCTATGATGAGTACGTACAAGCAACATGGCTAGAAAACTGTCGGCTGGTCAGAACGAAGTAATAGAACACACTGAAGAACAGCAAGGCCTGTGAAGAGCCTCTGAAAATCAGTAACAAACAAACAAGAACACACTGATAAATCAATGGGAACTCACTGCACGCACTGAAGAACAGATACAAACCCACAAGCACAAACTGAACACCAGAAATACGATCTGAAAACCACAAGTCTGAAAAAGCGCGAATCGTCTCTCACCAAACTTTTACTAACACGAGATTAGCAAAAGGAACCCAAAGGGTGGCGCGCTTGGTATTGAACTGCCCTTTTATAGTCTCGTCGTACATGGTGTACATCACCGCGTTCTTGACGTTCGGAAATTCCGACAACTTTGTGCGACCATGTGTATGCAAGACAAGTTTGAGCCAACATCTGTCGGAAAAAAACGATGGATTTTGTTGTCGGAATGTCCGATCAATGTCTGATCGTGTGTACAGGGCATAAGTCTCTGATATGGTGAACTGTGGGTAAGGGGCAAAAACCCAATTTAAATCAGCAGCTCCTTCGGGGGTCAGTGCTACATATATATATCTATATATATATATATATATATCTATATATATATATATATATATATATATATAGATATATATATATATATATATCACACTTGTATATAGTATATATTTATTAATTTTTAACCCACTGGTGCTGATATTAGGAAGAAAGAAGCCTTCTTCCTCTTATCACACCAGCTTCTCCCCCAGATCCATCACCTCTGAGCTGGTGAATCTGGAAGGGAGATATTTCAGTGTAACTGCTGTGAGATCTTCAGATCTCACTTTTATAAACTGGTCAGTTGTGACAGAACGGTCATGTACTGTGATGAGAAGCGGAGAATATGCTCTCTGCTCCTTATCTCAGCTACATAATCCTGTACACCCCGGAGATCATCCGTGATCCTGAGGTTCATGGCTGATCTCTGTTTTATGTTTTATAAACGGACACCTTACTTTGGAGGCTTTTAGTTAGGACTACAGTACACTAGGGTGCCGTGAAGTGGCCCTGCAGCTTACGCATATACAGTATTTGCAAATGTGTGCAAACCCGTGGTTTTAACGTGAATTGTTAGACAGGACAATCTGGTTTGTTGCAGGCTGGTTTGTAAGTGAGCTGGGAATTTTTCTTTCTTGTTTATTGACATGCATCACCCTTCCATGTGCTCCTTGCTGCAAAGGCCAGTTATAGGTTGGGGTGGTTGACATTTGTTTGGTGAATTGTTGAGGGGACACACTGGATACCTTCACTGCCATTGTGCTATTGCTGGTTGTCAAGTGCATTCCTATATCTTTAACTGCTTGTCTACTGGGAACTTTTACCCCCTTCCTGTCCAGGCCAATTTTCAGCTTTCAGCACTGTGGCACTTTGAATGACAATTGTGCGTTCATGCAACGGTGTACCCAAACAAAATTTTTATCATTTCTTGAGACAGATATATTTCTTTTTTTATTTCTTTTGGTGGTATTTAATCACCACTGGGTTTTTATTTGTTGCTAAAAAACGAAAAAAGACTGAAAATTCATTCATTGTCTCCATTATATGCCATCTCTTGCAAGTAATAGGAGGTTGAGAATAGAGATGAGCCGAACACCCCCCTGTTCGGTTCGCACCAGAACATGTGAACAGGAAAAAGGTTCGCTCGAACACGCGAACACCGTTAAAGTCTATGGGACACGAACATGAATAATCAAAAGTGCTAATTTTAAAGGCTTATATGCAAGTTATTGTCATAAAAAGTGTTTGGGGACCCGGGTCCTGCCCCAGGGGACATGGATCAATGCAAAAAAAAGTTTTAAAAACGGCCGTTTTTTCAGGAGCAGTGATTTTAATAATGCTTAAAGTCAAACAATAAAAGTGTAATATCCCTTTAAATTTCGTACCTGGGGGGTGTCTATAGTATGCCTGTAAAGGGGCCCATGTTTCCCGTGTTTAGAACAGTCTGACAGCAAAATGACATTTCGAAGGAAAAATTCCATTTAAAACTACCCGCGGCTATTGCATTGCCGACAATACACATAGAAGTTCATTGATAAAAACGGCATGGGAATTCAACACAGGGAAACCCCGAACCAAAATTAAAAAAAAAAAAATGACGTGGGAGTCCCCCTAAATTCCATACCAGGCCCTTCAGGTCTGGTATGGATATTAAGGGGAACCCCGGACAAAATTAAAAAAAAAAATGATGTGGGGTTCCCCCTAAATTCCATACCAGAACCTTCAGGTCTGGTATGGATTTTAAGGGGAACCCCGCACCAAAAAAAAAAAAAACGCGTGGGGTCCCCCCCAAAATCCATACCAGACCCTTATCTGAGCACGCAACCTGGCAGGCCGCAGGAAAAGAGGGGGGGACGAGAGTGCAGCCCCCCCCCTCCTGAACCGTACCAGGCCACATGCCCTCAACATTGGGAGGGTGCTTTGGGGTAGCCCCCCAAAACACCTTGTCCCCATGTTGATGAGGACAAGGGCCTCATCCCCACAACCCTGGCCGGTGGTTGTGGGGGTCTGCGGGAGGAGGGCTTATCGGAATCTGGAAGCCCCCTTTAACAAGGGAACCCCCAGATCCTGGCCCCCCCGTGTGAAATGGTAAGGGGGTACTTACCCCTACCATTTCACTAAAAAACTGTCAAAAATGTTAAAAATGACAAGAGACAGTTTTTGACAATTCCTTTATTTAAATGCTTCTTCTTTCTTCTATCTTCCTTCATCTTCTTCTGGCTCTTCTGGTTCTTCCTCCGCCGTTCTCGTCCAGCATCTCCTCCGCGGCGTCTTCTATCTTCTTCTCCTCGGGCCGCTCCGCACCCATGGCATGGGGGAGGCTCCCGCTCTTCTCTTCATCTTCTTCTTCATCCTCTTCTCTTCTTCCTTCTTCTCTTCTTCATTTTCTTCTCTGGGCCGCTCCGCACCCATGCTGGCATGGAGGGAGGCTCCCGCTGTGTGACGGAGTCTCCTCATCTGACGGTTCTTAAATAACGTGGGGCGGGGCCACCCGGTGACCCCGCCCCCCCTCTGATGCACGGTGACTTGACGGGACTTCCCTGTGACATCACGGGGAATGCCACAGGGAAGTCCCGTCATGTCCCGTGCGTCAGAGGGGGCAGGGTCACCGAGTGGCCCCGCCCCCCGTTATTTAAGAACCGTCAGACGAGGAGACGCCATCACACAGCGGGAGCCTCCCTCCATGCCAGCATGGGTGCGGAGCGGCCCAGAGAAGAAAATGAAGAAGAGAAGAAGAGAAGAAGGAAGAAGAGAAGAGGATGAAGAAGATGAAGAGAAGAGCGGAGCCTCCCCCCATGCCATGGGTGCGGAGCGGCCCGAGGAGAAGAAGATAGAAGACGCCGCGGAGGAGATGCTGGACGAGAACGCCGGAGGAAGAGCCAGAAGAACCAGAAGAAGATGAAGGAAGATAGAATAAAGAAGAAGCATTTAAATAAAGGAATTGTCAAAAACATTCTCTTGTCATTTTTAACATTTTTGACAGTTTTTTTTGTGAAATAGTAGGGGTAAGTACCGCCTTACCATTTCACACAGGGGGGGGGCCGGGATCTGGGGGTTCCCTTGTTAAAAGGGGCTTCCAGATTCCGATAAGCCCCCCACCCTCAGACCCCCACAACCACTGGCCAGGGTTGTGGGGATGAGGCCCTTGTCCTCATCAACATGGGGACAAGGTGTTTTGGGGGGCTACCCCAAAGCACCCTCCCAATGTTGAGGCCATGTGGCCTGGTACGGTTCAGGAGGGGGGGCGCACTCTCGTCCCCCCCTCTTTTCCTGCGGCCTGCCAGGTTGCGTGCTCGGATAAGGGTCTGGTATGGATTTTTGGGGGGGCCCCACGCCATTTTTTTTTTTTTTTTTGGCACGGGGTTCCCCTTAAAATCCATACCAGACCTGAAGGGTCTGGTATGGAATTTAGGGGGAACCCCACGTCATTATTTTTTAAAATTTTGTCCGGGGTTCCCCTTAATATCCATACCAGACCTGAAGGGCCTGGTATGGAATTTAGGGGGACTCCCACGTCATTTTTTTTTTTTTTTTTGGTTCGGGGTTTCCCTGTGTTGAATTCCCATGCCGTTTTTATCAATGAACTTCTATGTGTATTGTCGGCAATGCAATAGCCGCGGGTAGTTTTAAATGGAATTTTTCCTTCGAAATGTCATTTAGCTGTCAGACTGTTCTAAACACGGGAAACATGCGCCCCTTTACAGGCATACCCCAGGTACGAAATTTAAAGGGATATTACACTTTTATTGTTTAACTTTAAGCATTATTAAAATCACTGCTCCTGAAAAAACGTCCGTTTTTAAAACTTTTTTTTGCATTGATCCATGTCCCCTGGGGCAGGACCCGGGTCCCCAAACACTTTTTATGACAATAACTTGCATATAAGCCTTTAAAATTAGCACTTTTGATTTCTCCCATAGACTTTTAAAGGGTGTTCTGCGGCATTCGAATTTGCTGCGAACACCCCAAATTGTTCGCTGTTCGGCGAACTTGTGAACAGCCAATGTTCGAGGGATGTACTAGCTCATCCCTAGTTGAGAATATCAGTTTATGTCAGGCATGTTGAAGTCACCCATTTTAAAACCTCCATTTATTTGAGTTATCTCATCAATCAACAAATCAACAAGTTATCATAAAATTCAGTCTGTCTTGGGGGTCTGTATGCTACACCAATTCTAAGGAAAGATCTCTCTCTGGTTGGAAGGTATGTATTTCATGTAATTAATTTCTTTTTTGAATTATTGTTAGCCGTATGCTATTTTTTACATACAGTATAAGGCAACTCCACCTCCCCTCTTTCCTACTCTGTCATTCCTGTACAGTGTGTTCCCTGTTATAGTTATTTCCCAGTCATTTGAATCCATGTCTCTGTACTTGCAACAAGGTCCAGGTCGTCAATAGACATAAGAACTGTCAGCTCACAAAGCTTGTTGCCTAAACTACGAGCATTAGAGCATTTGATGTGACAAATACTGCTATCTACTGCTATATTGTTAGCACTAGAAACTTTAGCTGAAATAACTACCCCATCAGCCCAGTCCTTAGCAGCACAAACGCTCACATTTGCTTTACCTTGCTGGGAATAGAAATGCTCCTCATCAATTAAATCTGTGACCCTATTTCTCAGTTTAAATGCATGCCAAAAAACTGTGAGGGATGCAGACCATCTCTTTTGTACAGCTCAATATCAGACTGTCTGCTAGCATCATAACCAAAACCTTTAGCTTTGCACCAATCCTTTAACCAAACATTGAACTCTGACCTCTGAAAATGTACCTAACTGGTGAAGATCCTGGCCCAAATTCTCAAAATCCTTCTATACAAAAATGCAAAAAACTTGGGGACAAATGATTTGTGGCAAGGTGCACAACATCAACATAGCTTTCTTAGCTTTCCTTAGTATTTCTTAGTATATTGACAATGCACCTTTCTCTCATAACAATAGCACCAGATAAATGCCTAACTTCCTTTGACATTTCCAGGTGATTTCCTAAAGAAACAGCTCTTATAACTGAAACACCAACAAGAGCATGGCTTCTCTTTTTAGGAGCTTTATCCCCAATACTTGTCTGATTTGCAACATCACATACAAAGTTACTTTTGGCAAAGCAATTTCTTTCTCAAGGACCTCCTTTCTATGAAGAAAAGGGGTGCCATTCTCAGAAGCAGCTATGTTTGAAACCTTTGTAACCTTTGTGTTTTTAATTTACCTATAATACTATTACCTACGTATTTTTTTACAAATAAAAGAGACTTTCTCATTTTTTTAACCACTTGCCGACTGCCTCATGCCAATATACGCCGGCAGAATGGCACCGCTGGGTGAACCCGGGTACGGCAGCTCTTTTAAGAGCCGTAGCAGGCGCACATACTCTACAGCGGCCAGTTGCGATTGCAGGCACGAGAGCCAGAACCGGGATTTGTGTGTGTAAACACACAAATCCCAGTTTTGACAGGGGATTAGAGACAGATCGTCTTTTCTACTAACTAGGAACATTGTTCTGGCTCCTCCTCTAGTCAGTCCTATCCCCTCCCAGTTAGAAACACACCTAGGTAACACAGTTAACCCTTTGATCGCCCCCTAGTGTTAACCCCTTCCCGGTGACATTTACACAGTAATCAGTGCATTTTTATAGCACTGATCACTGTATAAATGTCAGTGGTCCCAAAAAAGTGTCAAATGTGTCCGATCTGTCTGCTGCAATGTCCCGATAAAAATTGCTGATTGCCACCATTACTAATAAAAATAAATAATAAAAATGCCATAAATCTATTCCCTATTTTGTAGACGCTATAACCTTTGCACAAACCAATCAATATACGCTTATTGCTATTTTTTTACCAAAAATATGTAGAAGAATACATATGGGCCTAAACTGATGAAGAAATTTTTTTATTTTTTTTTTTATTTTTTTGATATTTATTATAGCAAAAAGTAAAAAATATTGTTTTTTTTTTTTCAAAATTGTGGGTCTTTTTTGTTTATAGCACAAAAAATAAAAACCGCAGAGGTGATCAAATTCCACCAAAAGAAAGCTCTATTTGTGGGAAAAAAATTACATCAATTTTATTTGGGTACAACATCGCATGACGACTGCACAATTGTCAGTTAAAATGACGCAGTGCCATATCGCAAAAAATGGCCTGGTCAGAAAGGGGGTAAATCCTTCCGGGGTTGAAGTGGTTAAATGCTTGTTTTTCCATATGTTTGTTCTATTGTATTAAATATTTAGATTTGTAGATGTATTATTAGAATTTAATTTAAACTAATTTACACTTCCTATTTATCTCCCATTTCAAGTGCACTGTTTTCAGTAAGTCCTCCAAAATATAAACCCGTATTGAGATCCAAATGATAATATAAAGCGAGATTTTTTGCAGTTAAACTACCAGAATTTTAAAATACTTTTAATTACTGCTTTAACAATTACATAAATAAACTGAAGTCTTTATTGCATTATTTTCTTGGAATTCAACTTTAAAGCCCAACGGATAATGAGGTTTTGGAAGTCTGAAAGAGCGGGGTTGCAAAATTTCTATATCTACTGTACTCACTTGCAGCTGTTTCGTTTGTCTGTAGTTCAAGACAAGACTGAAAAAAAAATCAATTGCTTTGGACAGAAGTAAAACAAACTTTTTATTAGAACCCTCTTGGACTGGCTGAGATAGAAAAAGTCAAAGGAGTGGAATGAATGAGGAACAGCTTTTTGTCTCGAATCTCTGTTGAGAGCTAAATCTATGAAAAGTGTTAGCTCAAAAAACAGTAACTTGTAGTAGGTTCAGAATAAAAAATATGAGCTTTTGGTTTGGGTTCAGCATGGGTTTGAGGTGAACTCAACTTGTTTATGGTTCAGTTAAATGGTGAACTAATGCAGCTGGTATCTGTCATAGAAACCTACTACCAATAAGGCACTTCCTGGTCTTTGAATTTATTTCAGGTGACCCAAATTCCAGACTCATCACTATAAAAGGGAGGGCTCATGGCAGCCATCTGCCAGTGTGTGTTAGAGCAGTGTTTCTCAACTCCAGTCCTCAAGGCGCCCCAACAGGTCATGTTTTCAGGCTTACCATTATTTTGCTCAGGTGATTTGATCCGTTTCACTGCCTTAGTAATTACCACAGCTGTTTCATCTGAGAGAAATCCTGAAAACATGACCTGTTGGGGCGCCTTGAGGACTGGAGTTGAGAAACACTGTGTTAGAGAAAAGCTAACAGTGTGTGATTAGAGAGAAATAGTTGTACTATAAAGTGCTATATACAATGCTGTACCGTACTATGCACATTACTGTATTATATTGTGCTACTTTGGGAGTGAACTGTTAACAGCAAAAGAATGAACCATTAGATCTGAATGACAGTTTCAGGCATCCCTGCCCATCCTCAGGTTAGGTGAGGGTATTTTTTTCATTTTTTTTTTCAGTTAATTTAAAAAAATACACCACTGTGCAAAAGTTTTAGACAGGTGTGAAAAAATGCTGTAAAGTAAGAGTGCTTTCAGAAATATAAATGTTAATAGTTTATTTGTTTCAGTAAACAAAATAAAAAGTAAATGAACAGAAATTAATTCCAAATAAAATCAATATTTGGCGTGACCACCCTTTGATTTCAAAACAGCATCAATCATTCTAGGTACACTCGTTTTTGAAGGAACTCAGCAGGTAGGTTGTTCAAAACATCTTGGAGAACTAACCACGTATCTTCTGTGGATGTAGCCTGTCTCAAATTCTTCTGTCTCTTCATGTATTCATGGGCAGACTCAATGATCTTGAGAAAAGGGCTCTGTGGGGGCCAAACCATCACTTTCAGGACTCCTTGTTCTTCTTAATGCTGAAGATAGTTCCTAATGACATTGGCTGTGTGTTTTGAGGTCATTGTCCTGCTCCAGAATAAATGGGCTAACCACACACCTCCCTGATGGTATGGCATGATGAATACGAATGTGACTGTATTTTTCTGCCTTAAGGACACTATTGATCCTGACCAAATCTCTAATTCCATTTGCAGAAATGCAGCCTCAAACTTGTAAGGATCCTCCACCATGTTTTACTGTTGCCTGCAGACATTCATTATTGTACTGCTCTCCAGCCCTCAGGTGAAAACTGCCTCCTGCTACAGCCAGATATTTCAGATTTTAACTCATCAGTCTTAAGCACCTGCTGCTATTTTTTTGCATGTCAGTTCCTATGTTTTCATGCATAATTGAGGCGCTTAGCCTTGTTTCCACATCAGAGGTATGGCTATTTGGCTGCAATTCTTCCATGAAGACCACTTTTTGCTAGACTTCTCCGGGCAGTAGATGGTTGTAACTGGGTCCCACTGATCTGCACCAGTTCTGTGCTGATGGCACTGCTGAACATCTTCTGATGTCGAAGGAAAGTAAGCATGATGTGTTTTTCATCCGCTGCATTAAACTCCCTTGGTTGGCCACTGCATCTATGGTCCTCAACATTGCCAGTTTCTTTGTGCTTCTTCAAAAGCGCTTGAACAGCACATCTTGAAACCCCAGTCTGCATTGAAATCTTTGCCTAGGATAGATATTGCTGGTGTAGTATAACTACCTTGCATCCTATTGCTGTGCTCAGTTTTGTTATGGTGTATGACCTGTGACTAGGGATGAGCCGAAAACCCCCCTGTTCGGTTCGCACCAGAACATGCGAACAGGAAAAAAATTTGTGCGAACACCGTTAAAGTCTATGGGACACGAACATGAATAATCAAAAGTGCTAATTTTAAAGGCTTAATATGGCTAATGAGGCTAATATGCAAGTTATTGTCATAAAAAGTGGGGACCTGGGTCCTGCCTCAGGGGACATGGATCAATGCAAAAAAAAGTTTTTTAAAAACGGACGTTTTTTCTGGAGCAGTGATTTTAATGCTTAAAGTGAAACAATAAAAGTGTAATATTCCTTTAAATTTCGTACCTGGGGGGTGTCTATAGTATTCCTGTAAAGGGGCGCATGTTTCCCGTGTTTAGAACAGTCTGACAGCAAAATGACATTTCAAAGGAAAAAAAGTCATTTAAAACTACTCGCGGCTATTAATGCATTGCCAATCCGACAATACACAAAGAAGTTCATTGATAAAAATGGCATGGGAATTCCCCAAACCAAAATTAAAAAAAAAATGACGTGGGGGTCCCCCTAAATTCCATACCAGGCCCTTCAGGTCTGGTATGGATATTAAGGGGAACCCCGGCCAAAATTTAAAAAAAAAATGACGTGGGGGTCCCCCTAATTTCCATACCAGACCCTTCAGGTCTGGTATGGATTTTAAGGGGAACCCCGTGCCATAATTAAAAAAAAAAAAAACGGCGGCCCTTGTCCCCTTGTTGATGGGGACAAGGGCCTCATCCCCACAACCCTGGCTGGTGGTTGTGGGGGTCTGCGGGCGGGGGGCTTATCGGAATCTGGAAGCCCCCTTTAACAAAAGTACCCCTACCATTTCACTAAAAAACTGTCAAAAATGTTAAAAATGACAAGAGACAGTTTTTGACAATTCCTTTATTTAAATGCTTCTTCTTTCTTCTATCTTCCTTCATCTTCTTCATCTTCTTCTTCTGGTTCTTCTGGCTCTTCTGGTTCTTCCTCCGTGTTCTCATCCAGCATCTCCTCCGCGGCGTCTTCTTCCCTGCTTCTCCTCGGGCCGCTCCGCATCCATGATGGTATGGAGGGAGGCTCCCGCTCTTCTCTTCATCTTCTTCTCTTCTTCATCTTCTTCTCTTCTTTTGATTTCTCCCATAGACTTTTAAAGGGTGTTCCGCAGCATTCGAATTTGCCGCGAACACCCCAAATTGTTCGCTGTTCGGCAAACTTGCGAACAGCCGATGTTCGAGTCGAACATGAGTTCGACTCGAACTCGAAGCCCATCCCTACCTGTGACATGAAACTGTCTTCCACAACCTCACCTTAGTAGCAGAGTTTGGCGTTCCTCACCCAGTTTTAAGCTTTCTACACAGCTGTCTCTTTTTCAGTTAATGACTGTGCTTCCAACTACATATGAAATTGATGATCATTAGCAACTGCTTGGTATAATTGGTTAATCATACACCTGACTCAAATCCTACAAAATATCTGACTTTGTGCTAGTGTACAAAGTGTGAAAGTGTAAGAATTGATGCTGATTTGAAGCCAAACAGAAGTCACACCAAATATTGATTTGATTTTGATTTTTCTTCTTGCTCACTTTGTATTTTGTAAATTGATAAAAATAAACAATTAAAATTGTTTAAAAGCATTCTTACAACATTTCTCCTATTTTTTTCTTATCTGCATTAGCAATACAGCAGAGAGGAAATGTATGATGTGAGAGCTTGGGGGGATTGGTTTTCCATAGGTGCGTCTCCTGAGCACCAAAAAAATCACATTTTTAAGAGAGCCTCTCTCCACATCATAGATCTTTTGAAATGGCTATTAAGGTCATTTATGTTCAAAGAGGTGATTTTTAGTGCTATGATAAAAACATTAAAGATACCTGGAGCAGCCCTGCACGTGTCTACATACAAGGGCTATAAGTTTGGTCCTGTCATAATGCTTTACACGGGTATATGGTATCAGAGGGAGCAAATACTGTAAGGAGGTATATATCATCATAGGATAGAATAGAGAAGAACCAGACCAGGTAGAAGAGAAAGATGATCAGTACATACAGAGTAAATTCAGTAAATCATAAACTTTATTAGCAAACAGAACATCGAACATCAAATTCAACTTGCTAGTAATTACAGCAAAGAAAGCTAATGCCTTCAGACTATGTGGGGGTGTGGAGAGGTAGGCACCCGGAGGTGAGAGATCTAATGTTGAGTTCCAAAATAGGCCTCAGGGTATGAGCAAGGCATAACAGGTCGTGGACTGTTTTGTGATGTAGGACAGGATCAAGTTTTATCAACCACTGACCAATTTCCTGAGACACATTTGGGTGGCTGTGATGAGGAGGGTTTCTGTTTTGTGGCAGTGGTGAGACCCCATAGGGGTGGAAGTTTGGTAGCATCCGCAGGAGAATGTAGTGTACATGTTTGACCGTGATGAGTGACAGTTTGGTTGGGAAGCCCCTTTAGCATAAGCGTCACCAGGGGGTGGCTATTGAGGCTGTAGCCCCGAATCTGGAGCCCATAGCCACGAGTCTCTTGCCGCAGGGTCCCTGTCTAACCAGAGGGTTGCGGCTGCAGCGGCCGGACTGCATTAGAGGTGGATGAGAGGAGAGAGACGAGCGGGTGGACGAGCAGAGATGACATTATCTCTCTCTGCCTGCTCCACGTCACCACTCTTCCGCCCTCACAGCTGGCCCACTTCAATGTGTGAGCGATGTGCGGAGGGGAGCAGAGAGATGACATCATCTTTCACTGCCCACCACACATCAGCACTCTTCTGCCCTCACAGCACGGGTGCTCATTTTGTCAGAACACGGGCCTCTTCAATGTTGGAGGTGCAGCGGGGAGCAGAGAGATGACATCATCTGTCACTGTCCGCCCCTCATCTCTGCTCTCCTGTCCTCACTAAATGGACCAGTGCTGCCAGCCTGCCACCAATGCAGCAACAATGCACATTTGGTGGCACTGGCTGGCGTGGCAAGTGACAATCCACATCAGTTGGCAAGTGACAACCCACATCTAGTGGCAGGTCTAGTAATCTGCTAATGGTGGCAGGTGACGTGGCAAGTGACAGTCTGCAAATGGTGGCAAGTGATGTGGTAAGTGGCAATCTGCATTAGGTGGCAGGTGACGTGGCAAGTGACAATCTGCAAATGGTGGCAGGTGACGTGACAAGTGACATGGCAAGTGACAATCTGCAAATGGTGGCAGGTGATGTGGCAAGTGACAATCTGCAAATGGTGGCAGGTGATGTGGCAAGTGACAATCTGCAAAAGTCCTCATGTGTATCCCATAACAAGGAAGTGTGTGCTGTCTGCATGGTGCAGTTATCCCTATTGGAGAAGTTCCATCAGGATAACCCAAGTATTTACAAAGGTTGAAAAAAGTATTTGAAAACAAGCAAGGCTTACTGTATATCACTGAAGACGAGGATACTAGGAATTGTGCTCCGGGACTAGGACCGTGAGGATAGAGGAGAAACTTAAAGGATGGTTTTCCCAATACTGGTCATATGCTGTTACCCTATTACCTTGAGGTAAGGGGCCACTACTTACTAGTGTGTGTGTGAACACGAAGAGGAGCACCTTTTTTGTTACATTTGAGCACTTCACTGCAACTTATGCATGTTAGGAAGTTGGTGTCACTCTACGAAGGAGGACTTATATATGCTGAAGCACTTTGATTGATTGGACATTTTTGTTTATTATCACGTTTATTCTATCATTGAACAGAGTCTCTTTGTGTGTTGCATGTATGGTACACGTTGCAATTCACTTATTTATTGCAATTTTTGCACTTTGGTACTCCTACATTTGCTGCTATAATTTTGATTTTTATAGTGTTATTTTGGTTATGGAGTGTCACTGATATTAAGTATTTTACTACATTGGTGCACTTTTAATATTTTCTCCTGTTTGATTTTTTAAATATTTTTTTCTTTTTTTAGCGGTTGTTTTTTTTACGCTAGAGTGATCACTTATTATTCATATATTGTTTCCAAAATTATCACTTTTTGTCTTTACTTTAGTGTGTTTTATCAAGCCCACTAGGAGTATATCTATATTATTATTATTATTATTTGTGTTCTTGCTAGGATTAGCGCAGCACCACTATATTTATTCATTCATCTATTAGCAGGGTCTGGTTGTACCCTATTCGGTGCAGGCAGCTTTTCCTTATAGCTCTGTTTCAAACACACAGGATAGCGCAGGAATAATTATATACACAATCTGCAAATGGTGGGAGGTGACGTGGTAAGTGACAATCCGCAAATTGTGGCAAGTGACTTGGCAAGTGACAATCCTCATCAGGTGGCAGGTGACGTGGCAAGTGACAATCTGCAAATGGTGGCAGGTGATGTGGCAAGTGACAATCCACATCAGGTGGCAGGCGACATGGCAAGTGACAATCCACATCTAGTGGCAGGCGATATGGCAAGTGACAATCCACATCTAGTGGCAGGTGACGGTGGCAAGTTAAAAAGCTGCATCTGGTGACAGGCGACGGTGGCAAGTGACATGCTGCATCTGGTGGCAGGAGATGTGGCAAGTGACACGCCCAGGGCTCCCACTGATTCTGCATTATGGTGAGTTGAACAACTTCATAATATATTAGAATGTAACAAAGGAAACAATGTGCTTCCATCACCCTGACACCATATCAACCATCGTGCCATGATGATTGAAACGCCAACATCAGCTTTTGCCAAAAAAATTGCTTACCACCGGCGTGCCCCCCCCCCCCCGGCCTTCAAAAAGGTTGGTGACCACTGCTATGGGCTCTAGCCCCAGATCTATTGCAGACCTAGCAACGCCCCTGCCCATTAGTATGATATTCCACGTTCATGCAGTTGGCTGGTTACGGGAGCAAAACTTTTGCATTATTGCAAGGTTGCTCTCGGCATATCGGTGAAAATTTGAAATTTTGAAAAGGGGTCTGGAAGCTTTCCCCTTTTCCGAGATGCCAAGTATGCCCTTTGTTTAATGTAGAAAAATTGGATTCTTGCAATTACGTCTCTAGGGGCGGAATCAGGTAAGAATGAAGGTTTAGCCAATCTGTGCACCTTATCAATAACAAAATACTTTTCAAGAGGAAGAAATTGTTGTAGATATAGGATGAGCTCAGAGGGCGTTACAGACTCTGGAATACCTCTAAATTTTAAGTTATTCCTCCTTAGGTGGGTAAAAAATGTCATTAAAAACAAACTCAACTAGGACGTTGTTGGATTGGACCCTGGGACTGGAAGTATCAAGCGCTTATTGTTTTTAACCTTTGTTAGTTATATACTTTTAATAATTTACATATACGGTTTTACACTATGTGGATTTCCCCAATTTTCTCTTTATATCACAGTTGAAAATCTTATATCATTGGATGGGAGGTCTTGATGACTACAGGTGACGATACACGTTTCCCTACAGATGACACATTGATTTATAAAGCTCTTATGACTCTTCACAAAAAAGGGTCCATATGTTCTGGTAAGAAGGATTTCCTCTCATCACATCTATCACTGATTCGGACTTATTTGGGGCTTTTTATTTTTTTTCTGTTGAACAAAGGTTTTTATTGAACAAAAGTGCATAAATATTATGTAAAGTATACATACGGTTACATCTTCACCTTGTAAGGTAGCTATACAATATACAATACAATTATGTTATTGAATCCTTTTCTGGTTATTATTATTACATGGTGTAGAATAAAGACGTATAACAATTTCCGGGAGTTGGTGTGGTTATAACAAAAATATGAGCAAGTTTCCGAATCCTGTAACCAGCGAACCCATATCTTGTTACATTTATCTGGGCATCCTCTGTTAATATATATTATTTTTTTGTAGGGGAGAATTACATTTATGTCTGCTCTCCACTCCCTAATTTCAGGGGGTGATGATCGCATCCATTTCCTAGCTATAATTTTTCTACCTGAGAAGAGAGTTTCGTGGAGGAATATTTTAGTATATTTGTCTGGGAGATTAGGAAATATCCCAAGCAAGCACTGCTTCGGGTCTAGCACAACGGGGGAGCCCATGTTGTCATGTAGGAAGGTTACAATTTGTTTCCAAAGGCCTTGTATTTGTGGACAGGACCAAATAAGGTGAAAGAATGTACCAATTGCGGAGCCACACATTGGGCATGTAGCAGGTTGGTCTCTCTTGTATCTGGCCACCTTGAGCGGGGTTAGGTATGCCCGATGTAGTATGTATATTTGTGACAGCCTGTCTGAGAGTTTGGACGATACATCTTTGCAAGCTTCCAACGCCTCCTCCCATTCCTCATCCTCCATTGGTCCCACCTCCCTCTCCCAGCGTGGTTTCAAACTGTATGTAATTTTGGTGGATACCGGTGTGTTGAGCATGTTGTAAAAGCATGATATTAGTTCTTTTGGGTCTGTGTCCTTAATGATTGCTATAATAGAGTTAGGTGTGGATTGCGGGAAAGAATGTGAGAACTGTGCCTGGGTTGCATGTCTCAGATGGAGGAATCTGAAGAACATGCGGTAGTGCAGTGCAAATTCTTCTTTGAGGGCGCTAAAGGCTTTGAGGGTCCCTTTTGATAATATATGATGTAAGTAGAATATTACCTGTCTGATCCAAAGCCCTGGCTCTTGGATTTGTTTAAGCTCTTGTAGGCCCTTGTTATGCCACAGGGGGGTGTGGTCATTATGGAGGTATTCCTAGTTTGGTATTGGCTAGTTCCCATATTCGTCTGTATTGATACAATAAAGACTTTCTATCATCACTCCCCTCTGTGGTCTGTGTGCCCATGGTTACAGCATACATCGGGTCTGTGGTTTGTTGTGCCCATTGTGGACATAATAGATGAAGGAATCTCGCACTGTCTGTCTTATCTATATGGAAGAGTTGGGATTATTGGGATGCGATGTAGTTATGGTTAAAGTCAGGAAGTGCCGTGCCCCCCATGTCTGTCGGGTTTTTGAGTGCCTGCCAAGCTTATGTCTGCTACTCCCCCAGACAAAGGGTTTAAGAAGGGCTTTGAGTTACTTGAAACATTAAGGGTACATAGGTCGGGGTGTGCCAGAGAATATAAAATACTTTGGGTAGTAGTACCATCTTAATAAGATTAATACGGCCCCATACACCCAAAGGCAGGTGGGCCCAGGCTTGTATTTTGGCTTTAATGAGGGAGAATAATGGTTTGATGTTCAGTGTTATGTAGTCTGCTGGAGTTCTGGAGATATATACCCCCAGGTATTTGATCATGTCAACTCTTTGTAGCAGCATATTAGCTTGGGACTCCATAAGTGGGAAGCCATCAATTGGCAAGATTTGGGATTTTCCCTAATTTATCCTGAGGCCGGAGAATTTCCCAAAATGTTCGATTGTTTGAAGGGCGTTGTGGAGAGAGGGGCCAGGGTCAGCTAAATATAGTAACGTATCGTCAGCATACATGCTAATTTTTTCAATCAGGGGTCTGAATTTTAGTCCTACAATCTCTGGGTTTGCCCGGACAGACACAGCAAGCGGTTCTGCAGCCAAAGTGTAGAGTAGTGGGGAATAGAACTACATGGGTAAACCGTCTGAGCCGGGGACTTGGATCTGGCAAAACTTGTTATTGCGGTATCTATTTCCTCTACAGTGAGAGGAGCTTCAAGAAGGCGAACCTGTTCATCCGTTAGTTGAGGGAATGAGACCTTGTCTAGGAAGAGATCCATGGTAGTGGAGTCTTCCTGTACTGTGAATGTATATAGGTCCATAAAGAATTCCCTGAACTTGGAGGACACACTGGGGGAGTCTGAAATTTTTTGCCCGTCTTTTTATCTGCGTTATGCACCAGGTATGCGAGCAGTTTGCCAGCCCTTTCTCCATGTTCAAAGTGTTTCTGTTTGGTGAAGAACATTTTCTGTCTAGCTTTCTCATATTGTAGCTGATTCACCACCCTAGTTCGTAATTTGAGGATGTTAGCATTGGTCGGAGAAGGGTCATTAGTGTATGTTTGTTCTGTGGATGAGAGCTCTGTCACTGCCTTGTCGTATGCCGCTGCAGAGTCTGTTTTTATCTTGTTAATATGGGTTATTAGGGAGGCCCGGGCATGTAGCTTAAAGGAGTCCCAGACCGCCGAGGGAGAGGCAGAGTCAACGTTCTCTGCAAAAAATCTTCCCCACTCAGTAGTGAGGTCATCATCTTCGGGTAGAAGCGATAACCAATAGCCATGTCCGTGGTGGTTTATCAAGGGGGATACTCAACGTGATCCAGTATGAGCTGTGGTCTGACAGCAGTCTGGGACCGAATGTTATTTCTAAGAGATGTGGAGTGAGTCTTTGAGATATGAGAATAAAGTCAATGCGTGACATGGTGTTGTGTGAGGGTGAAAAACGGGAGTAAGCGCATGTGTGTGGAAATCTGTCTCCAGGTGTCTATTAGATGAAGAGGGGAGAGAATTTTGGAAAGTCTGTTATCCCTGGCAATGCCTGTACTGGGTAATGAGGGTCTAAGTCTGTCTAATGCCGCGTACACACGATCAGACTTTCTGGCATACTTGGTCCGGCACACTTTTCGACGGACTTTGTCTGCCAGGTGCGCTGGACTTTAAAACGGACGGATTTGCCCACACACGACCGGACTTTCCGGCGGGCTAGGTCTGCCCGTCTTTCCGACGGACTTTCGCTGGAGTTACAGCGGACTTTCAGAATGAACGGACTTGCCCACACATGGACAAGTCCGTTCATTTTGAACGTGACTCAGGTACGACGGGACTAGAAAAGGAAGTCAATCTTGCCACTTTTATCGGCGAGATTGACACCTTGCGTGCCCCATCGCAGGGCATACCAGGCCCTTAGGTCTGGTATGGGTTATAAAGGGAACCCCCTACGCCAAAAAAACGGCGTGGGGTCCCCCCTAAAATCTATACCAGACCCCGTTCTGAGCACACAGCCCAGCCGGTCAGGAAAGGGGGTGGGGATGAGTGAGCGCCCCCCCTTCTGAACCGTACCAGGCCGCATGCCCTCAAGATGGGGGGTGGGTGAAGAGGGAAGAGGGAAGAAGACAAGAAGCCCTGAAGTCTGGACCTCCGCTGGCAAAAGAGCGGCATGAAGACAGCGGAGGAACCGGCTGAAGAACTGGAACACCGGGAGAAGAGGCCGGAGAGAGCAGAGAAGAACCAACCGGATGCCAGGAGAACAGGAATCGGAGGGACCCCCGAAGCCAGAAGAAGACCCCCGAAGCCAGAGGAAGACCCCCGAAGCCAGAGGAAGACCCCCCAGAGCTGTTTAATAAATTAATTTAAAAACCTGTGTAGTGTGTTTTATTATTGACGCTTTTTCCCTAGGTGAATGGGTAGGGGTACCATGTACCCCATACTCATTCACATAGGGTGGGGGGCCGGGATCTGGGGGCCCTCTTATTATAGGGGGCTCCCGGATTCCGATAAGCCCCCTGCCCGCAGACCCCCACAACCAACGGCCAGGGTTGTCGGGAAGAGGCCCTTGTCCTCATCAACATGGGGACAAGTTGCTTTGGGGGGGCCCCGCAGGGCCCCCCTCCCCCAAAGCACCCACCCCCCATGTTGAGGGCATGCGGCCTGGTACGATTCAGGAGGGGGGCGCTCGCTCATCACCACCCCCTTTCTCAACCGGCCGAGCTGCGTGCTCGGATCGGGGTCTGGTATGGATTTTAGGGGGGACCCCACGCCGTTTTTTCAGCGTAGGGGGTTCCCTTTATAACCCATACCAGACCTAAGGGCCTGGTATGCCCCGCGCTCGCCGCAATAGGAAAATTTGTTTTTCCTATTGCAGTGAGCGCGAAATGCAATACCCTGCCCTTGCGTCGTATCTGGTCCATTGGACCAGCATACAGACGAGCGGGCTTTCCGTCGGACCAGCACACAGACGAGTGGACTTTCCGCCAGAAACTGAGTCCAATGGAAAGATTTAAAACATGTTTCAAATCTAGGTCCGGCGGGCTTTTGGGAAAAAGTCCGCCGGAAAAGTCCGCCGGAGCCTACACACGGTCGGATTGTCCGGCGGACTCTGGTCCGCCGGACCAAGTATGCCGGAAAGTCTGCTCGTGTGTACGCTGCATAAGTCTTCATTCAGCGTGGTGTTGAAGTCTCCCATCCATATTGTTTGGGATGTAGGATGGCGAGCCATAAATGAGACTCCTTCTAGAATTATAGAGGTGGAGAATGGAGGAGGGACATAAAAAGCCATAATAAGAAAAGGTTCCCCATGTAATTTGGAGGATAAAAATACATACTGACCCTGAGGATCTGTGTGTAGCTCACATAGTTTGAAATGTACTGATTTTGCGATGAGTATGGACACTCCCCTGGAATGGGATGTATGAACCGAGTGAAATGTCCAACTGACCCATGGGCGTCGGAGTGCCATTTGTAGTCTTCCCTCTACGTGTGTTTCAACCAATGTTACTACGTCTGTTCTCTGTTTTTTAAGGAATGTGAAGGTTGCCGTGCGTTTAATCTTGTCGCGTAGGCCCCTCACATTCCAGGTAAGAAAGTTTAAAGATGCCATTTACCTCACTGCATATAATAATGTAACCAATACTCATTAAAAATCCATTTCCCTGGAATCGGGTCACAGGAATCATTCAATTCACATGAGTTGTATGTGGTGATAAACAGTAGGTATCAAGAAAGTACCAGTTTGACATTAAACACAATTTTATTGTTTGTGTGTAAACCATATCATGCACTTTTAAGTTCAATGATGAAATCCCCCCCCCCCTCTCCGCCCTTCACCCCACCCAGCTATTGCGGGCATAATCCCTTAACAAAACTTGTGCTGAGATCCAAGAAAAAACAGTAAGGTTAAGCGTGAGAAAAAAAAGATGAAGTGCAAGGAGCCACTGCAACTTGGTGTCATACCAAGTCAGCCAAAAAGGAGAAAAATCAGCCTTATGAGCGATGGGATCTCTGATGCTTGCATGACCAATTGTGAGCCTGGTTTTGCAGTGATTCCGGCTTCCTGAGTCGCTTTTCCCAGAAGTGCACGGGGGGCAAGTCACGCTGCACTTTACATGCAAGTAGTAGGACTGTAGCAGTCCGGGGCTCCTGCTACTTATGTAGCTTGAAAAGTTATGATATACCCCAGAAGGGGCATTTAAGGAGGAAACTCATAGCATTGTGTGTGAGTGGTGTCCCACGGTTCTAGGATAGCACGCGTCTCTCTGCAGCTTGTTCAGTCTGTTCCACAACGGTAACAACAGGTGGAAAATAAAGTACTGTAAGGTAAAGTTCAAGGAGCTGGGCTGACTATAGATCACTGTAACATAGGTGTTAGAACTTTGTGTGCTTAGGCGTGGTGATAGATCTCATACTCAGTTATTTCAGTCTGCCTTGTCAGGGGCAGTGCGGCATTCTATTCAGTTGATCAGTGCTGCAGGATCTTCAAAAAAGATGCCCGGCCATCGTGTTCTACTCTGAGCCGTGCCGGGAACAACATGGCATATTTGATGAAGTTCTGTCGGCGACGCTGGACCTCCGCGGAAAAGTCAGGGAAAACTGTAATTTTAACATTTCCAAAAGGGATATTACCCCTCTCCCTCGCCAATCTTAGGGCCGCGTTTCTATCTTTGTAATTTAGCAGCTTGGCGATAAAGGTGCAGGGTGGGGCTCCTTGTGGTGGTGGTCTAGCCGGCATGCGATGTGCTCTTTCAACCGCCAGCATGGGGGAGAAGGCATCTCTGCCGTACGTTGTGATAAGCAGCTGTTCTAAAAATGTAGTGGGGTCTTTACCTTCCGCCCCCTCCGGGAGGCCAATGAGGCGGAGGTTACATCTCCTGATCCTGTTCTCCATATCGTCTTGCTTGGAGAATAGTTGTTGAATTTGTTGCTGCATACGGTCCACCCCTGTTTGTAGTGGGGGAATGACATCTTCCACAATTCCAATTCGGGTCTCTGTATCCTTGACCCGATCAGAGTTTGTGTAAATCCTGCCTGATCGGGGAAATGTCTACTTTGACTTCTTCAATTTGTGCAGTAAGCGACGTGCGGCAAAAGGTTATTGCTTCAAGCAGCTTGTCTGTGTCACCCGCCGTCCGCGCCTCGCCAGGCTTAGCTTAGCGCCACCGCCATTTTCCTCCTGATCTTCTCTCTCCTGTCGGCAGTATTGGTCCAGCTTCGCCGCAGTAGATTTTTGTGTTTTTGGTGGGGACATGTTGTCTGGAGCCCAGGGTATCTGGAGAGGTGAGTTTGGTGCCAGAATACTGCCTGTGGGTTGTAGGATGCCGAGGATTGCAGGATCAACGGTCGGAGCTGCTCGGTGAACGTCCTACTCCATGTATCGTCAGGCCATGCCCCTGGGCTTTTTATTTTTAAGTTACTTTCTATTCATCAAGACATATTTGCTTGGGTTTTTGATTTTCACTTGTTACTTTTAGTGCAGCAATATAGACTTATATATTTATGCACAATTTGCCTAGTTGTTTTTCCCAGCTGTTTATTGATCTGCCAGTGCAATTTCTGTTTTATTATAGCTTCTGTCCTTTGTAGTACAGGAAGAGGGGGCATGCTCCATGCTGTCCTCTTCCTGGTCTTCCATCTTGCCTGCTCCTGGGAAAAAAATCTGCCAGCCATTGAGGCTGTGCTGGACCTGGCTTCCGGTGGATAGATGTGATCGTTGACATTGCCGGTAGCTGAGGAGGGAGTGCTAATGTTGCTTGGGTGGATTAAATGCAGAAGCACTGCTGTTAGAAGCAGATCCCCGTCTGAGGCCTTGTATGGCCATACAATCCCGCAGCTGGCTCCGCTCTCTGCTATTTTACAGCATTTCTTCGCACTTGCCTAAAACTTTTCCACACTAGTGTATACATGGTTGGGGTTTAGTGTTTTAGGTCTTTTTTCCCCGCAAGAAATACATTTTATTTAAATTTATTTTGCTAGAGACTTTTTTTTATATTTCAGGGTCAGCAGTGGGAACTTGTCACTGACAAAGGAAAGCTGTGCTTGGCTTGCAGCATAATACTGTGCTTGTAGGGTAAAGTTTTGTGCACCACATCAAAACATCTACAGTACACCAAAGCACTACATCCTTATTCCCCAAATGCCATAGCTGACATTAAAGTTAGGCAATCACTGAAGGAAGAGGCAACGGCTCTGCACACAGAGGTAATAGTGTTAACAGGTTGCATGATTAGACATTAACTGTAATTTTAAGGTCTTCAAATTGGTGCAGAACAGGATTAGCAATGCAAATAGGGTTAGAATGGAAATTAACATTCACACAGTATAGTACAGAACAATGCAAAAGTAGAGTCTCTGCAGCTGAATCAGGACACTATCTGGTAGTACATCAGAATCCCCTCTTGCATTAGTATCTGAGGCAAGGAAAATATTTATTGTAAAATATCAAAAACACAAGTCACAGCAAAAAATGGGACAAACTAGCTCGTTTGTCTCATTTTTTGCTGTGGCTTGTGTTTTTGATATTCTACAATAAAGGCTATATTCCGGAGTGCGGCTGTCCAGAACTTTTCCTTAGCCTGCACCTGGTGTTTCAATTCTGAGGAGAGTCCCTTTTTCCATATATCCACCTGGAGCAGTGATCCCTTCCCCCCTTGCATTAATACCCCCTGTACATTAATGCCCCCCTTACATCAGTGCCCCCCTTACAGTACATCAATAGCCCCATTACATCAGTGTCCCCCTTACGTCAATGCTCCCCCTTACATCAATGCTCCCCCTTACATCAGTGTCCCCCTTACATCAGTGCTCCCCCTTACATCAGTGTCCCCCTTACATCAATGCCCCCTACATACATCCATGTCCCCCTTACAGTACATCAATTCCCTCATTACATCAGCGTCCTTACATCAATGCCACCCTTACATCAGTGTCCCCCTTACATCAATCCCCCCCTTATATCAGAGTTCCCCTTACATCAATACCCCCCTTGCTTCAGAATCCTCCATTACTTTCGAATCCCCCCTAAATTAGTGCCCACCATAAATTAGTGCTCCATTACTTTAGAATGCCCCCTAACATCAGAGTCCCTCCTATAAACAGAATCCCCTTTTACATCAAAGTCCCATCTTACATCAGTTTCCCACTTATATCAATGCTCCATCTTATATCTGAGACCCCCTTACATTAGTGCCCTCCCCTTTACACAAGAGTTCTTCCTTACATTAGAGTACCCCCTTATATCAGAGTCCCCCCCTTACTTCATAGCATACCCCCTTTATATCAATATCCCCTCTTACATCAATTCCCCCTTACATTAGAGTCCTCCCTTACAAAAGTGCCTTCCTTGCATCAGAGTTCCCCCTTAACCTCTGTGTCCGCTCTTACAGTACATCAGTGTCCCCCCTTTACATCAGTGATATGTACATTTCTCATTGTATAATACTATACAGTATGTGTATACTCTTTTATAGTCATATTTATTATTTGTTTTTGTTTTTTTGTTTTTTTTCCACATCGGTGAGCACTTTTGAGAGACTTATTTCAACTTGCTGTTCAAATTTTGTCCCTTCTCAATTTCACATCATTGTGGCATCGAAAAAAAGGAAGAATTTATTTAGAACATTTTATTTATATTTATGCAAAAACTGTAAAAGTTTTCCCCATTCCCCAATCTACCCCACCCACCTATCATCCCCCTACCCCTCCCTCCACCCACCTCCCTCCCCTTTCTCACCTTTAGTTTGTTTCTATCTTCCCCTACTATTTTCTATCTTAAGACCCTTTGCCTTCCAATATCTTCTGCCAGTAATTTTCTGAGGTTCTAAATTTTTCCCACCCACTCCAAATACTATTGTGTTTGTCTGATTGCCCCTTATCCTTACTGCTTAGGAGTTCCATTTTACTGTAATATTCCACTTGTTTAAACCAATCTCTCAAATCTGGTCTTTCACTATTCAACCAGTTTTTTGGGATCAATCCCTTTGCAGCATTCAAAAGTTTTGGCGTTACAGTTTTCGTATATTGCTTTTTAAAGGTATTAGAATCGTGAAACAGACATGTCAGTATGTTATTGCCTATCTTTTCGCCTGTTATTTCCTTTATACAAACGATCCCTCGTGGAGAGCTTGATCCAGCTGGACGGTCGGCGTCCACTGGCCCGAGGACTCATCTACCTCCATCACCTACCACCAATTGGAGCACTAAGGCATTTATCTATGCCTCTAGAGGTAAGGGCTTTGTGAGCATATTTCTACATAGATGCCACCATTGTTGTTTACATCATCCACCCTATGTCTGGAGCCCATCTGATCCCATCATGATTGGATCCATTTATTGACTGACCACCCTATATTGATTTATGCACTACACTGTTTTTGAAATTTGATTTGGACTGTCGGAATTTTAACATCGTTCACCTTGCTTCAGCTTTATGAATTTCTAGCACTTTGCATATAATTTTCTAGTATTATTTGAATTCTCATATTTACTATTTATTCATTTATTGTTAGTGGTGTGCAAAATCACTTTATTGACTTTGTGCGTCGGATTTGTGTACACACGATCGGAATTTCCAACAACGGATTTTGTTGTCGGAAAATTTTATAGCAAGCTCTCAAACTTTGTGTGTCGGAAATTCCTATGGAAAATGTGTGATGGAGCCTACACACGGTCGGAATTTCCGACAACAAGGTCCTATCATACATTTTCCATTGGAAAATCCTATCGTGTGTACAGGGCATTAGTCTACGGAAATATCTCTTCTCCTGGTGTAAAAAAATTTGTTCCTGTGAGGGGAATTAATGGTGAATTGTATACCCATCTTTCTTTCCGGTGTAGTGCATCCCATATTTGAAATGCATTTTAGGTCAATTCATGAGAATCAGAATCTAATGTTCTATACTTGTTTGAAACCCAAATTTTTTTGTGAAGCATGGTTCCACTTAAAGTGTTTTCTATCATCACCCATTTTTTTTCTTTATTTTCTTTTGTCCATTCAATTATACGTGCTAATATTACCGCTTTGTAATACCTGGAAATATCCGGTGCTGCCAATCCCCCGTGCTGTCTTTTCCTAGAAATTACTGCAAATTTTATTCTCGTTTTTTTATTTTGCCAGATGTAATTTGACAATACTTTTTGTATAATTGTGAAAAAGCTCTGTGGAATCCCTATTGGTAACATCTGGAAATTATACGTTATTTTTGGTAATATTACCATTTTAAGCACATTGACTCTTCCAATCCATGATATTGGTTGTGTACTCATCTTCTTTATTTCTGCCTTGATCTCGTTTAACAGCGGAATATAGTTTACAGGATAAATTTTCTCAAATGATAATATTAGTTTAATTCCCAGATAGGACAATTCCCCTTTTACCCACGTAAATGGGAATTCTTTTTGAAGGGCAAGGACCTCTTTTTTCCCCAGTCCGATGTTCAATATTTCTGTTTTTTGTAGGATTTATTTTAAAATTTGAGAGTTCTCCATATTCAGTCACTTCCTTCAGAATATTTAACAGAGTCGCTCTGGGATTAGTCGCATACATTAGGATATCATCGGCATAAGCAGCTACTTTATGTTCTTTTTCCTCCACTCTCTCCACCTCTATCCCCTGGTTATTTCGTAGGGTTGCTAGGAAAGGTTCCAATGACAATATGTATAGAAGAGGCGAGAGCGGACAACCTTGGCATGTTCCATTAAACATCTCGAACACAGGAGACATTTTCCCGTTTACCCTTACTCTTGCTGTGGGCCCATTATAGAGGATTTTAATCCACTTCATTATTTTAGGCCCCAGTCCTAAATGCTGTAACGTAGCCATCATAAATCCCCAGTCTACTCTGTCAAATGCTTTTTCTGCATCAATCGACAAGAGCAGATCTGGGGAAATATTGATTTTCTTCTGTCGCAGCATCAAAATTGTTTTTATGCTGTTGTCTCTTCCTTCTCTCCCGAGAACAAAACCGGTCTGGTCCGGGTTTATCCAAAGAGGCATCAATTTTTTTATTCTAGTAGCTAATATTTTAGCATAGTTTGGTATACATATGTAATAGTGCAATGGGCCTATAGCTTGAGCAGTTGGTTTTGTCTTTTCCTTCTTTAGGTATTATAGTGATATGTGCCAAGAGTGACTCTTTTCTAATATTGTCGTCTTCTCCTATTTTGTTCAAATATTCACAGAACCTTGGAATCAGATATTCTTGAAATTTTTTTGTAGTATTTAATCTTAAACCTGTCTGGCCCGGGACTTTTACCAGTAGGGGTTTCCTTCAGGGCTGTTTTGATCTTGTCCTGTGTTATCTCATTTTCTAGATCTTTTAATAACTTAATCTTTGGTAGATTAGCCTTTTTTAAGTAAATTTGTATCTTCTTCTTTCTTTTTCCTATTTGTTGAATTGTTTCTTGCTTTTTTATTGCATAACGTGAACTATAATATTGTGCGAAGGCTTGTGCTATATCCGTAGTCTTGTTTTTTATTTCTCCCTTTTCGTTTTTTTTTTGTTCTCTATGTAGTTTAAGGTCTTCTTTTTTTCTTAGGATATTCGCAAGTTGTTTACCTGGTTTATTTCCCTTCAAGTATCTCTCATGTAATACCCTATCACATTCCTTTCTATCTTCTTGTTCCATTGGATCTTTTAATTGTTCTCTTTTTAGGAACAAGGACTGATATATTTCCTTTTTGGTGTGCTTTTTGTGTCTTTGTTCCAAGTTATAAATTTCATTTGAAAGTCTCAACATATTTTTTCCTCTTTCCTTCTTTTTTCCTGCCCCTATCGATATTAATTTGCCTCTAATAATGGATTTATGTGCCTCCCATAGGGTTGCTTTTAATAGTTCTGGAGTATCGTTCTCCCGGAAGTATTTTTCAAACTCATCTATTATAATTTTTACAGTTTCACGATCTTCTAGTAAATCTTCCTTAATTCTGCATGTACCTCTTCCCATGGACTCTCCCTGAAGATTCATCTTCAGAGAAACTGGGGAATGATCTGAAAATGATGATATTCCAATTGCTGTCTCCAATAACTCCTCTAATGATCTGTGTTCCACCATAATGTAATCCAGTTTAGAATATGTTTCATGGACTGTTGAGTAATATGTATAGTCCTTTATACTTGAGTGTTGTATAGGCCATACATCTACTAATTGATGTTCATATAATTTCTTTTTGATCTTCCTTAGTTGCTTTTTTTCCTCTGTCCGATGCAGTAGACGTAGTATCTAATTTGTGATCCATAGGAAAATTAAAGTCACCAGCCAATAATAATTTACCCTGTTTAAATTCAAGCAGATCTATCAGTTTCTCCACTAGATACTTTTTAGGGTTTGTGTTGGGACAGTAGATATTTGCTAATGTGTACCTCATACCCTGTATTGTTCCTGTGAAGAAGAGAAAGCGTCCTTCTGGGTCAACTTTTCTCTTCTCAATAACAAAACAGATGTTTTGAAACCAATTGCGAAACCTTTTGATCTTCTAATTGGTGAATTTCCATAGTACCACATTGGGATATTTTTTGAGTATATTTTGACTTTTGAGTCCTGCGTGATATGAGTCTCCTGCAGAAAAATTATCCCGACCTTGCTTCGTTCTAATTCTCGTAGTATTACCCATCTCTTATCGGGTGAGTTTAATCCTCGCACATTATATGTCAAAATTTTTAGAGAAAATTATCTGCAACAGAGTGCATATAGGGTACGCCCCTTTGGATTTTGTAGGCAGAGACAAAATAGAGAAAGTATTAACCATAAAAGGCAACAACAGTGCCAACTTTATTGATATACAAAAATGGAATAAAAATGTCTAAAAGACAAGACCGACATATACAATCAATATAAAGTATAAGTTTGAAAAATAATAATAACAAAGACATATAGAGCATACATGAATATTATCACCCAATGCCAGCAACCCCGAACCATCACCTAAATGAGGTAGATCTGGTGGGGGTAGGTGGCTGATGCATATTTCCCAACATGTTTTGGAGAGGACCGTAGTCACATTGGTATATTCCTTCTTCAGGGGATTTGTTTTACATACAGATGGGTGGAGGATAAATATTTCTTGTCTCTAGAACATAGATGTGAACATCAATGAGTAACATAGCAGAGAAACAGAACCATATAAATGGTCTATTTTATAGCCATCATTTATATCACAGAAAATCATCAAAAAAATAATAATAATCATAGTACTTACAAAATAAAGCTCATGTCATAGGGAAAAGACAAGCAGATCAAAATGTCAACATGCTGGTTGTAGGGGTTCACGGGTGACAGAAGGGACGCCAAAGGATAGCACGCAGAGCCACAAGGGCACCTTCACAAGGTACACCTGATCCACCCTGTAGCGAACAATGTCAGCGTTAGGGGGAAAAAAAAATGCACATAGAGAGAGGCCAAAGAAAGCATGTAATTAAAAAGGATCCATAGGTATATATAAACTGACCCTATTAAGGTGTCAGTTGGATGAAGGACACACAAGGTTCATACCTGAATTAGGATGGTAATCAGAGACAATTGCTGCTGACAGTCTAATGTCCATCAGGTAGAAAAGTTGAATCAAGAGTATCAGCTGCTGACAAAGATGTTGGATCGAGAGTATCTGCTACTAACAAACCGGTGTCTGCCACTGTGTTGGCATAAGACATCCAGATATGAGCCAGAGCAGCAGCTATATATAGGGAGGTGTAACACTGAAAGAAATTGCAAAATGCAGCACAGCTGTGTATGTATTCAGCTGAAGAGATTAGAGTGGAGGGTGTGTGGAGACTGGCCAATCACAAGCAAGCCTCGGGGCCGTCCCGGCCGCCGCGTAGTGACGCCTGACAGGCGGGGACATTTCCCGAGGGGCGTACCTCAGGCACAGGGGCGCGCGGC
Organism: Aquarana catesbeiana; assembly: GCF_042186555.1. Taxonomy (NCBI): domain Eukaryota; kingdom Metazoa; phylum Chordata; class Amphibia; order Anura; family Ranidae; genus Aquarana; species Aquarana catesbeiana. The sequence goes on along the minus strand of NC_133330.1, from coordinate 223,127,643 downwards.
GCAACCGCGCCCGCACCTGGCGCAATGGCGTCACACGTCGACGTGCCACCGGCGGGGAGGCTTCGCCGTCGTCATGGAGACGGCGGCAAAGGCATGTAAATGCTACACCCCCCACAGCCAGTCCAGGACGGGAAGGAAGAACCATCACCATCCTCGGCTGCGGCAGGGGGAGCCCACCCGCCGGGTGTCAGTGCACAAGAAGCACCACGGGAACCACAGGCGCCCATGCTCGCCACCCAGTGACTCTAAACCAGAATACGATGAGTTCATTTTGAACTCTCTCGAATTCATTTTGTCCCATAACGTGTTTTGTTTCAATGGTTCCCACTACCTCCAGGTACAGGGTGTTGCGATGGGGACTTGCTGTGCCCCATCGTACGCCAATCTGTACCTGGGGGAATGGGAACACTCCTTGATCACCAACGATTCGCTGTCTACCTACATGTGCCATATCTCTACGTGGCGCAGGTATATAGACGATGTCTTCCTTATATGGGAAGGCCCAGACAAACTCTTGCACGAATTCTTGGCTGCAATTAACTGCAATGAATTCAATTTAGCCTTTACTATGGTTTACAGTGATACCGAGATTACTTTCCTGGATGTGTCAGTCAAAAAACAACCTGACGGCAGTCTTTCAAGTCAATTGTATCGGAAGCCTACAGCTGGAAACTCCTTGCTACATGCAACCAGTTTCCATCCTAAACCCCTGCTGTCTTCCATACCTTACTCACAATACCTCAGGACACGCAGAAACTGCTCTGATGACTCTACATTTAAAGTAGAGGCTGACAAACTAAGAACGCGACTACTTGAACGAGGCTACTCTCGATCTTCCCTCAAAAAGGCCTATAAAAGAACACTAGCCCTGTCACAACATGACTTATTGGATACACCGACACAGTCTCCCATGGACAACACTACCAGAATCATTACCACTTTCACTATGCAACATCGAAGATTAAAACAAATTCTTAATAGATACTGGTACCTATTGAAAATGGACCCACTTCTATCACCCTTTGTTCCAGATACACCAGCTGTAACTTATAGGAGGGCCCCTTCTAATGGTGACCGACTAGTTCAAAGTGAATTTCGGCCACACAGGGGTGATATCTGCAAAACCCTGGGCACCTTTTTGTGTGGTGGGTGTCCCTACTGCCAGTATATGGACAGGCGTAGGGACATTCACCTACCCAATGGACAGATATTCCACCCAAGACATTTTATTAATTGCAAAACCCCCGGGGTGGTTTACCTGCTCACATGCGAATGTGGAGGATATTATATTGGAAAGACTATCAATCCCTTCTGGAAGAGGATATACCAGCATATCTCAACCATTTCCAAATGTGACCCTGATGTCATGATCGGCCGACATATGGCCCAAGCACATCCCATTTTGACCCCCAAAGTTCACTTTCTGGGATTAGATCGTATCCACTTCAGTTCACGAGGTGGTAATTTCAATAAAAGCCTCCTCCAATGTGAACTCAAGTGGATTCATAGTTTATGAGCTACGTTTCCACCAGGTTTGAATGAGGCTTTCAATTTTAGACCCTTCCTCCCAGGTTTCTCGTCAGGGGTATGCGAACTCAACATGTAGGCTACCCTTTCAGTTTAGATCCTATATTTATTTTTATTTCATTTCATTTTCTAATTATACACAATTTTACCTCTTGCTATTCAGTGTTGATGTAATCCTTCTGATTGTTGATCCAAGTTTGATGTTGTATCATTACTGTCCCCATGTTGTGCAATGCTATGGAGTTTTGTTTTGTTTTGTTTTTCTTTCTCTCCCCCCCCTCCCTACTCCACATTTGTATATATATATTTTTTATGTATGCATCTCTCATTTCTTGTTTTCCCTTTTTCTTTCTCCTCCACTATGTGCATTTGCCCATCTTCTTCTTTTTTTATTATTTTTCATCATGTTTGTATCTCATATTGATTTATATAAAAAAACTTTTCCATTCAACAGGCTGGCTTGTTCTATCTACATCTGTCCACTGGGTGGCGAGCATGGGCGCCTGTGGTTCCCATGGTGCTTCTTGTGCACTGACACCCGGCGGGTGGGCTCCCCCTGCCACAGCCGAGGATGGTGATGGTTCTTCCTTCCCGTCCTGGACTGGCTGTGGGGGGTGTAGCGTTTACATGCCTTCGCCGGCGTCTCCATGACGACGGCGAAGCCTCCCCGCCGGTGGCACGTCGACGCGTGACGCCATCGCGCCAGGTGCGGGCGCGGTTGCGCCACGCGCCCCTGTGCCTGAGGTACGCCCTTTGGGAAATGTCCCCGCCTGTCAGGCGTGACTACACGGCGGCCGGGAAGGCCCCGAGGCTTGCCTGTGATTGGCTAGTCTCCACACACCCTCCACTCTAATCTCTTCAGCTGAATACATACACAGCTGTGCTGCATTTTGCAATTTCTTTCAGTGTTACACCTCCCTATATATAGCTGCTGCTCTGGCTCATATCTGGATGTCTTATGCCAACACAGTGGCAGACACCGGTTTGTTAGTAGCAGATACTCTCGATCCAACATCTTTGTCAGCAGCTGATACTCTTGATTCAACTTTTCTACCTGATGGACATTAGACTGTCAGCAGTAATTGTCTCTGATTACCATCCTAATTCAGGTATGAACCTTGTGTGTCCTTCATCCAACTGACACCTTAATAGGGTCAGTTTATATATACCTATGGATCTTTTTAATTACATGCTTTCTTTGGCCTCTCTCTATGTGCATTTTTTTTCCCCCTAATGCTGACATTATTCGCTACAGGGTGGATCAGGTGTACCTTGTGAAGGTGCCCTTGCGGCTCTGCGTGCTATCCTTTGGCGTCCCTTCTGTCACCCGTGGACCCCTACAACCATCATGTTGACATTTTTCTCTGCTTGTCTTTTCCCTATGACATGAGCTTTATTTTGTAAGTACTATGATTATTATTATTTTTTTGATGATTTTCTGTGATAAAAATGATGGCTATAAAATAGACCATTTATATGGTTCTGTTTCTCTGCTATGTTACTCATTGATGTTCACATCTATGTTCTAGAGACAAGAAATATTTATCCTCCATCCATCTGTATGTAAAACAATTCCCCTGAAGAAGGAATATACCAATGTGACTACGGTGCTCTCCGAAACATGTTGGGAAATATGCATCAGCCACCTACCCCCACCAGATCTACCTCATTTAGGTGATGGTTCAGGGTTGCTGGCATTGGGTGATAATATTCATGTATGCTCTATATGTCTTTGTTATTATTATTTTTCAAACGTATACTTTATATTGATTGTATACGTCGGTCTTGTCTTTTAGACATTTTTATTCCATTTTTGTATATCAATAAAGTTGGCACTGTTGCCTTTTATGGTTAATACTTTCTCTATTTTGTCTCTGCCTACAAAATCCAAAGGGGCGTCCCCTATATGCACTCTGTTGCAGATAATTTTCTCTAAATATTATGTAGGATGTTGGCAGTATTATTGCACACCAGTATGGCTTCTCATAATTTAATCTCTTAATATGTCAAAATTTTGACTTTGTTTGTGTCCTCCATTTCAATTCCTAAACACCCACGTGTTCGCCCACTAGGACGTCTCTCCCGCCCCTATCACGGGAGAGGGCCCCCACATATGGGGAGACACGAGGGAGCACTTCATCACTTAAAAAGGCAATCAGGTCACTAGATTTTCCTTTTGAAACAAGACTAAACTCTCCCCACCCCCCCTCCAACCCAACTCCCAAATCTCCTTCTCTGCAGTCTCCCACCCTTCCCTCCCCCCTCCCAACCCCCAATTCCCTTTGGCATTTGACCTCTTTGTCATGAGCAGGTGCCCTATTGTTTAGGAGTGTTATTTAACCCTGCTCCTTTGAGGTGGAAATCTACTTGACACCTCGGACCACCCTCACCTATACAGTTATGGCGGTAGCTTCAGAGAATGCCTTGCATCCAGATCCCCTCCCCTCCATCCCTGCCAACACTTCCTCCTCTGTTCCATCTCTTCCTATCCATTAATTTTCCCTGCCACCGGCCCTCCCCACTGTCTTCTCCTCTCCCCACTGGTCTATTTTCTAGAAACTAGCTGCCAATGTGCTTCCTCTACTGTCTGTCTATCTGATTTTCTGGTTGCTTCTTCCATATTTTTTGGTAGTGGAATTTCCAAAGTTTTACAAAAATCAGGGATATCTCAGTTTCGTAGTTCTTCCATTTGTTTTAACGATCAGGCACTCTGGAAAGCCCCAACTATATTGAATTTCACTCTCTTGTAAAATATTTATTAAGGGTTTTAAGGGCCTCCTTCTTCTCAGGGTGTCTTGCGAAAGGTCCTGAAAGATCTGGATTTCCTTTCCCTCATATACAATTGGTGGTTTTCCCTTCAAATTTCTCCAAATTTGGCTTTTTTCTTCCCAACCTTCGAATCGGACTATTATATCTCTTGGGGTCTCACTCGGCAAGCCTAGCGGCTTTCTTATTCTATGAACTCTTTCTATCTTTATTTTGTTTGTTACTTTCTTAGTAATAATTGGGTTAAAGACCACTGGATTACATCTTTTAGGTTTTCTGTTTGGGAAGATTCCGGGAGTCCTCAAATTCTTAGATTCTTCCTCCGATCCCTGTTCTCCTGATCTTCAAATCTATATGCCTGCTCCTGTTCTTGTTTTAATATTTTAATTTCTCCTTTTAACTATTTAATCCTTCTTGTGTGCGTGTCTGTTTTTTTTTTTCCACTTCCTCTACTCTAGCAAGCATGTGTCCCATGTCTTTATGGAGTTTTGTCATTTCTGATTTTAATGAGTTTTCTAGGGCCGCAAACATTCTTTCCATATCTGTCATTGTTGGTGAATGGACCGTTTTCTGATCACCCGATGTTCTAGAATGCGTTTCTGTTTGAGGGTCCATCAGTGTTTTGTTGTGACCCTTTTTATCTTTTTTTCCTTAATCTCAATCTGTCTTCCTTTAGAATTTTGTTCTTTTTCTGAGGCCATTCCTGCCCCTTCTTAATCTCCCCCCTGGGTCACATATTTGTGTATCGGGCCAGAGTTGAGACTTATACTCGGGCGTGGAGATTTCACCACTACTCCTCCACCCCTTCCAGTCTTACCCTTCATTTCCCACCCTGCAAACAAAAAAATAAAAATAAAGGGGGTATTTGCGGGGGGGCAGAAGATTGAACAGTTCTACTGCCCGTTTATCTCACTCCACTGATCCCAGAATCCCAGAGAAGGATTAATGAGACCACTTTGTAAGTTTCAACTAGAAGGATCTACCAGAATTTCAGTACAGTTATGTCCCTTTACAGGAATTATTAATTGTTACACTATGAGCAGTCTATAGTGGTTTTATTACAGCCAGTGCAGAAGTCAGGTATAGTGATCAACAATGGCCCCTTTTCTCCTCCTCCCCTTTTCACCTCTCAGTATCACGCTTTTCATGTAAAAATCTTAACATATGATTGCCACTTGTTTCTTATCTGAGGGGGGGCTTTAATCAGTTTCCCGTTCAGATACAGACACCAATGCAGTAATCGGGAGCAGTAGTCAACGGTATCCCCTTTCTTCACCTCCACTTTTCACCTCTCAATATCACGTTTTCATGCAAAAAAAAACCTTAACATATGATTACTACTTGGTACTTATCTGAGTGGGGGGCTGCAGTCCGTTTCTTGTTCAGATGCAGGCTTTCCCTAATTTGACATTAATTCTGCTCTCTTCGAGGGATCTCCGAAAGGTGCCGAGGGATCAGGTTCCTAATCTGATTATTTTTCTTTTAATTATCTTTTTTCTTTCCTTTTTTTCCCCTTTTTTTATAATTGACTGCCGGTTTCCTGTCTCTTGGTGACCAATTCCCTCTACCCAGTCTCCTTTCTCAGGAGGATGTATCCACTCCTGTTCCCGCGACTGCTCCGCACCTGATCCAGATTCAACGGCGCGGGCGGGGGATCGGCTGCAGGAGAGGGAGAGCGTCATATTTATTTGATTGCAGTTTCATTATACAATTTGTCTATGTATGATTTAAGGTAGGGGCAGTGCTACACTGTATCCTTTTTACACAAGCTAGTGCATCACTCATAGATATCACCCCTCACACTAAAGTCCGGATTAGGTCTGGTAACACAGGGAAACAGATGGAGGGATTTCAGGGCTGCTATAACATTCCAGAGTTAGAACCAGTCCTGCTGAAGATGGACTTTACTGGCACCCACATGAAACAAAATACAATTTATAAAAATATGAAACTTATTTAGAATTTTTTTTTAATAACGCCATCACTTCAGTGCATAATTTTAAAATACATTAGCACAACTTATGTGATACAAAAAGTCCTGCTAGGGACCAAACATACAGACACCTCTTTCTAATAATTGTATACTCAAACACTTAAAAGTAGAGGTGTGTATATTCTCAATCGCTGGTTGACGTGTTTTGCAGATTGCATAGTTACATAGTTACATAGTTACAAGGTGGTTGACTTTTGGGGTGCCTGAGCCCCTCCTGCCCCCAAGCATCCACCCACCCTGCACGGGCTGGCTTGCTGTGTGTTTGGCTAGGGGTTTGTTAGTGTGTGGGAGGGGCACAATCTTTTTTTCCTTTGGGGTGGGAATTTTCATGTGGGGGTTCTCATTTTAAGCCTTAACATACCCAAATGGCCTTGTATGTATTGGGGGGCAGGCTATTTTATGTTTTGGGTTAAAATCTTGCAGCTGCAATGTAGATTTGTAAGTTTCCTCCAAAGCCGTACATCTTTGAAGCAGCATTCTGGATACATGCTACAGATGCACCACTTTACAGGCAGAGTAAGCCCCCCCCCCCCCCCCAGTTACTAGCTTTTAAGCAATTTTGCATTTTTAAAGGCACTTTTCCTTGTTTTGTTTTGGGGTGGTCCAAATTGGTGACATTGATATATGTCCCTTAGGGGGGGACCTTGGCCTTCCTACCCATTTTAAGGCCAATAACTAGAAGATTAGCCAGTCAAGTGGGGACTAGCAAAATTAACAAGTCATGTTTGTCCCATCTGTAATTTTGTAGCATGCTGGAGGATGTGCTTAATTTTGGACAGGGGGGGAGGCTTATTTTGTGCTAGCTGCATTTGGGTTGGTCTAGGCATGCTCAGGGACTTTGATTTTTTCCTGTGCCTTTTAGTGTGTGTGAAATGCATTTGGGTTGGTCTGGGCATGCTCAGGGACTTTGATTTTTTTTTCAGCTTTTCATATGTGAACAGCACTTGGATGTTTCTGGGCATGCTCAGCGAGTGTCTTTTTTGGGTTAGTAATTTAAGGACATCCTTAACAGGTGTACCCACTTTGAAGTTCTGTCTCTACATTGGGTGAACTTGCATTTTGTGTTTTCAATTGCCTCATTAGCATGCAAACCTATGTTATATAAAGCTTGCAGATAGCATTCTTTAACTTAAGCTGGCCATACACCTATAGATTATCTGCAGATTTTCTATGGTTAGATGGAAAAAGTGGGAGATTCCTCCATCCACACAGTTCAGCGAACATGGAGAGATCTGTTGCACTTTTTCTATCTAACCATAGAAAATCTGCAGATAATCTATAGGTGTATGGCCAGCTTAACCCTGAAAAGAGGTAAGTTTGTGTGTGTGGGGCCGGCAAGAGAGTACATTTGGGTGTCCTTATAGAGTTTGTAAAATGTATATTCTTTGTATTTTGTTTATTATGTCTTTGCAAAACAGATGTGTTTTAGAGCAAGTTTTTTTTTTTACTTTGGTTTATTGTATTTTTTTGGGTGGGTGGAGGGGATATTTCCCCTGAAATATTTTTGATGTTGTCAATGTGTGTCGTTTGTAGGATGTTTCACTTTGATTTAATTCTGTGATGCATTATTTTGCAAAATCTTCCTAAAGATGTTGTGACCAATTAATGTTTAAATCCTTAATAGTTGTCCGATTGTGGGTGCAGTCCTTTTAACTCCTGTTAATTTCCTCTGGAAAATGGTCAGACCTCAAAACCATATTCTGTTATTGTCTCAAATTAACATGTGTTTTTTGCTTTCCTTGCTCTTTTCCAAGTCCTGTTTTATTGACCAATAACATTTTTATGTTTTATGTGTTTTGTTAATTTTCATGCAACAGATTTCCCAGCTGCTGCTTAACTAGGCTGATTTGCATGGCAAAACAAAAAAGGTGTTATTTGTCTAAAAGCTACTTTCCTGGTGCCTTCATGGTAGCATATGCATGGATTGTACGTATGCTGCCAATGGATAGGCACCAGGAAAGGAAAATTACAGAGAGGTAAGTATTACATTTTCCATTTTAGCACAGTGGTTTTCAGCCTCAGTCCTCGAGTACCCCCGCCGACAGGACATGTTTTGGGAATGTCTTAGCTAAAATAGTTGTCCAAAATAACAAGCCATTGACTGTGATTTAAGCTCCTGTGCAAGATGAAGGAAAACCTGCAAACATGGCCTGTTAGGGGTACTTGAGGACAGGGTTGAGAAGCACTGAGCTAAAATCTAGCTCAAGACAATCCTATTCTAATTGTGGGCATTTGAGGGAAACCAAGTGAGTGTTAGAACCCCTGCTTGTCTTTTTTAAGTTGGGCTTTGTGTCCCTTTTCTGAAAATTGGCTTCACTTCCTGTCACAGCCAAACAGGAAGTGAGGGTAAAACCCTACCAATGTCTTGGGGACACACAGGTCAATCTAACTAGTGTCCCCAGTAAGCAAACTGCACTCTAGCACTTTGTTGTGTACACCTCAAATTATTAGGTATTTTGGGGTTTATTTAAGGCAAATCCACTCTGCAATACTCACTGTAAATCTGAGGGAAAGCACTGGTGATTTTATCATCCAATCATATAGAAGCAAAGATGCTGTTTTTTATTTTTCTTGCATGTCCCCCTCCCCCCGGATCTCCAACAACTGCACTTCCAAGTGCACGTGTAGTGCAAAGTGGATTTGCCTTTAGTAAACAAACCCCAAAGTCCAAGATACCTAATAACTTGGGATGTACAAAGCAAAATGCTAGAGTGCAATTTACCTAATGGGGAAGCTATTTAGATTGACCTGTGTGTCCCCAAGGAAAGACATTGGTAGGGTTTTACCCTCACTTCCTGTTTGGCTATGTAACAGGAAGTGAATAAATTTGAAGGAGAAAGTGGCAAAATTCGGGAGGTGTCTTCACCCTATCAAGGGAGCAGACATCCCCAAAAACTGACAAGACTTCATATCCCTCTGCACTCTATCCCCATGCAAAAATAAGAAAGGATTTCATTTAGTTTAACTTTGCAAAGACACATTCCTAAGTTCAACTGTGATGCATGTCAATGGCCCATTTAGACCTTGTTTAATAGAAAACACCAGTTGCCTTTCACTAGAAACATTTGTTAGTCCAGTCCTGGTAATCTGCATATGCTTTACTATTAATTTCCCTAAAAATTGGTTTCCTGCATCTAGATACACGACCGCTGTGTATGTGAGATGCGCAACTGCTGTGTGCATGGAGGTATGTACTCATGGCACATATCTGGTTCCTGGAAGTGGTGGCCAGCACACAGGAATGACATCACGCCCCTCCAGGAAGTTGCTTGTACTGCTGCTAATTTCTTCCCACCACCATGCCCCACTCATTGTTCTCTGAGGAAGTGATGATCCTTATTTGCAAATTCAGAAAATAATTATTTTTTTTTATAACATGGGGTGGTGCTTGTGTGGGTCCCTAACACATATTCATACATATTAGGGCCAATTTAGACAGGATCTGATTTACCTACCAGCATGTTTTTAGAGTGTGGGAGGAAACCCACACAGGACAGAGAGAACAAACTCCAGGCAGATGGTGTTGTGGGCGGGATTCTAACCAGTGACCCTTTTTGCTGCTAGGTGAAAGTGCTAACCACTACACCACTGTGCTGCCCAAATATATATATCTATAGATGTAGGTTCTTGTGTCCACCAGCAGAGAGAAGTTGGGTAGATGCCACACTCCCAATTCTGTAGGCATAATAATGGTCTAGCACAGGGGTCTTCAAATTACGGCCCTCCAGTTGTTCAGGAACTACAATTCCCATCTAGCCTAGTCATGTCTGTGAATGTCAGAGTTTTACAATGCCTCATGGGATGTCTAGTTCCGCAACAGCATGTCTTGTAAAAAGGTGGTTTCGCATGTGCCTTGTAAAATGCCCAATAAATATTGTTAGGAAAATACAAGTGGGTCATGACACATCTACACTTAAAATGGTCATGCACTATGCAATCTGATTGGCCAATCTCTGTACAACTCGATATTTCGGCAAAATAGGTAATAGGAAGACGCACTTGAACAATTAATTCAAATAGGAAATCAAACAGGATCTTGCACTAAATCTATTTTTTTTAGATCTAACTGATTGCAGTGTATGGTCACATTTAAAGATCAAGATCTGAAAATATTAATTTATTGGGTTTAGAAACACTTCTCTGTTCTTTGTAATGTATTGAAAAATTTGGGTAAAAATAGAAAAAAACACATTTCAAAGATATATTAGAAGTAATAGGAATGAGATTAGCATCAAAAGGGTTAATTAACTGAGAACGCCTACTAATTGCCTAACAAGATACATCCAATGAGATGAAATTAACCAATTGTATTGGGCATGTGCTATCATCTATGAGAAAACCGCAGTTACTCTAGTGCCAGTTGCAGTTTACATATTTATTATCGTTTTGCGCTTCAAAGTGTGCCGGTGTCTTGTCGAATACAGTCCCCTATCCAGAAGTGTCCACCCTGTACTGCGCAGGCGCAGTACGGAGGACAAACGAGACGCCGAAAGTCTCCGAAGTTCAACAGCTGATCGTCAGCTGTACACGGCGCCTGCGCATTTATTCTTACCCTATGTCCAGGATCATTCCCTACTATCCAAGTGGACATAGAGTTAGAATAAATAGTTGCCGAGCGCAGCGAGGCCGTGCCCGAAGCGTGGTAAGCGAAGCGAGCCCGCGAGGGGCCCTCTTACACAGCCATCGCTAACAGGTGCCCGAGCGCCGTGTACAGCTGATGGTCAGCTGATCAACTTCGGACATTTTCGGCATCTCCTGCTCCTCCGTACTGCGCAGGCGCTGCGCCTGCGCAGTACGGGGCGGACACTATCTGATAGGAGGACACTATATGTCAGAACACCGGTTCACGCGTTCGGTTAAGGTACGAACTGGCTCAGCGCATTCTTCTTAGTAAATCAGCCCCAGAATATCATCTCACCTGGCCTATATCCAAAAAAACAAGATGCATGACACAAAACAACAAAACCATCACATACATATTCAGTAACCAGCCAATTGCTTTCACTTTAATTGTAAATTAGTTACTACATTTCAAAATAAAACATAAATGTAATCTGGCATTGTGACAAACAGTTGCTGACCTAAACTGTCAGTTCTGCATGTTGCAAGGGCCTTTTTACTTTTTTAAAGCAAATTGATAACATAAGGGACAGACTGTATAATTATAATTTCTCAGTGAAGCCTGTGGGCTTCCACAGGTTCCATATGTGAAGTAATTATGTTCAATAGAGGAATGAGTAAATGCCATCAAACTGTATGACAGAACAGAGAGCAACCCTATATTTATACAGTCAGTATTGAGCTGTACAGGAAAATGCAATTGAAGAATAGTATGAGCTCCAAAAGCTGAAACATGTATTAACAAAAGTTGTTATGTTGTCTTTCACACTTCATATTCCACCTGTGGACAGTTTGTGAAGGCAAGCACGCCTGTTATTATGAATGAGTATTAAAAATGAGGGCATGCTCTTTGGGATCAGTAACTGTATGAACTATAAAAAGTCACATAATTTCTTTGAAAACATTTACTACAATAATATATTAAAGGGAAGGTGTGATTGCAAGTTACAGGGGTTGTCTACTTTCTACATAGCCAGTCCCACTCTTGTTGATGAAAGACGAGGGTGGTAACACCTGAAGTATTCAAGTTCTCATAAAATGTTTAAGCTAAACTATGGTCTAAAGATTTTTTTCCAATAAATGTCCCCCATATGTTGTTAATAAGAATGAAAGCAGTTCAGGCTGCAATACTAACCTTCAATCTAAAGCTGCCCTGCAGTACCTCTTTTCAGTCAAAAGCTGTCCTCAGTCTTCTGGGGTTGAGTCACACCTACCTAAAAGACTAATGAAAGATTGTGAGCACAGAGCATCATGGTCCTACCCACTGAGCATGGTGCATTGCGCTTACAATGTATTGGTGCAGAGACCTGTACTAATGTCATCACATCATGGCCACTCTCTTTATCATTCAGGAAAGCTGGGGGAAGACCATAGAGCAAAAGGACACAAGGCATCATTCGGCTAACAAAAAACAGCAAAGAAAGATAAGTATGCAGTCATCCTGGATATACAACCAAGGAGCTTATGCTAACTACAAACCGTTCTGCCTTTCATCTTGTTTGCATATTATTCCACCCCATGCTGAAGTACCACCACCCCATATGCATACATACTTGAATTTTAAAGCCACAACCTGCAAGAATCTTATTACCCTTTGGCTAAAATCTTCCTTTCCCCAGGCCACACCCACACAGTCGATCCCTGGAGACATCTATCAGTCTGCCTCCTAGATCTACTGTAAAGCAGGCCATACAAAGAGCAAATTTCTTTCCTGCAACCATGGGTTGCAGGAAAGACATTTGCAAGATTCCCCCAACAACACAGACAATGCTGACAGGGGAAGCCCTACTGCTGAGTAATTGTCTGCTTTCGGCGGGGGCAGGTGGGGGCAAGCCTTCTCCACAGGGAGAAGACTGCTATAGCCACTAGCGATAATCAGAAGAGAATCTGGCAGGCTGGTTGTACCCAAGTTGATTGATCAACTTGGTATATTCATCCTGTCCATTAACGGTTCGAATCTCAGTGAGTTCCTGCTGAAACCGACTGAGCTTTGAACCGTGTATGGCTGGCCTAACCCTTAGTCCACCCAAAACTGCAAATGGGGAATTTCCAATACTGGGTGTCTCTCAATTCTGGAATATTATCGAATATAATATCTTTTGAGAGGAGAGTATACAAAAGAGTTTAAAAATAGGAATGGTTAATATTTGATTTACAAGAAGGATTAGGGTTGGGGGGGTCTTAGGTAGGGACTTAGGTAGAGACAAAACTAACTTTTCCAGTCTTTGGGCACCAAATGCTAACATATAGAAACTGATATTTCATTTTGTGATAGATGTGGAAAGTACATTTTTTATATTATTTGAAGACGTTATTACTGAGATTTCTGCTGTTGATTGCCGAGGTCACACACACCCGCTGCTTTTTAATTAGATGTTTATTAATAAGTAAGCAACAGAAGGTGTTGGAATGCATAATCTCCCAGCTGGAAAGCATACAGGATACAGAGGAAGGGTCCTGGTGGATGGGTGCTCTGTTTCACCGACATTTAGCTTGTGGTCCCTTTAGGGGGTTGGGTGGTTTTGCTGTACTCAGAAGTTCTCACCTGTGACGGGTAAGATGTTCTGGAACAGTGTAATCATAAAGGAGAGGACTGGTTTACAGTTTTCTTCGCATTATTAATTTACTATTTGGGACTCTGAATTTTGGAGGTTCAGAGAGATATTCGGGTGGGAAAGAACCCCCAGCCCTAATTATGTCTGGTCATGAAAGAGTTAAGCTTACTTGCAAGAAAACAGCACTTAAAAGACAGTCACCAGAACTAATGTCCCCATTGGAAGATTTCCCCTCTATTACTTTTCTGGGGACAACCCAAAATTTGCGATTTGCTTTTACTTTCACTTTCAATGATAATGGTAAACAGAAAAAATAGAGAGGATGAATCTCCTTAACAGTGGCGCAGACAGCAATGAAAACGGAAAGGCGTTCTAGTCCCTATGCACTCTATCCAAAACTAAAAAAAGTTTTGACTTTCATTATACTTTATCCACTTGCTGAGCAGCCGCCATCATTATACTGTGGCAGGATGGCACGTTCCTGCAAATCGTCATAGCTGTACATCGGTCCTTTAAACAGCTCTAGCAGGCGCGCACGCCCGCTGCACGGCCGGGGACACGATGTACGTGCATGAGAGCCAGAATGGGGATGTGTGTGTGTACACACACACATCCCCATTCTGTCAGGAGAGGAGAGACAGATCATCTGTTCCTACTAAGAAGGGACAGTGATATGTCTCCTCCTCTAGTCAGTCCCATCCCCATACAGTTAGAAACACACAGGAGGGAACACATTTAACCCCTTGATCTCCCCCCTTCCCTACCAGTGACATTTACACAGTAATCAGTGCATTTTTATAGCACTGATCACTTTATAAGTGTCAGTGGTCCCAAAAATTTGTCAAAAGGGTCCGATCTGTCCGCCGCAATGTCAGTCCTGTTAAAAATCGCAGTTCACCGCCATTACTAGTAGAAATAAAAATAAAATAAACAATAAAAATGCCATAAATCTATTCCCTATTTTGTAGATGCTATAAATTTTGTGAAAACCAATCAATATACGCTTATTGCAATTTTTTACCAATAATATGTGGAAGAATATATATCGGCCTACACTCATGAAGAAATGTCTTTTTTTTTAATTTTTTTGGGGGGATTTATTATAGCAAAAAGTATAAAATATTAGGATTTTTTTTTTTCAAAATTGTCGCTATTTTTTTGTTTATAGCACAAAAAATTTAAACCTCAGTGGTGATCAAATACCACCAAAAGAAAGCTCTATTTGTGGGGGAAAAAAAAAGACATCAATTTTGTTTGGGTACAGCGTCGCATGACCGCAAAATTGTTAGTTAAAGCGATGCAGTGCCTTATCGCAAAAAAATGGCCTGGTCATTCAGGGGGGAATTCTTCTGGTCCTTAAGTAGTTAATGCTACTGTAGCCACTTTTTCATGATATTGTTTTTCACTGTTTTTTACTGCTATCTTGTAACATCCCCTATGAGTTCCGGAACTTCTCCTTTTCCTTATCACTTCTGTTTGTTTTGAACAAGCAGTGCACATTAGTACAAATCGCATAGCCTATAGTTCCTAGTTTATCTCAGGAGCAAGCAAGAGATTAGCTATGTTAATACATACAGTAGGACTATAGGACTATATAGAACAAATGTAGCCACCCTCTAACAGGAAGTCTGGTCACAGCAGTTAAAACAATTATTGAAGGTTTAGAGGAGGCTGAGAGCAATATAAAGTACTTTTCTGAGTTAAGAATACATACTAAAATCTAGCTTCACTTTAACACTGAACTTTATCCCTACATTTTAACCTAACTCTTAACCTTTTAAACCTAACCATACTGTATACCATTATTTAAATAATGGATTTATCTGCTTTAATTTGTCATTAAATGATATGTCTAAATTAGACCGTTATCAAACACTTTTGCCTGTTCTACATTTATGATATCAGTCTGTAGTACTTTGTAATGATCTCCCTCTTGTGGACAGTGTAAGTACTTCAAAATTATGGTTTGAGCTAAGTACAGTTGTAAATCCAAACAAACAAAATGTATATTTACTAAATACATTTTAATTTAGAGGCAAACAGACACACTAGATTTTTTTTTTTTTTTTTATTTCCCCCTAATAGATAGATATGGCTGGATCAGTATCACACAATATCTAGTTTTGTGAATATATGAAATTATTCTCATCAATATTTTGGCTGAATAAGCAATCCATCATCTGGATAAAATCTACAGTGATCAACATTTAGTCTGTCACACTTGTGTATCAACAAAGTTCCATACTCCAGTGTGGATAGCAATGTATTCCATACACAGTAACATATATAATGCAGCACTTTTTTCTTTTTATTTATATCTTGTTCTTTTTATTAATATTTTTACCTAACTTGAAAAAGTAAAATAGCTGTCAGACAATTAACATTATAAGTAGCAAAGAAAGTAAAGGGAAAAATCTGTTAAGCACAACATATGAAAGAATATGTCAGCATTAATTACTAAGAGTAGTAACCACAATTGAAACTACAAAGAAGTGAATCATTAAATTGCATAGCCTATAATAACTGAATGACAGTTACATTCTACATTGTAATATCATATACGTTAATATATAAAAAATTATGACAAACATTGATTATGATTTATTGTATATACTTTACCAAGTATTAACATTAGATATACAGTATTAGATAAGTAGGTGTTAAAGGGAGCCCCCCTTCACTCCTCCATAGTAGCATGACCTCTATTAGAAAAAATGAGTTTTAAGTTTGAAAAGGTTAACAATTTCATCCAATTCTGGGAGAATTGCAGGACAATAATCTAAAAGAAACGGTATTTCTATTAAGTAAAATACAGATTTTTTTTATAATGCCTAAATATTATGCCGGAATCTTTTCAGCATAGTACATTCCTGTAATTGATGAAGTGGCCATTGTTAGAGGCATGAAACTTGTTGATGATGTGTTTGTGTATTTTATGACTAGCAAAAAAATCCTTGCAAAGGAGGGAGAAGCTTCTCCGGGGAGGTAGAGGGGTTCGCAAAATTGGAATTGAGCTTTAAATATTCATCCTCTGCACAAAAGCTTTAAAGTGAACATGCTGGGATAAGAATATAGAGATTAGGGATGAGCTTTGAGTTCGAGTCGAACCCATGTTCAACTTGAATATTGTGTGTTCGATTGTTCGTCGAATTGCGAACGTTATGGGCCGTTCGCGCAAAATTCGAGTGGCGCGTCACAGCCTATAATTCACGGTGGCATTACAGTGCATTGCTGGATGATGATTGGTCAAACATGCACTATGACCCACATGCTTGGCCAATCACAGCGCTGTCTGTACAGAGATCTGTAATTGGCCAAAGCCAGGGTGGCTTTAGCCAATTATGGCTCAGGGGGTTCAGTACACGCCCTGCACTATCTAAGACCGCCTGTGTGGCAGCCTTGTGTAGTGTGTTGCGGTGGCGGAGAGAGATAGACAGAGAGACTTATTACAGATAGACAGAGAGACAGTGTCATTTGATTTAAGTTAGACAGAGTAGGCAGGCGAGTCAGTTAGCTGCACTTACAGTGTATTGTGTATATATATGCATCCTAGGTGTTGTGTGTGTATGTGTATATATATATATATATATACTGTATTCAGTTTAGCTAGATCCATTCCTGTTATTCTCTTCCTAATATAATGACAGGCAGGCAGGTGTTTTTACAGTATTTACAGTTAGTGTACTGTGTCCTTTGCACAGTGTGCACGTAAAGCTACCTGAAGAAATTTGCTGGTGTTCTTCTGATCCTATTAATACCACAGGCAGGCAGATGCAGTATTTACAGATAGTGTACTGTGTCCTCTGCACAGTGTGCAGCTAAAGCTACCTGAAGACAATTGCTGGTGTTCTTCTGATCCTATTAAAAACACAGGCAGGCAGCTGCAGTATTTACAGTTAGTGTACTGTGTCCTTTGCACAGTGTGCACCTAAAGCTATCTGAAGACAATTGCTGGTGTTCTTCTGATCCTATTAGTACCACAGGCAGGCAGCTGCAGTATTTACAGTTAGTGTGCCGTGTCCTCTGCACAGTGTGCACCTAAAACTACCTGAAGACAATTGCTGGTGTTCTTCTGATCCTATTAAAACCATAGGCACGCAGCTGCAGTATTTACAGTTAGTGTACTGTGTCCTCTGCACAGTGTGCACCTAAAGCTACCTGAAGAAAATTGCTGGTGTTCTGATCCTATTAATACCACAGGCAGGCAGCTGCAGTATTTACAGTTAGTGTACTGTGTCCTCTGCACAATGTGCACCTAAAGCTACCTGGAGAGAATTGCTGGTGTTCTTCTGATCCTATTAGTACCACAGGCAGGCAGCTGCAGTATTTACAGTTAGTGTACTGTGTCCTTTGCACAGTGTGCACCTAAAGCTACCTGAAGATAATTGCTGGTGTTCTGATCCTATTAATACCACAAGCAGGCAGCTGCAGTGTTTGTCCTTTGCACAGTGTGCACCTAAAGCTACCTGAAGACAATTGCAGGTGTTCTTCTGATCCTATAAATACCACAGGCAGGAAGGTGCGGTATTTACAGTCAGTGTACTGTGTCCTCTGCACAGTGTGCACCTAAAGCTACCTGAAGAAAATTGATGGTGTTCTGATCATATTAATACCACAGGCAGGCAGCTGCAGTATTTACAGCTAGTGTACTGTGTCATCTGCACAGTGTGCACCTAAAGCTACCTGAAGACAATTGCAGGTGTTCTTCTGATCCTATAAATACCACAGGCAGGAAGGTGCGGTAATTACAGTTAGTGCACTGTGTCCTCTGCACAGTGTGCACCTAAAGCTACCTGAAGACAATTGCTGGTGTTCTTCTGATCCTATTAGTACCACAGGCAGGCAGCTGTAGTATTTACAGTTAGTGTACTGTGTCCTCTGCACAGTGTGTACCTAAAGCTACCTGAAGACAATTGCTGGTGTTCTTCTGATCCTATTAGTACCACAGGCAGGCAGCTGCAGTATTTACAGTTAGTGTGCTGTGTCCTCTGCACAATGTGCACCTAAAACTACCTGAAGACAATTGCTGGTGTTCTTCTGATCCTATTAAAAACACAGGCAGGCAGCTGCAGTATTTACAGTTAGTGTACTGTGTCCTTTGCACAGTGTGCACCTAAAGCTATCTGAAGACAATTGCTGGTGTTCTTCTGATCCTATTAGTACCACAGGCAGGCAGCTGCAGTATTTACAGTTAGTGTGCTGTGTCCTCTGCACAATGTGCACCTAAAACTACCTGAAGACAATTGCTGGTGTTCTTCTGATCCTATTAAAACCATAGGCAGGCAGCTGCAGTATTTACAGTTAGTGTACTGTGTCCTCTGCACAATGTGCACCTAAAGCTACCTGGAGAGAATTGCTGGTGTTCTTCTGATCCTATTAGTACCACAGACAGGCAGCTGCAGTATTTACAGTTAGTGTACTGTGTCCTTTGCACAGTTTGCACCTAAAGCTACCTGAAGACAATTGCTGGTGTTCTGATCCTATTAATACCACAAGCAGGCAGCTGCAGTGTTTGTCCTTTGCACAGTGTGCACCTAAAGCTACCTGAAGACAATTGCTGGTGTTCTTCTGATCCTATTAGTACCACAGGCAGGCAGCTGCAGTATTTACAGTTAGTGTACTGTGTCCTCTGCACAGTGTGCACCTAAAGCTACCTGAAGACATTTGCTGGTGTTCTGATCCTATTAATACCATAGGCAGGCAGTTGATTCTGCTAGCTGCAGTATATATATATATATATATATATATATATATATATATATATATATATCCCAGCTTTGTGCAGCTACATCTCACTGCAGGCCATTAGTATGTCTGGAAGGCCAACAAGGAGAGGCAGACAGTCACAAGCCAATAAAAGAGGGCAAGCAGGCTCTGTGTCTAGAGGCAACAGTGCTTTTCATGGACACAGCGCATCCTCATCAGCATGTGGCCGTGGGACACTCTTGTCCTTTTTTTCGGCAGCTGGCCACGTTGAGCCGCAACATGCCGAAGACTTGGTAGAGTGGATGACCATACCTTCCTAATCCTTCTCATCCTCTCTCACCCAGGCTCAGGGTACTTTGTCTGGCAAAGCAGCTGCCAATGCAGCCTCTTAACTTGGCTCAATGGCATCAGTCACTCCTTCCCTAGCCCCACCATGTCCTCCTGAGGATGAGGAGTCCTCCGAACTGTTTGACCACAGTGTTGGGTACATGCTCTAGGAGGATGCCCAGCGTTCTGAAGGCTCCGATGATGGTACCCAGCTAGAGGAAGGCAGTAACCTGAGCCCAGAGAGAGGGGGTGCCCAAGAAGGACAGCAATCTGGCAGCCATGTTCCCCCAGCTGCAGCATACTGCCAGCTTTGCTCCAGTGATGAGGAGGGAGGGGGATGATGAGGAAGTCACTGACTCTGCATGGGTGCCTGATAGGAGAGGAGGAGGAGGAGGCACATCTCCAATGAGGCAGGATGCCCTCCAGGGGCCAGCTTAAGGGCAGGACATCGACTGCATCACACCGTAGAGCTCCGCATGTGCAGGGCGCTGCTGTCTCTGTGCGTTATTCCAAAAGTTCTTTGGTGTGCGCCTTTTTTGAGATGAGTGCATCAGATCGCACCGCTGCTATTTGCAACATATGTCTCAAACGTATCTTGCGTGGCAAAAACATCACTCGCTTGGGCACCACATGCTTGACCAGACATGTCCACCTGCCATGCGGTTTGTTGGCAAGCGTACCTAAAAGACCCACACTAAAGAACAAAGCAGACCTCTCCTTGCTCCTCATCAGCTGGGATCTCCAACCCCACTATACTTTCAGTCCTCTATGAAACCTGCACTGAGAGGAATGAAGGTGTAGAATTGTATGTCTTACAGCCAAGTACTTGTGGGCAATTTGCTATCGGTACACCGACGTCAGATTGTACCGGGCAAATTTCCCTGCCCCAGCTGCTGCACCGCTGAAGGAAGTTCGCTCCCAGCCATCCACATGCCCAGCGGTTGAATGCTAGCTTGGCTAAATTGCTAGCACTTCAACTGCTGCCTTTTCAGTTGGTAGACTCTGCCCTCTTCCATGAGTTTGTGGAATGTGCGGTTCCTCAGTGGCAGGATCCCAAATGCCACTTTTTCTCACGGAAGGCGATTCCGGCTCTCTACCGGCATGTGGAAGGCAATGTCTTGGCCTCGCTGTACAGGGCAATCAGTGGTAGGGTGCATATTACCGCTGACTCATGGTCCAGCAGGCATGGACAGGGACGTTACCTATCTTTCACCGCACACTGGGTGACTCTTTTGGCAGCTGGGAAGGATGCAGGACAGGGTGCAGTAGTGTTGGAGGTTGT
The DNA here is from genome assembly GCF_042186555.1 of Aquarana catesbeiana. Lineage (NCBI taxonomy): Eukaryota > Metazoa > Chordata > Amphibia > Anura > Ranidae > Aquarana > Aquarana catesbeiana. Next base: position 223,106,867 of record NC_133330.1, on the reverse strand, counting down.
TCCACCACCACGCCTCCAAAATTCTACTAGTGGTGATTCTGCCACACCTCTCTCCTCCACCCCCTCCTCTTCTTCTTCCTCCATGGCCTCTTCCTGTGCTGATTTGTCCTCAGAACCAAGGGGCTACACAAGCAAGCAGGCAAAAAGATGCCATGCGGTGCTTGAGCTGGTGTGCTTGGGGGCAGGAGCCACACTGGGGCAGAGATTCTGTCAGCTCTGCAGGGGCAGGTTCAGAGGTGGTTGACGCCACGCCAGCTTAAGCCAGGAATGGTGGTTTGCGACAATGGCACCAACCTCTTCTCCGCCCTCCGACAGACAACTGACCCATGTGCCCTGTTTGGCTCGCATCCTTTACTTGGTGGTGCAGTCGTTCTTGGGCAGGTACTTGGGCTTACAGGATGTCCTGAGGCAGGCCAGGAAAGTCTGTGTGCATTTCCGCAGGTCATATAATGCCAGTGCTTGGCTGGCAGACCTCCAAAAGGAATTTAACCTGCCCAAGAACCGCCTAATCTGTGACATGCCCACCAGGTGGAACTCAACATTGACCATGCTGCAGCGGCTGCACACGCAGCCGCTGGGCCATCAATGAGTACCTATGCGACTATGGCACCAGTACAGGGTCAGGGGAGCTTGTTTTTTTTTCCCCATGCCAGTGGACTATGATCAGGGATGCATGCACTGTCCTGTCACCATTTGAGGAGGCTATGAGGATGGTGAGCAGTGCCAGTGCATGCATCAGTGACACTGTCCCTCTTGTCCACCTGTTGGCGCACACACTGCGTGGAATAATGGACAGGGCACTTGAGGAAGAACAGAGGGAGGAAGAGGAGGACTTCCTTACCTCTCAAGGCCCCCTTTATCCAGATAGTGTTCCTGCATGCCCACCAATCACACAGGAAGAGGAGGAGGAGGGGGAGGATTGTGTCAGTATGGAGGTGGAGCCTGGCACTTAGCATCAGCAGCAGCCTTCAAGGTATCATTTACAGTCTGAAGAAACCCATGGACTTGTACGTGGTTGGGAGGAGGTGGCTGCGGATCATGTCGTCCTTAGTGACCCAGAGGACTCTGGACCGAATGCCTCAGCAAACCTACGCTGCATGGCCTCCCTAATCCTGCAAAGCCTGCGGAAGGATCCTCGTATTCGTGGTATCAAGGGGAGGGATCATTACTGACTGGCAACCCTCCTTGATCCACATTACAAGGGTAAGGTTGCGGACCTTATTTTGCGGTTGCAGAGGGAGCAGAGGATGAAACATCTTCGGGAGGCCTTGCAGAAAGGTTTGTGCAGCGCATTTCCAGAGCCTGGGAGGTTACGATTTCCTGGTCCTCCTGGACAACGTGTTGCCGAGGCTTCAGTCAGTCAAAGAAGGAGCGGTGGAGAAGGTGGCCATCTGACCGATGCATTCAGACAATTTTTTAGACCGCAGCCCCAAGATATGATCGGTTCCAGCAACATCGCCAGCGTCTGATTCACATGGTGCAGGATTACCTAGGGGCAAGATCAGACTTTGACACCTTTCCCACCGAAAATCCTCTGGGTTACTGGGTCTTGAGGATGGATCACTGGCCAGAGCTTGCACAGTATGCAATTGAGCTACTGGCCTATCCTGCATCCAGCGTTTTTTTGGAATGCGCATTCAGTGCTGCTGGAGGCTTTGTAACCGATCACAGGGTGCGCCTGTCCACAGATTTGGTCGATCGACTCAGCTGACCTTCATAAAAATGAATCAGTCTTGGATCACCAGCTACCAAGCACCTGATGCTGATGTAACCGAATAATTTTTGAGATCCCTTCAAGACTGCCTATGCTGATGCTGAGTGACTATCCTGTTATGCTGAGTGACAATCCTCTTCCTCCTCAATTTTCATGCTGATAGCTTGTAAGAACATTTTTGGTACTGGGCACCGCCACCAGTGGCTAAGGCCCAATTTTTCTGCCCCTGTTTAACAGGGGCGTGTAATTACAATTTTTGTTGCAATACTTTGCAGCAGGGCTCATTCCTGCGCTCAAGCTATAGTATCTGTGAGGGGTTGCAGTGTTGTGGAAACAGCACCAGTGCCCAAGGCCCAATTTTTCAGCCCCTGTTCAACAGGGACATGTAATTACAATTCTTGATCTAATATTTCACAGCAGGGCCCATTCCTGTGCCCACCAAGAGTAACTGTGAGGACTTACAGTGTTGTGGCACCAGCACCACCACCACCACCAAAGGCCCAATTTTTCTACCACTGTTCAACAATGGCATGTAATTACAATTCTTGATCTAATATTTCACTGTGAGGGCTTACAGTGTTGTGGCAACACCAACAACTAAGGCCCCAATTTCTGCAGAGTATATAGGCCAGGCCCCTACTTTCAAACATCCAACTTACAAACGACTCCTATTTGCAAACAGAAGGAGACAACAGGAAGTGAGATGAAATCTCCCCCTAGGAAGGGAAATTCTCTCCTGTAAGAGTTAATATGGGAAAAATGTGTCTCCTCTCCACTGTTGCTTCGTCACCAATCCTTGTTTCACTAAAACCCCCACATTTTCAAAAAACATTTGTCATTGGGACAGAAAGTGAATTGAAATCTTCTGAAGATGTGCACAGACAGCAAAACAAATGTTACAGGGGTGATAACCCTTCCCTATGTTTTCCAAAAAGCTTAAAAATAGATTTTTTTGGCTGGAGCTTCACTTTAAAAATGTACCAGTTCAAAATTACAAACAGATTCTACTTAACAACAAACCTACAGTCCCTGTCTGCTGTTCAGAGTTTATAGGGCCTGGGGGCCCCACGCCTTTCCTTTTTTTAATTTGGGTGCGGGGTTCCCCTTAATATCCATGCAAGACCCAAAGGGCCTGTTAATGGACTGGGGGGGATACCCATGTCTTTTGTCTCACTGATTTTCATCCATATTGCCGGGACAGACATTACATTAAAGCCGCAAGCAGTTTTAAACAAATTTTATTCCTTTACAAATGTCATTTTTCTGCAGGGACTGTTCTAAGCACGGGAAACACGCACCACTTTACAGGCATACTATAGACACCCCCCAGGTACGATATTTAAAGGAATATTTCACTTTTTTTTTTCACTTCAAGTATTATTAAAATCACTGCTCCCGAAAAAACGTCCGTTTTAAAACTTTTTTTGCATTGATACATGTCCCCTGGGACAGGACCCGGGTACCTAAATCCTTTTTAGGACAATAACTTGCATATTAGCCTTTAAAATTAGCACTTTTGATTTTGAACGTTCAAGTCCCATAGACTTTAACGGGGTTCTAAAGTTTGCGTGAACTTTCGGTCCATTCGCAGGTTCTGGTGCGAACCGAACTGGGGGTTGTTCGGCTCATCCCTAATAGAGATTAATACTGCTGACTTATTTTTGAATGTGTATGTTCTGGGGCTTCCAATTTTATCCTTTTCTTACTGCTTGATGAGTCATTGGCTTGGAGCAAGTATGTCTAATGTGAGGTGTCAGGATACCAGATTTGGTTGCACATTCTTCTGTTGGGGCATTGGTTCAGAGCCTTATGAGTAGAGGAAGACCTCTGTCGGTAAAATTCCATTCTCTCACTGATCAGTCAACTCCGGTCATGTTGATTAGAAGACAGATTTATTACAAATGTATATACATAGGGATGAACTCTCACAGCAAGGAGCTCCGTGCAGAGTCATACAGGAACCCTTTACACATGTCATTTTATAACAGTATTTGGCAAGCTACCATTGGCTAAGGCACACTGGTGACTCATGGTGCATCGTCAGCTTTATTGTCAAAACAGTGCCCTTTCACAATATGGCTTAATATGGTAAACTTTTGCTAGTTCTTTAAATATTGTTGTAGGTGTTGGTCGGAACTAAGCAGATTGCATAAACAATAAGTCAGCGCCATTTTAGCTAGAATAAAGCATATAAGGAACAAGGCAAATGTTGATATCACTTGTAATTCTTTAAATATTTCTTATCAACCTCTTGTACAGCCCCGGCTCAAGAACCACTGGAGTTGCAACAGTGGCCGTGAGAGCACGATGAGGTAAGAGTGCCTGCAAAGTCCTCCATTGGTAGCGGTAGTGGTAGCTGATGAGTAGCAGGAACAGACTGGATTGCTGAGCAGCAGAAGGTAGCAGAAAAAGCAGATGTAGGTATGTTGTAGATGCAGGACAATGGATGCAGGTAAGCTGTAGATGCAGGACAACGGATGCAGGTATGCTGTAGATGCCAGACAGTGGATGCAGGTCAGCAGTACTGGAGCTACACAGGCTCGAAGCAGAAGACTGGAGCAGAGTCAGACAAGCCAGGTCATACACAGAGGATCAGTCCATTATAAACATCAAGCAGCGAATGGTCAGAGTTCAGGCCAGGTTTGGCAACAGGAAATCAGGCAGACAGGCAGGAATAATCAGGGTCAAAGCAAGCCAAAGGTCAGGACTGGAGATATCAGTGTGGTCAGAAAGCGGAGTCAAATACTGGATCAGATACAGGCACAGGATCAGAGCACAGGGTAAAGCTGCAGATCAGACAGCAGCTGATCTGCAGCTGCTGTCTTTATATAGGCCATTTGGCACCAGCATTAATGGCTAACGTGCATGCATCCTGTTAGTGATAATGTTCCCGCGCATGCGCATATGCAAATGCATGTCTGCGCATGCCATGTCCCTGACAACTTGATAAAATGTGTGCAACCACCAGGTATATGTCTACCCCAGGGAACGTGGGGACACTGCTCTTTAGTATACAAATCTCTCCTGAAGAAGAGGACATATTACTGTGAAACATGTCAAGTGAAGGATATACATATGTTTTGTGACCAATTGAGAGTGTCAGTCCTTTATTGTCACTACAGTACATCTGTGTGTTCAGACTATTTAGAGCAACTAAGTGTCCTTTGGTGACACAAACTGCGATCTTTTATATCTGCATGTTTTTATAAGAAACTAATTGTTGTAATAAATACTACATATTTTATACTTACATTGTGTGTATGAAGCCTTTGTACGTTACCATGAAAGTCCATACTAGCCTCAATTATATGCCCCTATTTCTGATTGGCTAACAGATACCAATATTCACGTCATTGTCCTTACTCCTTGAAGAGATCAAAATTGGTTCCTTGGAGTGTGAATCTTGGTATGCTTTTTTCCAAAGATTTCTTACCATAACCTCTTGGAGTTAATCTGTCTTTTAACTCTTTTGCCTTACATTTGAAATAATTTTCATTGGAACAATTTCTAGGTATCGCCAGGGTACTGGCCCCTTTTGCAGGGGTTTTGTGTGAACTCTTTGGGGTATGTAATAATTAATACATTTTTATAGAACATACAATTTCCCCTGCTTATGTGTTATATATGGGTACATGTCTTTGCAAAAATCTGTATATTTTTTTCCAGTTTTATGGCTTCAATAAACATTAGTATTTTAGTGATTATGTGTAAATTGTGTATGAGTAAAATCAATCACATAATCCAATGATTAAGATCTACAATCATGATGCCCAATGCCTGATGACCTGCTGAAGGGAACTCCCCCCCCCCCCCCCCCCACCAATTCATATCATGCTCTGTAGTATCACTCCCAGGACATGACATAAACAGAAAGGATCTCCCAGATGACCAAAGCTTAAGCGCATCCTTACTAGTTTCTCTCTTGCAAGTATGTAGGCAGTTTACAACTTTTTTCTGCTTGAGTTTATCTAGTAGATGTGGAATGGTTTAATTAGCACTGGAACCCTAAATTATAAGGGATTATTTTGAGTGGACACATATTTAGAATAAACCTGTGTGCAGATAAGTATATGTAAAGGGGTCTATTTATGAACATTTGAAAAGGGATGTGAATACTGTTACTCTATAGTATGTAATTACAAATTTTGTAATTTATCTTTCGCACACCTACAGAATGTGGTATGTTAAACAGATTAGCGCTTTTCATATCATTCATTTGTTTTTTCAAAAATAATTTCTGGAAGAATTGTTATATCATGGGCAGCTGCTAGATTTTGAGTTCCCATTTATTGAATGTGCCTAAATTTATCCTTATCCTTATTTATCCGTTTTAGCTACACAAGGTGTTACTAGGCTGGGGTCAATATAAAAGTTCTAAAATATTTTTTTTTTCATTTTTGACTCGAGTGTTAGTTTACCAAACCCAAATTTAATTATGCTTTCTGGAATTTTTGTATTTTTAATGATAATTTTAAGAGAAACTCACACTGGTACTTCTTTGTTTCTGTGAAAAGTAACATAAACAGTCAATTACTTTATGTGAAAAAAATAGTAGTCATCTCTTTTATTTACATAATGTAATTACATATTTTGACAGAACAGATGAGAAAAAGAAGCACTGAATCTACTTCCTAGGGAATAGTCACACTAACCTATCAATAATCAGAGCTAATTATTTTTTGAACTGTAATTTTTCTTTTCTCTGTACCGTCTCCAAATACATGATGAATGTGCTGGTGCTGTAACCAAAGTTCCTTTTTTGTGGGCTAAAACAGTTGTTTATCCTAATGTATTGACATTCATGAAGCCAACTTGTCTTTTGCTGGTGTCAGATGTGAAAATAAATAGATATTAAGCTGTCACTCACTGAAATTACAAAGTCCAGAGAACATTTCCTAGACTTTCTGTTCACTTTGATGGACATAGGTGTTTAAGTGTGATGAAATACTGCTTGGATTCGGAGAAGAAAAAAAATGCCAGATCCCAGAACCCTCTGTTTTTTTATAAGCAGCATAACATTTGACTTCCTCCGTGTCATATGCCAAAAGTGCAACATTTCCATCAATCCCCAGAGGTTATTGCTGCATTTTGCCTAGCTCCCAGAGCAGGGCAAAGGTTACTCCCTGTGGTTTTCTACACAAATCTGTAGAGGATAATAGAACGCCTTCTAGTGTTTAAATTATTCACAAGACACTTCAAGCGAGTCATCTGTCACTAACAAACAACATTAACACAATTAAAAATTAATGGTCATCTGATAGCCTAGAAAGTCTGGCACTTGCCTTTATTTGATGGGATTCTCATGAAAGCTATCTCACCGGCTTAATGCTGTCGACCATGTCTTGCCTTCCTGGGAGAATTCTTCTCTGTTTCACATTATGGTTTGTCTGTCAAAACACTATAAAATTAGGATCTTTTACATCATTGTGATTTAAACAGCTATTATAACTGATGGAGAGATTGACAGTTGAAAGACAATTTCCCAAAAGATTCCGGAAGGCATATCAATGCAAAAGTTCATAGAGCCAATATCTTCAGACCACAGCATCTTCCTTCCCCTTTGTTCTCTATTGTACTGACAGTGATTTGACTCAAAACATTATTTTCACACAATAACAAATCTATATTCGTTTAAACTGCAAGAACTTGTTGGGTTATTCAAATAATTGGGCTCATTTGTTTAACAATGAAACAAAGGAACAGCAGAGTGTATCTAAATCCAACTGTGTGGTCGCACAAGCTCCTGTAATGTCAAAAATTTGAATAATTTTTTATATGTCCTGATATCAATTATAGCATGCAACCAAATAGCTATCACAGACACTTCCTGTCCTAAGGTGGCAACGCTTACTCCATTCAGCTGCAGAGTTGTGCTCCCAATTTCAATAAAAAACAGCCATGTCAAAGCACAGCACAATGACACAATCTGCTATAGTCAACACAATAAAATTGTGGTGTTCAATCAGGATGGGCCGAACGGACCCCTGTTCAGTTCACACCAGAACTTTCGAACAAAAGTTTGGACCCGAATAATGAACCTCATTAAAGTCAATCAGACCCAAACATCAAAAATCAAAAGTGCCCATTTTGAAGGCGTATATGCAAGTAATTGGGCATAGAATGGTTATAGGGGTCTGGATCCTGCCCTGGGGGACATATATCAACAAAAAAAAGTTTGTGAAAAACTTTTAAATGAGCAGTGATTTTTTGATTTTTAAAGTGAAAGCATAAAAATGAAAAATTCCTTCCAATATAGTGCCTGGGGGTCCCCTTAGTCTACCTGTAAAGTGGCAGATCTGTACCATGTCTAGAATCTGCTGCAGCAATAATTGCATTTATAAAGCCAAAAAATGACATTTTCCCTGCAAGCTGCCTTTATTTTGCTCAGCAACAGCTTGGGGGCCAGTGTGTATGACAATGTAGTGCACAGGGAACAAGATTAGAGATTTTTTGGATACATTCTGGTGTCACTTCGACTTTGGATAGAAGTAACAGGTGCGTAAAAATTGGTCTTTGGGTGTCAGCGGCACCTTCCCACCGTAACTCTATAGAGGCACTCTTGATGAAAGCAAGAATTGGCCTTGATGTAAAAAATTGCAATTCTATGCACCTGTCAAACAGGTGCTGAAAAATTGGTCTTTGGGTGTTAATTGTGCCCATTAAACCTATACCAAAAATATTTTTCCAGATAAAATGATTGAACACCCTCAAAGCTATGCAGCCTCGAAGTCATGCAGAGATTCCACATTCCAAAAAGACTTAATCAGTGACATCGGCATCAGGGGCTTCATAGCTGGTAATCCAGGACTGATTCATTTTTATAAAAGTCAAACGGTCCACGGAGTCTGTGGACAGATGCGTTCTATGATCAGTAATGAAACCTCCTGCAGCATTGAATGCCCGTTCTGAAAGCACGCTGGATGCAGGGCAGCCCAACAATTCAATAGCATACTGGGAAAGTTCTGGCGAGTGGTCTATTCTCATGACCCAGTAAGTCAGTGGATCATCAGCTGGAAAGCTCTCCATCTCTGTTTTGGCCTCAAGGTAATCGTCCACCATGTGATGCAGACGCTGCCGATGGAATGTGGAAGCTGAAAGCCCTGGATGGTGAGGACTAAAATAATTCCAAAATGCCTCACTTAGGCGGACACCTTCTCCAAAGCTCCTCTCTTGACCAAAAGAAGACTCAAAACAACGTTTTCCATGATACTGTAACCTACTGGAGTCAGGAAAAATGTTCAATAAAATCCTCTTTAACGTGTCCTCAAGAGATTTTATCTTCTGCACTCTCTGTGGGGACAGGATGAGTTCTGAGACCTTCCCCTTATAATGGTGGTCAAGGAGGGTTGCCAACCAGTAATCATCCTTCTCCTTTATGCCACGTATTCTTGGGTCATTGTGCAGGCTTTGAAGCATGAGATTGCCTATGCACCTCAAATTTACCGAGGCTTGAGAAGCAGACTCCTCAGGGTCACTCAGAATGATAGCATCTGGAACTTCCTTCTCCCAGCCCGGTACTACTCCCAAGGGTCCTGGGGTTGGAAAGCCATCGCTTACAGATTGACGCATGTCTTCCTTTTCTTCAAAGCCTATGAAAGTGCCAGAATCCTCCTCCTCATTCTCCTCCCCTCTCTCCTCTGGTGTCTTCTGTGACATAGGAATAATGGTGTCTGGATAAAGTGGGCCTTGGGAGGAAAGGAAGTCCTCCTCCTTCTCCTGCTGCTCTGCCTCCAGTGCCCTGTCCATAATGCCACGCAGAGTCTGCTCCAGCAGGAACACAACAGGGATTGTGTCACTGATGCATGCACTGTCACTGCTCACCATCTTTGTGGCCTCCTCAAATGGTGATAATACAGTGCATGCATACTTAAAGATCAGCCATTGGCATGGGGAAAAAGCTGAGGTGGCCTGAGCCTGTCGTTGTGCCGTACTGGTACAGATACTCGTTGACAGCCCTCTGCTGCATGTACAGCCACTGCAGCATTCCCAAAGTTGAGTTCCACCTGGTGGACATGTCACAAATCAGGCAGTTAATGGGCAGGTGTAATTCCTGCTGAATTTCAGCCAACCAAGGACTGGCTGTGTATGACCGCCTGAAATGGCTACAGACTCTTCTGGCCTGTTTTAGTACATCTTGCAACCCTGGGTACGTACTTAGGAAATACTGCATCACCAAATTGAGGACATGTGCCAGACATAGCACAAGTGTCAACTTTCCCTGTCTAAGGGCAGACAGGAGGTTTGAGCCATTATCAGACACCACAATTCCTGGCTATAGCTGGCGTGGTGTGAACCACCTCTGGGCCTATCACTGCTCAGCTGCAAGGATCTCTGCTCCGGTGTGGTTCCTGTCCCCTAAACACACCAGCTGAAGCACTGCATGGCACCTTTTAGCCTGGCTCTGGGAATTGCCCTTTGAATGCATAGGGGATACCTGATGTTCATAGGACAATTCTGCAGAGGAGGGCATGGAGGTGGCAGAGGAGGAGGAGGAGAAGGTAGAGCTCACAGGTCTGGCATCATCACAACCAGCTGTATGGAGATGTGGGGGCACAACAAGCTGCAGCACCGAGTCCTGTCCTGCATCCTTTTGAGTTGCAAGCAACGTTACCCAGTGTGCTGTGAATGAAATGTATCGTCCCTGCCCATGCTTGCTGGACCACGTGTCAGCAGTAAGGTGGATTTTATGGCTGACTGCCTTGCCCAACTATGCCAGAACCACGTGATGGTAGAGAGATGGAACGGCCTTACGTGAAAAGTAGTAGCGACTGTAAACCTGCCATTGTGGTACAGCACATTGTGCAAATTTACCGAGGGGTCAGAATCCACCAGGCTGATAGGCAGAAGTTGGAGAGCCAAAAGCTTTGACAAGCTTGCATTCAGACGCTGGGCATGTGGGTGGCAGGGACTGTATTTTTTTCCCGCTGCAGTAGATGGGGCAGATAAATTTGCAGGCTACAGTCTATAGCTGGTGGTGTGCTGCTGGCAGATGTGCTGCTAGGACCTATACCTTCATCTCTGTCAGTGGAGGCTGCTGAAAGGTCATGACTCTGTATCGCAGGGGCAGACTGAAGTGGGTAAGGAGGAGAAAGGACAGATTTGTGCCCCTTTTGTGTGGCTTTTAGGTGCTCTTGCCAAGGGGCTGAGTGGTTGGATGTTAAATGCCTTGTTAGGCATGTGGTACCCAAATGGTTGGTGTTTTTGCCACCTTTGATGTGCCTGAGACACAGTTTGCAGATAGCAACAGTGCAATCTGCTGCAGATGTGCTGAAAAAGGCCCAGACAGCTGAGCTTTGGGGAGTGGGCCGGGAGATAACAGCTGCAGAATGTTATGGAATAGGGTGGCTGCTCTCTACTCTTTCTTGATATCGGCCTCCTTCATGTTGCGCCGCTTCACCTTTAGTTTCCTCCTCTGCTCTGGCACCCAAGTCGCATCAGTGACCATCATCATCATCATCTCCATCTCCTCCATCTTCATCATTACCACTGGAGACAACTTGGTAATACGCTGCGGCTTGGGGAACATGAATGCCAATTTGTCTACCAGTGTTCCTACCTCTTTCTAGGCTCAGGTTCCTGTCATCCTCAACCTCAGAACCAACATCTGAATCCAGTAATGGGCAGGCATCATCAAGGAGCAAGTGGCTGACACTGTGGTCAAATAACTCAGCTCACTCCTCAATGGATGATTTTGGGGCTATGGCAGGAATAGATGTGGACAAGGAGAAAGGTTTATCCACTCTGGCAACTGCAGGGGAGTATGAGGAGGATGAGAAAGGTTTAGTAAGCCAGTCCACCACCTCCTCTGCATGCTGTGGCTGTATAGCAAGGGCAAACTCCCTAAACAGAGGAAATTATGCCCTTCCTGAGGACTGACCACTGTGTCCACCTTTGCCTGTGAACACATTTGTTGCTGGCCCCCTTACAGTGCAAGGGAACATCTGGCTCTCCTTGTTGTCCTCTCAGACATTATTGGGAGGGAGGGGGCGGTGCTTATAAGCAAACATAAAGAAGAAGTTTAAATCTGTACACAGATACACTTTAATTAATGTAAAGAGGTATTTGGTGCACTTTTATTTGAGTACTCACACTACACAGACACACTCCATGGATACACTATAATATACTGCAATATAATGCGCCAAATGTACAGTGATGCACAGAACTATATGGCATTAAACTGGCAGTATCGCACACAAAACTATATGGCGTTAAACTGGCAGTAATGCACACAGAACTATATGGTGTTAAACTGGTAGTAACGCACACAGAACTATATGCCATTAAACTGACAGTAATGCACACAGAACTATATGGCGTTAAGCTGGCAGTAATGCACGCAAAACTATATGGCGTTAAACTGGCAGTAACGCACAGAACTATATGGCGTTAAACTGACAGTAACACATGCAAAGCTATATTGTGTTAAACTGACAGTAACGCACACAGAACTATATGGCATTAAGCTGGCAGTAGCGCATGCAAAACGATATATGGCGTTAAACTGACAGTTAAGGAACGCAAAACTATATGGCGTTAAACTGGCAGTAGTGCACAAAAAACGATATGGCATTAAACTGGCAGTAATGCACACAGAACTATATGGCAATAAAATGGCAGTAACGCACGCAAAAAGATATGGCGTTAAACTGGCAGTAACGCACAAGGAAGTAAATGGCGTTAAACTGGCAGTAACGCAATCAAATAGATGGCGTTCAACCGTCACTACACTGATGCTGTCTGAACTGTCCCTACTCTAACTATACACTAATGTCAAGATTACTGACACAATCTCACTACACTACACTGAAACTATATGAGCTGTCCCTACTCTACATTAATGTATGTATGAATGACACGGTCTCACTACACTACAGTGAAACTATCTGAGCTGTCCCTAGTGTGCTCTAGCTGCACACTATGCAAAACTGAATGATGGTCCTCCTCACTACATTCACACTATCCCTAGACTGACACTAAACTAATATTCTACAGTGACAATTGAAGCAAAATAGCACAGTATAGCACACTAACTAACTGATAGCACTGAACATAGCCCTGTTCTATCCCTCTCCACGCCAAAATCACACTGAAAATGACTGCCATTGAAAGAATACTTTTATATTGTGGGGCGGGAATGAGCCATGATTGGATAAAGTCATGATGACAGTGTCCAATCATGACTCTGACAGTGCTCTGTGCCCTGATTGGCTGAAGCTTTCAATGCTTCAGCCAATCAGGGCTTGCAATGCACTGTTCAGCGCCGCAATGCATTGTGGTCGGTTCGGGGGGGAACAACCGAACAAAGTTTGGCCGAACCCTTGGCCAACCCTTCGCCCATCCCTAGTGTTCAACTGCTACTGGAGCATGCACACATTTATATGAGATTTATAGAAAGAGTTTATGGGATGTGAACAGTACAGGGAGAGAAAACATGTATAAAGTTAAAGGAAAACTGTATTTTTGTAACAAAAAGAAAAATAATGCAATTAAGATTTGCTTAGTTTTCTTTAAAACAAATTATTCTTTTGTAAGGACTAAGGCTTCATGCACACTGGTTTATTGTAAACTCTGTTTCTCCTGACAGGGAGAAAATCAGTCTTAAAAACTGACCTAAGCTGCATTCAAACCAGTTCAGCTGAGTTTGGCAGAGTTTAGCAGCATTTGGTGTTTGAGATTTATTTATTTAATTGTTTAGAATTTTAATTTATTCTTGCCATTGAAATGAATAAACTCTAAGTGCTAAACATACATTTAAGAGCGTTTGGCATTTTTTATTCCCAAAAGCTTCCCTCCTGAACCACTAAGCCTCTAAAATATGCTGCTCCTAAACTCTGGTAAAAACCTATGTGTGCATGGACACAGGCTTTTATTGAGTTGAGTTTGGCAAAGTTGAGTAGTTTTATTGAGTATTGAGTTGGCGTTTGGCAAGAAAAGCCAAAGATTTCCTAAACATGAGTTTAGGAACAGCAGTGTACATGAGGCCTTAGTTCAAATTTAACTCTAGAATAAAATTAATTGTTGCAATATGGTTGTTAGGGTCAGCTTTTATTTTTCCCATTTAGAAATAAACTGCTGTTGGTTTTGCTTGAAAACATGAGTCTTAAGCTAGATTTTCACAGAGAGAAATATTATGCAAAGCCAAAATATATTTTGCTGTTCTTCAGATAACTTGAAATCACCATATAGACTGATATTTCCAGCCGGCAAAAGTGATTTTTTACTGAGCATGTTTAAGTTTGGAACTGGTCAACTTTATTGCAAAACAACATTTCAAGAATTTAGCCAATATTTTTACAAAAAGGATGTCTGAAGCCTCAGCCTCCAAGTATTGAAAACCTGCATTGCCACCCACTCAACATAGTGGAAAGTGTCTTCTTCCGGGTCATCAAAGGTTTCCAGGTTTAGCAATAAAGATTCAAGCTCCTGATGTAGGAAACTTGTTTCCAAGATACATTACACCAATATTTCTATAAGGAATGACTAATTAAATATTTACATCCTTAAGAATGGATATTTAAAGAAGTATCTAATCACATTTTTAATATAAAATGTTTTATTGTACATTGTTCTATTTAAAGAGACTCTATCCTACATTCAAGGCAAAGTATCAGGCTCTGTTGTAAAAATCCTGAAGTCACTAATAGTCACCTTTCCATTTGCTCAATCTCAACTTTGGGGGAGATTGTCTAAATTTGAGGCACACAGAATCTGGTGCAGCTGTGCCTAGTAACCAATTATCTTCTAGGCTTTATTGTCAAAGCTTAAGTGAACAAGCTGAAGTCTGAAGCTGACTGGTTACTATGCTGCACTAGATTCAGTGTGCACCAGTTTTAGTAAATCCCCCCTTTTGAGTCCTAACTCTGTTCTCTGTGTCGAAAGGTGTCAGAAAAGTTTTACCTTTTAAACTGCCACCACTAGTTTTCACTGTGTAGCTGAGCAATCCCTTGCCAGCAGTTTTTCAGGAAAAAGGCACTCAAGCCTCGACCGCCTCTCCTATAACCTAACCTCCTAACACTGCCATAATAGAATACTTGCAAGAAAGGATTTTTTAAAAATCAAGTAACATTTAAATATGATGGAAATAGGTTTAAAATGATATTTTAAATCTGGATGGTTTAAAACTTCATTGTCTTGAATTTTAGACTTTTTTTTTTCCCAAACCAGTACTAAAAACCATGATCTCAGTGAAGCAAATGCAATCGAAAGCAGAGCCAAAGCTTTGGTCATTAATGCCCAAAATTAAAAGGATAATTAGTAGTGTTGTACAGCAAGATCCTATCTTCCCTGTGTGATGAACAGCATGGTACCTGGCTGTCTGCCCATTTGAGGTAGCCTGCAGCACCCCCTCGTCTTTTTAAACAATATCTCTCCTTTCTAATTTATGCGTACTTGCCATATGAAAGCAAGTCATATAAGCTGCTTTTCTGTCTCTTAGCAGGCTGTTCAAATTCAGAAGAATCTGCTGGAGTCTGCCTTTATGATTCATTGACTCAGAATTCCTGTTGAGTTTACATCATATCTGCTGTGCCCCACACAGTTTTGTATCCATTATAAGTTGGGTCCAGCAAACAAGACACCAAAAGCTCTGAATCTATATGTGAATCTCTTTTTTTTTTACTTTTCAACAAAAGATTAGCACTTTGCATTCCTGAATTGCTTACTGGTGACAAATTATAGAAACCACTATAAGTTAAATAATAAAAAGTATTGTGAAATGACTTTAATGAACAGTTCAATAACTCATTTGCTGAGCCTAAAAAGAAAAATCAGACTTGCCAAGCAACTAAGAAAGATGTTGCAGTGTTTTTGTGTTAAATAATTTAATTCATTATCTTTAAGACAATGGTAAAGGTTGTCCTGAACCAGAAAATCGTTACACATGCTAGCAAATAAACTATTATGGCTGAGTTAGATTTAATTTACTTTTAGCAAAATTGACTGGAGAATGAAGAGACCTCAACGACAAAAGGGGAGAATGCTATGTACCATGAAAACAGGCTTCAGCAGTGTTTATAGACAGTGAAAGATTTTTTTTAAGTGGGAACATGTCTTTACTCTAACAAGTCCTCCTACATTTAAAAACAAAACAAAAGGAAGGCGCTAACTTATGATAAACAGTGAAATGTGACCAAAATTCATGATACTAATGGAAATACATAGAAAATGATACAAGTGAAAAAGGGATTAATCAAAAGTCTATATGTGACAAATTCTCAACATCATGATTTCTTCAACATCAAAATCTTGTTTCTTCACCTCTTGTGCCCAAAAGTGTGAATGCAAACTCACCAGAAATGTCTGACACCTTTTTACAGGTAGGTCAAAATGCACTGTTTGCCCCTCTTTAGGCTGAGATTCTCCTAATTTTTATCTCCAGTGCGTTCCTCCTAATGATTGCCCATCAGAGGTGAAGTGACCCAGTAGGGGACATATTAAAGGGTATCATAGTATAGTATTTTATTAAAAATTGTCATTAAAAACAAAGATTATTGCACTCACATGGTAGGGTGACTGGACACCGGCACTAGTGTTTACAGCATGTGTGGGAATAGGCAATGGCTTCTCTAAGCCTCACGGCAGTCACATGATCCTAAACCCCTGCCCTGAAACCCCTTAACCGCTTGCCGCCCGCCGACCATCATATGACGGCCAGGTGGCACGGCTCTTGTTCTGGGCGGGCGTCATATGACCTCTGTTCATTTAAACAGGGCATGCGCGCGATTGTGTGTGCGCAGCCTTGTGCTTGTGCTGTTTACCACGTGAACAGCTGTGATGAAGTCACGGCCGATCACAGATGGTACCTCTCCACGTTGCACGGCACATGCGCACATTTGCGAGCGTGCTGTGCATGCACGTCAGTGGCAGCGTGTTCCCGGGAACACTGTTCGTCACCGACCATTGGCTGGCGGCTGTTTACCACATGATCGACTGTGATGCTTTCACAGCTGATCACTAAATGTAAACACAGAGCAGTAACGAGATGTTACCGGGTTCTCCTCCTCACACACCAATTCTGTGTGAGAAGGAGATTGTGGTAACATCTCGTTACCGCTTACAGCGTACACCAATTACACTGATTGCCCCCCAATAAAGAGGACCTGTCACCACCCATCAAAGTACCTGTCACAGTCCATATGAGTACCCGAGTACCTGAGTACCTGTCACAGTCCATCTGAGTACCTGTAATAGTCCATCTAAGTACCTGTCACAGTCCATCTGAGTACTTGAGTACCTTTCACAGTCCATCTGAGTACCCGAGGACCTGTCACAGTTCATCTGAGTACCTGAGTACCTGTCACAGTTTATCTGAGTACATGTCACAGTCCATCTGAGTACCTGTGTACCTGTCACTGTTCATATGAGTACCGAGTACCTGAGTACCTGTCACAGTCCATCTGAGTACCTGTCACAGTCCATCTGAGTACCTATCACAGTTCATATGAGTACTGACTACCTAAGTACCTGTCACATTCCATCTGAGTACCTGTCACCGCCCTTCAGAGTACCTGTCACCACCCATCAGAGTACCCGAGTACCAGTCACCAGCCCATCAGAGTAGCCGAGTACCTATCTGTAGCCCATCAGAGTACCCGAGTACCTG
This sequence comes from Aquarana catesbeiana, assembly GCF_042186555.1. Classification (NCBI taxonomy): domain Eukaryota; kingdom Metazoa; phylum Chordata; class Amphibia; order Anura; family Ranidae; genus Aquarana; species Aquarana catesbeiana. Next base: position 223,089,549 of record NC_133330.1, on the reverse strand, counting down.
TCACCAGGCCATCAGAGAACTCGAGTACTTGTCACCAGCCCATCAGAGTACCCGAGTACCTGTCACCAGCCCATCAGAGTACCCGAGTACCTGTCACACCAGCCCATCAGAGTAACCAAGTACCTGTCACCAGCCCATCAGAGTAACCAAGTACCTGTCACCAGCCCAACAGAGTACCCGAGTACCTATCTGCAGCCCAACAGAATACCCGAGTACCTATCTGCAGCCCATGCCTCATAGAATATACGTTGGGGTGTTTGCTTTCCAAAATGGGGTAATTTTGTTGGTAATTCCATTGTCCTGGTGCTCAAGGACCTTCAAAAGTGTGATAGGTAGGAATGAAATGAGATGTGTGTAATTTATGCTCGTAGAACGCCTGAAGGTGCTACTTCAATGTTGGGCCTTTGTATGTGGCCAGGCTGTGTAAAGTCTCACACATGTGGTATCGCCATACTCAGGAAGAGTAGCAGAATGTATTTTGGGGTGTAATTTGTTGTATGCATATGCTTTGTGAGAGAAATAACCTGCTAATATGACAATTTTGTTAAAAAAATCTTCATTTTGCAAAGAATTGTTGGAAAAAATTACAACTTAAAAGAAACTCACCATGCTACTTATTTAATACCTTGGAATGTCTACTTTCTAAAAAGGGAACATTTGAGGGGTATTTGTACTTTCCTGACTTGTTAGAGTCTCAAGAAATGAGATAGGCATCATGGTTTGTAGACTCACAAAGACCAAATTCTATACACTAATTTGGGTTATTTTTACCAAAGAAATGTAGCAGTATAAATTTTGGCCAAAATTTATGAAGAAAAATTACTAATTTGCAAAATTGTATGACAGAAACAAAGAAAACTGCATTTTTTAAAATTTATAGCACAAAAAATAAAAAACCCACTAGTGATTAAATACCACCAAAAGAAAGCTCTATTTGTGTGAAAAAAAGGACGCAAATTTCATATGGGTACAGTGTTGCATGACTGAGTAATTGTCATTCAAAATGTGAGAGCGCTGAAAGCTGAAAATTGGTCTGGGCAGGAAGGGGGTGTAAGTGGTTAAAGGGGCGGGAAGAGCTGGTACCAAGGGGTTAAATAGGATTTTTTTTGTTTGTAAATTTCAGTTTTGCTGCAGTAGGGGTGCATACATCATACAGCGGCACCACACCACAGGCAAGGACACCTCCCTGGCATGTTCTTTAACCACTTGCCGACCTGCTCACGTACATTTACTGCGGCAGGTCGGCTCTTCTGCATGAACCAATGTACCCATATGCCGGTCTGTGCAAGGAGGATAGCGGGCATGCATGTGCCTGTCCCAAGGACTCGATGTCCACCAGCAATCGCGGTGTACAGAGGCAGAACAGGGAACTGTCTGTGTAAACAAGGCAATTCCCCATTCTACCTAATGACATGTCAGAGATCTTCTGTTCCCAGTCATCTGGAACAGTGATCTCTGAGTTCAAGGGTATGCCACATGATTTACAAAAGGGGATATGATATCGTTAATAGGTACCATCATCCTAAATATGAATAAGGCAGAAAATGGGATTGAAAGAGAAACCAGAGCAGAGACCTCTCCAATGGGGTCCTGCCTCTTTCAGAGGGAAAGGGACTATTGCGGTACCATGAGGAAAAAAAGACTTTGTTTAAAACATAGTAAATTTATTTCAAAATGACAATAAAAAAGTCCTACAGGGGACATGTACTATACATTATCATGATTTAACATACACAAAAAATAGTGATTGTTACAGCATTGTTGACACTAAGTTGGTATAACTGATGCCCACACAGATGCATGGACAGAGGTTATATAATATGATACTTGCAGACGTGACCTCTACAGTTTCGCGGTCACAGCCGCTTCTTCAGGAGGCGTCTGATAGTATATAATCTATAAAAATGAGGGAAACAATACAGTATCAACATGACAAGCAAGAAATAAATAAGCAGTTATCAGAAGAAGTACAACATTGATATTGGAGAACATAAATGAGATTTGGAAGTTGCACTCACCAAGCTATAACCTCAAAGGCTCTCTGGAGCGATACTGTGAGACGCCCTCAAGAGGCGTTCCCCCGGGGGCGGGCCAGGGAGACAAATTGGGGTGATACTATTGTAAAAAATTCAATAAAATAAAATTTAGAAATTTGTACGGTGTCTATTCTACTTGAGAAACCACCCGGGAGTGTCAAGTTTGAGGTGAGGAGGGGTGGAAAGAAAGGACAAAGAGGAGGGGGGGGGGAGGGGGAAAGGAAGGAAAAATTGGGGTAAAGGGAGGGAAGGAGGGGAAAGGAAGGAGGGGTGATGGATGGGGGGGGAGGGGGCGGAGAGGCGAGGGGGGGGGAAACAGGGAGGGGAAAGGAGGGAGGAAAGGGGGGAAAAGAAGGGAAAAGGGGGGAAAAAGGGGAGGAAAGGGGGGGAAAAAGGGGAAAGGGAAAGGAGGGTGTAAGGGGGGGGGAAAGGAGAGAGAAGGAGGGAAAGGACATAGGAAGGAACTGGGGAAGGGCAGATGGAAAGAGAGGAAGGGGGAAAGAGGTTGGAAAAGGGAGGGAAAAGAGAGAGGTCACAGGGGAGGGGTGGAACGGAGGGGGATGGGCAAAGAAAGGGAGAGAAACACAAGAGAGGAAAAGGGGGGGGGAGGGGAAGAAGGGAAACAGGGGGGGGGAAGGATGGGGGAAAAAGAAAAAGAGAGGGGACAAAAGGGAATGAAGGAAGGGAAAGAGGTTGAGGGAGAAAGGTAATGGCCCAATCACCTGGTTAAAAAGATAAAGAAGAACACTGAACTAGAAAAGGGGGTCATGGTATCAAAAAGATTACCCATCGTTGCTGTGGTAAAAGCTAGACTCAAAGGCTGCTGGCACCCAGAATGACATGACTAATGCAGTCGACAGCCAATAAGCCACACCACCCTATCAAAAGGAGTCGCTGTAAGGAAAGTAGATGGATAAAGGAAAGGTATTAGAAGGTGGTTTAAAGAATAGGTCGCAAGGTACTCTGTGCCAGGGAGGAGGGGGAGATACCATACACAAGTAATGGTAATCCCTGTCCTACATCGGGAGCATTGCATGGGTACTTACAGGGGCTCCGGGGTAGCGTCGATGAGATGCTGGGTGTCCGCCTGTGACAGTAAACAGCCGAGTCTAGGCATCTTAAATGCCTCCAACCCGGAGGTTCAACGGCGCCGAGAACGACCACCGCTATTACTTCCGGGTCCGGTCCTCCGCTGTTGCGCAGGCGCGGGAAAGTCACCCTGCGCAGGCGCACAGCTCACATAGTGATCGGTGCCGAAGCAGTGATCAGACGAAGCAGCAGCTGGGCTCCGTAGAGCCCAGCCTGCTGCCGGAGGAACGCAAGCCCGCCGTAGGGGGAGAATTAACTCCTCACATCCCTCCAGAGAAGGATGGTTAGTGCAATTGATGATAGTAACTTGAATACAAACAGTGTTGGTCAAAGAATAAACTGGGAGGGAGGAGGGGATGCATAGTCTCCAGCGATGGGAGCATATAGGGACCCACAGTAAAGGGGAAATGCATCACAGCCCGTCCCAGAATATAAAGAAACGGTTCAATCTAAATATACATAACTCTTGTTAATGAAGCATGTAATCTACTGGGAATTTGGAGTCAGCCATAAAAAGAGGAACATCAAAGAATAAAAATTATATAGTGAAACCACTATATGTGAAGAGTCCACTTGCATACAGTCATAGGAAAAGACCTGAGATTTTGTTGAAAAAAGCCTGAAATTTTTTTGGGGGATCACGGCAGAGGCTGGGGGGACTATAACGGAGTTATTCAAGAAAATATTTGTATGAATGTGCCTCATTGATACCGGGAGGAACACATGCATTAAGTCGCTCAATCCAGAGGGACTCACGTTTTAAAATTTTGCGGTCCCAGTTGCCCCCTCGGGGGTCTTCAGGGACAACGTCTAACACGGTGAACCGGATGTAGTCAAGATTAAAGCGATGGTGAATGCCTATATGGCGGCCCACGGTAGGGAGCTTGCCGTTTGTAGAGGCATATAAGTGATCCCCCAGTCTCTGCCGTAACTCCCTAATTGTTTTCCCCACATAAAAGGCGCTGCAGGCGCAAGTCATGAGGTAAATTACCCCGCGTGTGCCACAATGGGCTGAATGTTTGGGGAAAAACATTTCACCATTGGGAAGTAGAAAGTGTTGTCCTTCTTGGATCCAGGGGCAGTGTGGGCAGTTGCCACATGGGTTCCCAGTGCCCCTGGGTTCCAACGGACCAGAGGAAGGAATCCTGTAGTGACTGTGTGTTAGTCTATCCCTTTATCTTTTTAACCAGGTGATTGGGCCATTACCTTTCTCCCTCAACCTCTTTCCCTTCCTTCATTCCCTTTTGTCCCCTCTCTTTTTCTTTTTCCCCCCTCCTTTTTCCCCCCCTGTTTCCCTTCTTCCCCTTCCCCCCCCCTTTTCCTCTCTTGTGTTTCTCTCCCTTTCTTTGCCCATCCCCCTCCATTCCACCCCTCCCCTGTGACCTCTCTCTTTTCCCTCCCTTTTCCAACCTCTTTCCCCCTTCCTCTCTTTCCATCTGCCCTTCCCCAGTTCCTTCCTATGTCCTTTCCCTCCTTCTCTCTCTTTACACCCTCCTTTCCCTTTCCCCTTTCCCCCCCCTTTCCTCCCCTTCCCCCCCCCTTTTCCCTTCTTTTTCCCCCCCTTCCTCCCTCCTTTCCCCTCCCTGTTTCCCCCCCCCTTTCGCCTCTCCGCCCCCTCCCCCCCATCCATCACCCCTCCTTCCTTTCCCCTCCTTCCCTCCCTTTACCCCAATTTTTCCTTCCTTTCCCCCTCCCCCCCCTCCTCTTTGTCCTTTCTTTCCACCCCTCCTCACCTCAAACTTGACACTCCCGGGTGGTTTCCAAGTAGAATAGACACCGTACAAATTTCTAAATTTTATTTTATTGAATTTTTTACAATAGTATCACCCCAATTTGTCTCCCTGGCCCGCCCCCGGGGGAACACCTCTTGAGGGCGTCTCACAGTATCGCTCCAGAGAGCCTTTGAGGTTATAGCTTGGTGAGTGCAACTTCCAAATCTCATTTATGTTCTCCAATATCAATGTTGTACTTCTTCTGATAACTGCTTATTTATTTCTTGCTTGTCATGTTAATACTGTATTGTTTCCCTCATTTTTATAGATTATATACTATCAGACGCCTCCTGAAGAAGCGGCTGTGACCGCGAAACTGTAGAGGTCACGTCTGCAAGTATCATATTATATAACCTCTGTCCATGCATCTGTGTGGGCATCAGTTATACCAACTTAGTGTCAACAATGCTGTAACAATCACTATTTTTTGTGTATGTTAAATCATGATAATGTATAGTACATGTCCCCTGTAGGACTTTTTTATTGTCATTTTGAAATAAATTTACTATGTTTTAAACAAAGTCTTTTTTTCCTCATGGTACCGCAATAGTCCCTTTCCCTCTGAAAGAGGCAGGACCCCATTGGAGAGGTCTCTGCTCTGGTTTCTCTGAACAGTGATCTCTGTCATGTCCCAGTAAGCCCACCCCCTACAGTTAAAACATACCCAAGGAACACACTTAATCCCTTGATCGCCCCCTAGTTTTAACCCCTTTCCTACCAGTGTAATTTTTATACTGAACAGTGCATTTTTATAGCACTGATCAATGTATTATCACTGGTCCCCAAAAAGTGTCACTCTGTGGTCAGATTTGTCCGCCGCAATGTAGCAGTCCTGCTAAAAATCGCAGATCGCTGCCATTGCCAGTAAAAACAAAAAAAAATAAATAAAACTCCCTAAATCTATTCGGTAGTTTGTAGACCCGATAACCAATATACGCCTATTGCGATTTTTTATTTTTTACCAGAATTATGTAGAAGAATATATATGGGCCTAAACTGATTAAAACATTTGTATTTTATATATTTTTTTGGATATGTATTATAGCAGAAAGTAAAAAATAATAATTTTTTTAAAACTATCGGCCTTTTTTGTTTATCGCGCAAAAAATAAAAACCGCAGTGGTGATCAAATACCACCAAAAGAAAGATCTATTTGTGGGTAAAAAAGGACGTCAATTTTGTTTGGGTACAGCATCACATGACCACGCAATTTTCAATTAAACTGACACAGTGCCATATCGCAAAAAATGGCCTGGTCATTAAAGGGGGCAAATCCTTCCGGGGCTGAAATGGTTAAATAAATCTTGCATTTTTAATGTTTCATTTTAAGCAATAATAAAATTGATGCGCCCCATCAAAACCATTTTAAAACATTTTTTTTTTGTTTTTGGACATGTTTTCCCAGGGCAGTTCCCAGCCCCCATGCCATTTGTTTGGTAATCCCTCACCTATTAGCCTAGGAAATGGTTAAAAATTATTTATAACATTTGATTGCTATTAACTTCAATGAGATAGGAATACAGCACCTGGTCTTCTGTAATGTTTGCTGGATCTGCTTTAAAGCGGGGGTCCACCCACACCGCCAAAAAAAAAATATTAAAAGCCAGCAGCTACAAATACTGCAGCTGCTGACTTTTAATACATGGCCACTTACCTGTCCCAGGGTCCAGCTATGTCGGCAGGCAACGCCGAGAACCCGCTCAGTTCTTGGAAGCTGCCGCCACCATCCTAGGTGAGGGAATCAGGAAGTGAAGCGTTGCGGCTTCACTTCCCGGTTCCCTACTGCGCATGCGCGAGTCGCGCTGTGCGTCCCAAGTGGTCCCCGCTCTCTCCTGGGAGCTGTGTGTTTCCCAGGAGACAGCGCGGTGGGGACGGGAAGAGGCGTAGACTCCCATGGGAGTCTATGCCGGAAGTGGGTGCAAATACCTGTCTTAGACAGGTATCTGCACCCCCCTGAAAGGTGCCGAATGTGACACCAGAGGGGGGGAGGGTTCCGAAAAGCGGAAGTTAGATTTTTGTGTGGAACTCCGCTTTAACTGGACCCAGGTACATTCAGCTCATGCCAAGTAAGGAAAGACAAAAATATGAAAGAGCGTACTCACTGTTGAGGCTGCACATGCAAGTACTTAAAGCATTTGTTACCCCAAAACTTCATATTCCTGATACTGTATGTGCCGGCTGTACCATGTACTTGTATGAGAAAGTATCCTGTTCTCTATGTAATGCTTCTTTTATGTGAAATCACTGGTGTTGGTGCCAGTCCCTCTGCTTTCCTATTAAAAACTGACCACACTAAGCAGGAGAACACACTGTTGTCAGTTCTCTAGATATGCTGGGAACTCTCCTCCCATGTATAATCAGACTTGTCCTGACATGCCCCCACTGCACAGTCATTCACTGGGAAGCTCAGTGTGTTGCTGATTCTCCTCCCCCAGCTCTTATGCAGCTAAGAATGGAGAGACTGTGATCACTTATAAAAAAGGGGAAAAAAAAGTGTTTATAATGTATTTTTATATCTATACAACAAATGTTTTGCCTTTCATTTCTATTTTAAACTTAATGGGTTGTTTTACAAAGTGATCGTTTACAATCACTGTAATGGCAAACTAAGCATGTGGGCAGAGTTGGCTTTAAGCACAGCATGTGTTTTGCTAGTTCCGGGGTACTACAGAGTCAATAAAGGAGCTGTAAGGCTCTGTTTACATTATTGCTCTTCTGCAATGAACACAGTCCTGTGCTCCTTACCACAATGGCTGGCACCGTACACTACATGAGAGTATATGTGAATGGTACACCAACACACCTTGCCAACAGAGGTGTGCCACGGCACGGTGCAAAATGTGGCAACACATTAACCACTTGCCAACCGCCTAACACAGATATACAACGACAGAATGGCACGGGCAGGCAAAATCACGTACCTGGTACGTGATTTGCCCCCCCTCGGTGCCTGTGGTGGTCAGCATCGTTAGGGGAGCGAACAATGCTGAGGGGGAGGCCACTCATTCGTGGCTACCCCCTCGTGATCGCTCCCAACGAATGACAATCTTCCTCTGCCTCTGTACTGTAAACAGCGGCAGAGGAAGTGATGTCATCTCTCCTCGTATCGGTCTTTTTCGCTCCGGCCCTGAGGAGAGAACACATCCAAGTAAGTGCACCAAACACCACACGTACAACACTCTAGGCAAACTTTTCACCCCCATCACCCCCCGATCACCCCCCTGTACCCCCGTCACAGTGACACCAATAGCATTTTTTTTTTACTGATTATTGCATTGGTGTCAGTTTGTGACAGTTATAAGTGGCAGGGCAGTTAATGTTAGCCCCTTTAGGTCTAGGATACCCCCCTAACCCCCCCAATAAAGGTTTAACCCCGTGATCACCCCCCATCACCAGTGTCACTAAGCGATCGTTTTTCTGATCGCTGTATTAGTGTCACAGGTGAAGCTAGTTAGGGAGGTAAGTATTTAGGTCCGCCGTCAGCGTTTTATAGCGTCAGGGACCCCCATATACTAGAAAAAGGATGGATTGTCAAATCTCATCACAGGATGGAAGGTGGAGATTTCGTAGGTAGAGCAGTGCCAACGTCCTTAACTACAAATGCTAAAAAGTACACCCAAGGGAGTGGAACACATGGACTTTGTAGGCACCAGTCATAAAATTAAATATGAATTTTTATTATACAAAAGGTACAAAAAAGCATGAACACAAACATTTAAAAAAAATTGCAATACATTGCAAAATAGTGATAGGTACTCTCTCACATATGGGTTGAAATAGACAGGGGGGTATCCCTTACAAATGAAAAAAGGATCCAAACCCTCTGTTTCAACTATGAAACCTCAAACTGATATAGCTCAGTATAACTCTACATGTTTCGCAATTGAATGCTTCTTCAGGAGCCTGTTTGAGTCACCTGTAATCAGGGAAGAGAGAGAGAAGACAAATACACCATACACCAAAATAGTACACAGTATTAGTATTATTTATTAGTATTAGCATTATTTTAAAACCTTAACAATAATGCGTCTCGATCAATATCAGTGAGCACCATGAGGAAGCAAGCCCAAGGACCCAACAATCAACACGCATATGGTGACAAACAATCACATGCGGGACGTGTCTGGTAGAAAGATCATAGCACATATAAATCCCGGGAGGGTAGTGGAATAAACAGTCCCGGCTGCCAGGAAAGGGTTAATATAGGGTCATGTAGATCTGGTGAAAGTAAGGCTGCACTCAATGTGTGGGGGAAGGGGGAGAAAAGGAATGGAGAGGAGGAAAAAAGAAAAGAAGAGAAGGGACAGAAGAGGGAAAGAACATGAAAGGGGAGGGGGGGGGAGAGAAAGGGAAGGGAAAAGACAAAGAAGGGGGGGGGGGGGGAAACAGGGGAGGGAGGGAAAAAAGAGGGGGGGGGGAAAGGAGGGGAAACGGGAAAAGTAAAGATATACTCATACTATAGGGGGGTTTTTAGGAAATAGTGATAATGTACCAGCTTGTGCAATTGGGTCAGCCTCCAAGCCAAATGGGAGCTGCGAGCAGCTGGAAAGTATATATTCCAAGATTGTGCCTCCGAGTAGCCAAGCTGCATTAGATATTCTATAGTCTCAATTCTAAAGGGTATAAACAATATCAAATCAGCCAGTGTTTATTCCAGCTCTATGTATATAGTACCATAAAAAATGTAAACCTAACAACAGGGTAGATATATTGATAGAGAACTATTCACAATCACCAATGGGGCAAGATGAATACATATAGCAGACTCCTACCTTATAAAGGGTAATGCAGGCTGAACGGATCCTATGGACAGCATTAACCAGCTGTTTCCTTACAAACCTAGGACCAAACAGAGCTTATCCAGCAGGGCTATGATGGAACTTAATAGTAGTAAACCAAACGCCATCTAAGGAAAAAACAGATAGGGCATAGTGTGACCAATCCACACATAGAAGCAGAGTGTAGCCACAGGGAGTTTATCATATTTGTAAATGAAGCCAGAGCAAAATCTTACCAGACAGCTTGTGTTGATAGAAGTGATGCCCAGGAACCAGAGCGCCATAGGCGGTAGTGGCGTGGTACAAGGCTATGTTGTTAGCCTTAAGTACACGCTCCCAATCAGGTGTGCAACAAGTGCACCACCGGATTCGGCCGAACAGGGCTGCGCGCGCATCCACGGCTCGCCGTGCATGCGCAGTGACCAACGGGGCCATCTGTCATGAACACTGGCGTGTGGAGGGAGCGCAGTCCTAGAGGTGACAGATCTGGGAGCTCCCCCTAGTGGTTCCTCTTGTGTACAGCGTGAAAAACGCTGTAAAGGCTATGGAAGGCAGATGAAAGGAACCCGAAGATGTTAGTGCCCATAACCAAGAGGTTCACACTACGCATCTAGAGGGAGGGAGCAGGGCTGGACCAAAAGCCGCAAAATCCCTCCCCTTGGGGAGGGGCGGAATGCGACTACCCGGCCGCACATGTGACCGGTACACCAGCAAGTCGATGGGGTCCAAGGGTCGGCTTAACCTGAGTCCTCATTACAGGCCCGGGACGCAGGGCCGGTAAACATAAGTACATAATGTTAGCTACCATGAAGAGGATAAACTCATTCATGGTACATACAAACTGAAAAACACACAAATTTACAATAAATAGGTAAATGCACATACATTTTGCAAACAACAATGTGACTGAAAATTGGAAATTCCTGCCATTACATAACATTATAAATGAAGAGAACAACTATGCAACTAAAAATTGTATTGATAGAGGTATTATCAACAATACCTGCCATATAGGGACTCCAAGAGGCGGGGAGGAGGACAGAGGGGTCTCCAACCTAGAAAGAGGAAAAGCAGGTCGACAGTGCATGACTGTATTATAAGTACGCTGTGATAAATCAAGTTCTGTTAGTCTTCATAAAAATCAAAGATAGTACTGTAATGGGTCGAACACTTTTTATCGTCATAAGAACCGACCCAAAATCCTTATCCAAGAAAGGATTTGTAGGATTGTACTTCATTAATGCCTGGCCAGCGTGTGGCGTTCAGACGTTCGATCCATTTTGCCTCATGTTGGAGTATCCTCCTGTCCCAGTCACCCCCCTTGGGTCTTGTGGGATTACTGCCAAAGCAATGAAAGCCGCAACAGGGTGTCAAATCTGTGGCAAAGATCAAGATGTCTACTAATGGGGCTGAGCATCTTCCCGTTCGCTGAATAATAAACGTGGTCACGTATCCTTTGCCAGAATTGGCGGATGGTCTTGCCAACATAAAATACCCCACATTGACAGGTCATCAGGTATATCACACCCTGGGTATTACAGTCAGCCCAAAAATGTGGGTGAAATATCTTGCCATTTGGTAGTTGGAATCTCTGACCTGTAGATACCCAGGGGCAAAAGGAACAATGCCCACATGTGTACATACCCACTTGGTTAGTCGTGTGAGCCTGTAAGGGGACAAAATGACTCCTAGTCAGTTTGTCACATAGGGAGGGTGCTCTTTTGAACACAATCTCTGGGTGATCACTGACATACTTGCTCAGGATGGGATCCTCATACAAAATGTGCCAATGTTGCTGCAATATATTGTGTAATTGGTACTGTTGATACGAATATTGTGTAATGAATTTGACCATTGAGTGCTCCTCTACCTTAATTTTATTTTTAAAGAGCAGTGTATTTCTAGATTGGTCACAAGCTTTGTTGAAGGCTCTGCAGAGTAAAGACTTGGAATATCCCCGTTTGAGGAGTCGTTCCCTGAGTAGGTCAGCATGATGTTTGAAGTCACTGTCAACAGTGCAGTTCCATCTAAGCCGAATATATTGTGCGTAGGGAATGCTTCGCACCAAAGTGGAAAGGTGAGCACTAGAAGCGTGCAAAATCGTGTTCCCCGCCATTTCTTTACGGTAAAGTGTAGTGGCCAGGCAATAGTTGAGATCTTTGTAAATCACCAAATCGAGAAAGGAGATTTTATGTATATCGCTATTAAAGGTAAACTTTAAATTAAAGGTGTTGTTATTGAGGTGATTAGCAAAAGAAGCCAGTGCTTGCTGGGAGCCAACCCAAATAATGAAGATATCGTCAATATACCTTAACCATAACAGCACCTCATTGGTATAGCTACTGAGTTGTTCATTTGAAAAGATGTCACATTCCCACCGTCCCAGGTACAGGTTGGCGTAGACCAGGGCACAACATGTGCCCATGGCCATGTCCTGCACCTGGAGGTAGTGGGAACCGTCAAACGTGAAACAGTTATGTGTCAGTATGAAAAAAAGTAGTCTTAGTATAAATTCGTTAAAGGGCCATAAATGGTGGTCTTCCTCCATGAGGAAGGAATAGACCATCCCGACACCCCGCTCGTGAGGGATGCTGGAGTACAAAGCCTTAACATCCAAGGTCACGAGCAGGGCATCGGGAGGGACCGTCACCCCCTCAATGTGTTTAAGGAGGTCTAATGTGTCCTGGACATACGAAGGCAGACGTAGAACATGGGGGTCAGAAAAGAATCAACGAATTTGCTTGCATTCTCAGTCAGTGAGCCTATTGCAGAAACTTTAGGCTGACCAGGGGGGGCCTCAAGGTTCTTGTGAACCTTTGGTAGCGCATAGAATGTAGCCATGCAAGGGAATTTATTATCCAAAAAGGCATAAGTATCCTGGTCCACCAGACCCATATGATAGGCCTCTCCTATGAGTGATTTGTATTCATTGGCGAAGCGATGGCTAACGCTGGCTGTAATTTTGCGATACCACGCTCTGTTGTTTAGGATATTCAAGCACATTTTGATGTATTGCTGTTCGGTCATTAGTACAATATTGCCCCCTTTGTCTGACTGTTTAATGATCAGATCGGGGCAATTGCGTAATTTAGTCAAAGATTGTAATTGGTCAGGCTGTAAATTTTTTGGTAGAGGATCCAGTGTCAGTCGCCTCAGATCACCTGTGGTGGCTGTAAGGAAGGTCCAGATATGTGGATTACTTGTCAAGTCAGGGAATTTTTTAGACTTGGGTTTAAATTTTTTGTTGGGTTTCGGCAGTGAGGGAATAGTTGTGTGTGTAGTGTCAATGGTGGGTGTTGAGGACTCAGACCTCTCATTCTCCTCTAGGAGGAGAATAAGATCTCTAAAAGCCCTGAATTCCTCCATGGTGAAATGTTTAATACTTTCAGAAAGTTCTTTGTCACGTTTAGAGCGTATGTGTTGATCGTCAAAGAGGTATTTGTAAGTTAGTTTCCTACAAAAGAGATGTAGGTCTTTAATAGTGTCATATTTGTCCATCTGGGGGGTAGGACAGAAACTCAATCCAAATCTCAAAAGGTCAAAATCTGCTTGAGAGAAGGAATACGGGGTAAGATTGATGATGTCTAGTTCTACGTGGGAGGGAGCAGGGTCAGGGATGAGGGAAAATTTGTAGAGGGTGATAATAGAGTGGTAACATGGACATCCAACGTGCTTTGTTTAGTGGGAAACAATACAGGTGCTGTGGAACTCAGTGGAAGTGGTGTCGTGTTGGTGGTGCATCGTGTTGTTGCGTTTGAGCAATTAGAACCATTACTAGGAATGGGATTGGCATTAGATCCAGCTGTATTTTGTAACAAAGTGAGTGCCTGTGTGGCTAAATGGCCCAAGTGCATAGTTGGGTGAGTACCACCCATGGCCCCCATATTAGGGCCCAAGGGTGGGCATTGGAAGTGTGTTTTAGACATTGGTGGATGATGTTTCGTGGTCTCATCTGGTCGTTTTTTAGGGTGCGGGGTGTGGGGTTGGTTCCCTCCCAAGCCTCTTTTACGTGGGCCAGAATAGGAATTGGGAAGTGCATTAGTAGGTTGAGAAAAGGGCCGTGTAGAAGAAGAAGCAAAAGAGGAATCAGATTCAGTATCCTCCTCCCTGGAAGAATAGCTTGGGCCATTATTGCTGGTTTTAGGGCCCTGCCTGGTTCTTTTGTTTTGTGGCATCAAGTGCCACCGGTATGCATACCCTTCCACGAAGGCCGTCTTGTCTCTAAACATTTTAGTTTGTTTCTTTGATATAATATCCTTGTTAAGTCTGTTCAGATATTCCTTCAATTCCTGCCACTTCTTATCAAATTGTACATGACTTTTGACTGAGTCTTGTTGTGCCTGTAGGGAGATAAGTTCCTGATCCAAAGCCATTAGGTCTGTTCTATATTGGGTGACTTAATTAATTTTATGACTGGTGCCTACAAAGTCCATGTGTTTGTCAGGCTAGGAGCATATAAAAGGTACCAGTTCAGGTGTTCTGATTATGCAAAAAGTTCAAAGAACAAGAGCACATACCATGAGCAGGTCTGAGCAGAGCAGGTCAGCTGGGACTTGTAATTCACCGCTGTAGATGTAGGTAGATGTTTGCTGGACCTTGTAGTTTACCGCTGCAGATGAGGATAGATGGTGTCTGGTGTTTGTAGGTCACCGCTGCAGGTGAGGATAGATGTCTAGTGCTTGTAGTTCACCGCTGCAGATGAAGGTACTAGTAGAATCAGGCAAAACGTAGTCTAGGCAAGCTGAGTCATACACAGGAAGATCAGAGTCCAAACGGTACCGAATCAGAAGCAAGCAAACAGGGTCAAAACGAGCCAGGTCATACACAAAATACACAGAGCAGATATCAACTGGATCAAATACAAGGTAAACTCCAAAACGAGCAATGATTGAATGCTGATGCAAGTTATTTAAAGGTGAGCTGACCAATCATTGTTGTTTCCCAGGTAAAGGCTGTGTCAGGTGAGTTGTGCTGGGTCCTAAAGGGATCCTAGTACTGACAGTACCCCCCCTTTCTCGAGGGGTTGCTCCTGCACCCCCAGGCTTACTTGGATAACGAAGATGAAACTTCTTCTTAAGTCGGTCAGCATGAAGATCATGAGCTGGGACCCAAGATCGATCCTCTGGGCCGAAACCTTTCCAATGAATGAGATATTGTAAGGAATTGCTCACTCGTCTGGAATCAAGAATAAATGCCACTTCATATTCCTGACTGTCCAACACATCCACAGGTTCTGGTTCATTTACTTGGAGGCTGGAATGAACAGGTTTCAACAATGAAACATGAAAGACATTTGTAATGCGCATGGATGGGGGGAGTTTTAATCTATAGGATACAGGATTAACAATCTCCGAAATTTCATAGGGCCCGATGAATTTTGGGCCACGTTTTTTAGATGGAACATGCAGGGACAGATTCCTAGAAGATAGCCACACTTTGTCACCAACTTTATATCCTGGTGCCCCTGAGTGCCTCTTGTCCGCCATTTTCTTAAAAGCCAGCACAGAGCGAGAAATAGCACGATTAACATCGGACCAGATTTTGGAGAAATTTTCAATTGTGGTGTTGGCATCTGGCACATCAGAGGGTGGAAGATCAAAGGAGCACACACGAGGATGCAACCCATAAACACAGAAGAAAGGAGAGGTCCCTGTAGATGTGCTGGCACAATTATTAAAGGCAAACTCTGCCCATGGCAGGACGTTGACCCACTCCACCTCATCATTGGCCATCAGACAACCATCTTCTCTAGAGTCTGATTAGTCCTTTCTGTTTGGCCGTTTGTCTCAGGATGATATGCTGAAGAATATGATAACTTAATCCCCAGCTGAGAGCAAAGGGCCTTCCAAAACTGGGCTATAAACTGAGAGCCACGGTCTGAGACAATGTTAATTGGTGCCCCATGGAGCCTGAAAACATGTTTAATGAATAAAGATGCCAGTTCTTTAGCAGATGGAAGTTTCGGAAGCGGAACAAAGTGGGCCATTTTACTGAACCTGTCTACCACCACCCAGATTGTGGAACATCCCTGGGACGGAGGCAAGTCAGTGATAAAGTCCATAGATAAATGGGTCCAGGGACAGGTAGGTATTGGTAGAGGACGTAGGAGACCGGGCGGCTTAGAGGTACTGCTCTTGCTTCTGGCACAAACTTCACAGGCCTGGACGAAGGCTAACACATCCTGCCTAATCAATGGCCACCAGAGGTTGCGAGAGATAATCTCAAAAGTTTGTCTAAACCCCGGATGTGCTGCAGGTTTTAAAGCATGTACCTGCTGCAATACCTGCAAACGAAGAGCCAGGGGCACAAAAAGCATACCGGAGGGAGTGGAGGGAGGGGCTTCAGCCTGTGCAGGTAACAAGGCCTCAGAGATGTCAGTCTGGGTGAAAGCCAAAATCCTATCCTCAGAGATAATGGGTTGTGGAGGAAGCGGAGGAGGAGACTCTGATAAAAAGCTGCGAGACAAGGCGTCAGCCTTAATGTTTTTTGGTCCTGGTAAATATGAAATTGTGAAGTCAAACCTGGAGAAGAACAATGACCACCTGGCTTGACGTGAGTTCAGTCTTTTAGCAGAACGGATGTATTCAAGGTTTTTGTGGTCAGTCAGAACTATGAATGGATAGCGAGCTCCCTCCAGCCAATGTCTCCATTCCTCCAAAGCGAGCTTTATGGCTAGAAGTTCTCTGTTGCCTATATGATAATTGCGCTCTGCTGGGGAATATTTACGAGACAAGAAGGCACAGGGGTGGATGGCAGCATTAAAGGATCCTTCTGTGACAAAAGCGCCCCCATCCCTACTTCAGATGCATCTACCTCCACAATAAAAGGTAGCTCAGGAACAGGATGGCGTAGGATTGGTGCAGAGGTAAAGGCTTTCTTTAACTGAGTGAAGGCTGCCTGGGCTTCAGTAGTCCATTTAAAGGTAGTCGGAGTCTTCCTGGTGAGAGAGGTGATGGGATGTGCAATGGTGGCAAAGTTCTTAATGAATTTTCTATAGAAATTTACAAAGCCCAGGAAGCGCTGAACTGCCTTCAGGTCTGAACTTGGTGCCCAGTCTAAAATGGCTTGAATCTTGGCTGGATCCATGGTGAGGCCTGTGTCAGAAATTAGGTAGCCTAGGAAAGGTACTTGTTTAACATGGAATGAACATTTCTCAGGCTTTACAAAAAGGGAGTGAGTCTTTAATCGGGCCAATACTGAGCAGACATGTTTCTGATGTGTTTCAAGATTGGGAGAATATATCAAAATGTCGTCTAAATATACAAGCATGAAGCGACCCAACATGTCACGGAAAATGTCATTCATAAAGTTCTGAAAGACAGCTGGTGCATTTCTGAGACCGAAAGGCATGACAAGACATTCGTAATGACCATCCTTGGTGTTAAAGGCTGTCTTCCACTCGTTGCCTGCACGTATGGTCACCAGATTATAGGCTCCCCTTAAGTCCAGTTTGGAGAAGATTTTAGCTCCCTGGATTTGAGAGAACAATTCTGTGATGAAAGGAAGAGGATACCTATTGGGCACAGTTATTTTATTTAGACCTCTGTAATCAACACAAAGTCTCTGTCCCCCATCCTTCTTTGGGACAAAGAAGCATCCTGCTCCTGCGGGAGAAGTGGAGGGACGGATGAAACCCTTAGCTAGGTTTTCCTGGATGTATTCTTGCAAGGCAAGTTTCTCTGGCTCAGACAGTGGAAAGACTCTCCCTCGAGGAGGTGTAGTGTCAGGCAAGAGGTCAATGGGACAATCATAACTGCGATGAGGTGGTAAAGTGTCAGCAATCCCTTTAGAAAACACATCCCAAAAGTCCTTATAACAAAGTGGAATCTGTTCCATTCCCACTTGACAGGTAGCAAGCCGAACAGGGTGCTGGATGCAGTTCTTTTTACACTGATTGGACCAAGCCAGAATATTTCCTGTTCGCCAGTCAATTACAGGATTGTGCTTCTGAAGCCAAGGAAGGCCTAGGATCAAAGGAGTGGATGGAGAGTCAATGACAAGACATGAAATCATCTCCCAATGCAAAGCCCCCAATTGTAACTGGAAAGGGTTGGTGGCTTGGAGCACTAGATCTTGTGAGAGAGGCCGATTATCCATGGAAATCAGGCGGACTGGGCAATCTAGAGCATGAGTTTCCAGGGACAAAGAGGTAATCAGAGTCTTATCAATAAAATTCTCAGCGGCTCCAGAATCTACCAAGGCCAGCAGTTCATGAGCCCCTGTCCCAAAGTGAATGATAGCGGGTAAAAGAATACGATTGTCCCCCTGGGGAGGTGAGAGCAGACCTAAGGTAACCTCCCTGCAATTACCTAGGTCCTGGAGTTTCCCGGACGTGTAGGGCACGAACGGAGCATATGACCCTTGAGGCCACAATACAAGCAGAGTCCCATGTTACGCCGGCGCGTGTGTTCCTGGGCAGATAACCGGGTGGAGCCTAACTGCATAGGTTCTTCCTCAGATTTTGTACTGGAGGTGGAAAAGTCAGGCGGCAAGGGAGGTATATAGTTTGCCACAGCTGTAGTTTGTTCTCGTCTCCTCTCTCGCTGGCGGTGGTCAATTCTAATGGCTAGACTCATAGCCTCCTCCAGTGAGGCTGGGTAGGAGAAGTTGACCAGAGCATCCTTAATTGCATCTGAAAGGCCTATTCTAAACTGGCTGCGGAGTGCTGCATCATTCCAGCCAGATTCCGGGGCCCACCTGCGAAACTCTGAGCAATACATTTCGGCTGTGGTAGTTCCTTGCTTTAAGTTACGCAGGGTTGATTCTGCAGTAGCAGCACGATCTGGATCATCATAAAGCAACCCTAGGGCTTCAAAGAAGGCATCTACTGTTAGCAAGGCTGGATGGTTTGGTTCCAGGTTAAAGGCCCAAGCCTGGGGGTCACCCTGTAGTAGAGAGATAATGATTTGAACCCTCTGAGTTTCAGGGCCAGACGAGGATGGCCTTAACTTGAAATATAATTTGCAGCTGTTTTTAAAGTTGCAAAACCCTTTACGGTCACAAGAAAACCGGTCAGGCAAAGGAATTTTTGGTTCAGATGGAGTTTTTGTAGCAGTGGTAATAGGAGATTGCACCTTGGTGAGCTCTGTGGCCATTTCCTGAACTTGATGGGATAAGCGGCAAAGTTCCTGTGCAAACAACTGAGCCTGCTCAGGATCCATGATAGGTTTCCTTTATTATGTATGGCTCGTGTTAATGTCAGGCTAGGAGCATATAACAGGTAACAGTTCAGGTGTTCTGATTATGCAAAAAGTTCAAAGAACAGCACATACCATGAGCAGGTCTGAGCAGAGTAGATGTAGGTAGATGTTTGCTGGACCTTGTAGTTCACCGCTGCAGGTGAGGATAGATGTCTGGTGCTTGTAGTTCACCGCTGCAGATGAAGGTACTAGTAGAATCAGGCAAAACGTAGTCTAGGCAAGCTGAGTCATACAGAGGAAGATCAGAGTCCAAACGGTACCGAATCAGAAGCAAGCAAACAGGGTCAAAACGAGCCAGGTCATACACGAAATACACAGAGCAGATATCAACTGGATCAAACACAAGGTAAACTCTAACATGAGCAATGATTGAATGCTGATGCAAGTTATTTAAAGGTGAGCTGGCCAATCATTGTTGTTTCCCAGGTTAAGGCTGTGTCAGGTGAGTTGTGCTGGGTCCTAAAGGGATCCTAGTACTGACAGTGTTCCACTCCCTTGGGTGTACTTTTTAGCATTTGTAGTTAAGGACGTTGGCACTGCTCTACCTACGAAATCTCCACATTCCATCCTGTGATGAGATTTGGCAATCCATCTTTTTCTAGTATTGATTGGGGGGTAGCACCCGCTTGTTGCTCTATGATGGCTTCATTTTCTTTTTATTGCTCATTTTGAGCGAATTGCACATTTCAGTACTTTTTGTTCATTGTTCAGTGTGACACTGGAACTTCCTGTATAGATTGACTCATTGACTTCTTTACCTATAGTGTTATTCCTGCCAATTTTGATGTGTCAGGTCACTTCCTGCCCAATAGGACTAAAATGGACTTTGTAGGAGATGCCTGGTCTGGGTATATGAATGAATTGCATAATAACTGTAATACTTCTGCCAGAGATGATTTGGCACTTAATCAGTACCTTGCAAAAGCTAGAAGACTTCTTAAAAAGAAGTCAAATCTATACTGGCATATTGAATTCTTTCAACAGTATATACTAGACAATATTTGTGCAACTGGACTTAGAATACAACTATTCCCCTCCTTTAAGAATGTAACACCTGAATTGAAACTTTTGTGGGAGCAGGAACTTACCAAATGCAGCATTGAACTGATTAGACTTTTAGTCGCCCAATATAGAACAGACCTAATGGCCTTGGATCAGGAACTTATCTCCCTACAGGCACAACAAGACTCAGTCAAAAGTCATGTACAATTTGATAAGAAGTGGCAGGAATTGTAGGAATATCTGAACAGACTTAACAAGGATATTATATCAAAGAAACAAACTAAAATGTTTAGAGACAAGACGGCCTTCGTGGAAGGGTATGCATACCGGTGGCACTTGATGCCACAAAACAAAAGAACCAGGCAGGGCCCTAAAACCAGCAATAATGGCCCAAGCTATTCTTCCAGGGAGAAGGATACTGAATCTGATTCCTCTTTTACTTCTTCTTCTACACTGCCCTTTTCTCAACCTACTAATGCACGTCCCAATTCCTATTCTGGCCCACGTAAAAGAGGCTTGGGAGGGAACCAACCCCACACCCCGCACCCTAAAAAAACGACCAGATGAGACCATGAAACATCATCCACCAATGTCTAAAACACACTCCCAATGCCCACCCTCGGGCCCTAATATGGGGGCCATAGGTGGTACTCACCCAACTATGCACTTGGGCCATTTAGTCACACAGGCACTCACTTTGTTACAAAATACGCCTGGATCTAATGCCAATCCCATTCCTAGTAATGGTTCTAATTGCTCAATTGCAACGAAATGATGTACCACCAACACGACACCACTTCCACCGAGTTCCACAGCACCCGTATTGTTTCCTACTAAACAAAGCACGTTGGATGCCCATGTTACCACTCTATTTTCACCCTCTACAAATTTTCCCTCATGCCTGACCCTGCTCCCTCCCACGTAGAACTAGACATCATCAATCTTACCCCGTATTCCTTCTCTCAAGCAGATTTTGACCTTTTGAGATTTGGATTGAGTTTCTGTCCTACCCCCCAGATGGACAAATATGACACTATTAAAGACCTATATCTCTTTTGTAGGAAACTAACTTACAAATACCTCTTTGACGATCAACACATACGCTCTAAATGTGACAAAGAACTTTCTGAAAGTATTAAACATTTCACCATGGAGGAATTCAGGGCTTTTAGAGATCTTATTCTCCTCCTAGAGGAGAATGAGAGGTCTGAGTCCTCAACACCCACCATTGACACTACACACACAACTATTCCCTCACTACCGAAACCCAACAAAAAATTTAAACCCAAGTCTAAAAAAATTCCCTGACTTGACAAGTAATCCACATATCTGGGCCTTCCTTACAGCCACCACAGGTGATATGAGGCGACTGACACTGGATCCTCTACCAAAAAATTTACGGCCTGACCAATTACAATCTTTGACTAAATTACGCAATTGCCCCGATCTGATCATTAAACAGTCAGACAAAGGGGGCAATATTGTATTAATGACCGAACAGCAATACATCAAAATGTGCTTGAATATCCTAAACAACAGAGCGTGGTATCGCAAAATTACAGCCAGCGTTAGCCATCACTTCGCCAATGAATACAAATCACTCATAGGAGAGGCCTATCATATGGGTCTGGTGGACCAGGATACTTATGCCTTTTTGGATAATAAATTCCCTCGCATGGCTACATTCTATGCGATATCAAAGGTTCACAAGAACCTTGAGGCCCCCCCTGGTCAGCCTAAAGTTTCTGCAATAGGCTCACTGACTGAGAATGCAAGCAAATTCGTTAATTTTTTTCTGACCCCCCATGTTCTACATCTGCCTTCGTATGTCCAGGACACCTTAGACCTCCTTAAGCACATTGAGGGGGTGACGGTCCCTCCCGACGCCCTGCTCGTGACCTTGGATGTTGAGGCTTTGTACTCCAGCATCCCTCACGAGTGGGGTGTCGGGATGGTCCGTTCCTTCCTCATGGACCACCATTTTTATACTAAGACTACTTTTTTTCATACTGACACATAACTGTTTCACGTTTGACGGTTCCCACTACCTCCAGGTGAAGGGCGTGGCCATGGGCACATGTTGTGCCTCGGCCTACCTGTACCTGGGGGGGTGGGAACATGACATCTTTTCAAATGAACAACTCAGTAGCTATACCAATGAGGTGCTGTTATGGTTAAGGTATATTGATGATATCTTCATTATTTGGGTTGGCTCCCAGCAAGCACTGGCTTCTTTTGTTAATCACCCCAATAACAACACCTTTAATTTAAAGTTTACCTTTAATAGCGATATATATATAAAATCTCCTTTCTCGATTTGGTGATTTACACAGATCCCAACTATTGCCTGGCCACCACACTCTACCGTAAAGAAACGGCGGGGAACACGATTTTGCATGCTTCTAGTGCTCACCCTTCCACTTTGGTGCGAAGCATTCCCTACGCACAATATATTCAGCTTAGAAGGAACTACACTGTTGACAGTGACTTTAAACATCATGCGGACCTACTCAGGGAACGACTCCTCAAACGGGGATATTCCAAGTCTTTACTCTGCAGAGCCTTCAACAAAGCTTGTGACCAATCTAGAAGTACACTGCTCTTTAAAAATAAAATTAAGGTAGAGGAGCACTCAACGGTCAAATTCATTACACAATATTCGTACCAATTACGCAATATATTGCAGCAACATTGGCACATTTTGTATGAGGATCCCATCCTGAGCAAGTATGTCAGTGATCACCCAGAGATTGTGTTCAAAAGAGCACCCTCCCTACATGACAAACTGACTAGGAGTAATTTTGTCCCCTTACAGGCTCACACGACTAACCGAGTGGGTATGTACACATGTGGGCATTGTTCCTTTTGCCCCTGGGTATCTACAGGTCAGAGATTCCAACTACCAAATGGCGAGATATTTCGCCCACATTTTTGGGCTGACTGTAATGCCCGGGTGTGATATACCTGATGACCTGTCAGTGTGGGGTATTTTATGTTGGCAAGACCATCCGCCAATTCGGGCAAAGGATACGTGACCACGTTTATTATTCAGTGAACGGGAAGATGCTCAGCCCCATTAGTAGACATCTTGATCTTTGCCACAGATTTGACACCTCTGTTGCGGCTTTCATTGCTTTGGCAGTAATCCCACAAGACCCAAGGGGGGGTGACTGGGACAGGAGGATACTCCAACATGAGGCAAAGTGGATCGAACATCTGAACGCCACACGCTGGCCAGACATTAATGAAGTACAATCCTACAAATCCTTTCTTGGATAAGGATTTTGGGTCGGTTCTTATGACGATAAAAAGTGTTCGACCCATTACAGTACTATCTTCGATTTTTTTGAAGACTAACAGTACTTGATTTATCAAAGCGTACTTATAATACAGTCATGCACTGTCGACCTGCTTTTCCTCTTTCTAGGTTGGAGACCCCTCTGTCCTCCTCCCCGCCTCTTGGAGTCCCTATCTGGCAGGTATTGTTGATTATTCCTCTATCAATACAATTTTTAGTTGCATAGTTGTTCTCTTCATTTATAATGTTATGTAATGGCAGGAATTTCCAATTTTCAGTCACATTGTTGTTTGCAAAATGTATGTGCATTTACCTATTTAATTATTGTCAATTTGTGTGTTTTTCAGTTTGTATGTACCATGAATGAGTTTATCCTCTTCATGGTAGCTAACATTATGTACTTATGTTTACCGGCCCTGCGTCCCGGGCCTGTAATGAGGACTCAGGTTAAGCCGACCCTTGGACCCCATCGACTTGCTGGTGTACCGGTCACATGTGCGGCCGGGTAGTCGCATTCCGCCCCTCCCCAAGGGAAGGGATTTTGCGGCTTTTGGTCCAGACCTGCTATCTCCCTCTAGATGTGTAGTGTGAACCTCTTGGTTATGTGCACTAACATCTTTGGGTTCGTTCCATCTGCCTTCCATAGCCTTTACAGCGTTTTTCACGCTGTACACAAGAGGAACCACTAGGGGGAGCTCCCAGATCTGTCACCTCTAGGACTGTGCTCCCTCCACACGCCAGTGCTCATGACAGACGGCCCCGTTGGCCACTGCGCATGCGCGGCGAGCCGTGGATGCGCGCGCAGCCCTGCTCGGCCGAATCAGGTGGTGCACTTGTTGCACACCTGATTGGGGCCTGTACTTAAGGCTAACAACATAGCCTTCTACCATGCCATTACCGCCTATGGCGTTCTGGTTCCTGGGCGTCACTTCTATCAACACAAGCTGTCTGGTAAGATTTTGCTCTGGCTTCATTTACAAATATGATAAACTCCCTGTGGCTACACTCTGCTTCTATGCGTGGATTGGCCACACTATGCCCTTATCTGTTTTTTCCTTAGATGGCGTTTGGTTTACTACTATTAAGTTGCTTTTACGGGTACTATAAGAGTTCCATCATAGCCCTGCTGGATAAGCTCTGTTTGGTGCTAGGTTTGTAAGGAAACAGCTGGTTAATGCTGTCCATAGGATCCGTTCAGCCTGCATTACCCTTTATAAGGTAGGAGTCTGCTATATGTATTCATCTTGCCCCATTGGTGATTGTGAATAGTTCTCTATCAATATATCTACCCTGTTGTTAGGTTTACATTTTTTATGGTACTATATACATAGAGCTGGAATAAACACTAGCTGATTTGATATTGTTTATACCCTTTAGAATTGAGACTATAGAATATCTAATGCAGCTTGGCTACTCGGAGGCACAATCTTGGAATATATACTTTCCAGCTGCTCGCAGCTCCCATTCGGCTTGGAGGCTGACCCAATTGCACAAGCCGGTACATTATCACTATTTCCTAAAAACCCCCCTGTAGTATGAGTATATCTTTACTTTTCCCGTTTCCCCTCCCTTTCCTCCCCCCCCCTCTTTTTTCCCTCCCTCCCCTGTTTCTCCCCCCCCCCTTTGTCTTTTCCCTTCCCTTTCTCTTCCCCCCCTCCCCCTCCCCTTTCACGTTCTTTCCCTCTTCTGTCCCTTCTCTTCTTTTCTTTTTTCTTTTTCCCTCCCCTCCATTCCTTTTCTCCCCCTTCCCCCACACATTGAGTGCAGCCTTACTTTCACCAGATCTACATGACCCTATATTAACCCTTTCCTGGCAGCCGGGACTGTTTATTCCACTACCCTCCCGGGATTTATATGTGCTATGATCTTTCTACCAGACACGTCCCCGCATGTGATTGTTTGTCACCATATGCGTGTTGATTGTTGGGTCCTTGGGCTTGCTTCCTCATGGTGCTCACTGATATTGATCGAGACGCATTATTGTTAAGGTTTTAAAATAATACTAATACTGTGTACTATTTTGGTGTATATCTTCTCTCTCTCTTCCCTGATTACAGGTGACTCAAACAGGCTCCTGAAGAAGAATTCAATTGCGAAACATGTAGAGTTATACTGAGCTATATCAGTTTGAGGTTTCATAGTTGAAACAGAGGGTTTGGATCCTTTTTTCATTTGTAAGGGATACCCCCCTGTTTATTTCAACCCATATGTGAGAGAGTACCTATCACTATTTTGCAATGTATTGCAATTTTTTTTAAATGTTTGTGTTCATGCTTTTTTATACCTTTTGTATAATAAAAATTCATATTTAATTTTATGATTGGTGCCTACAAAGTCCATGTGTTCCAGTCCCTTGGGTGTACTTTTTAGACCCCCATATACTACCTAATAAAGGTTTTAACCCCCTGATTGACCCCTAGTTAACCCTTTCACCAGTGATCACCCTATAACTGTTACGGGTGACGCTGGTTAATTAGTTTGTTTTTTTATAGTTTCAGGACAGGTTTATTACCTAATAAAGGTTTAACCCCCGATCTCCCGGCTGTGATATAAATTAGGTTTTAGGGTCAGATAGGATCTCTGTTGCCCCAGGCAGCGTCAGGTTAGCGCCAGTACCGCTAACACCCACGCACGCAGCATACATCTCCCTTAGTGGTATAGTATCTGAACGGATCAATATCTGATCTGATCAGATCTATACTAACATCCCCAGGACCCAGGATACACAGCATATATAGGTCCTTCATGGGGTGTTATATATGTGTGCACCCGTGTACACACGCGTATATCTATGGGCTGTATGTGTATGTGGTCTATAGGCAGTGACTCTATCTAATCCAATATAATATAATATAATATAATATAGTATATAATATATACTATATTAATATTCATTCTTATCGATCGACCCTTTATCTTTCCGAGTGTGGGTTATCTCCATTTTTCATTATTATCCAACATCATATCCAATCCAATATATTCAATATAATTTTCATTAGTACTGTCAATTAATATTTTTTATTATTTTTTATAACTATTTATTATTATTATATATAATTTTTTTTTTTTATAATAATAATAATTTTTGTATTTTTGTTCTTATTTTTGTTCTAATTTTTGCTTCTATATAACAACATATGCTCTATTTGTGTGTTCTTATATTTTTATATATTTTTGATTTTTTTTTTTATAATTCTTATAATATAATATCTCGTTCACCGATGTATACTAAATAACCTCTGGGCTATTTGCTATAATGTACAAAACCACTATATGAATGTTTATATGAGGAGACAACAACAAAAACCCTCCTTTCCCCTCCCCCCCCTTCTTCCCCCCTTCTTCCCCCCCTCTCTTTTTATATTATATAGGCAAAGTACACAGATCGTTGTACTTATACGGATTTAATTTTAACAATATTGTTTTTTAAATAATCACCGTATGCACATATATAGATATGCGATTGATATGTATAAGGTTTTTACTTTCTATATATGTGTATATATATATATATTTTCTATAGAGGGTATACTGTATATATTTTATTACCTTTAGTGTGTCTCCTGCTGGCTTTTAAATACACATGTTTTGAGCATTGCCACCTTTAGCTACTGTTCCAGACCGGACCTTCTCACCACTCCCCTCCCCTGGTCCCCTTCGAATTTCCCTATTACCATTACATACTATCGCTCACATTTTTTATTCATTGTAGTTATGCATTCATTCGAATCAGCCCCTCTCCATCTAGCCTGATGTCAGACGCTATCAGTCTGACTTTGACCTCTATCTGCGCCTACGGCAAGATGGAGGCCACTGCTTACCATATTGAGTCACATCCCAGGCGCCGAAAGGCGCACGGGATGTGACATCACGACCGCACTTCCGCCCTGTGGACCGCAACCCGGAAGTAAATCGGCGGCGTGCGTTCCACCCGGTCCCGCGGGGCATAGGAGCAAACATGTCAGCAATGGTAGCCCACACAGACACAGCCCCTCCAGAGACAAACGCACTCAAGCAGAGGAGATGCCATCAGATCCACAGACAATAAGGTACACCCCTATTTCAAACTTTTAATCTCCTGAACACTGCACATTGCTCTCTATCATCTATGTGATTTATGGATGTGAGGGTAGATGAGCAGATTGTCTATGGTTAACTATTGATATGACCCTTTCAGCTTACTTACTATGGGTTAGATAAACTTCACTAGCGACAACAATAATGGAAATAGAAGCGAACTAACCAACTATTAAATTAATAAATCAATATGGTATGGCCCTTTAATAATGTCAACCGAGCCAAGATTCACCCCCCTAGAGGACCGCCCATCAATTAGGGGAGGAGCCCTGGTACCAACCTGATCAGTCTGTTTCAGTCTGACATGTGTATAAAGGGCCAGCATGAGACTAACACTACTAAGGCTCTGATGAAGAAGGTTAAACCTTCGAAACGCGTAAGCCAGCAGCAGTCCGTATGCCTCCTTCCTGGGACCTGGACAACTGCTACCACTGGAACAATTGCCTCTGTGTGTTTACTATGCGATTTTACCTTCGACTTTTGTGAGTAGTTTTTATCTTGTTTTTAATTTAATAAACCTGTCAAGGATAATGCACTAGGCTGGTGCGCTCTCTTTTCTCTTTTTTTCTAACATCCCCAGGAGTTTAGGGTTTCCAAAAACGCAGTGTTAGCGGGATCAGCCCAGATATCTGCCAGCACCTGCGTTTTGCCCCTCGACCCAGCCCTGCTCAGCCCACCCAGGTGCAGTATCGATCGATCACTGTCACTTACAAAACACTAAACACACATAACTGCAGCATTCGCAGAGTCAGGCCAGATCCCTGCGATCGCTAACAGTTTTTTTGGTAGCGTTTTGATACAGTCGCTAACAGTCAGGAGATTTTTTTACCTGTGAGTCTCACTAGTGTACCACTAAATTTAGAGCCCAAAATGGCAAATCAAAGGTACACTAGTGAAGAGGCCTACACGTTTCTGAGCATGACAGATAGTGAAGAGGAAGTCACTCATCTGTCAGATTCAGGCTCAGAATACGATCCTGTAGACGACAGCGGCTCCATGACAGATAGCTCTGACGACGGAGTTGTGGTCCCTGCCAAGGTCAGGCGTACCAGACCCCGAACTTCTTCTTCTGTCGTTGATGTGATGAACACAGCAGGCCCGTTGTGCCCATAGTGCCCTTCCTGCTGCATTCGCCAATCCTAATTGGGAACCCACCACTTCTGCAGCACCCGTACTTCCCCCATTCACTGGCCAACCCGGCATTACGTCACTTGATTTTTATTCGCTGTTTTTCACTGAAGATCTCTATAGATCTATTGTGGACCAAAGCAATTTGTATGTTGGTCAACACATCGCCACTATTCCCCAGTCCTCCCTTGCCAGAGATTGGAGACCAATTACAGTCTCAGAATGTAAGCTCTTTCTGGGCCTTTCCCTCAACATGGGCATAACTACAAAGAGTGAGTTGCGGTCATATTGGTCCACTGACCCAATTCACCATATGCCCTTGTTCTCTGCCTCCATGACCAGGGCACGATACGAGCAGATCTTGCGGTTCATGCACTTCAATGACAATGAACTCTGTCGTCCTCGTGGAGACCCTGGATGCGATCGGCTCTACAAAATTCGGCCCCTCATAAACCACTTCAACCAATGTTTTGTAGACTTGTTTATTCCCCATCAAGTTATCTGCGTTGATGAGTCCCTAATTAAGTTTTCTGGCTGCTTGTCATTCAAACAGTACCTTCCCAGCAAGCGTAAAAGATATGGGGTCAAGATGTATAAGCTCTGTGACAGGGCCACAGGCTATACATGTAGTTTTATGGTTTATGAGGGAAAAGATAGCCACGTAGAGCCGACAAACTGCCCTGACTACATAGGAAGCGCTGGCAAGATTGTGTGGGACTTGGTGTCACCCTTAATCGGAAAGGGGTACCACTTATATGTGGATAATATGAATTATTACACGAGTGTGCCACTTTTTAGTCACTTGTTTGATCAGCAGATTGGAGCATGTGGCACCGTGCGACCTAATCTCCGGGGCTTTCCCCAGCGGCTTGTAGATTCCCGTCTTGAGCTGGGGGAGAGAGCCTGCTTGCAGCGTAATAATTTGCTATGAAGTGGAGGGATAATAAGAATGTTTTTGTTCTTACCACCCTTCATGCAGACATGATGGTCCAAATTACTATGGCGACTGGTGTTGTGGAGAAACCCCTCTGTGTCCACGAATATAACCAAAATATGGGAGGGGTGGACCTCAACGACCAGTTGTTGGCGCCGTACCTAATTGCCCATAAGGCCAGACGCTGGTACAAGAAAGTGCCTGTTTATTTATTTCAATTGGCTTTGCTGAACGCTTATGTGCTATACAGAGCTTCAGGACGGACTGGATCCTTCCTTAAATTCCAGGAAGAGATCGTCAGAGCCCTTCTGTTTCCAAACGGTGCTCCACCTCACCTTCCCCAACCAAATGCAGTAAGCTGCCTGCACGAGAGGCATATTCTTTATGTCCTCCCGAGTACCCCTACCCAACAAGCCCCCCCAAAAAGATGTCGTGTCTGAAGCAAGCGCGGATATAGGCGTGACACCCGCTATCATTGTCCCTCCTGTCCTGACAATCCTGGTCTTTGCATTAGTGAATGTTTTGAATGCTACCATACACTAGTTGAGTATTAGCGTAGGGTAAAGCACTGCACAGACTAGGCACACTTTTACAGGGTCTCCCAAGATGCCATCGCATTTTGAGGGACCCGAACCTGGAACCGATTACAGTTACAAAAGTTACAGTTACAAAAAAAGTGTAAAAAAAAAAAAAGTAAAAAAACAAAAAAAAAAAACAAAAAATATATCAAATAAAAAGAACAAAAATAGTTGTCGTTTTATTGTTCTCTCTCTATTCTCTCTCTATTGCTCTGCTCTTTTTTACTGTATTCTATTCTGAAATGTTTTATTGTTATTATGTTTTATCATGTTTGCTTTATAGGCATGCAATTTTTTATACTTTACTGTTTACTGTGTTTTATTGTTAAAGTGGAGTTCCACCCACTTTTACAACTCTTGAGCATCCCTCACTAAACTGTGCACTGTAAACAAATTGGATATTTTTAAATTTTTTTTCTCAGCACCTACTGTATATCTGTTGTATTCATTTTTCACTTCCTCCTCCCTGGCCGTGGCCCATCGCATCATTTCCTGTTTGCAACGCCTTCTGGGAAGGGGCGGCAACTTCCTCTGAAACTGCCGTTGCTATGGAAGCCTGACCTCAAACCTATTACACTGCTTGTGCTGTACTGAGCATGTGCGAGATCTGCAAGGATGAGATCCAGGAAGAAATACAGTCTGGCTTCAGATGTCCACACTTCAGATGGCCACGGCCTGCTGTAAGTTTATAAAATAACAAACTACTGCTATAAACTAACAAAACAGACCTTAGTTTACAGACTAACTTTACTAGAATACATTCAGCGTGTGTATTATAGGGGTATTTTTATTTAAAAAGTATAATTTCGGCCAGAACACTACTTTAACCATTTTTTTTGTTTTAAGGTAAGCCATTCAGCTGCAGAGCGGATTTATTTATCTTGACAGCAACAGCGTTTGCTCCCATGATACATAAAGCCGTGACTCCAGCGCTGTCGGAGGTGATTACACCACCACAGTTAAAAAAAAAGAGCATATATGCATGGGAGCAGCAACCTTTTACGGGTGGATGCCCCCATGCTTCGGGCATATATATATTTTAGGCACAGGTTGCGTTAAAAAATGTTTTATTTTTTACTATTTTTTTTTGTATTTGCTTTGCAGGTATGGTAAGTCTTATGCACCGTACACACGGTCGGACATTGATTGGACATTCCAATAACAAAATCCTAGGATTTTTTCCGACGGATGTTGGCTCAAACTTGTTTTGCGTACACACGGTCGCACAAAGTTGTCGGAATTTCCGATGGCCAAAAACGCGGTGACGTACACCACGTACAACGAGACTAGAAAAGGCCAGTTCAGAACCAAGCACGGCACCCTTTGGGCTCCTTTTGCTAATCTTGTGTTAGTAAAAGTTTGGTGAGAGACAATTCACGCTTTTTCAGACTTGTGGTTTTCAGATCATTTTCTGCTGTTTAGTTTGTGCTTGTGGGTTTGTATCTGCTCTTCAGTGCGTGCAGCGAGTACCATTGACTTGTCATTGTGTTCTTGTTCGTTCATTACTGTTTTTCAGGTTGCTCTTCACAGGCCTTGCTGTTCTTCAGTGCGTTTTTTTACTTCGTTCTGAGCAGCTGACCTTTTTCTAGCCATGTTGCGTATACGTACTCCTCGTAGAGTTTGTGCTGTGCGGGGGCTGGTGTTGGGGTCCTGACCTTGACACAAGTCCAGTCCATGAACAGGGTGGGGAGGAGTTCATGGACCAAGAATTGGTTGCTTCAGCGTGACCAGTTCTGTGATATGCCTTTGCTCCGTGAGATCCGTGAGAATAATCCTGATGATTTCAGGAACTTTCTCCGGATGATGGACCCCGTATTTCACCGTTTGTTGGCTTTGCTGACCCCCTATATTAGCAGGCAGGATACCTGCATGAGGAAAGCCATCACTCCGGAGCAGAGGCTCGTCGCCACCCTGCGGTACTTGGCGACGGGGAGAAGCCTGCAGGACTTGAAGTTCTCGACAGGCATCTCCCCCCCAGGCTCTGGGGATCATTATCCCAGAGACCTGTTCTGCCATCATCTAGGTCCTGCAGAAGGAGTATATTAAGGTAAGATTTGTATCCTTTAATATCACATTTTATTGTATTTAATGTTTGTTAATATATTGTATTTCTTTCCTCATTCCCTAATTACCATGATTGTAATATGCTGTGAATGTCCCCTTTGTTCTCATGCAGGCTGGATTTTTATGTAATTATTTTTGTTGTCCTTCATACATATTTGCCTTCACTAACCTCCCCAGCATGCTCTCCCGGCCTTATATTCACCTCATGTAGTCACTTAACAATGTATTTTATCAGCTCCATAGTAGTGCTTTACCCCAAACACCCCCAAAAATGTTTTGAAATGTGATTGGTGCTTAAAATTCAGGCAGAGTGCCAGAGGCTTTTTTTGGGGGTCCCCAAATCATTTGGAACCCTCCCTCCCCCCAACTGCTAAGTCAGCTGATACCAATCCTCTATCTATCCTCAATCATCTATCTGCTGACTTTGCCAAACCCATACACACTATACCCATCTCTATTGTGGTCATATTAATGGATGAATTCTCCAAAGCATGTAGTGCAAGGGCCTGCCTCAATACTTTCAAATGGTACTGTTTCAAGTTTTTGTATACTATTATTATCTTGATAGGTAATAGCAGAATGTCAAAATGTGCTCAAATGTGTACAGTGTGTATTTATATCTTTGTATTATGACACTTCTTACCTGTCCAGTGGGCTGCCAATAGTGTAACTAAGGAAGGGCTGTTCAAAGTAATACCCATTATTTAGGCATTCATCTCTTAATGAAGTGGAGAGGGTTACCTGTCCCAGAGTTCCCCCCCCCATAATGTTAGAAATGGCACAGGAGAGGGGGGAGGGGAATCTGATAGTTGGACCTTATACTTTGGTTTCTAAAAATTTCCTCTAATAAATGTTATCTTGATGTTGGCCAACAATGTTTGTGTCTAATCTGCTTTCCCTGTTTATGTGCACAAAGACTAATTTTTTTTTGGTTTTGACTCCACAGTTTCCTTCCACACCACAGGAATGGCAGACTGTAGCCTCCCAATTTGCCCAGCGGTGGGACTTTCCTAACTGCGGAGGGGCAATTGATGGGAAACACGTCCACATCGTCCCACCACCCAACTCAGGGTCATACTATTATAATTATAAGGGGTTTAATAGTATTGTGATGTTGGCAGTGGTGTCGGCTACTTATGAATTTCTGTATGTGGACGTGGGGAAGAATGGCCAGATGTCCGATGGTGGAGTCATCGCCCAGACCGAGTTCTACAGGCGTCTCCAGAATGGCAGCTTGGACTTGCCACCTCCAGAAGACAATGTGGAAGGACTCCCATTCGTCTTTGTTGCGGATGAAGCTTTTGCGCTGGGGGACCATCTTATGCGGCCATTCCCTATGAGGACCCTCACCCCGGACCAGAGGGTTTTTAATTACCGGCTGGCCAGAGCCAGAAGAGTGGTGGAGAACACATTTGGAATCCTGGCCAGCCGGTTCCGCCTATTTCTTACACCCATACATATGGCGGAGTACAAACTGAATCACATCATCCTGGCGTGCTGTGTTCTACACAACTTTTTACGGCAACATTCTGCCAACTATGCTGGCTCAGTTGGGCCTGAGGCCGGAATTCAACATGAATCAACCCTGACGGCACTTGAAAGTGGCCGTCCTGGCTTGCCCCCCCTGAGTGCCAGTGATGTCTGGCTATGATACCTTGAATTCTTTGCGGGTAGGGGGCTATCAATATGCCAGACAATGTGTAAAACCTTTTGAAAAAAAAAAATAACTCAAATCTTTGGTGACATTTTTACTGCTTGTGTTTTTTGCAGCTGACCCTGACAGAAATGTGGTGAGTCCTGAAAATGGCATGATTGTGTAACATTACAAAGCATTGTTGGTTGTTATTTACTAAAGGCAAAGGCACTTTGTACTACAAGTGCACTTGAAACTGCACTGAAACTGCACTTGTAGTGCAAAGTGTATTTTCCCTTAGGAAATAACCCCCATTGTCACAGAAAACACCAATTAGAGCACCACAAAAGTGTTGGAGCGTTGAGACAATAATCCACACAATCTTGATTAAGAATCTTTTTAATAACAGCACAATCACATGTGCATTTCCAAAAGGTTTTTAAAACAAACCAACATGTTTGTTGTTTAACAATTTTTGGGGTCACATTAGAAAAAGTAGAAATGTCCATTTAAGATAAAACAGGCATGTGTAAAACCAACAAGAAATACACAATTTTAGAACTTACAAAGTTCACATTTGGTAGAACTTGAAGGCAATATCAGACATGAGTATTTACAAACTGTGTTTGATATTGCGTTCAGATGGGGTGTAGTCACCCCAGGAAAAGCCAAATTCGGAAGATGCACACAAATTTCCGAATGTCAACATGTGCTAGCTGCCATCACGGGGGATCAAGGGATGTGTTTTGGGGTTGCAACCCCTTCCTCACAGCTACTTTATGAATGAGGAAGGGGTTGCACCCCCAAAACGCGTCCATTGATCTCCCATGATGGCAGATAGCACATGTTGACACACTGTGTGCCTCTTCCAAATTTGGCTTTGCTACAAATTGACATAAAAAATACAAAAAAATTTGACACAACAAAAACCTAAGGCATTTTGAGGGGTTTTAAACTCTCCCTAAAACATCAATGATGTTCTTCATTTTTTGCTGAACATCATTGATGTTTTTCACGATGTTTTCCAAGTCTCCCCGATCAGGATCTGGGCACTTTCACTGGTGAAAGGATCTGGATCCACAACATCACGATCCCCTAAAAAGATAGAAACAAAAAAACACCATGTATTATAAATATGGCGGTATCCATCTCTTACCTGAGCCTGTGGTCGCAGACACTCACCTGTTGTGGTGACTAGTTCCACCACGTCTTCCTCCTCCTGCTCTGCTGGCCTTCGGTGGATTTCCCCTATTTCCAGAGGTGGGGGGTCTCTGGTCTCTTTGGATGAAGGGTGTCCTCCGAGTCTTTTCTGCCCTATGTAAAAAAAAAATAGGTATACTTAGCACACAGATATTTGATGGCAGAAATAGGAATATGAAACATTGTTTGGAAGTGGGGTACAATTGTCTGTTTTGGCAGAGTTCCAAGATGTGGCATTTTTCTTGTCCTTTGTCAAGCTTGAATACTTACCTGTCTTGTACAAGCTTCACAGATGGAGACACCCCTATAGTATACACTGGAGCACCTGTGTGGCCCCCCTAATAAAAAGGGTGTTCTTGTGTCCCACACTAGTGCTCCATCGTCCAGATGTGAAAACTGCTGCTGAGTGTCCTCTCCTTACACAGAATGTAGTTGGCATTTCATTCTAGTAACAAACCCATCTACACAACCCAATTCTTTTCACACAAGTAGGCCCTAAAAAATACTGGCAAATGCATAATGCCAAATGAACTATGTTTGATACGAACGAATAATGTGCCCATGAACATGAAAGTTGCCTTTTGAAACTGGATAACAGTTAATTAAAAGCACATGGGGCAGCACGAACTTAATAAACATAAAGAATAGGAACACAGCACAACTACTTACTTTTTTGCAGCACTCTCCGGATCTTTCTGTACTGCTCGTGCTCTCTTAATTTGAGGTCCGACCACCGCTTACTGAGCTGATCTTTCGATCGTCGTACCCCAAAATTCCAGTGCAGACTCTTGACCACTTTCGCCATGATCTTGGCCTTTCGGACATTGGGGTTGGGGTAATACTTCCCGTCATAGTCGGCCTTCTTCAGGATGTCGACCATCTCCAACATCTCCCCAAAAGGACATATTTGATGCCTTAAATCGTCTCTTCCGGGATCAGGATGTTTCAAGGCTTCCGGGCTTTCCTCCTCCTCGTTGCTGTAATTAGCACGCACCTGCTCTGACTCCAGCATGTGCTCTTCCCCACTGCGCAGAACGAGAAGGGGCGGGGAATAGACTAGAAAGAGCATCAGGGGCAGGCAGAGTTACACGCATGCGCAGTGTGTATAAAGCGTAACACGCATGCGTAGTACGTACGATCCATGAGCGGAGGAAGGAGTATCGGAGGCGCCCATCGTTAAAACAAAGGTAAGATCTAAACTTGGACCTATACTGCTTCTAAATTAAGGCCTATATTGTAACTATATTAGGAGAGTTTCGCCTGACATTAGTGTTTGTCTTGTGTTGTGTCTTGCAGAGAAAATGGATGGCTTCAATGACCACAATTTCCACCCCCTGTTCATAGACAAATACAGGGAGCTGCCCTGTCTGTGGCAGGTGAGACATCCACATTACAATAATAAACAAAAGAGGCAGGCAGCGCTGGAGAAACTGCTGGAGTTGGTGATGCCGGTGGTCCCCACGGCAACCATCCCCTATTTAAAAACCAAAATTGGTGGCCTGAGGGGCACTTATCTTAGGGAGCGCAAGAAGGTCATGGATTCCCAGAGATCCGGAGCTGCAGCAGATGATGTTTATGTCCCCAGGCTGTGGTACTATGAGAGACTGCGATTTCTATCAGACCACACTGGAGTCAGGGAATCCCTCTCCACTCTTCCTTCCACTCTTCCTTCCACCCCAGCTGAGGCTTCCGATGTCCACTTTGATGCAGTACATAATCGTGACCCCTCTGGGCTGATCTTTTATGGGATTGACTGTGTTAAGGATCATTGGCGAGGTGGTAACAAAACCATACTTATCTCACAGAACGAAACCGCCTGGATATACAGGTTGGGGTCCCTTGCCCCAAGGGGCCTCAACCTGGATATTGATTTAAACTGCTTTCTAGCCAACCCCTGAGGTGCGTATGTATGACCAATTATATAACCAGGGGCTATATGCGAGCAATGCCATCTGGGTAGTTAAGCCATGAGGTCTATGGTAGGGGACTCTTCAAGTGGGGGAAGGTTAAATAAGTCTTTAGATGTACGGCCATATTAGTTATGTTTTGGCCAAATAAATAGAACCCCATTATGAGGCTTTTTTAACCCCCCCTCCCCTCCCCCCCTTTCCACCTCCCCCCCTCCTCTCCCCCATGTATGGGAATGTACACTATAAAGGATACGAATATGGATCCTTATCTATCTCCATCTAGAGACTTATATAAGCCACTAGCAGGGTATTAAGGTGGGTTTATCATGGCCCCAAAACGTATGGGAGATATTATCCCCCCACTAGTGGTTTTATGGAGGTCCTGCATAGGGGGATTCCTCTTTATGTATGGATCTGTATTTCACTCTATATTATTTTATATGTTTATAGATTTATTTCAAAATAATGTGTTTTATTCAACTGATCACCAAAATCCCCCATAGCAGTATTACAAACTAGGAGACCACCTAAAGAAACTTCCCATAACGTACAACATGCAGATGTGTAATTTCTACATATGACCTAATGCTTAATCACTTGGTTATTATGAGTTATAGTCCCCATATA
The DNA here is from genome assembly GCF_042186555.1 of Aquarana catesbeiana. NCBI lineage: Eukaryota > Metazoa > Chordata > Amphibia > Anura > Ranidae > Aquarana > Aquarana catesbeiana. The sequence goes on along the minus strand of NC_133330.1, from coordinate 223,052,223 downwards.
ACAAAGATGGTAAGGGAACGTATATGTCAGATGTAGCACAGTTGGGAGTATATATGGGGATATGTGTGAAGGTCTATGATGGTTCTAATAGTTAAATTTCAAGGACACCGGATTTATTTAACATATTGGGACGTAATGTATCTTATAAATAATAGTAATGCGCTAGGAATATAATGGTTTAATTTTTAGCCTTATGTTGGGAATAAAATACAGCCCTATAGTGCTCCAGGGGAGGATCGTTACTGGTTCACCTTTGCTGACACTATAAGAAAGGTGGGAATGGTCACTCTGCCTCATCATGGTGTGATTGGACATCCCACACAGAGGGGTGTGACGAAAGTGGCGGCTCCTTACAAATGGACGTAGCGCGTGGCGTGCTGGCACCATCGCTGAGGATGTCAATGACGAAACGCGTACGACGGCGCCACGCATGCTACGTCACTTCCGGGCATGGACCTTTTGGAACGCAGGTGGAGTGCAAACACCTCCAACCAGCGTTACGCTGTTGCTTCTACACTTAGCCTGATTTCTTAGGCACGTTCCACTTATGGTACCCGCACCCTGATATGGTGCATTTGATACACTACTGCTGGACTTTTTATTTTTATTTTTATTTTTAGTTTATTTTTATTTTATTTTTAAACAGTTTGGACTATTTATTTTTAAACCGTTTGGTGTATTTTTATGGAGATTTGTGAATAAATGTTACCTACTACACTATGGGAGCCTTCTATTCCTTTCTCTATGAGGGAGCTACTATGAATATATTTTAACCACCAATACGGAGAGCGGAGACCACCCTGGATGCCTTATATGATCGTGTTGGAGAGGAGATTGTGGTCGAGATATCCTATGCTGTTTGCCCCTTCTGGGGTTGCTGGATTCGGTGAGTGGGGACCCTTGAGGGGGAGCACAAAAGTCACTGAGATCATCTGAGAGCACCCCAGTCACGGTTTTTCTTGAAGGAAATTCTAAAACACTGGTTTCTGAAGAGATTCATCACCCTATGGACTATGATCACTAATTATTATTTAATTGGAAATATTTGCACTAATTAGGCAGAGGTGCACTTTTATGTTTTTTGTCTAATGCTAATGATTTAGCATCTTATGGACTATGATCACTAATTATATAAATTAATTTGTATATATTTGCACTAACTAGGCAGAGTTGCATTTTTATGGTTTTGTCTTATGCTAAGCCACTATTATTTATGCTGGTTTTCTCTTTGAAGATTTATCACAACTTTAGGTGTTCAGTCTACACCTCCTTATTTATTGTGTTAACATTCATGATTTTTTATGATCTTGCATAACTATACTACTTTAGATCGCTCTTATCTGCATAATAACATTTTTGGTGGTAGCGTGCACCAACAATAGGGGTTACGGTGGGGGTATAAACTACTTGTAGATATTTGGTAAAGTCCACACTAGGACACTAAGGGATCAAACCCCCACCCCCATTATACCATCCCATATAATCCTACAGGAAGCGCCATACCCCATTATAAATTTTAAGTATTCCGATGTCCAACCTGGGACTTCCAGCCAGGAAGAAGTGGAAGAGCGCAGAGTCAGGTATAGCATTCTTCTACAGATTTCTGGTCAATAAATAAATGATGTTTACTAGATGTTATTATTGATCACTAATTGCTGATTTCATAAAGTGTTTTACATATCAATAGACAGTAGTGGGCACCAAAAATTCGGACAAGAATGAAAAATGCTGGGCTCAGAATGATAGTCTGTTATATTTGTTAACATTCAATTTGCAACAGTCATGAGATGAAAATTGTGTGTGATTGATGAAGTAAAAACTAAAACTATGTCCCTTTTTCATACACAGGAAGACCTCAGCCAGGAGGAGGCTGTGGAATGTGGCACACAGGAGGAGGCTGTGGAATGTAGCAGCCAGGAGGAGGTGGGGCTAAGTGGCAGCCAGGAGAAGCCTGGGACCAGTCGCAGCCTGACAGAATTGCAGGTTCTGCCCCCCCGCCTTCCATACAAAAGACCCAGGAAGGGGACTCACATGCAGGATTCAGCTCTCAGGCTCATTCAGGAGGCTTCTGCGTCCCTCAGAGTCTTACCCACTCCTGAAGAGGCCTTTGCCTGCATGGCTGCCACCAAACTGAAGGGCATGCAGGAGGGTCAATGCCTCATGTGTGAGAAACTTCTTTATAAAGTCCTAACTAAGGGGGTGAGTGGCGAAATCACACCCAATACTGACGTGATTGAGTTGGAACATCCTCCTCCTCCTCCTCCTCCTGCCACAACTCCACCACCAGAGCCACAGCGTGGAATGAAGCATGGAAGGAAGACCAGAGAGTGATGACCCTGGGTTCAGTCTGGTCTGGCCAAAGATGCAGTCTCTTGTATGACCACAGCCTGGGGACACAGATGTCATCTGCTGCTTTCTGGATCTCTGGGACTTCTGGACCAGACTGCACTCCCTTAGATAAGGACTCCTCAGGCCACCAATTTTGCTTGAAAATAGTTGATGTGTGCCCTGGGGGCCAAAGGCTTCACCAATATCAGCTGTTTCTCCAGCGTTGCCTCCCTCTTTGTTTAGTTGTGAGCCCTTAATAAAGGATTTTTTGTTTCAATTATACTCGCCTGTGTGTGTTTTCCTTCAAAAAGGACAGTTTGTTTGTGAGGAGGCAGGTACATTTCAAAAATACAATGTGAAATTAACAAGAGACACCAACACCAAGCAACCTCCTTGAGATTATATAATACAAGATATCAATGGTGTTGTGGTAACTTGACACACAAAACACACACAAAAATATTATGGAGTAAAACACAAAAAAAACAAAAAAACCATCAGCCTTGGAAAAAAAAAAAAAAAACACAAAAAAAAAATGACTTGACCAAAAAAAAAAAGAAAATTTAAAAACCAACAAAAAAACATTTGGTCAGATGTGACAAATCATAATATATTGAGGGAATCACAATAAATAATAAAGAAAGAAGTTTGTGAGAAGTCTGTGTGAATATGAGCAGCAAAACTACTTAATTCTTCTCACATTATAAAGAAGAAGAGAGTGCGTTATATTAAACCATTTTTTACATTGCAGCGTGACGAAAGTGCTGTATCCATTGCGAACGCTAATTTTACCAGACCGAGCTGTTCCGTCTCAGAATTTCTTCTGAGCATGCGTGGCACTTTGTGCGTCGGAACTGGCCACACACGGTCGGAATTGACGCGATCGGATTTTGTTGCTGGACAATTTTATAGCCTGCTCTCAAATTTTGTGTGTCGGAAAATCCGATGGAAAAAGTCCGATGGAGCCCACACACGGTCGGAAGTCCGACAACACACTCCGATCGGACATTTACCATCGGAAAATCTGACCGTGTGTACGGGGCATTACTGTTATACTGTATTGTTACTTTGTTTTATTGTTAACCATCACTTGCTTAGCAGGTACGCCATTCAGTTGCTCCCACGACACATAAAGCCATGACTCCAGCACTGTAGGAGGTGATTTCACCACCACAGTTAAAAAAAAGAGCATATATGCCGAAGCATGGGGGCAGCAGGGGGGAGGAGTGATTTGCTCCTACCTTTTGGGGCGGATGCCCCCATGCTTTGGCATATATAAACAGTGCATGTATGCCCATCATTGGAAGTGGGTGGATGAAGGGAGGTATTCTAATGGTGGGCATACCCACCGATCAATCTCTTTTTTTCGTTCAGCCCACAGGCTGCATGAAAAAAAAGTTTACAATATATGCCCAACAAGGACCAGCAACGTACTGGTATGTTGCTGGACTTAGAGTGGTTATACCAGAATGATGCCTGCAGGTTTAGGTATCATCTTGGTATCATTCTTTTCAGCCAGCGGTTGGATTTCATGTAAAAGCAATCCTAGCAGCTAATTAGCCTCTAGACTGCTTTTACAAGCAGTGGGAGGGAATGCCCCCCCACCGTCTTCCATGTTTTTCTCTGGCTCTCCTGTCCCAACAGGGAACCTGAGAATGCAGCTGGTGATTCATCCAGCTGACCATAGAGCTGATCAGAGACCAGAATGGCTCCAAACATCTCTATGGCCTAAGAAACCGGAAGCTACGGGCATTTCATGACTTAGATTTCGCCGGATGTAAACAGCGCCATTGGGAAATTGGGAAAGCATTTTATCACACCGATCTTGGTGTGGTCAGATGCTTTGAGGACAGAGGAGAGATCTAGGGTCTAATAGAACCCATTTTTTTCAAAAAAAGAGTACCTGTCACTACCTATTGCTATCATAGGGGATATTTACATTCCCAGAGATAACAATACAAATGATTAAAAAAAAATGAAAGGAACCGTTTAAAAATAAGATAAAAAAGCAAAAAAATAATTAAAGAAAAGCACCCCTGTCCCCCCCTGCTCTCGCACAAAGGTGAACGCAAGCGTCGGTCCGGCGTCAAATGTAAACAGCAATTGAACCATGCATGTGAGGTATCACTGCGAAGATCAGATTGAGGGAAGTAATTTTAGCAGTAGACCTCCTCTGTAAATCTTTAGTAACCTGTAAAGTCTTTTAAAGGCTTTTAAAAATGTATCTAGTTTGTCGCCACTGCACATTTGTGCCCAATTTTAACCACTTGAGCCCCGGACCATTATGCTGCCTAAGGACCAGAGGTCTTTTTCCAATTTGGCACTGCGTCGCTTTAACTGCTAATTGCGCGGTCATGCAATGCTGTACCCAAACAAAATTTGCGTCCTTTTCTTCCCACAAATAGAGCTTTCTTTTGATGGTATTTGATCACCTCTGCAGTTTTTATTTTTTGCGCTATAAACGGAAAAAGACCGAAAATTTTGAAAAAAAATGATATTTTCTACTTTTTGAAAAAAAATCCAATAAACTAAATTTTAGTCATACATTTAGGCCAAAATGTATTCGGCCACATGTCTTTGGTAAAAAAAAATGTCAATAAGCATATATTTATTGGTTTGCGCAAAAGTTATAGCGTCTACAAACTAGGGTACATTTTCTGTAATTTACACAGCTTTTAGTTTATGACTGCCTATGTCATTTCTTGAGGTGCTAAAATGGCAGGGCAGTACAAAACCCCCCAAATGACCCCATTTTGGAAAGTAGACACCCCAAGGAAATTGCTGAGAGGCATGTTGAACCCATTGAATATTTATTTTTTTTGTTCCAAGTGATTGAATAATGACAAAAAAAAAAAATATTTACAAAAAGTTGTCACTAAATGATATATTGCTCACACAGGCCATGGGCCTATGTGGAATTGCACCCCAAAATACATTCAGCTGCTTCTCCTGAGTATGGGGATACCACATGTGTGGGACTTTTTGGGAGCCTAGCCGCGTACGGGGCCCCGAAAACCAAGCACCGCCTTCAGGATTTCTAAGGGTGTAAATTTTTGATTTCACTCTTCACTGCCTATCAGTTTCGGAGGCCATGGAATGCCCAGGTGGCACAAAACCCCCCTAAATGACCCCATTTTGGAAAGTAGACACCCCAAGCTATTTGCTGAGAGGCATATTGAGTCCATGGAATATTTTATATTTTGACACAAGTTGCGGGAAAGTGACACTTTTTTTTTTTTTTTTTTTTTTTGCACAAAGTTGTCACTAAATGATATATTGCTCACACAGGCCATGGGCATATGTGGAATTGCACCCCAAACTACATTTAGCTGTTTCTCCTGAGTATGGGGATACCACATGTGTGGGACATTTTGGGAGCCTAGCCGCATATGGGGCCCCGAAATCCAATCACCGCCTTCAGGATTTCTAAGGGTGAAAATTTTTGATTTCACTCTTCACTGCCTATCACAGTTTCAGAGGCCATGGAATGCCCAGGTGGCACAAAACCCCCCCAAATTACCCCATTTTGGAAAGTAGACACCCCAAGCTATTTGCTGAGAGGCATGGTGAGTATTTTGCAGCTCTCATTTGTTTTTGAAAATGAAGAAAGACAAGAAAAAACATTTTTTTTTTTTTCTTTTTTCAATTTTCAAAACTTTGTGACAAAAAGTGAGGTCTGCAAAATACTCACTATACTGCTCAGCAAATAGCTTGGGGTGTCTACTTTCCAAAATGGGGTCATTTGGGGGGGTTTTGTGCCACCTGGGCTTTCCATGGCCTCCGAAACTGTGATAGGCAGTGAAGAGTGAAATCAAAAATTCACGCCCTTAGAAAGCCTGAAGGCGGTGCTTGGTTTTCGGGGTCCCGTACGCGGCTAGGCTCCCAAAAAGTCTCACACATGTGGTATCCCTGTACTCAGGAGAAGCAGCAGAATGTATTTTGGGGTGTAATTTCACATATTCCCATGGCATGTTTGAGCAATATATCATTTAGTGACAACTTTGTGCAAAAAAAAAAAATTTGTCTCTTTCCCGCAACTTGTGTCGCAATATAAAATATTCCATGAACTCGACATGCCTCTCAGCAAATAGCTTGGGGTGTCTACTTTCCAAAATTGGGTCATTTGGGGGGGTTTGAACTGTTCTGGCATTTTATGCACAACATTTAGAAGCTTATATCACACATCACTCACTCTTCTAACCACTTGAAGAGAAAGCCCTTTCTGACACTTGTTTACATGAAAAAGTTATTTTTTTTGCAAAAAAATTACTTTGAACCCCCAAACATTATATATTTTTTTAAAGCAAATGCCCTACAGATTAAAATGGTGGGTGTTTCATTTTTTTTTTTCACACAGTATTTGCGCAGCGATTTTTCAAACGCATTTTTTGGGGAAAAAACACACTTTTTTACATTTTAATGCACTAAAACACACTATATTGCCCAAATGTTTGATGGAATAAAAAAGATGATCTTAGGCCGAGTACATGGATACCAAACATGACATGCTTTAAAATTGCGCACAAACGTGCAGTGTCAACAAAATAAATACATTTTTAAAAGCCTTTAAAAGCCTTTACAGGTTACCACTTTACATTTACAGAGGAGGTCTACTGCAAAAATTACTGCCCTTGATCTGCGACAGGGGTGCTTTTTTTTTTTTTTTTTTTTTTTCTTTATTATTTTTTTGCTTTTTTATCTTATTTTTAAACTGTTCCTTTCATTTTTTTTTTATTGTTATCTTGGGGAATGTAAATATCCCCTATGATAGCAATAGGTAGTGACAGGTACTCTTTTTGAAAAAATTGGGGTCTATTAGACCCTAGATCTCTCCTCTGCCCTCAAAGCATCTGACGACACCAAGATTGGTGTGATAAAATGCTTCCCCAATTTCCCAATGGCGCTATTTACATCCGGCGAAATCTAAGTCATAAAATGCTCGTAGCTTCCGGTTTCTTAGGCCATAGAGATGTTTGGAGCCACTCTGGTCTCTGATCAGCTCTATGGTCAGCTGGCTGAATCACCGGCTGCATTCTCAGGTTCCCTGTTGAGACAGGAGAGCCAGAGAAAAACACGGAAGACGGTGGGGGGGGGCATCCCCTCCCACGGCTTGTAAAAGCAGTCTAGAGGCTAATTAGCTGCTAGGATTGCTTTTACATGAAAGCCGACCGCTGGCTGAAAAGAATGATACCAAGATGATACCTAAACCTGCAGGCATCATTCTGGTATAACCACTCAAAGTCGTGAATGGCGTACCTGAAGACAAAAAAATGGTTAACAATAAAGCACAGTAAGCGGTAAAGTATAAAAAATTGCATACCCCAGAGGGCAGGAGGCGGAGCCTAGCAGAGCAGACATGCATTGTTAGAGCTCCACACCGCTGAGGAGAGAAGAGAAGGACAAAGCGGAGCCTGCAGGCTCAAAAGGTATCCATTTGAACCTTTTTGCCCCAGGGAACAAACTGTGAAAGTTTGGGCAGGAAATATGGTACTGGGAGGAAACCGTGACAGAAATAAAAATCACCTCACAAAGAGCTCACAGGCACTCACTGCAGCTGAAGCAGCTCCAGTCACCTCACAAGATACAGCATCAGGGCGCTCTCACAGACAGAAAATGTCACAGCAAGACTCTCCATTTGAGTCAGATACAGAACAAATCCTCTCACAAACTTCTCCACAAGCCTCCTCAGTATCCCCAGTAATATTATTACAATTTGAAAAGATGCTTCATAAGGCTTTAAAACAAACCTCAGACCAAATAACAAAAAGCCTAACCAAAGAAATAAGAGAGCTGGGAAACCGCACCGCAGCCTTAGAAATAAAAATGGATGAAATTGAAATTACAACCCAAGAAAATATAACAGAATTGGAACAATTAAAAAAAGAGAATTTAATACTTCAAACTAAGCTCGAAGATTACGAAAATAGAGCCAGACGTTCAAACTTGCGCATAAGGGGAATACCTGAAACTGTGACAGACCTGCAATCTACTATTACTGCTCTATTACAAGAACTAAAGCCAGATATCCCTATTGAACGTTTAGAACTGGACAGAGTACACAGAGCCCTCACAGCCAAAAAGAAAGATGGACCCCCACGTGATATAATCACAAAATTTCATTATTACAGAACGAAAGAACAAATACTAATTGCTGCAAGAGAAAAAAAGGAACTTAATTTTCAAGGACACAATTATCAAATTTTTGCTGACCTATCCCAACTTACTATTACTAAAAGACGATCCATGAAACCCCAACTAATGGAACTGCAACGCCACAACATTATGTATCAATGGGGCTTCCCCTTTTCAGTCAGATTTAACTACCAAGGTACAATATACAGAAGCAGATCAGCAGATGAACTACAACAAACCCTTTTAAAATTAAATCTGACAGAACCCACAAGCAGCAACACTCCCACACGCAAAAGAATGGCGTCATCTTCACCTTCAGGCAGCACCCAGAAAATTTCAGAACAAAATGGGAATCATCATTCTCACAAAAGAGGCCGTTATGCCACATCATCCATGGACCAAGAAGATTCAATGGACTGACATCCTAATTCCTGATATCTCTTCATTTATTATACTAAGAGATGGTTCTCTATAAAAAACCTATATTTATAACTGAATGTAACTGCATTCTGATAGTCACACACTGTGTGGGATCATGTTACATTCCAGTTATATTTCTTATTACTTCTGATTCATATAGCCTTAGAATATATAAGTGAAATAAGGAAATTCTTGTTCAGTTATATATTATCAGGTAATAACAATAGATTTATTACTTTTTAGGACAAATATGTTCAATAATCCAGAAGTAATGGAAGCTTTTTCTTTCTTTTCTTAAAACAAATAAATTATTACCTAACTAGTTCCTAGAATTATGTTTTTGTTTATTCTAATCTGAAGCAATACAACCTCAATTTTATGAGTTAACATATCTAAACAGTTACATATGAATAAAATATGTAATTGTTTACTCTAAAAGGGTTAAAATCCCAAAATAATTCAAACTATCTTCATCAATACCAAAGTTATTAACAGTACCTTTCTAACTGAATTATTTAGCCTAGGGCAAGACTAACCATGTACAACCACCCTGGAATAAATAATTTCAACAAAAACTATATTCTGCACTCCAATTAATGAAACATCATTTTGATGTCTTTTGACATAGCACTTCTCTCCTGTAAGCGGAAGATCCGTGTACCCCCATTAGCCCTCCTCATTCTCCCAACCATATTATGTGGGAGTGTGACGAAGGCACTTATTCCCCTGAGAGAGATATTTATTCTCTTTCACGGGTAAATTGTGATTACTTGCAAAAAATAATTTATACAAAGTATCATCTAATCTCATATGTTTTTTGTTTACTCTTTACTCCAGAATTCACTGGTTTCTTTTCTATCTATTCATCTCTTCAGTCCACACAGGTTGATCTGCGCAGTCAGCTCTGCATAACAAAAAGTAAGTCAAAACTATTTGATCTATTGCCATGGCACCACTGAATATACTTTCCCTGAATGTTCAGGGAATAAATGTCCCTCAAAAAAGGACCAAAGCCTTCCGTACTTTCCATAACAAGAAGGCTCACATAGTATGCCTCCAAGAAACATACTTCACCAAAGATTCTACTCCAAAATATATTTCTCCTTTTTATCAACAAATTTACACGGCTTCTGCCTGTACCAAGCAAAGGGGAACTCTAATCGCATTTCACCGATCCACACCATTCACCTTATCATCAGAAATTAAAGACCCAGAAGGTAGATACCTGATACTCATGGGTTATATAATGGATACAGCAATCACAGTGATTTCCTACTACGCTCCTAACAAACAACCTACACCATTCCTCTCACATATATTACAAGTGATTAATACACACAAAATAGGAACAGTGATAATGTGTGGGGATTCGAACCAGGTCCTCCTCCCATTTCTAGATAAATCACCTTTTACACCATCCAAAATAACCTCTAGATTACCTTTTTCTCAACTTCTTTCCAAATACAATCTGGTAGATTCATGGAGAGAAAGTAACCCAATGAAAAAGAAATTCACTTATTTCTCGCACCCTCATCAAACCTTCACCAGAATAGATCATATTTTTCTAACAATAGGAATGATACCAGAAATTATTGCATCAGATATAATTCCGATTCCGTGGTCTGACCATAATGCAGTATACACTACTATAGCCTCAGCCATACCAAAAGCGCATGACCCAACGTGGTACTTACCGGACATAATGCTCAAACACCCACTACATCAGATGGCCATTGAACAAGCTTTAAAGGAATACATATCAATTAATAATACAACAGACATCTCCCCAATAACACTGTGGGAAGCTCATAAGCCTGTCTTGCGTGGTACAATACAAAGACAAATGGCACTATTTAAACGGGAACGCAAAAATCTAGCAAAAAAACTAGAACTCAATTTTAATGCAGCCTACATATCATTCCAAGATAATCCATCTCAGAGTACAAAATCTCATCTGGAAAAATCTAGATTGGAATACGATCTATTTCTCACTGAGTCAGTTGATAAATCCCTCAAACGCTCCAAACACAATTTCTACATGAATACAAACAAACCAGGTACATATTTGGCTTGGGCATTAAATTCAACTAACAAATCTTTCAAACCAATACGTTTGAAATTATCAAAAAATGTTTACACTTGTAATCCAGTTAAAATAGTCCATAAATTTCACTCACATCTCGCAACTTTATACAAGACAAACAATGAATTTAATCCTACAGAAGCTGAATCCTTCTTCTCAAAAATAACCTTACCTGAGTTATCTCAGAATCAAAAAAGCAGTTTGGATGAGCCTATAACTATAGATGAAGTTGCTAACGCCATAAAAGACCTAAAACTTAACAAAAGACCAGGCCCAGACGGCTACTCGGCTTTATACTATAAAACATTCTCAGAAATACTCTCTCCCATTCTCACTGAAACTTTTAACAAACTTCTAGATGGACATTCTTTTCGGCAAGAAACACTAATGGCAATTGTTTGTATGATCCCAAAACCCCTTTCTGATGACACTTCCTGTGTGAATTATCGGCCTATCTCTCTGTTAAACCTCGATATTAAATTATTAGCAAAAATAATAGCAAAACGCCTCAATAGCATTATAGGAAAATTAATACATAGAGATCAAGTAGGCTTCATGCCAAATAGACAGGCAGGCGATAATATACGCAGGGCAGTGTTATTGGCACATATTGCTAAAAAACGGAAAATCCCTTTATGTTTTCTATCTCTCGATATTAAGAGGGCATTTGACACAGTATCCTGGCAATATATGCAATATTCATTACAAAAATGGGGTTTTGGACCCCACTTTTTAACATGGATCAAAGCATTATATAATAAACCCAAAGCCTATATAAAATATGCTGGATACAAATCTGAAGCCTTTAATATCGAAAGAGGTACCCGACAGGGTTGCCCATTATCGCCCTTATTATTTGCCCTTATACTCGAACCCATGGCCCAATACATCAGAACAAACCAAACTATAACTGGCATTGAAGTAGGAGGTATTACACACAAATTATGTATATTTGCAGACGATATATTACTTTTTCTATCATCACCACAGGTCTCTGGTCCTAACTTAATACCAGCTCTTGATGGATTTGCAGCCCTATCCGGCCTTATGATTAATCCTAAGAAATGCCTAGTGCTTAATATTTCACTCACAAACATGGAATTGATCCCGGCTAGGGCTGCACTCCCATTCACATGGGCAGAAAAATCAATCCCATATCTTGGAATTCATTTAACAGCATCTCATTCTGACTTATTCTCAACCAATTATCCTCCTGTATTAAGACAGATCACAAATCTAATAAAACAATGGTCGCAACTTCCTTTATCCTGGATAGGGAAGATTAATGCAATCAAAATGACTATTCTACCCAAATTGCTTTATCTATTCAGAGTCCTCCCTATTCCAATTCCTTCCTATTTTTTGAGAATAGTACAAAAAAGAGCAACTTCGTTTATATGGGGCTCTTCTAAACCACGTATACCTATACACACACTACATCTTCCCAAAAATAAAGGAGGCCTGGGATACCCTAATTTTACTAACTACTACAGAGCAGCACATTTGGCCAGTCTGTCCAAATACCATGCAAAACAGGAAATCCCATTATGGGTATTTATAGAGGCTTCAGAAAATGACCCTCTATTAATATCAAATTTATTATGGATTGATCCTAAAGACTGCTTTAAAATTCATAATCCCATAACTAAACACTTCTTATCTCTCTGGGATAAACTAAAAACCAAATATCAGTTACAATCTCCACACAATCCTCTCCTTTCTTTTATCAGAAATCCGGCCTTTTATCCGGCATGGATCTACCCAAATTCTTTTAAAGCTTGGACAACATCAGGCATTCAGACACTAAATGACTTCATAGCATCTAAATCATTCCTTTCATTCCCATCGCTTAGAGAAAAATATGATCTACCAAACTCTGAGATATTTAGATATCTCCAAATCAAAAATTTCTATACACCATTCCTAAAGGGAGATACACCATTATCCCAATTATCCATTTTTGAATCAATCTGTACAAAAGATCCATTTGCTAAAGGTACAATTTCATCACTTTATAATCAATTATATGGAGTAGCAAATCTTAATAGACCCTCTTACGTTCAGAGGTGGGAGGAGGACCTGGGACGAACTTTAGAAGACACGGACTGGTCTAATATATGGCTCACATCTAAGTCATCTTCACCCAACATCTTGGCACTGGAGACAAATTATAAAGTCCTAACTCGCTGGTACCTTGTACCCGCTAGAGTGGCAAAATATTCACCTAATACCTCAACTCTTTGTTTTCGAGGATGCCCAGAAATAGGCACATATTTACACATATGGTGGACGTGCCCAGTAATCCAAACCTTCTGGAAGGAAGTCTTCGTGATTGCATCTAAAATATTTTAAAAAATAATACAACCAGATCCATATTTAACTTTACTTAATCTAAAACCGGAATGGTTAACACTCTCTCAATTCAAACTTATGATCCAACTAATAACGGCTGCAAAACAAACAGTGGCCAAGGCATGGAAATCTCCTACATTGGTACTAGCAGAAACAATTCACAGAATGAATAATACAATGTCCCATGCTAAGATGGTAGCCATCGATCAAAATCAAATTCCAAAATTTGAAAAACTTTGGCATCCTTGGATAAAACAACAGTTCCTGTCAAATTTCAATGACTCTGTCCTGTTGCCATGGTAACAGATTAAATGACTTACAGAGACACCCATTCTAAGGCTTCAAAGAGAACTAAAAAGAATAATAAACTGACGAGCGGGACAACCTTGTGGACCATACCTCTACCTTTCAACCTTTTTTCTTCTTTCTCTTTCCTTTTCTCCACCTTACGATTAAAGCTCATTATCAGAATTTATTTGACCTATATACACTCTACTTGTACACAATATGAAACGACAACTATTTTTTTTTATTTTATATATATATATTTTTTTTTACACTTTTTTTGTAACTAACTTTTATAACGGTAACTGGTTCCAGGTTCGGGTCTCTCAAAATGCGATGGCATCTTGGGAGACCCTGTGAAAGTGTGCCTAGTCTGTGCAATGCTGTACTCTATGCTAATACTCAACTAGTGAATGGTAGCGTTTAAAACATTCACCAATGCAAAGACCAGGATTGTCAGGACAGGAGGGAAAATAATAGCGGGTGTCACGCCGATATCCGCACTTGCAGACACAACATCTTTTTTGGGGGGGTTGGTTGGGTAGGGGTACTCGGGAGGACATAAAGAAAATGCCTCTCATGCAGCCGACTGCATTTGGTTGGGGATGTGAATGGGGGAAGTACGGGCGCTGCAGAAGTGGTGGGTTCCCAATTAGGATTGGCGAATGCAGCAGGAAGGGCATTATGGGCACGACAGGCCTGTGTTTGTCTTCTTGGTGGCAGCGGGACACTACTTGTGCTTGCCACCTCACCAGCTTGAACTGCACTTATGGGACTCGCCACGTCACCAAGTGTTACTGCAGTGCTGGTTTGACTACGACCGGGGTGTACTAGGCCGCTGGCGCTTGCCAGTTCAATAAAAAGCTACCAAAAAAACTGTTAGCGATTGCAGGGATCAGGCCTGACTCTGCGAATGCTGCAGTTATGCGTTAAGTGTTTTGTAAGTGACAGTGATCGATCGATACTGCACTTGGGTGGGCTGAGCTGGGCCGGGCAGAGGGGCAAAATGCAGGTGCTAGCAGGTATCTGGGCTGATCCCACTAACACTGCGTTTTTGGGAACCCTAAACTGCTGGGGACACCAGTATAGATCTGATCGGATCAGATATTGATCCGTTCTGATACTATACCACTAAGGGAGGTGTATGCTGCGTGCGTGGGTGTTAGCGGTACTGGCGCTAACCTGACGCTGCTTGGGGCTGGTGCTTGCCAGTTCACTAAAATACTACCAAAAAAACTGTTAGCGATCGCAGGGATTAGGCCTGACTCTGCGAACGCTGCAGTTATGCGTTTAGTGTTTTGTAAGTGACAGTGATCGATCGATACTGCACTTGGGTGGGCTGGGCTGGGCTGGGCGGAGGGGGAAAACGCAGGTGCTAGCAGGTATCTGGGCTGATCCTGCTAACACTGCGTTTTTGGGAACCCTAAACTGCTGGGGACGCTAGTATAGATCTGATCGGATCAGATATTGATCCGATCAGATACTATACCACTAAGGGAGGCGTATGGTGCGTGCGTGGGTGTTAGCGATACTGGCGCTAATCTGACGCTGCCTGGGGCGACGCATATCACCGCCGGGTGATCAGGGGGCTAAACCTTTATTCGGTAATAAACGGCGGGTGCCCTGACACTATAAAAAATAAACGAACTAACCAGCGTCAACCGTAACACTTATATGGTGATCAGTGGTGAAAGGGTTAACTAGGGGGCAATCAAGGGGTTAAAACATTTATTCAGTAGTATATGGGGGTCCCTGTCACTATAAAACGCTGACGGCGAGCCTAAATATTTACGTCCCTAACTAGCGTCACCAGCGACACTAATACAGCGATCAGAAAAATGATCGCTTAGCGACACTGGTGATGGGGGGGTGATCAAGGGGTTAAAACTTTATTAGGGGGTGTTAGGGGGGTACCCTAGACCTAAAGGGGGCTAACAGTAACTGTCCTAACACTGTAACTGTCACAAACTGACACCACTACAGTAATCAGAAAAAAAAAAACCTGCTTGGTGTCAGTTTGTGACAGGGGGGGGTGATCGGGGGGGTGATCGGGGGGGGATCGGGGTGTTTTGTGTGCCTGGCATGTTCTACTGTGTGTGTAGTGTGTTTTCACTCACAGTGATGTCTTCTCTCCTCGGCGCTGGAACGGAAACTACCGAGCCGAGGAGAGATGACATAATTTCCTTTGCTGCTGTTTAGCATACAGCAGCAAAGGAATGTTCCCATTGGCCGGCGGCGATCGCGAGGGGGGGGCCACGAACGGATGGCCTATCCCTCACCTCCGATCGCCGGGGAACAAAAGACGACCGCCTCGGGCACCGGGGGGGGTCCGATTGGACCCCCCACCCGCGGAAGGCAAATCACGTACATGTACGTGATTTTGCCTGTCCGTGCCACCTTGCCGACGTACATCGGCGTGAGGCGGTCGTCAAGTGGTTAAAGCATGTCATGTTTGGTATCCATGTACTTGGCCTAAGATCATCTTTTTTATGTCATCAAACATTTGGGCAATATAGTGTGTTTTAGTGCATTAAAATTTAAAAAAGTGTGTTTTTCCCCCAAAAAATGCGTTTGAAAAATCGCTGCGCAAATACTGTGTGAAAAAAAAATGAAACACCCACCATTTTAATCTGTAGGGCATTTGCTTTAAAAAATATATAATGTTTGGGGGTTCAAAGTAATTTTCTTGCAAAAAAAATAATTTTTTCATGTAAACAAAAAGTGTCAGAAAGGGCTTTGTCTTCAAGTGGTTAGAAGAGTGGGTGATGTGTGACATAAGCTTCTAAATGTTGTGCATAAAGTGCCAGGACAGTTCAACCCCCCCCCCCCAAATGACCCCATTTTGGAAAGTAGACACCCCAAGCTATTTGCTGAGAGGCATGTCGAGTCCATGGAATATTTTATATTGTGACACAAGTTGTGGGAAAAGACACTTTTTTTTTTTTGCACAAAGTTGTCACTAATTGATATATTGCCCAAACATGCCATGGGAATATGTGAAATTACACCCCAAAATACATTCTGTTGCTTCTCCTGAGTACAGGGATACCACATGTGTGAGACTTTTTGGGAGCCTAGCCACGTACGGGACCCTGAAAATGAAGCACCGCCTTCAGGCTTTCTAAGGGCGTCAATTTTTTGATTTCACTCTTCACTGCCTATCACAGTTTCGGAGGCCATGGAATGCCCAGGTGGCACAAACCCCCCCAAATGAACCCATTTTGGAAAGTAGACACCCCAAGCTATTTGCTGAGAGGTATAGTGAGTATTTTGCAGACCTCACTTTTTGTCACAAAGTTTTGAAAATTGAAAAAAGAAAAAAAATGCATTTTTCTTGTCTTTCTTCATTTTCAAAAACAAATGAGAGCTGCAAAATACTCACCATGCCTCTCAGCAAATAGCTTGGGGTGTCTACTTTCCAATATGGGGTCATTTGGGTGGGGGCTGTGCTATCTTGGCATCTTATGGCCTTCAAAACTGTGATAGGTAGTGAGGAGTGAATAAAAAATGTACGTCCTTAGAAATCCTGAAGGCGGTGATTGGTTTTCGGGGCTCCGTATGCACTAGGCTCCCAAAAAGTCCCACACATGTGGTATCCCCGTACTCAGGAGAAGCAGCATAATGTATTTTGGGGTGTAATTCCACATATGCCCATGGCCTGTGTGAGCAATATATAATTTAGTGACAACTTTGTGCAAAAAAAAAGTTTGTCATTTTCCTGCAACTTGTGGCAAAATATAAAATATTCCATGGACTCAACATGCCTCTCAGCAAATAGCTTGGGGTGTCTACTTTCCAAAATGGGTTCATTTGGGGGGGTTGTACCATCTTGGCATTTTATAGCCTTCAAAACTGTGATAGGTAGTGAGAAGTGAAATCAACAATTTACGCTCTTAGAAATCCTGAAGGAGGTGCTTGGTTTCAGGGCCCCGTACGCGGCTAGGCTCCCAAATAGTCCCACACGTGTGCTATCCCCGTACTCAGGAGAAGCAGCAGAATGTATTTTGGGGTGTAATTTCACATATGCCCATGGCATGTTTGAGCAATATATCATTTAGTGACAACTTTTAGGAAAATTTATTATTATTTTTTTGTTATCATTATTCACTTGGGACAAAAAAATGTATTAATTAATGGGCTCAACATGCCTCTCAGCAATTTTCTTGGGGTGTCTACTTTCCAAAATGGGGTCATTTGGGGGGGGGGGGTTTGTACTGCCCTGCCATTTTAGCACCTCAAGGAATGACATAGGCAGTCATAAACTAAAAACTGTGTAAATTCCAGAAAATGTACCCTAGTTTGTAGATGCTATAACTTTTGTGCAAACCAATAAATATACGCTTTTTGACATTTTTTTTTATCAAAGACATGTGGCCGAATACATTTTGGATAAATGTATGACTAAAATTGAGTTTATTGGATTTTTTTTATAACAAAAATTAGAAAATATCATTTTTTTTTCAAAATTTTTGGTCTTTTTCCATTTATAGCGCAAAAAATAAAAACCGCAGAGGTGATCAAATACCATCAAAAGAAAGCTCTATTTGTGGGAAAAAAAGGACGCAAATTTCATTTGGGTACAGCATTGCATGACCGCGCAATTAGCAGTTAAAGCAATGCAGTGTCAAATTGTAAAAAGTGCTCTGGTCAGGAAGGGGGTAAATCTTTCCGGGGCTGAAGTGGTTAACATACACTGCAGTGTGCTGCACTGTCAAAAAAAAAGGTGCAGGTCCAATTTTCTTGGCTGCTGACATGCGTACCAGCTAATTAATTTTGTTAATGTGTGAACAAATGTGAGGTTTAATGTACTGAACTTCAGCAGTTAAAGCGGATGTGCGTCATCTCTGTATTTGACTCGGCTCCTCCTTCCCACTGTCTTCTGGGACCTCTGTGTGTCCCAAAAAACAACAGGGCCAATCAGAACACTAGCGCATGCGCAGTAGGAAACTGGCTGTGAAGCCTGAAGGCATAGCGCAACTCGCGCATGCGCAGTAGGAAACTTCACTGCCAGTTTCCCTTAGTTGCAATGCCGGGGCCTGTACCCGAGCCATTGGACGAATGCGCTTTGGGGGGCTGGAACTCTGCTTTAAGTGTGAACTTAAGTGCAATGAGCAGAGATCCACATACTCCTTCAACTCACAATGGGGCAGATACTACGTTTTGTCATAGACATCATACAGATACATTTTTTAAATACATTTTTTGTTATTTTTTTTTTACCTATGTTCCCACCATAGAGTCTATGCCCAAGCACATTTCGGAAGAAGGAGTGGATAGCCACAAAACCCATTATCTGGTGTATAATAAACCTATCTTTTAATGAAGCTGATGACCTCTTGGGGCCTGTCTATTACTACAATGGAGATGTTCTTTTGTCATTAAAATATTGATCTGCATATGACATCAGTTTAAGCAACATTACAAGTAACATGTTAATAAAAAGTGAATGTTGTCTTTTTTTAAATTCAACATATTAAGAATTGATTTTGGAAAACATCTTATTTAGAGTAGTTATTGACAGTCTTTGATCTGAGACCAGAAAACAGCCTAATTACCTAAACAAGCTTTTGTCTTGTTAACACCATCTCTGTGACCACTTGTTATTCTATAGCTGTCACATCACAGAAGGGTTTCATTACAGGGAGAAAGTGAACAAGATCAAATGCCCTGGCATTGATTCCAATCAGATAGACAATGGAAGGCCAAAGCTGTCATTATAGTAGCGAGATCCAGTTTTAGTTAGATGTGTTCACTGCAGAAGAAAGTGTTTTAAGGTTTTACAGTGCAGGAGATGGAATAAAGCCTAGACATCAATCAGAGATCTTATCACAAAGATTCAAAAACACAGAATAGTGTCAAAATTCTTGGAAAAATAAGTTAAGCAGGTTTTATTGTGTATGTCTAATTAAAGGGATAGTAAAATGGATTGTTGTTAGTTTAATAATTTTTTTCTATTTTCAAGATTTTACACTTGTGTTTATACCATTATTTATGTAAAAAGGTATATTAACATTTAATAAAAAAGTGTACTTCTGACACTGGATTTGCAGTAATTAAAACAGAATTGCAGCCTTACCTTCAGTCTTGCACAGTTATGCCTCATACACACGATCAGACAAAATCCATGGTGTTTGTTCCGACGGATGTTGGCTCAAACTTGTCTTGCATACACACAGTCACACAAAGTTGGTCGGAAATTCTGAACATCAAGAAAATCCAACAGTGCTTACGGGGCATTACAGTATAGGCTCTTCTCCCTGCCTTCTGATCTGCCTTATTTCCTGGCTGAAGGATGTCCAACATCATCTAGTATTTTCCTCTCCAGCCTGCCTGTAACTGGCCCATCCCTTTTTAGTCATTGAATTTAGCTCGTTCAGTCATAGAGGTTCATCATCATATGTGGGCTCTATCTAGGGTGATCTGCATGTAAATGCTGTCAGTGTGAGGGGAAAAAAAGCCGATCACTGGCTTCTGTCAGAGGGACATCGGTCCCTCACACAGAAATCTGCGGCTGCATTTTTCTGTGCCCACCAGTGTCAGCTGCCAGTGCCCACTGTGCCATCTACCAGTGCCACCTATCAGTACCCACCAGTGCCACCTACCAGTGCTCACAGTGCCACCTACCAGTGCCCACAGTGCCACCCATCAATGCCCACCAGTGCTGCCAATCAATGCCCATCAGTCTCATAATCAGTGCCACAGATCAGTGCTGCCTATCAGTGTCACCTACCAGTGCCTACCAGTGCCCTTCAGTGCAACCCATCAGTACCCTTCAGTGCCACCCATCAATGCCAACCAGTGCCCCTCAGTGCCAGCCTTCAGTGCCACCTCTCAGTACCGCATCATCAGTGCTTATCAGTGCCACCTATCAGTGTCCATTAGTGCTGGCTTATCAGTGCCTGTCAGTGCCCATCAGTGCCACCTATCAGTGCCCATCAGTGCAGCCTCATCAGCACACATCAGTAAAGGAGAAAAATTACCTGTTTTCAAAATTTTATAACAAACTATGAAACAGTTTTGTTTTGTTTTTTCAAAATTTTCCGGCCTTTTTTGTTTTATTTAGCAAAAAATAAAAAACCCAGCAGCAATTAAATATCACCAAAAGAAAGCTCTATCTGTGTGAAAAAATGATAAAAATTTCATTTGGGTACACTGTAGCATGACCACACAATTGTCATTCAAAGAGTGACAGCGCTGAAAGCTGAAAATTGGTCTGGGCAGGAAGGGGGTTTAAGTGCCCAGTAAGCAAGTAGTTAAGCATGTGTATTTTTGGAACCAAAGTGCATAATTTACATTTCTCAGTATTGAACCTACAGTTATGCTATATCCTGTGTTGAAGTTATTTCCTGGGAAAATTTGGTATCGTCAGCAAACAATGAAATAGAGCTTTTGATTCCAAACTCTATATCATTAATATTCAAACTGAACATCTTGCATCAGGGCCGAGAGAAGTATTATGATAGGGTGCTGGGATGTTTTCAGCAAGCTATGTACACTACAAGTCCCCCCATAAGCCAGGAACTTCCTACATTATGTGGAAAAAAAGCAAAGACCCATTGATGATGTCATTGGGTCTAAAAAAAAAGCATGCAATAAAAAATGGTAAGGTTTTATTTTAAATGGTCATTTTCATGTTAATGAAGAGGAGAAGGACCAATAAAGGCAAATAATAAGCTAATTAAACTTCAGCTTCATAATTTTCATGTCTTAACAGAGCAGACAGAGAAGAGAGAGGAAATGAGTCATTCAGTGGGTTAAAAAATGCAAAAAAAATATATATCAATATATGCCAGCACAGTTTTGACACCCTAAGATGAGCATGTTTGTCACGTACCTGGTAGGTGGAGCCCAGAATGCAGGGAACGGCCTCTCGTATACCTCCGACTCGGGAACCCCTGGTAGTGATGACAGGGGCTCGGGAGTGCGAAGGGGCACAAGTGCCTGACTGGAAGGCTGGAGCAGAGAGCTGAATCAGGTAGTCAGCTGGGAGGTGTCCTGTAGTCCGGCAGCAGGATGTAGACAGCAGGGAGGTGTCTTGTAGTCCAGCAGCAGGATGTAGACAGCAGGGAGGTGTCTTGTAGTCCAGCAGCAGGATGTAGACAGCAGGGAGGTGTCTTGTAGTCCAGCAGCAGGATGTAGACAGCAGGGAGGTGTCTTGTAGTCCAGCAGCAGGATGTAGACAGCTGGGAGGTGTCTTGTAGTCCAGCAGCAGGAGGTAGACAGCAGGGTACAGGCAAGCCGGGTCAAACACAGACAGGCAGATCAGGTACAGAAGGTAAATCCGGGAGAGTAGTCAAAGTCCAAAAGCTGAGATCAGGGCAGGCAGAAAACAGAGTAGTCAAAGTCCAAAAGCCGGGATCAGGGCAGGCAGCAAACAGAATAGTCAGGAACAGTCCAACAGGTATCAGGTAGCAAATGCAAGTAACAGGGCACAAGGGGTCTTCAGGAACGCTGTAGACCGGACAGCAAGGCAGCAGTGGAACAGTCCTCTTTAAATAGTGGTGTCACAGGGCGCCGCTATTGGCGCTATTGCGCATGCGCGTACGCACGTTAGCGCTATTGGTGCTATTGTGCGCGGGCAAGCGCCGGATGGCGCTTCTGTGCACAGGTATTCCTTTAAACTTTAGTTTGCTGGGATATTTGCAAGAGGGCTTTTCCTGACAATGTTACTCCAAACAACACAAAAACAAGGTCTATACGAACAATATGCTTGAGAAATGGCTGCTTTTACAGCGATAAGGGGCTAAGTAGTTAGCACCCATTCACATTGGGGACCTGAGTTCATTTCCACCAAGACACTACCTGCCTGGAGATGGTATCTCAAAAAACATTTTCTTAGGTGTCATCTATGTTGCTCCAATTTACCTACACAGCCTCAAAACAGTCAACCTAGCCTTGACCTAAGCTGACCCTACATTGTAAATGTACTGTATGCATCTTTATAATTGTGGTAAGCTTATTAAATCATAATTTCCTTTAAGGGTAGAGATTCAGGTAAATAGCTTACATTATCTAACAGATTTTTTGTGCTATGTAAATGACCTAAATAAATACAATTTCCAAACCTCATAGTAGTCAATAGACTTTAACCACTTGCCCTCCGGAAGATTTACCCCCCTTCATGAATAGGCCATTTTTTGAGATATGACACTGCGTTATTTTAACTGATAATTGCGCAGTCATGCAACGCTGTACCCAAATAAAATGTATGTCCTTTTTTCCCACAAATAGAGCTTTCCTTCGGTGGTATTTGATCACCTCTGTGGTTTTTAAAGTCTGCGCTATAAACAAAAAAAGACCAACAATTTTTTTAAAAAAACAATATTTTTTACTTCTGCTATAAAATTCATCCAACACAAAAGATAGAAAAAAAATAATTTCTTCAATTTAGGCCAATATGTATTCAGCTATATATTTTTGGGAAAAAAAAGAAAAATCACAATAAGCATATATTGATTGGTTTGTGCAAAAGTTATAGCGTCTACAAACTATGGGATATATATTAAAGGGATAGTGAACCCGCGCAGTGGAGGTATAGGTTTGTATGATGAAGTATTTTTTTGGAACTGCTGCCTCCCCACAAACCGTCACCCTAAATGGGGACAGCTGAAATTAATTAGAAATGGTAGAAGGGTTTGGCGCTGTTCCTATTGGTTGAATGATTCCCTACCTGCATAAAGGTTACTCAGTGCAAAATTGGATATAAATATCTAGGTGCCTAGGTGTAAGCAATACCGTGCGTGTATCGAATCAATGA
Organism: Aquarana catesbeiana; assembly: GCF_042186555.1. Taxonomy (NCBI): domain Eukaryota; kingdom Metazoa; phylum Chordata; class Amphibia; order Anura; family Ranidae; genus Aquarana; species Aquarana catesbeiana. The sequence goes on along the minus strand of NC_133330.1, from coordinate 223,028,866 downwards.
TCTATTAAAATCTTGATAGATATTGTACAATCATAGGTGATACAACAAACTTTAAATATATAAACCAAAACCAATATCAAATCCCATATATGGTGTTGCTGGTAAATATTCCGAAAACATGAAGGGGAGGGAGGGGGGGGGGGGAGGGGAGGGGGGGGGGGGTGGCAGGGAAGATGGAGGGGGAGGTGTGGGAGATTTGCTCCTGGTGAAGGGAATAAATGGAAATAAACAATATCAGGATCCCTCCTAATACAGTGCAAACGTGCTGGTGAAATTCAAAAAAGTCCTTATGTGTAATACATCTGTTGTCAAACTCTTAACATATATCTTGTGCAGTATCTTGTGGTGTGGTGAAAGTAACTCTTCAATATATCCTTATTCTGAAAGTGCAGCCACTCACTAGATCACTTCACCCCTGCAGGGGTATCAGGCGGTTACAGTTATATGCCACTGTACGGCGTTCGCTGGCGGGCTCAGGATCGTGGTGTATCATATGCAAAGAGAGAGGGAGTACCCATAGCGTAAAATAGTTTTTAGAAGGTTTATTAACCAAAATAGAAAGGTACTCACAATTTTATAATGTAAATCAAGCGAGGTAGTAAAAAAGCGTCACAATGTCCTTCAGCGCTGGTATAATAGGTGATGTTTGGGAAGCACAGATTAGGCCACGCCCTACGCGTTTCGTCGTTAGGACGTCTACGGGAGCGATAGAATGCAGGTTAGTTTACTATTCCCTCTCTTTGCTCTGAATTGCACAGCGTACCCTCCAATTTGTCTTTTATCAAGTCTCAAGAGAAGCCTGAACCACTAGGTGCTATCATTAACTTGTAAGGCAAATCCACTTCAGTACAGCTCATGTATGAATGGAATCCATTTCTTTATAAAGCATTAGAGCAGCACCACTATGACGAAGGACTATATAAAACCGACTCTGGTGGGATTCGAACCCACAACCTTTGAATTACTACATCAACTAGAAGTCCAATGCGCTATCCATTGCGCCACAGAGCCCTCTAACGACGAAACGCGTAGGGCGTGGCCTAATCTGTGCTTCCCAAACATCACCTATTATACCAGCGCTGAAGGACATTGTGACGCTTTTTTACTACCTCGCTTGATTTACATTATAAAATTGTGAGTACCTTTCTATTTTGGTTAATAAACCTTCTAAAAACTATTTTACGCTATGGGTACTCCCTCTCTCTTTGCATATGATACACCACGATCCTGAGCCCGCCAGCGAACGCCGTACAGTGGCATATAACTGTAACCGCCTGATACCCCTGCAGGGGTGAAGTGATCTGGTGAGTGGCTGCACTTTCAGAATAAGGATATATTGAAGAGTTACTTTCACCACACCACAAGATACTGCACAAGATATATGTTAAGAGTTTGACAACAGATGTATTACACATAAGGACTTTTTTGAATTTCACCAGCACGTTTGCACTGTATTAGGAGGGATCCTGATATTGTTTATTTCCATTTATTCCCTTCACCAGGAGCAAATCTCCCACACCTCCCCCTCCATCTTCCCTGCCACCCCCCCCTCCCTCCCTCTCCACCCCCCCCTCCCCTCTCCCCCCCTCCCTCCCCTTCATGTTTTCGGAATATTTACCAGCAACACCATATATGGGATTTGATATTGGTTTTGGTTTATATATTTAAAGTTTGTTGTATCACCTATGATTGTACAATATCTATCAAGATTTTAATAGATCATTGATTCGATACACGCACGGTATTGCTTACACCTAGGCACCTAGATATTTATATCCAATTTTGCACTGAGTAACCTTTATGCAGGTAGGGAATCATTCAACCAATAGGAACAGCGCCAAACCCTTCTACCATTTCTAATATGGGATATATATATTTTTTTAAAATAATGGCAGCAATCTGTGACTTGCAGTGGGACTGCGATATTGCGGCAGATAAATCAGACACTAACTGACACTTTTTGGGGACCAGTGACACTAATACAGGGATCAGTGCTAAAAATATGCACTGTCACTGTACCAATGACACTGGCTGGGAAGGGGTTAACATCAGGGGCAAAGGGTTAAATGTGTTCCTAGCCAGTGCTTGTGTACTGTGGGGGAGGTCCTTTTACAAAGGGAAGGCATACATTCCTGTCCCTGCTTTGCAGGAACACAGGATCACAGCCTTCCCTACTTACTAAACATGTACGTGACAAAAAAAATTGTTTTGTTTCGTTTTGATCTGTTAATCTAGTGATTTTGTTTAGTTCAGTTCGGTTGATTAATTCAATTCCCATTATTTGGAATTCGTATTCGGAATTTTCAAATTTTCTTCAAATTTACAGATTTTTTCGATTTGAAATGTTCAAATCGATACATTTTCGAATCGAACAAAAATTTTATATTGTTCTCGATTTGAATGCAGCAAAGTGAACAAACAAAAGAAAAATCTTCATCAAATGATTACAATAAATCTTTAGCCACTTCAATACAGGGCACTTATACACCCTTTCTGCCCAGACCAGTTTTCAGCACTTTCTCTCACACTTTCAATGCCAATTACTTAGTCATACAACACTGTACCCAAACAAAATCTTTTTTTCTCACACAAATAGAGCTTTCTTTTGGTGATATTTAATCACCACTGGGTTTTTTTATTTTTTGTGACATAAGTGAAAAAAACGAAAATTAAAAAAAAAAAAACAAAACATTTTTTTTTTTTAGTTTCTTTAAAAATTATTTGCAAATAAGTAATTTTTGTTCATAAATGTGGGCCATAATTTACATTGCTACATATCTTTGGTAAAAATAACCCAAATAAGTGTATATTATTTGGTCTGTGTGAAAGTTATAGTCTACAAGCTATGGTGCAAATCATTGAAAATTGATCACACCTGGGGTACTGACTGATCTCATTCCTTGAGGCCCTCAAATGTCAGGAAAGTACAAATTTCTCCCAAATGACCCCTTTTTGAAAAGTAGACAATCCAAGGTATTTAGTAAGAGGCATGGCAAGTTTTTTGAAGTTGTAATTTTTTCCCACAATTCTTGAGAAAATTAAGAAATTATTATAAAAAATTTGTGTAAAAAAAACGAAACAATAACAAGTTATTTCTCACACACAGCATATGCATACTTCCAATTACACCCCAAAATAAATTCTACTACTTGTGCCGAGTATGGCGATACCACATGTGTGAGACTTCTTCACAACCTGGCCCCATAGAGAAGTCCAACATGCAGGGAGCACCATCAGGCGTTCTAGTAGCATAAATTACACATCTAATTTCCTAACAACCTATTACAACTTTGAAGGCCCTGGAGCACCAGGACAATGGAATTACCCCAAAATTACCCCATTTTGGAAAGTAAACACCCCAACATATGAGACATAATGAGTCTTTTGAACGGTTCATTTTTCCAAAAGTCTTCGGAAAACGTGGAAAGAAAATGAAAACGTATTTTTTATTACATAAAGTGGTCAATTTATAAGATATTTCTAACATACAGCATGTACATAGTAGGGATGAGCCGAACACCCCCCAGTTCGGTTTGCACCAGAACATACCGAACAGGCAAAAAAATCAGAAGAACACACGAGTAGCGTTAAAGTCTATGGGACACGAACATGAAAAATCAAAAGTGCTAATTTGAAAGGCTTATATGCAAGTTATTGTCATAAAAAGTGTTTGGGGACCCAGGTCCTGCCCCAGGGGACATGTATAATTGCAAATTTTGTTTTAAAAGCGAGAGCAGTGTTTTTTTTAATGCTTAAAGCGAAACAATAAAATTAAATATTACTTTAAATGTCCTGTCTGGGGGTGTCTATAGCATGCCTGTAAAGTTGCACATTTTTCCAGTGTTTGGAAACAGTTCCACAGCAAAAATTGTCACTTAAAACTGATCGTGGCTATAGGGAATTGTCGGGTCTCGGCAATATAGATAAAACTCATTGAAAAAAAGAGCATGGGTACCCCCCCCAGTCCAGTTGGGCCTGGTATGAATATTAAGGGGAACCCGAACCAAAATTTTAAAAAAAGATTGCGTGGGGGTCCCCCTAAAATCCATATCAGACCCTTCAGGTCTGATTTGGAAATTAAGGGGAACCCTGTGCCAAATTTTAAAAAATGGCATAGGGGTCCCCCCAAAACCCATACCAGACCCTTCAGGTCTGGTATGGATTTTAAGGGGAACCCTGTGCCAAAATTTAAAAAAAAATGGTCCCCCCCAAAATTCATACCAGACCCTTATGCGAGCATGCAACCTGGCAGGCTGCAGGAAAAGAGGGGAGATGAGGCACCCCCCTCCTGAACTGTACCAGGCCACATGCCCTCAACATGGGGAGGGTGCTTTGGAGTAGCCCCCCAAAGCACCTTGTCCCCATGTTAATGGGGACAAGGGCCTCATCCCCACAACCCTTGCCCATGGTTGCGGGGGTCTGCGGGCGGGAGGCTTATTGGAAATTGGAAGCCCCCTTTAACAAGGGGACCCCAAATCCTGCGCCCCATGTGAATGGAGTACATTGTACCCCTACCATTTCACAAAGAAAGTGTCAAAATCTGTATGGATTTTAGGGGGACCCCCACACATTTTTTTTTAAATTTTGGTTCGGGGTTCCCCTTAATATTCATACCAGACCCAAAGGGCCTGGTAATGGACTGTGGAGGAACCCATGCTGTTTTTTTCAATGAGTTTTAACTATATTGCCGGGACCCGACAATTCATTACAGCCGCAATCAGTTTTTAATGACAATTGTTCCTTTAGAAATGTCATTTTGCTGTGGTACTGTTCTAAACATGGGAAAAATGCGCCACTTTACAGGCATACTATAGACACCCCCAGGCATGATATTTAAAGGAATATTTCATTTTTATTGTTTCACTTTAAGCATTAAAAAAAATCACTGCTCCCGAAAAAAAACGGCTGTTTTTAAAAAAAAGTTTGCATTGGTACATGTCCCCTGGGGCAGGACCCAGGTCCCCAAACACTTTTTATGACAATAACTTGCATATAAGCCATTAAAATGAGCACTTTTGATTTTTCATGTTAGTGTCCCAAAGACTTAAACGGTGTTCCGGAGGCTTTCAAATTTGCCCTGAACATCGCATATTGTTCGGTGTTCGCAGAACGTCCGAACAACCAAAGTTCCGCCCGAACTTATGCTCAGGCCAAACCGTTCGCCCATCCCTACTGGTGACCCCACAATAGGGATAAAACTTTTCGTGGAAGGGAGTTTAATAAGACACGTGGCCACTCACTAAAAGTAGAAGAAAAGAGGTTTAACTTTAAACTGCGTAGAGGGTTCTTTACTGTAAGAGGGGCAAGGATGTATAATTCCCTTCCACAGGCAGTGTTTTCAGGGGCATCGATAGTTTAAAAAACAATTTGATAAGGGCCTGAATGACCGCAACATACAGGGATATACAATGTAATACTGACATATAATCACAACATAGGTTGGACTTGATGGACTTGTGTCTTTTTTCAACCTCACCTACTATGAAACTATGTAACTATGACATCAATGTGGTTTTTAACATCAGTGATATTAGGGACACCGAAATTCTTATTTTATTGTTACTTATAACCTTTATTCCAGGTTTTTGACACAGATTTTTTTATATTTTCAGTTTATTTAGGTTTTATAGCACTACACTTTCACATTTACATTTATTGCTTGGGTCTATAGCTGTGTTGGCTGCTGTTTTACCTACACCATACACCATACACAGCGCTGTATCCTCCTTTTTTACATAGCATCATAGCAGTTGAAAATTAAACAGAGGCCAAAATGGCAGCTTCCTTTGCTGAAAACGATAGGAGGGTTTACTTCCACTTTAACCACTATAGGTCTCATGCTGTGGTGGGTAGCTATCTATGTTTATAGAGAGAATCCCTTGCTCTACATTTGCTTTCATCAGGACCCCTATCACTTCTGCAAGAAGTCTAAACACTGTGTTCCAAAAGCTCCTGATATGGAGACAGGACCATAGCATGTGGGACAAAGTTCCCACCATGCCGCCACCTCTCCAACAGGAATTTTTCCCTCCCTTATGGAATTTAGCCATGGAGTAGGGAGTAAGGTACCACCTGAGGTGGATCTTTTGGCCCATTTCCCAGTGGTTCGCACACATAGGGAAAGCAAAGTGATGATAAATGGCTGTCTGCGACTGCTTCTCTGAGTAGGATTTCTGCTATTTAGTTTCCCATTTTAATAGAGGGGGTAAATTATGGATTTAAAACTGCAAAAAATTTTTTTGCAAAATTGGGCAAACTACAATCTGCCACATGGTGGCAGGTAAAATGATGTACAACCTAAATCCTTATACTTCAGAGTTTCACCAATACATATCTCTGCCCCTATCATGCGCTCTATCCAAAGCCAAGTGAAGCACTTTATTTGGTGAAACTGTAAACCAAGAATCTCCAAACGTGTCAGGTTTCAAACCAGGTTGAATGATAAGGCTGGACGCCCCAAACTTCTTGAGATATTGCCAGGCTGCGCTAATTACACAATTAAGTACATACCACGGTAGGTATGAAACTCTCCTCTGCTTTTGATTGCGCATAATTGTCTATTCATAACCTAGTGTGGTTGCATCCTCAGTAGAGGAAAATTAACCCCATCACATAGCACTCATTACAACTCTGGGACAGTCTCAAGTTTTCCAGATTTTGTCTGAAAAAAACAAAAATTACTTATCACTCACAGTCTAGGTGTATTAAAACTCACATGAAGTAGTTTCTAGAAGAACAGGGAAGATCTGCATTAAAAAGATATATATAATTAATTCACAGTGCTTGCTCACAGTTTAGGACTCATGCTTACAGGACATTTTTACAGCTGCTGTTAGAGGCGTTTGACTTTTTTTAACTGCCTCTAAATGCTCCTCCATGTTAGCCTATGTGTCCATGCACACATAAACTGTCAGAGGCGTTTGGAGACATAAGCATTTAGGGGCAGTAGAAAAAAACGATAGCCTGTGCTTCAGGAAGCAGTAAAAATGAGCTGTAAAAATTAAAAATGCCAAAAAACAGTTTTAAATGTGGCTAAATGTGTCAAGCCTGGTTTAGCCATGTTTAGCCACATTTGACGTTTTTAGGTATTTTTTACAATATAGAGAGTGTTTTTAATGAAAAAACGCCCAAAACTGCTAACGCCAAAAAAATGCGGGAAAACGTGCAAAAACACATGAGCCTTTAGGTGTAATAAAACTTAGATTAAGTGTGTTTTTAAAGGACTGGCAAGATCTGCATGGAAAGAATATGCATTTAGTTCACAGTACTTGATTCCAGAAGCATAGTGCTCCTGTAGCAATCTGTATGAATACGGGGCTCTTCAAAGGAACTGGTGTGCAAAAGTACCATTGATTAATGAATTTTTGAATAAAGGTGGACAAAAAGGTATGAGAATTCTGCAGCTTTAGGCAAATCAGATCAGGGAAGGATCCAGAGAGACATACAGGCAAGAACAAAGTTGCCAAAACATAGGAGTAAATAAAAACATAGTATCATTCATTAAAAACAATATATCCACACAGGGTGCAGCTTGGAAGTAGAGAAAAAGACAGCAGTGTGTATCAACAGATCCCTGTAGCTGCTATGCAGAAGCAGCTGTCAAACTTGTAGAGTGGGACCCACCAGGGGAACACAGCAGCGGCAGCATCTATGGCCTTCCTCAACATTTTGGGTAGGTAGCGGCCAAAGCAGTCTCTTGATACACACTTCAGTCTTTTCTTCCGTGTCCAAGATGCACCCTTCTTGCCCGGATGTAAGTGTAAATATATTGTTTTTAATAAATGATACTATGTTTTTACTTATTCCTGCGGTTTGGCAACTTTGTTTCTCCTCAAGTATTTGGGATTTGTGTTTTTTATTTTTTGCTAAATAAACGAAAAAAGACTGAAAATTGTGAAAAAACATGTTTTTCTGTTTCTGTTATACAGTAAAATTTTACAAATAAATAATTGTTTTTCATAAATTTAGCCCAAAATGTATTCTGCTACATTTCTTTGGTGAAAATAAACCAAATCAGTGTATATTATTTAGTATGTAGGAAAGTCATATGTCCCATACACACGGTCGGATTTTCCGATGGACAATGTCCGATCGGAGCGTGTTGTCGGAAATTCCGACCGTGTGTGGGCGCCATCAGACATTTTCCATCGGATTTTCCGACACACAAAGTTGGAGAGCAGGAGATAAAATTTTCCGACAACAAAATCCGATTGTGTCAATTCCGACCGTGTGTGGCCTGTTCCGACGCACAAAGTGCCACGCATGCTCAGAAGAAATTCCGACACGGGACAGCTCGTTCTGGTAAACTTAGCGTTCGCAATGGATACAGCACTTTTGTCACGCTGCAATGTTAAAAATGGTTTAATATAGCGCACTCTCTTCTTCTTTATAATGTGACAAGAATTAAGTAGTTTTGCTGCTCATATTCACACACACTTCTCACAAACTTTTATTTGTGTTTTTTTAGTGGGATTCCCTGAATATATTGTTATTAGTTGTCACATCTGACAGTTTTATATTTTTTATTTATTTTTTTTTTTTTTGGATTTTCAGCCTTTTTTTTCTTTAATGTTTGGATTTTTTCCAAGGCTGATCTTTGTTCAATGTTATTTTTATTTTTACTCCAGAATATTTTTGTCTGTGTTTTGTGTGTCAAGTTACCCCAACACCATTGATATCTTGTATTATTTAATCTCCAGGAGATTGTTTGGTGTTGGTGTCCCTTGTTCATTTCACATTGTATATTTGAAATGTACCTGAACCCTCACAAACAAACTGTCATTTTTGAAGTAAAACACATAGGAGAGTATAATTCAAAACAAAAATCCTTTATTAAGGGATCAGAACCAAACAAAGAGGAAGGCAACAATGGATCAACATGAGAAATTAGCGAAGCCTGGGACCCCCACGGCAGACATCAATTCTTCAACATCAAAATTGGTGGCCTGAGGAGTCCATATGTAAGGGAGGGCAGTTTGGTCCAGAATTCGCAGAGATCCAGATAGCAGCAGATGACATCTGTGTCCCCAGGCTGTGGTACCACAAGAGGCTGCATCTTTTGGCCGACCAGACTGGATCCAGGGCAATCACTGTCTGGTCTTCCTTCCACGCTTCCTTCCGGGCTGTGGCTGTGCAGTTGGAGATGTGGCAGGAGGAGGAGTAGGACCTGGAGGAGGAGGAGGACTGGGGGGACCTGGAGGAGGACTGGGAGGACCTGGAGGAGAGGGAGGAGGAGGAGGAGGACCTGCAGGAGGAGGAGGAGGACCATCCCAAAGATGTGTGTGAGGTGTAATTTGGCCCCTCATACCTTTCTCCAGAGCCTCCGATATCAGGGCCTCACACAAGACTTTTTGGCCCTCCTCCATCCTCTGCATTTTATAGGCTATGAAGGCAGCAATGTTCTCCTCCATGGTGTGGGGTGCTCCCAGGACCTCTGTAGCCCTCCAAAAGAATGCTATAGCAGCCTCCTCTAGGGTACTCCTCCTACTGCCACTTTCTATTTTCAGGGGGGGTGGAGGGACCTTGATATCAGCCAGCCGGCTCGGCCCGGCCACCTCCTGGCTGAGACTTCCCTGTGTATGAAAAAGGGACATAGTTGTAATGTTTTGCATCATCAATCACAATCCTAAATTAGTACTCCCAACTAACATCTAGTTAACATCATTGATTGGACAAGCAGAAATATTTAAAGGAATGCTATACCTGGCTCAATCTGGGCTTCTCCACATGTTGCCTGGAAGGCCCAGGTTGGACATCAGAAGCCTCAGCCAGGGGGAAAGGAAGCGTGGAAGGAAGACTTGAGAGGGATGGCCTGGGTTCAGTCTGGCCTGCCAGAAAGTGCAGCCTGTCGTAGTACCACATCCTGGGGACATAGATGTCATCTGCTGCTCCAGATCTCTGTGAATCCAGGACTTTCTTGCGCTCCCTCAGATATGTGCTCCTCAGGCCACCAATGAAAATCTTTAAATAAGTGATGTCTGCCGTGGGAATCACCTGCTTCACAATTTCACACAATTGCTCCAGTGCTGCCTTCCTCTTTGCTTGGTTCTTGAAATGGGGGTGGGTAATCTCCCACAGACAGGGCAGCTCAAATAGCATCTCTACGAATACTGACATGAAGTCATTGTCTTTCATTAAGATATCCATGTTCACTGCAAGACACAACACAAGACAAAGCCTAATGTCAGACAAAACTCTCCTAATCGTGTTACAATATAGGCCTCAATCTAGAAGCAGTATAGGCACAAGTTTGTCTCTTACCTTCGTTCTTACGATCGGCGCGTCCAATGCTCCTTCCTCCGCTCACAGATCGTACGTAATACGCACGCGTGTTACGCTTTATACACACTGCGCATGCGTGTAACTCCGCCCGCCCCTGACGTTCTTTCTAGTCTATTCCCCGCCCCTTTTCGTTCGGCGCAGTGGGTGAAGAGCATGATGGCGGAGTTACAGCAGGTGCATGCTAATTCTAGCAACGAGGAGGAGGAGGAGGAAAGGCCGGATCCAGGCACGTCCCGATCCAGAAGGAGACGTTTTAAGGCCACAAATATGTCGTTTGGGGAGATGTTGGAGATGGTCGACATCATGAGGAAGTCCGACTATGACGGAAAATATGGGCCTTACCCCAACCCCAACATCCGAAAGGCCAAGATCATGGCGAAAGTGATCAGGAGTCTTGAGAGGAATTTCGGGGTACGAAGATCTAAAGATCAGCTCAGGAAGCGGTGGTCGGACCTGAAGTTGAGAGAGCCAGAGCAGTACCGAAAGATCCGGAGAGTGCTGCAAAAAAGTAAATAGTTGTGCTGTGTTCCTATTCTGCTGTCTTTATTCCGTTCGTTCTGCTCCATATGCTTTTATTAATTGTAACGTTTAAAAGGGCAACTTTAATGTTCATGGGCCCATTATTCGTTCGTATCAAACATTTTTCTTTCGGCCTCTAGAACACCATTGTTTAGACCATATGCATTTTCCCACATGTTTTGGGGCCTACTTGGATGCCAAATATTTGTTTGTGTAGATGGGTTTGTTACTAGAATGAAATGCCAACTAGAGTGTGTGTAAGGAGAGGACACTGAGCAGCTGTTTTCACATCTGGACACTGGAGCACTAGTGTGGGACCCCAGAACACCATTTTTATTAGGGGGGGCACACAGGTGCTCCAGTGTATACTATAGGGGGGGCTACATCTGTGAAGCTTGTACTAAACAGGTAAAGTATTGCAGCTTGACAAAGGGCAATAAAAAATATACATCTTGGAACTCGGCTAAAATAGACAATTGTACCCCACTTCCAAGCAATGTTTCCTAGTTCTAGTTCTGCCATCAAATATCTGTATGCTAAGTATACCATTTTTGTTTTACATAGGGGAGAAAAGACTCGGAGGACACCCCTCATCCCAGGAGAACACAGACCCCCCACCTCTGGAAGAAGGGGAAATACCGCAAACCCAAGAAGCTGAGCAGGAGGAAGAAGAAGATGTGGTGGAGATTGGCACCACAACAGGTGAGTGTCTGCGACCACAGACTCAGGTAAAAGAGATGGATGGTGGCAGATTTTTGAGACCTTTTTTTTTGTTTTTTATCTCTTTTTAGGTGATCGTGATGTGAGGGAGAGAGAACGTTTCACATCTGAAAGTGCCCAGATACTGATCGGGGAGATCATGGGGTGTAATCTCGAATTGCACAACATACAGCAACAAATCAGTGATGTTATTAAAAAAAATAATAACATCATTGATGTTTTGGGGCGAATTTAAACCCCACAAAATCACCTGTTTTATTGTGGTCCAATCTTCCAAAAATTTTTTCAATGTTTTGAAAAGCCAAATTTGGAGGATGCACACAGTGTGCCAACATGTGCTATCTGCCATCACGGGAGATCAATGGACGCGTTTTGGGGGTGCAACCCCTTCCTCAATTATAAAGTCGCGTTGAGGAAGGGCTTGCTCCCCCAAAACACGTCCCTTGATCCCCTGTGATGGCAGATAGCACATGTTGACATTCGTAAATTGGTGTGCATCTTCCAAATTTGGCTTTTCCAGGGGTGATTTCCCCCCATCTGAACGCTATATCAAACCCAGTTCCTAAATACTGATGTCTGATATAGCCTTCAGGTTTTACCATATGTGAACTTTGTAAGTTCAAGTTTTTTGGCTTTCTTGTTGGTTTTACACAGGCCTGTTTTATCTGAAATGGATATTTCGATTTTTGATAATGCTACTGCAAAAATTGTTATACAACAAACATGTTGGTTTGTTTTAAAAACCTTTCGTAAATGCACATGTGATTGTGCAGGTATAAAAAAGTGCCTTACTCAAGAATGTGTGGATTATTGTCTCAACACTACAACACTTTGGGGTGATGTAATTGCTGTTTTATGCAAAAATGGGGGTTATTTCCTAAGGGCAAATACACTTTGCACTACAAGTGCAGGTTCAGTGCAGTTGCAAGTGCACTTGTAGTGAAATGTGTTTTTGCATTTAGGAAGTACCAGCCAACAGTGTTTTTTATAAGGTTACCCAATCACGACATTTTCTGCACTCAACACATTTCTGTCAGGGTCAGCTAAAACAAACACAAGCAGTAAATGTCCACAAAGAATTTCTTTTGGTTGTTTTTTATTTGAAAAAGGTTTCACAGATTGTCTGGCATATTGATAGCCCCCCTACCCGCAAAGAACTCCAGGTAGCGTAACCGGACATCACGGGAACTCAGGGAGGGCAAGCCAGGACGGCCACTTTCAAGCGCCGTCAGTGTTGATGGATTTGGGATTCCGGCCTCAGGCCCAACTGAGCCAGCATAGTTGGCTGAATCTTTTCTTAAAAAATTATGGAGAACACAGCAGGCAAGTATTATATGGTTCAGTTTATACTCCGCCATATGGATGGGTGTCAGAAATAATCGGAACCGGCTGGCCAGGATTCCAAATGTGTTCTCCACCACTCTTCGGGCTCTGGCCAGCCGGTAATTAAAAACCCTCTGTTCCGGGGTGAGGGTCCTCATCGGGAATGGCCGCATCAGGTGGTCCCCCAGCGCAAATGCTTCATCAGCAACGAACACAAATGGGAGACCTTCAACATTGTCCTCTGGAGGTGGCAAGTCCAAGCTGCCATTCTGGAGACGCCTGTAGAACTCCGTCTGGGCGATCACTCCATCATCGGACATCCGGCCATTCTTCCCCACGTCCACATACAAGAACTCGTAATTAGCCGACACCACCGCCAACATCACTATACTATTAAACCCTTTGTAATTATAATAGTACGACCCCGAGTTGGGTGGTGGGACGATGTGGACGTGTTTCCCATCAATTACCCCTCCGCAGTTAGGAAAGTCCCACCGCTGGGCAAAGTGGGAGGCCACAGTCTGCCATTCCTGTGGCGTTGAAGGAAACTGTTGAGGAAAAAACAATAAACATTACTATTTTTTCACAGAAACATGGCAAGCAGATTAGACACAAACATTATGGGGCAACCTCCAGATAGCATTTTTTAAGGGGAATTTAACAACAACAAAGTATAAGGTACACCTATCATATCCCCCCCCCTCATGGGCCATTTCTAACATTATGGGGTGTGTGGAAATCTTGGACAGGTAACCCTCTTCACTTCATTGAGAGATGAATGCCTAAATACAGGGTATTACTTGGAACAGCCCCTCCTTAGTTACACTATTGGCAGACCACTGGACAGGTAAGAAGTGTCATAATACAAAGATATAAATACACACTGTACACATTTGAGCACATTTGAACATTCTGCTATTACCTATCAAGATAATAATAGGATACAAAAACTTTAAACAGTACCATTGGAAAGTATACAGGCAGGCCCTTGCACTACATGCTTTGGGGAATTCATCCATAAATCTGACCAGTAAAGAGATGGGAATAGTGTGTATGGGTTTGGCAAAGTCAGCAGATAGATGATTGAGGATAGAGAATTGTGATCAGCTGACTTAGCAGTTGGGGGAGGGAGGGTTACAAAAAATTTGGGGACACCACAAAAAAAACCCTCTGGCACTCTGCCTGAATTTAAATAAAAAATAACATTTCCAAACATTTTAGGGGGTGTTTGGGGTAAAGCACTACTATAGAGCTGATAAAATACATTGTTAAGTGACTACATGAGGTGAATATAGGGCAGGAGACACCATGCTGGAGAGGTTATTGAAGGGCAAATATGTATGAAGGACCTAAAATAATAATTACATAAAAATCCAGCATGCATGAGGACAAAGGTGAAAAGGATAAAAATCTTACCTTCATATACTCCTTCTGCAGGACCTGTATGATGGCAGAACAGGTCTCTGGGATAATGATCCCCAGAGCCTGGGGGGAGATGCCTGTCGAGAACTTGAGGTCCTGCAGGCTTCTCCCTGTGGCCAAATACCGCAAGGTAGCGACCAACCTCTGCTCCGGAGTGATGGCTTGCCTCATGCAGGTATCCTGCCTGCTAATATAGGGGGTCAGCGAAGCCAACAGACGGTGAAACACGGGGTCCGTCATCCTGAGAAAGTTCCTGAAATCATCAGGATTATTCTCACAGATCTCACGGAGCAAAGGCATATGAGAGAACTGGTCACGCTGAAGCAACCAATTCTTGGTCCATGAACTCCTCCCCACCCTGTTCATGGACTGGACTTGTGTCAAGGTCAGGACCCCAACACCAAGCCCCCGCACAGCACGAACTCTACGAGGAGTACGCATACGAAATATGGCTAGAAAACGGTCGGCTGCTCAGAACGAAGTAACAGAACGCACTGAAGAACAGCAAGGCCTGTGAAGAGTGACCTGAAAACCAGTAACGAACGAACAAGAATGCAATGACTACCTAAAGTCACGCGGAACTTGCTTGCACGCACTGAAGAGCAGATACAAACCCACAAGCACAAACTGAACGGCAGAAAACGATCTGAAAGCCACGAGTCTGAAAAAGCGTGAATCGTCTCTCACCAAACTTTTACTAACACGAGATTAGCAAAAGGAGCCCAAAGGGTGCCACACTTGGTTCTGAACCAGCCTTTTCTAGTCTCGTCGTACGTGGTGTACGTGACCGCGTGGTTGTCGATCGGAAATTCCGACAACTTTGTGCAACCGTGTGTAGGCAAAACAAGTTTGAGCCAACATCCGTCGGAAAAAATCCTAGGATTTTGTTGTCGGAATGTCCGAACAAAGTCCGACCGTGTGTACGCCCTATTAGAGTCCACAAACTATAGTATATATCTGAAAATCGATCAATACTGATGTACTGAGCCTCATTTCCTAAAAAGCCTAATTTCCTTAAAAGCCAGGACAATATGTTATATTTTTTTTTTATTGTTTTTTTATTCATTATTTTAAAAAAATTCACTTTTTTTTTTTTTTTTACCACACTGTGACCAGAGAAATATAGTGTTACCATAGTAACATTGCACTACTCTGGGAAAGGGATCAGGATTTTTACACATTATGTATGCTTATAGCAGTGAATCGCATTGCTATAAATAAGCATTTTACTGAATTAAACTGATTCATTCAGTTTGTTTTGTTGTGATAAGCTGTGATTAGTCAAAGCTAATCACATGGTAAAGATAGGCTGTGATTGGCCCTGTCTGTACCATCAAATTGACCAATCACAGCTAGCCACACAATCATACACAATGGATGGCATGGAAGGAAACCATCCATTGTGTACAACCATCATGTGACCTGCTGTGATTGGTAATGGCAGTCACATGGTACCAGCAGCAAGCTGGTTCACTGATCAGTTATCAGCTGTATCCCATGGATTGCTGCATGGACAGCCACACGGCGCATCCTGGCAGGACGTCATATGACAACCAGGCGCCACAACAGTAGTAGGATGATGACTGGGCGGGAAGGTGTTAAGCATTACATGATGACCACTGAGCATCCCAAAGTTGGTAATTTAACCTTAACAAGTCTAAATGTAAAAATGACCTTCATTTAGAGGGACTCATCTCTCTATTATATATGTAACACTCGGACCATCACCTTTAAATTATGTCTGCAAGTGGGAACAAGATCTGCAGTAGTCAATTGACCATGACCAATGGGATTAGATCTGGATGACCACGAATGCGGCTGCAGTCAAAACAAATTAGAAGGTACTTCCCAGTTTGTATAATTATCAGGCCTCGGAAGAGGATTGAGCAAGAATTCTTTAAACTGAAAGGACACTTTGTTTATCTTAGTTGATAAAGTTCAATAAAGGCACCATTCCATCTAATTCAACCTGCATAGGTGTGTGTATGTGTGTGTGTGTTTATGTCAATGTAATTTCCCATATCCCTTTATATTTCATTTGCTAAGGCGCCCATCTAAGAGTTTTTAAAAACTATCGAGAGTTCTACATCTTTATCACTCTAATTGTAAAGAATCCCCTACGCAGTTTAAAGTTGAGCCTCTTGTCCTCCAATTTTAATGAGTTGCCATATGTCTTCTTAGGCTTCCTGAAACTGAATAGTTTCTTTTCTATGCTGGAATCACCATCAAGGTATTTGTATCAATGTATCAAATGCTGCTTCCCCAGGGAGAATATGTTTAATGTATGTAGTCGTTCCTTGTAACGGAGGTCCTCTACTCCCCTTATTAGCATTGTCGCCCTTCTCTGGACTCTCTCCAGTTCAAGCACATCCTTTCTGAGGACCGGTTATTAGAATTGGACATCATATGTAAGATGTGGCCAAACCAGAGACTTGTAATGTGGTAGAATTATGGTTTTATCTCTTGAGTAAATAACCTTTTTAAAGCATGCTAGTATTCTGCTTACTTTGCTTGCTTCAACTTGGCATTGCATGCCATTGAGTTTGTGATCTACTAGGACCCCCAGATCTTTTTCCATCTTGGAATCTCCCAATAGTTTTCCTCCTAGCAAATAACTTGCACTCATATTTTTGGCTCCCAAATGCACCACTTTACATTTTCAACATTAAATTTGACATTTATTTTCCCACCCCATTATTTTATTGAGGTTCTCCAATAAGGTTTCAATATCCTGCTGTAAAATGAATGCCCTGCTTACCTTTGTATCATCAGCAAACACTGAGATTGACCTCTTTATGCCATCCTCTATTTTGTTTATGAATAAATTGAAAATAATTGGTCCTAGGACAGAGCCTTGGGGTACCCCACTCACCACCCCAGACACACAGCACTGCAGTAGACTCTAAGATGATTGAGACAAATGATAAGTGTCTAGCCAGGTGGTACGCGATGCCAGATAGGTTACGTAAATTCCAACCAGAAAAATCAGCAGACTGTTGGAGATGATGTAAAGCCATAGGAACAATGGCCCACATATGGTGGGATTGGCCCATCATTAAAGAATTTTGGAAAGGAATATTACAGTTAAAAAAGGAAATCACTAATAAAGAGATCCCAGAAGACCCGTGGGCTTGTATGTTCCATGGAACAGCCGAATCAGTTAAACAATACAAAATGTCTATAGTCCCGATCCTGTTGAATTAAGCGTTTATAGGGAACTGTATGAAATGCTTTTGCAAAATCCAGATACACCACATTCACAGACCCACCTTCATCTAGATGGCAACTAGTTTCCTCATAAAATGTTAGCAGTCTGGCAAGAATGATCCCATGGTGATTAATACTAAGGATACTGTTTTCTACAGCAAATTCTTGGCTATAATCCCTTATCATCCCCTCCAATAATTTACAAATTATTGATGCTAGACTAACTTGTCTGTAATTTACAGGTATATATCTTTGCTCTTTTTTGAATATTGGCACCATGTTTGCCTTTCAACAATCAGCTGGTACCATTCCAGCCCTTAAGCTGTCCATAAAAATGAGAAACAATGGTCTGGCTATACCCTAAGTTCTTTGGGGACTCTCGGGTGTAAGCTATCTACCCTCCCTAACTCTCCGATACAATGAGTACCCCTGGACAGTTGCTAGCCAGTAATGTGAGCTGTGAAACAAAGTTTCCAATATTCCCACAAAGTTGAAATCCTCCTCGTATATCAGAAGCTCCAGTTCTTCCATTTATTAGCTGGACTTCTAGCATTTGTGTACATTCTTTTAATTTTGTACAATCACAAATTAATTTCTCCTTAGATGTTCTGAGGCTGCAATTGTGTTCAGCCAACCCACTCCCCTTTGGTTTCAGTATTCTGGTTATACTACCACTAATGCCCCTAGTAGAACCCTCTGACTTTTGTTCACTATTGCTTCCTCTTATCCCCCACTACCTAATTTAAAAGTTCCTCTATGTTTTTGGCCATCCTCTCTCCCAACAGAGCTGCATCCTCCCCATTTACAGGTATGTGCAGTCCATCCCTATTATAAAGCCAGTAACCGACCATAAAGTCAGCCCAATTCTTCAGGAACCCAAACACCTTCTTCCTCTACCAGTTCCTCAACCACTTGTTCAGCTCCCTAATCTCCTGCTGCCTCTCTGGTGTGGCTTGAGGTTCAGGCAGTATTTATGAGAATATCACCTTGGAGGCCCTTTTCTTTATTATAGCACCTATGCCCCATAAATATTTTTTTTAGGAAGCTCCACCTTCCTCTAACTTTGTCATTGGTACCAATGTGTACCAGGACAGCTGGGTCCTCCCCAGCCCCACCCAACAATCTGTCTATCCGATCCATTATGTGCCAAAGGGCAAGCACCTAGTAAAGAAACCGTTCAGCAATCACAGCCTTATCTGTCCTTTTAATAATTGAAGCTCCCCTACCACCAGAATCTGTCTATTAATATCCTTAGCCTTTCCCCTGTCTTCACTGAAGGAGTTGTTCCCCTGGCAGCTAGAGGAGTCGCTCTGCTGCAGCAATGCTACTCCTTGAGTGACCTCCACGTAACTCAACAGAGCGTATTTATTGGGACATGCTGGCTCAGGACTGCACACTCAATGCTTTTCCCTCTACGCCACCGAACTGTCACCCATCTGTTCTATTGTGTGCACCTCTGTATCTCCACCAAACTCTGTGCTGGCCCCTGCCAGCACCTGATGGGTACAGTTCAAACTCGCTTTCAGATTAGTGATACTTTGCAGTGTTGCCAGCTTCTTCCTCAGATTCAAGACCTGGGTTTCCAAGGAAGCAACCAGTGGTGTACTCACTTTTGTTCCCAGCAGTTTAGACATTAATGGCTGTGTGTTGAGTTATTTTGAGGGGACAGCAAATTTACACTGTTATACAAGCTGTACACTCACTAATTTGACAGTGTTGTCACATGAAAAGATATAATGAAATATTTACAAAAATGTGAGGGGTGTACTCACTTTTATGAGATACTATATTTTGCTAATAAGAAGTATAATGTATTTGCTTAATCTTAATATTTTGCATTGTATTTTTAAAAAACTCAATAAAAATGAATAATAAAAAAAAAAAAAAAATCCCAGACAACAAACAAAATGCTCAAAATGTTTCGTTCTTCCAAAATGTGAGTCTGTTTTTTATTATTTTAATAAACTAGTGTTTTAAAACGTTATTACGCTATGTGAGTTTTGTTTTCTCCTTGCATGGCATATGAAACTACACGTTTGGCTTATGCTGGATTACCCATGGGAGAGGAAGCCGTGCGGACCCCCCCCTTTTCTTTCCACCATCTGTTGATGACATCTGACAAGACGCATTTCCCAGAACCAGTGGTTATTATGCTTTTTTGACTTGTCTGGCGCACGCCATTTAGGTCAATTCTTTCCGGTAAGCCTCCTCTACTCCTGGTGTTGGCCCCAACACTGATGTATAATCTATGCACACTTGTGGTCTCCCTTCTGCCCACTCACCAGATTTGGTGCGACTAAAATTCTGTGAATACCATGTGGCCATGCATCACCCCCTTTGAACTCTGTTGATGTTTTCTTCACTATTTTTCTACACATTTTTTATGGACTTCTAAAGTTTCATGTTTTTTATGTTTGGTGTCTGGCTCATGGAACCAGCATGGGTTTCTATTAATCACTGGCACATCTGATGATTAAGTATTATTGTGTATTTACGTTATATGTGATCAACACTGATTAATTATTTGACACTATCCATTTTATGGTCATACATTTTTTGGTAGTATTCACCATTTTTATATGTCTTTATTGTAATACACACGGCTGTGGATGTGATATATAGCACCACACTTTTGTTTCTTTTGTTTTTTTTCTGCCTTAAGTCTATAGGTGCGTTGGCTGCTTTTCACTTTCTTTCTAAACGTAGCGCTGTACTTAATTTTTATTTTCACTTCTTGGAGCTGGAATGCCACCACTCATTTGCACTCTATCCCCTTTCCTTCTTCACCCTTTACTCCATTTCTCTCAATTCTTTTCTCTCTTTCCCCTTCTTGCTACAGTGTTTTCATAATGCTTATGCATTAGACTTTCTTGTTTTTAAAAGTAAGGTTTCTTATTTACTCTGTTGACAACCCTAAAGTGATCCATTCCAGCTATACTTTGACATTGGTGTAAGTGATATCTACTGTATCAACAACTGCCCTTTTGCCTGTCTCAATACCTATACATGCAGCTGTCTTGTGATCATTCATTTTTTTGTAGTTTTGGATTCATGTAAACTGTCATCTGATCTCTCGATAAAAAAAATATTGAACAGGAAAAAAAAAACAAACCTGGTTGAAGTCTGGTTGAAGGGGAGAGTATTGATTACCAATTCTGTCTATTTCCAAGGCTAATATGTAAGAGGTTGTCAAAAAGGGACATGGCACCCTTGAGGGCAATACAGGAAAAACACCACTCTGTACACATACTGGTGCTGCCACAGATGTAATAATTACTTTAGCATTATTGAGATAAGCTGTATGTTTTGTTGCAGAACAGTAGGAATCTCAAGGACAGGGTCAATGGCATTGTATTCTGGCATCATTTATTTTGCAAGTATAATTTATTTTTTAACTTACATTATTCATTGGCTAAAATACAGTAGTGGTAACTCGATGTGATTCATTATAATTTAATTAAAAAAATAACATTTTTGGTAGTTTTTGCTGTGATACCTGATTTTTTTTATCCATCAGTAATAGGTTTAAATGGTGGGAGTTGTAGCCACAACAGATTTAAAAGCTAGAAGAAACTTTACACTTTAAAAATATAAAGCCTTCAACTTTGTACACATTAGTCAGTGGAACAACAGTTTTATTAATAAAGTTTGTCTTTTTTCACAGTACCACATTGCATTGACTTAAAAGTTTAATAACATGTCAAAAACAAATACACAAAAACACATTCAACCAGGGCAGTACATGAGCAATTGAATAGGCAGCAAAAAAAAAAAATGTAAGCCTTTTACCATATCTGCTCTGCTGCTGACAGCACCTTTGTGGTCTGCGGACTCTGCCTGCAGTGTATCAGTATTCGTAAAAGTACCAAGCATATGAGTACAACATGCGTAAGAAAATGCCTGGCTCTGGATCACAAAGCTCTGTCAGAGCAGCACCTCAATGAGACAAGTTGACAGCAAAAGACATGCACTTCTCCTTCCTCTTCCTCAAGGGAGCATAGCAACCACTTTCTTCTATAGTGCTTTTGTACGTCTGCCATTTTCTCCTCCTTCTGAAGGGCATATAGCAGCTACTTTCTTTTAGAATTCTGCTTTTAGAATTCTGCTAGAGTACCCTTCTCCACCTTCCTAAAGGTGTGGGGCAACCATTTTTTTTTTTTTTTTGGAAGAATGGCAATGCATCGTTTTCCTTCTGCTCCTTGTCTGCTAATTCTGCTATAGGAGGAGAAAAGTTGGGGTACTGGCAGTGAGGAGGAGTGTTGTGGTGTTGATGGTGAAGAGGAGGGTTGGGGTTCAATGCTGGTTCAAATTAAAATAAGCATAGAATCCTATGACTGCCTGCCCCTCCACAATCTTCTTACAGCTAGGAAACAAATCAGACAAGCAGTCTGGCATCGGATATTGAATATTATAGACTATAGGTTGTACATGTTATGTTTGTGGCTGCTACATGCAATTGTCTTATATGTTATTTTCATTTTATTTGTATTTAAATGTTCTACTTATAAGTCAGTCCCTGCCCTGGTAAAGCAAAGGCTGGCAGGGATGGCAATGTAAACTGGGTACCACTTAAAAAAAAAAAAAGATAGTCCTAGGAATAAACTCACCTTGTCTGTCTATCAACAGCAAAGGGGTAAGGACTGGCAGAAACC
Organism: Aquarana catesbeiana; assembly: GCF_042186555.1. Classification (NCBI taxonomy): domain Eukaryota; kingdom Metazoa; phylum Chordata; class Amphibia; order Anura; family Ranidae; genus Aquarana; species Aquarana catesbeiana. The sequence continues at coordinate 223,006,742 of NC_133330.1, read as the reverse complement.
AAAAGTTAAAGTCCAAATGTACCCCCCCCAATCCTCTGATCATTGGGTTAAGGAAAAAAATTAACTAAATCCTCATTTTTACTTATCTTAAACTGCGGTCACATGATCATTTAGCCCTAGGTCCTTATCTGTCATTGTTTACTTCCTCAATGGGTCTTTCTTCTAGGTGTCCATATCACTGCCTGCATGGCTGTCCAGTAGTTTTTTTTAGGATTTAGAAGAGATTCAGAAGAGATCTGATGTTGGACCAAAAGGAGTGAAGAGGACCAGCCAGCAAAGGATAACATTAGCAAGGGAACTGGATGGGTTACATAGATAAGTGTAACTGACTTCACCAGGTACAGAAAAGTTATCAGCTGGCAGGATGAGTTGGGGGTGGGGGGGGGGGGGTGTAAGGCAGGGATGTGAAATGTATTAATTCTGTCTGGAAGTGGGCTTTGAGTATTAAATTCCATGGCCATAGGATGCCCACTCTTCCCTAAATCTTTCTTACAGGTCACACAAATAGAAACAAAGTAACATAGTTATCAACATAGGTTGATAAAAGACACAAGTTCATGGAGTTCAACTAATAGAAAAAAAACATCTAAGAGAATCTGGGGAGCTGTTTTTTGTTTTTTTTTCATCCTACCAGTGGTGAATCGCGCAGGTGTTGCTGATACGAGTCTGACAAAGCATTTCTCCTCTTACTTGCAAGTGCTGAAAATACTCCATTCTCCTCCTCCTCAGGGATGAATAGCAATGCTGCTAATGCATTTGATTCCTCCTCCTCTTCAAGGGCGTGCAGTAGCCACTTGATTTTTTATTTATTTTCATGTGCTGATAATGCACTCTGTTCTTTCTCCTCCTCAAGAGCACTGAGCAGCCATTTTTGTTTTATAGAGCTGCGTATGCATCCTTTTTCTCCTACTCCTCTTCTTTAAACTGGTACTTCACAATTGAAATAAAAATTATTTTTAACATTCATATAACATGGGCACTTTTATCAATGTATTGTGAGAAGTATTGATTCTAGCTGCATTCCTGTTCTCCTGCAATCTGCATGTATATCATATGTATATATCATATGTCTACTTTTAGTGACACCATGCAATATATGGTGTCACTCAGCATCCCCTAATATCTATTGATCCACAGAGGAAGGGCATGCACAATCAGGTGTATTCCCCTGAATATATGCAAGTGAGGCACACAACTATGAGCCAAGCTGACAAGCATGTTGCTGGTGTTCTGGTTTATCTTCATTATTGACTTTTGCATGGGATCACCATAAAGCCATTCACCCATCATTCACTAGGTTTACCAATAATTGTATGTAAGGTATGGGTTGATGTATTTTCTAAAGAGGTGGGCATTGATCTCAAGGGAAATGTTTAATGTCAAGCCCACACATCTTACTTTTCCAAAAAAAAAAAAAAGCCTATCATGCACTGTAATTCTGAAGGATAAAAGACAAATATGCAGTAAGTGCAGAAATCAAGGCGTAGATTATGTAGGTATGTTAGTTTTATCAGTATAAATAATTTGGCACTTGACATTTCAGTTGATATGTGTGGTAGTTGTTTTTTTACACCCTAAAGGTGCAAAGCAGCTACTCTATTTGATAGCGCTGTTACTGCACCCTTTCCCTCCTTCTCCTTCTAACTGGTATAAAGCAGACTTTTTTTTTAAGGGCATTTTAGGTGGTCCTCTCTCTCTGAGTCCCAGCGAAACTTGGTCCTTTCACAGTAGGATAGCGGAAAAGCAGGAAAACCCAAACACTGGAAAACACTGGACACTGGAATAACTGGACGCTGGTGGGCACAGCAGCAGATAATATGCAGCAGACACAAGGCTCTTAGCAGCAAAGTACTCTGTAGCTTGGTCTCACCACAACACTTGGTACAGCAACTCTCACTACAGCAACAGCAGTAGCAGCCCTCACCAGAAGGTTCATTGTAACAAAATCCTCAGCCCTGATTCCCCTGTAGTCATCACAGCAAACAGCCCTCCAATGCAGCGTGCAGCGCCAGTCCTGCAGCTTTCTCACTCTCTCTGCTGGAGCAGCATGCACACTACAGTCTATCTGGCTCTCAGCAGCAGACAGTCTCACCTTCAGCAGCACACATTTTCCTATGCTCTTAACATAGCTACAAAAAATAACAGCACCTCTTAGCTCTGGGATTCTGTACGACAAGCCCAGCACAGCTTTTGGCACTTTTTCTGCCCAGTACCCTCCTGGCTCATGGCACCTGCAGCCACAGTTTCAGCCATGAGCTCTGTACACATGCTCACAGGCTCAGACACACACACACTATAAGCTGCACAGTATGCTCTTTCAGGTGCCCTGGTCTGAATGCTGGTTCTGGCCAATCTCCTATTTTCCCATTAGGTTCAGTGAGCAGGGCTTAGCTGCCTGGGCTCTGCTGCCTAATAAATCCCTCATAGCCCTTTTCTATGGGCGTGTCTAGTCCAGGCTACTCTGCAGCCAATTAAAGTAGACTACAACTAGATGGGGATGCGCTTCCCTGGTCAATGCCATTATATATAAAAATCAAAGTTCTATCTCTATGTGGTAATATTAACATCTAGCTAGTTGAAACTTGCTAGATGTTAATATAACCACATAGAGATAGAACATTTATTTTTATATATAATGGCATTGACCTCATCCTATAGGTATACCTGATATGCTCATTAACATACTTTTTATGATTAAAGTGGCCTTTTGGTGCGTAGGGAAGCGCACCCTCGTCTAGTTCTAGTCTAATTTTGCCACAGTTAAGTATTATCAATATCACAGGCTTTTGTATATAGCCAATTAAAGTACTTCTTCCTCACAGGCAGAACTGTCTGTGTAGCTAAGAGGGAAATTACTTGCCATGTAGCTTAATGAAGCCTGGTTGGAGCCACAAATGTAAATCATAAGAGTGCTACATAGACAAAGAACATAGAAATATTATCAGCTGACATTGTGTCAATGTTTTTTTTTTCACTTATCAAACAGATGTAACAAAACTCTTTCAATGATATACAGTATCTCACAAAAGTGAGTACACCCCTCACATTGTTGTAAATATTTTATTATATCTTTTCATGTGACAACACTGAAGAAATAAAACTTTGCTACAATGTAAAGTAGTGAGTGTACAGCTTGTATAACAGTGTAAATTTGCTGTCACCTCAAAATAACTCAACACACAGCCATTAATGTCTAAACCGCTGGCAACAAAAGTGAGTACACCCCTAAGTGAAAATGTCCAAATTGAGCCCAAAGTGTCAATATTTTGTGTGGCCACCATTATTTTCCAGCTGCCTTAACCCTCTTGGGCATGGAGTTCACCAGAGCTTCACAGGTTGCCACTGGAGTCCTCTTCCATCTCCTCCATGATGACATCACAAAGCTGGTGGATGTTAGAGAGCTTGCGCTCCTCCACCTTCCGTTTGAGGATGCCCCACAGATGCTCAATAGGGTTTAGGTCTGGAGACATGCTTGGCCAGTCTATCACCTTTACCCTCAGCTTCTTTAGCAAGGCAGTGGTCATCTTGGAGGTGTGTTTGTGGTCGTTATCATGCTGGAATACTGCCCTGCGGCCCAGTCTCTGAAGAGAGGGGATCATGCTCTGCTTCAGTATGTCACAGTACATGTTGGTATTCATGGTTCCCTCAATGAACTGTAGCTCCCCAGTGCCAGCAGCACTCATGCAGCCCCAGACCATGACACTCCCACCAACATGCTTGACTGTAGGCAAGACACACTTGTTTTTGTACTCCTCACCTGGTTGCCGCTACACACGCTTGACACCATTGAACCACATAAGTTTATCTTGGTCTCATCAGACCACAGGATATGGTTCCAGTAATCCATGTCCTTAGTCTGCTTGTCTTCAGCAAACTGTTTGCAGGCTTTCTTGTGCATCATCTTTAGAAGCATCTGGGACGACAGCCATGCAGACCAATTTGATGCAGTGTGTGGCGTATGGTCTGAGCCCTGACAGGCTGACCTCCCACCCCTTCAACCTCTGCAACAATGCTGGCAGCACCCATACATCTATTTCCCAAAGACAATCACTGGATATGACGCTGAGCATGTGCACTTAACTTCTTTGGTCCACCATGACAAGGCCTGTTCTGAGGAGAAACTGTCCTGTTAAACTGCTGTATGGTCTTGGCTACCATGCTGCAGCTCAGTTTCAGGGTCTTGTCAATCTTCTTATAGCCTAGGCCATCTTTATAGAGAACAACAATCCTTTTTTCAGATCCTCAGAGAGTTCTTTGCCATGAGGTGCCATGTTGAACTTCTAGTGACAAGTATGAGAGAGTGAGAGCGATAACACCAAATTTAACACACCTGCTCCCCATTCACAACTGAAACCTTGTAACACTAAAGAGTCACATGACACCAGGGAGGGAAAATGGCTAATTGGGCCCAATTTGGACATTTTCACTTAGGGGTGTACTCACTTTTGTTGCCAGCAGTTTAGACATTATTGACTGTGTGTTGAGTTATTTTGAGGGGACAGCAAATTTACACTGTTATACAAGCTGTACACCCACTACTTTACATTGTAGCAAAGTGTAATTTCTTCAGTATTGTCACATGAAAAGATATAATAAAATAATTACAAAAATGTGAGGGGTGTACTCACTTTTGCAAGATACTGTATTTAATATGCTGAAATGGAAAAAAGAGGAGAAGATCGTTCTTTTTTTGTTTCACGATTGTGTGACTTACACTTAAAGCTATTACCTTGAAAAACCTGTAAGTGAATTCAATAACATACTATATATTATTGTTTAATAGGAAACTTCTTCTTTTTTAATATCAACTAGCCACATTTGAAAAGCACAATATATTGCCAATGCATCAATGACATAAATGTAATAGGAGGTTCTAAGGTTTTATTATGTATTCTGTAAGATTTATTCAGCGCTAATACTCTGTAAATCTCCAGAAAGTTACTAATCAAAGTGTCTTCACTTTAGATCCAGGCACAGTGGCATACTACTGACCAGCATGTATATTTTATAATGCTTCACTTCAATCGCTAAACATTCTTTGTAGAACAATTCAAAGGAAAATCGCCATCCCCACAAGCCTAACAGTACTGCAGGTCAAAAATGTCTAATTCCAAAGGAAGTGGCTCACCGTTACTGCTTTCAAGCTTTACCAGATCATAATTATTTAAACTCGTATTTATTCTGTTCCCATTTCATTAGAATATTAATGAATTACTCTATCAAGTAAGGTACATAGTTAAATATTTGGCATACAGTGTAACTGCCTGTGATCGTAGATTGATACAAAATTTTGACAGAAGTAGACACATGAAAAGGGATAAAACAACGGTGAACAAAATATTTCTCAAATATGGGATTAGCGGCATTATCATACAACTGTTTGATAATTCTAAGTGCCTGCAAATAGACAGGACTTAAAACCCAACTAAACTTTCTGTTTAAATCGGCCAAATACATTCCAGGTGCATAAAAACAAAATACACTGAATTTCCAAAAGTATTGGGACAACTGCCTTTACACGCACATGAACTTTAGTGGCATCCCAGTCTTATGCCCCGTACACACGGTCGGACTTTGTTCGGACATTCCGACAACAAAATCCTAGGATTTTTTCCGATGGATGTTGGCTCAAACTTGTTTTGCCTACACCCGGTCGCACAAAGTTGTCGGAATTTCCGATCGCCAACAACGCGGTGACGTACACCACGTACGATGAGACTAGAGAAGGCCGGTTCAGAACCAAGCGCGGCACCCTTTGGGCTCCTTTTGCTAATCTCATGTTAGTAAAAGTTTGGTGAGAGACGATTCGCGCTTTTTCAGACTCGTGGCTTTCAGATCGTTTTCTGCCGTTCAGTTTGTGCTTGTGGGTTTGTATCTGCTCTTCAGTGCGTGCAGTCAGTTCGTATCGGAGTTTTCTGTGTGATCTTGCCTGCTCGTTGCTGTTTTTCAGGTCGCTCTTCACAGGCCTTGCTGTTCTTCAGTGCGTTCTGTTACTTCGTTCTGAGCAGCCGACCGTTTTCTAGCCATGTTTCGTATGCGTACTCCTCGTAGAGTTCGTGCTGTGCGGGGGCTTGGTGTTGGGGTCCTGATCTTGACACAAGTCCAGTCCATGAACAGGGTGGGGAGGAGTTCATGGACCAAGAATTGGTTGCTTCAGCGTGACCAGTTCTCTCATATGCCTTTGCTCCTTGAGATCCGTGAGAATAATCCTGATGATTTCAGGAACTTTCTCAGGATGACGGACCCCGTGTTTCACCGTTTGTTGGCTTCGCTGACCCCCTATATCAGCAGGCAGGATACCTGCATGAGGCAAGCCATCACTCCGGAGCAGAGGTTGGTCGCTACCTTGCGGTATTTGGCCACAGGGAGAAGCCTGCAGGACTTAAAGTTCTCGACAGGCATCTCCCCCCAGGCTCTGGGGATCATTATCCCAGAGACCTGTTCTGCCATCATACAGGTCCTGCAGAAGGAGTATATGAAGGTAAGATTTTTATCCTTTTATATCACATTTTATTGTATTTAATGTTTGATAACATCTTGTATTTCTTCCCTCATTCCCTAATTACCATGATTGTAATATGCTGTGAATGTCCCCTTTGTCCTCATGCATGCTGGATTGTTATGTAATTATTATGTTAGGTCCTTCATACATATTTGCCCTTCAATAACCTCTCCAGCATGGTGTCTCCTGCCCTATATTCACCTCATGTAGTCACTTAACAATGTATTTTATCAGCTCTATAGTAGTGCTTTACCCCAAACACCCCCTAAAATGTTTGGAAATGTGATTTTTGATTTCAATTCAGGCAGAGTGCCAGAGGGTTTTTTTTGTGGTGTCCCCCAATTTTTATTAACCCTCCCTCCCCCAACTGCTAAGTCAGCTGATCCCAATTCTCTATCTATCCTCAATCATCTATCTGCTGACTTTGCCAAACCCATACACACTATACCCATCTCTTTACTGGTCAGATGTATGGATGAATTCCCCAAAGCATGTAGTGCAAGGGCCTGCCTGTATACTTTCCAATGGTACTGTTTAAAGTTTTGTTATTCTATTATTATCTTGATAGGTAATAGCAGAATGTCCAAATGTCCTCAAATGTGTACAGTGTGTATTTATATCTTTGTATTCTGACACTTCTTACCTGTCCAGTGGGCTGCCAATAGTGTAACTAAGGAGGGGCTGTTACAAGTAATACCCTGTATTTAGGCATTCATCTCTCAATGAAGTGAAGAGGGTTACCTGTCCAAGAGTCCCCCCCCCCTATAATGTTAGAAATGGCCCATGAGAGGGGGGAGGGGGAATATGATAGGTGTACCTTATACTTTGGCCTTGTTAAATTCCCCTTAGTAAATGCTATCTGGAGGTTGCCCCATAATGTTTGTGTCTAATCTGCTTGCCATGTATCTTAGAAAAAATAGTAATGTTTATTGTTTTTTCCTCAACAGTTTCCTTCAACGCCACAGGAATGGCAGACTGTGGCCTCCCACTTTGCCCAGCGGTGGGACTTTCCTAACTGCGGAGGGGCAATTGATGGGAAACACGTCCACATCGTCCCACCACCCAACTCGGGGTCGTACTATTATAATTACAAAGGGTTTAATAGTATAGTGATGTTGGCAGTGGTGTCGGCTAATTACGAGTTCTTGTATGTGGACGTGGGGAAGAATGGCCGGATGTCCGATGGTGGAGTGATCGCCCAGACGGAGTTCTACAGGCGTCTCCAGAATGGCAGCTTGGACTTGCCACCTCCAGAGGACAATGTTGAAGGTCTCCCATTTGTGTTCATTGCTGATGAAGCATTTGCGCTGGGGGACCACCTGATGCGGCCATTCCCGATGAGGACCCTCACCCCAGAACAGAGGGTTTTTAATTACCGGCTGGCCAGAGACCGAAGAGTGGTGGAGAACACATTTGGAATCCTGGCCAGCCGGTTCCGATTATTTCTGACACCCATCCATATGGTGGAGTATAAACTGAACCATATAATACTTGCCTGCTGTGTTCTCCATAATTTTTAAAGAAAACATTCAGCCAACTATGCTGGCTCAGTTGGGCCTGAGGCCGGAATCCCAAATCCATCAACACTGACGGCGCTTGAAAGTGGCCGTCCTTGCTTGCCCTCCCTGAATGCCCGTGATGTCCGGTTACGCTACCTGGAGTTCTTTGCGCGTAGGGGGGCTATCAATATGCCAGACAATCTGTGACACCTTTTTCAAATAAAAAACAACCAAAAGAAAATCTTTGTGGACATTTACTGCTTGTGTTTGTTTTAGCTGACCCTGACAGAAATGTGTTGAGTGCAGAAAATGTCGTGATTGGGTAACCTTATAAAAAACACTGTTGGCTGGTACTTCCTAAATGCAAAAACACATTTCACTACAAGTGCACTTGCAACTGCACTGAACCTGCACTTGTAGTGCAAAGTGTATTTGCCCTTAGGAAATAACCCCCATTTTTGCATAAAACAGCAATTACATCACCCCAAAAGTGTTGTAGTGTTGAGACAATAATCCACACATTCTTGAGTAAGGCACTTTTTTATACCTGCACAATCACATGTGCATTTCCCAAAGGTTTTTAAAACAAACCAACATGTTTGTTGTATAACAATGTTTGCAGTAGCATTCTCAAAAATCGAAATATCCATTTCAGATAAAACAGGCCTGTGTAAAACCAACAAGAAAGCCAAAAAACTTGAACTTACAAAGTTCACATATGGTAAAACCTGAAGGCTATATCAGACATGAGTATTTAGGAACTGTGTTTGATATAGTGTTCAGATGGGGGGAAATCACCCCTGGAAAAGCCAAATTTGGAAGATGCACACCAATTTAGGAATGTCAACATGTGCTATCTGCCATCAGGGGGGATCAAGGGACGTGTTTTGGGGGAGCAAGCCCTTCCTCAATGCGACTTTATAATTGAGGAAGGGGTTGCACCCCCAAAACGCGTCCATTGATCTCCCGTGATGGCAGATAGCACATGTTGGCACACTGTGTGCATCCTCCAAATTTGGCTTTTCTAAACATTGTAAAAATTTTCGTAAGATAAAACAGGTGATTTTGTGGGGTCTAAATTCGCCCCAAAACATCAATGATGTTATTATTTTTTTTAATAACATCAGTGATTTGTTGCTGGATGTTTTGCAATTGGAGATTACACCCCATGATCTCCCCGATGAGTATCTGGGCACTTTCAGATGTAAAGCGTTCTGGATCACGATCACCTAAAAAGAGATAAAGAACAAAAAAAAAGGTCTCAAAAATCTGCCAACATCCATCTCTTTTACCTGAGCCTGTGGTCGCAGACACTCACCTGTTGTGGTGCCAATCTCCACCACGTCTTCTTCTTCCTCCTGCTCAGCTTCTTGGGTTGGTATTTCCCCTTCTTCCAGGGGGGGGGCTCTGGTCTCCTCGGATGAGGGGTGTCCGAGTCTTTTCTCCCCTATGTAAAACAAAAATGGTATACTTAGCACACAGATATTTGATGGCAGAACTAGAAATAGGAAACATTGCTTGGAAGTGGGGTACCATTGTCTATTTTAGCAGAGTTCCAAGATGTATCTTTTTTAGTGTCCTTTTTCAAGCTGCAATACTTTACCTGTTTGGTATATGCTTCACAGATGTAGTACACTGGAGCACCTGTGTGGCCGCCCTAATAAAAAGGGTGTTCTGGGGTCCAACACTAGTGCTCCAGTGTCCAGATGTGAAAACAGCTGTTCAGTGTCCTCTCCTTACACACAATCTAGTTTGCATTTCATTCTAGTAACAAATCCATCTACACAAACAAATATTTGGCATCCAAGTAGGCCCAAAAAAATGTGTGAAAATGCATATGGCCTAAACAATGGTGTTCTAGAGGCCGAAAGAAAAATGTTTGATACGAACGAATAATGGGCCCATGAACATTAAAGTTGACCTTTTTAAACGTTACAATTAATAAAAGCATATGGAGCAGAATGAACGGAATAAAGACAGAAAGAATAGGAACACAGCACAACTACTTACTTTTTTGCAGCACTCTCCGGATCTTTCGGTACTGCTCTGGCTCTCTCAACTTCAGGTCCGACCACCGCTTCCTGAGCTGATGTTTCGATCTTCGGACCCCGAAATTCCGCTCAAGACTCCTGACCACTTTCGCCATGATCTTGGCCTTTCGGATGTTCGGGTTGGGGTAAGGCCCATATTTTCCGTCATAGTCGGACTTCTTCATGATGTCGACCATCTCCAACATCTCCCCAAACGACATATTTGTGGCCTTAAAATGTCTCCTTCTGGATCGGGACGTGCCTGGATCCGGGCTTTCCTCCTCCTCGTTGTTAGAATTATCACGCACCTGTTGTAACTCCGCCATCATGCTCTTCCCCCACTGCGCCGAACGAAAAGGGGCGGGGAATACACTAGAAAGAACGTCAGGGGCGGGCAGAGTTACACGCATGTGCAGTGTGTATAAAGCGTAACACGCGTGCGTATTATGTGCAATCTGTGAGCGGAGGAAGGAGCATTGGACACGCCGATCGTAAGAACGAAGGTAAGAGACAAACTTGTGCCTATACTGCTTCTAGATTGAGGCCTATATTGTAACAAGATTAGGAGAGTTTTGTGTGACATTAGGCTTTGTCTTGTGTTGTGTCTTGCTGTAAACATGGATATCTTAATGAAAGATAATGACTTCATGTCAGTATTCATAGATATGCTAAGTGAGCTGCCCTGTCTGTGGGAGATTACCCACCCCCATTTCAAGAACCAAGCAAAGAGGAAGGCAGCACTGGAGCAATTGTGTGAAATTGTGAAGCATGTGATCCCCACGGCAGACATCACTTATTTAAAGATTTTCATTGGTGGCCTGAGGAGCACATATCTGAGGGAGCGCAAGAAAGTCCTGGATTCACAGAGATCCGGAGCAGCAGATAACATCTATGTCCCCAGGATGTTGTACTACGACAGGCTGCACTTTCTGGCAGGCCAGACTGAACCCAGGCCATCCCTCTCCAGTCTTCCTTCCACACTTCCTTCCCCCCCAGCTGAGGCTTCTGACGCCCAACCTGGGCCTTCCAGGCCACATGTGGAGGAGCCCAGATTGAGCCAGGTATAGCATTCCTCTAAATATTTCTGCTTGTCCAAACAATGATGTTAACTAGATGTTAGTTGGGAGTACTAATTTAGGATTGTGATTGATGATGCAAAAACTAAAACTATGTCCCTTTTTCATACACAGGGAAGTCTCAGCCAGGAGGTGGCCGGGCCGAGCTGGCTGGCTGATATCAAGGTCCCTCCACCCCCCCTGAAAACAGAAAGTGGCAGTAGGAGGAGTACCCTAGAGGAGGCGGCTATAGCATTCTTTTGGAGGGCTACAGAGGTCCTGGGAGCACCACACACCAGGCAGGAGAACATTGCTGCCTTCATAGCATATAAAATGCAGAGGATGGAGGAGGGCCAAAAAGCCATGTGTGAGGCCCTCATATCGGAGGCTCTGGAGAAAGGTATGAGGGGCCAAATTACACCTCACACACATCTTTGGGATGGTCCTCCTCCTCCTCCTGCAGGTCCTCCTCCTCCTCCTCCTTCTCCTCCAGGTCCTCCCAGTCCTCCTCCTCCTGCAGGTACTCCTCCTCCTCCACCTCCTCCTCCAGGTCCTACTCCTCCTCCTGCCACATCTCCAACTGCACAGCCACAGCCCGGAATGAAGCGTGAAAGGAAGACCAGAAAGTGAGGATCCAGTCTGGTCAGCCAAAAAATGCAGCCTCTTGTGGTACCACAGCCTGGTGACACAGTCGTCATCTGCTGCTATCTGAGTCTCTGTGAATCCCGGACCAGACTGCACTCCCTTACATATGGACTCCTCAGGCCACCAATTTTGATGTTGAAGAAGTGATGTCTGCCGTGGGGGTCCCAGGCTTCGCTAATTTCTCATGTTGATCCAGTGTTGCCTTCCTCTTTGTTTGGTTCTGATCCCTTAATAAAGGATTTTTGTTTTGAATTATACTCTCCTATGTGTTTTACTTCAAAAAGGACAGTTTGTTTGTGAGGATTCAGGTACATTTCAAATATACAATGTGAAATGAACAAGGGACACCAACAACAAACAATCTCCTGGAGATTAAATAATACAAGATGTCAATGGTGTTGGGGTAACTTGACACACAAAACACACCCAAAAATATTCTGGAGTAAAAATAAAAATAACATTGAACAAAGATCAGCCTTGGAAAAAATCCAAACATTAAAGAAAAAAAAAGGCTTAAAATCCAAAATAAAAAAAAATTAAAAAATTTAAAACTGTCAGATGTGACAACTAATAACAATATATTCAGGTAATCCCACTAAAAAAACACAAATAAAAGTTTGTGAGAAGTGTGTGTGAATATGAGCAGCAAAACGACTTAATTCTTGTCACATTATAAAGAAGAAGAGAGTGCGCTGTATTAAACCATTTTGAACATTGCAGCGTGACGAAAATGCTGTATCCATTGCGAACGCTAAGTTTACCAGAACGAGCTGTCCCGTGTCGAAATTTCTTCTGAGTATGCATGGCACTTTGTGCGTCGGAACAGGCCACACACAGTCGGAATTGACGCGATCGGATTTTGTTGTCGGAAAATTTTATCTCCTGCTCTCCAACTTTGTGTGTCGGAAAATCCGATGGAAAATGTCCGATGGAGCCCACACACGGTCGGAATTTCCGACAACACGCTCCGATCGGACAATGTCCATCGGAAAATCCGACCGTGTGTACGGGGCATTAGTCCATAGGATTCAATAATGAGTTGGCCCACCCTTTGCAGCTATAACAGCTTCAACTCTTCTGGGAAGGCTGTCCACAAGGTATAGGAGTGTGTCTATGGAAATGTTTGACCATTCTTCCAAAAGCGCATTTGTGAGGTCAGGCACTGATGTGGATGAGAAGGCTTGGCTCACATTCTCCACTCTAATTCATCCCAAAAGTGTTCTATCTGGTTGAGGTCAGGACTCTGTGCAGGCCAGTTATGGACCTTGCTTTGTGCACTGATCTTGGCCTCAAGCTTTGAGCTTTGGGCTTGGCCTCTTAGTTCCAGTGAAGGGAACTCTTAAGGTGTCAGCATACCAAGACATTTTGGACAATTTCATGCTCCCAACTTTGTGGGAACAGTTTGTGGTTGGCCCCTTCCTGTTCCAACATTACTGCGCACCAGTGCACAAAGCAAGGTGACATGGATGAGTGAATTTGGGGTGGAGGCCCTTGACTGGCCTGAACAGAGTCCTGACCCCCAACCCGATACAACAACTTTGGTATGAATTAGAGTGGAGATTGTGAGCCAGGCCTTCTTGTCCACATCAGTGCCTAACCTCACAAATGCACTTTTAGAAGACTGGTCAAACATGCCCATAGACACACTCCTAAAGCTTGTGGATAGCCTTCCCAGAAGAGTTGAAGCTGTTATAGCTGCAAAGGGTGGGTCAACTCAATATTGAACCCTATGGACTAAGAATGGGATGCCATTAAAGTTCATGTGCGTGTAAAGGCAGATGTCCCAATATTTTTGGTAATATAGTGTATGTGCAAAGTTTTACAATGTATGTTCTTTAGAAAGTAGTCACAGGCATAGAAAAGTTTCTCCCTTGGCTATAGCTCAGAGTTGGCAGACATGGGACATGTCAGACCTTTGCAAAGAGACCACTGCTTTCCACACAGACAGCCTGTGTCCCGTTCTGCAGCTGCTGGCAGGGGGCATACTTTCTACTTAGGCTGTGACCACTTTGGAAAGAAAATAAAATAGGCATCAAACACACCTTGTTTTTATGCACATATAATATGTTTAGCTGATTTAAACTGAAAGTTCAACTGGGCATTTAAGTGGTTGTTAACCCTCACATATACCCAGTGAAGTGACTGGCCTCATGTGATAAAGAGATGAAACAAATCCTCCTTCATAAGTTATACCTGTTTATCTGCAGTCTTCTCTTCTCTACATCCATTCAAAGTCCAGCGCACTCTCTTCTTCTTTATAATGTGAGAAGAATGAAGTAGTTTAGCTGCTCATATTCACACAGACTTCTCACAAACTTATTTCTTTATTATTTATTGGGATTTCCTCAATATATTTAGATTTGTCACATCTGACCAAATTAGTTTTTGGTTGTTTGTAATTTTTTTTTTGTTTTCTTCCTGGCTGGTTTTTGTATTTTTTGGGGGGTTTGTTTTTTTTTCAAGGCTGTGTTTTTATTGTTGTTTTTGTTGTGTTTTACTCGATAATATTTTTGTGTGTGTTTTGTGTGTCAAGTTACCACAACACCATTGATATCTTGTATTATTTATAAGGTGTTCCTTGTTAATTTCACATTGTATTTTGAAATGTACCTGAATCCTCACAAACAAACTGTCCTTTTTGAATGCAAACACACATAGGAGAGTATAATTGAACAAAAATTTAATTTATTAAGGGCTCACAACCAAACAAAGAGGGAGGCAACGCTGGAGAAATAGCAGAAATGGGTGAAGCCTTTGGCCCCCAGGGCACACATCAATTATTTTCAAGCAAAATTGGTGGCCTGAGGAGTCCATATATAAGGGAGTGCAGTCTGGTCCAGAAGTCCCAGAGATCCGGAAAGCAGCAGATGACATCTGTGTCCCCAGGCTGTGGTCATACAAGAGACTGCATCTTTTGTCAGACCAGACTGAACCCAGGCCATCACTCTCTGGTCTTCTTTCCACGCTTCCTTCCACGCTGTGGCTCTGGTGGTGGAGTTGGGGCAGGAGGAGGAGGAGGAGGAGGAGGAGGGTCCAACTCACTCAGGTGGGTATTGGGTGTTAGTTCACCACTCACCTCCTTACTTAGGACTTTATAAAGAAGGTCCTCACATAGTTTGCGTTGACCCTCCTGCATGCCCTGCAGTTTGGTGGCAGCCATGCAGGCAAAGGCCTCTTCAGCAGTGGGTAAGGCTCTGAGGGACGCAGAAGCTTCCTGAATGAGCCTGAGCGCTGAATCCTGCATGTGAGTCGCCTTCCTCGCTCTTTTGTATGGAAGGCGGAGGGGAGGAACCTGCGATTCGGTCAGGCTTCGACTTGTCCCAGGCTTCTCCTGGCTGACACATTCCAGAGCCTCCTCCTGGCTGAGGTCTTCCTGTGTATGAAAAAGGGACATAGTTTTAGTTTTTTCTTCATCAATCACACACAATTTTCACCTCCTGACTGTTGCAAATTGAATGTTAACAAATATAACAGACTATCCTTCTGAGCCCAGCATTTTTCATTCTTGTCCCAATTTTTTGTGCCCACTACTGTCTATTGATATGTAAAACACTTTTGTGAAACAGCAATTAGTGATCAATAATGACATCTAGTAAACATCATTTATTTATTGACCAGAAATCTGTATAAGAATGCTATACCTGACTCAAGCTGGGTTCCTCCACTTCTTCCTGGCTGGAAGGCCCAGGTTGGACATCGGAAGCCTCAGCTCGGGTGGGAGGAAGAGTGGAAGGAAGAGTAGAGTGGGATTCCCTGACTTCAGTGTGGTCTGACAGAAATCGCAGTCTCTCATAGTACCACAGCCTGGGGACATAAACGTCATCTGCTGCAGCTCCTGATCTCTGGGAATCCGTGACCTTCTTGCGCTCCCTAAGATAAGTGCTCCTCAGGACACCAATTTTGGACCACCGGCGTCACCAACTCCAGCAGTTTCTCCAGCGCTGTCTGCCTCTTTTGTTTATTGTTGTAATGGGGGTGTCTCACCTGCCACAGACAGGGCAGCTCCCTGTATTTGTCTATGAACAGGGGGGGGAATTGTGGTCGTTGAAGCCATCCATTTTCTCTGCAAGACACAACACAAGACAAACCCTAATGTCAGGACAAACTCTCTTAATCTTGTTACAATATAGGCTTCAATTTAAAAGCAGTATAGGCCCAAGTTTAGATCTTACCTTCGTTCTCACGATCGGCGCCTCCGATGCTCCTTCCTCCGCTCACAGATCGTACGTACTACGCACGCGTGTTACGCTTTATACACACTGCGCATGCGTGTAACTCCGCCGACCCTGACGTTCTTTCTAGTCTGTTCCCTGCCCCTTTTCATTCGGCGGAGTGGGGGAAGAGCACATGGTGGAGACACAGCAGGTGCGTGCTAATTATAGCAACGAGGAGGAGGAGGACTAAAGCCCGGATCCGGAAACGTCCCGAGCCAGAAGGAGAAGATTTAAGGCATTAAATATGTCCTTTGGGGAGATGTTGGAGATGGTCGACATCCTGAAGAGGGCCGACTATGATGGAAAGTATGGACCTTACCCCAACCCGAATGTCCGAAAGGCCAAGATCATGGCGAAAGTGGTCAAAAGTCTGCACCAAAATTTCGGGGTACGTCGATCGAAAGATCAGCTCAGGAAGCGGTGGTTGGACCTCAAATTAAGAGAGCACGAGCAGTACAGAAAGATCCGGAGAGTGCTGCAAAAAAAGTAAGTAGTTGTGCTGTATTCCTATTCTTTTTGTCTTTATTACGTTCGTGCTGCTCCATGTGCTTTTCTTAAGTGTTGTACAGTTTAAAATGGCAACTTTCATGTTCATGGGCACATTATTCATTCGTATCAAACATTTTTCTTTCGGCCTATAAAACACCATTGTTTTGGCCATATGCATTTGCCCACATTTTTTAGGGCCTACTTGTATGAAAATAATTTGGTTGTGTAGATGGATTTGTTACTAGAATGAAATGCAAACTAGATTCTGTGTAAGGAGAGGACACTCAGCAGTTTTCACATCTGGACGCTGAAGCACTAGTGTGGGACACCAGAACACCCTTTTTATTAGAGGGCCCACACAGGTGCTCCAGTGTATACTATAGGGGTGTCTCCATCTGTGAACCTTGTACAAAACAGATAAAGTATTGAAGCTTGACAAAGGACACTAAAAATTCTACATCTTGGAACTCTGCAAAAATGTACACCACTTCCAAGCAATGTTTCCTATTTATAGTTCTGCCATCAAATATCTGTGTGCTAAATATACCATTTTTGTTTTACATAGGGGAGAAAAGACTCGGAGGACACCCCTCATCCGAGGAGACCAGAGACCCCCCACCTCGGGAAGCAGGGGAAATACCCCCAACACAAGAAGAGCAGGAGGAAGAAGACATGGTGGAACTAGTCACCACAACAGGCGAGTGTCTGCGACCACAGGCTCAGGTAAGAGGTGGATGCCGGCATATTTATAATACCTGTTTTTTTGTTGTTTTCTATCTTTTTAGGTGATCGTGATGTTGTGGATCCAGATCCTTTCACCTCGGAAAGTGCACAGATCCTGATCGGGGAGATCATGGGGTGTAATTTAGCATTGGAAAACATCAAGAAAAACATCAATGATGTTATTCAAAAAAATAATAACATCATTGATGTTTTGGGGAGAGTTTAAAACCCCTCCAAATCCCTTTGTTTTTTTGTGTGCTACAATGTTAAAAATGTTTTAGCGATTTTTAGAAAAGCCAAATTTTGAGGATGCACACAGTGTGTCAATATGTGCTATCTGCCATCACGGGAGATCAATGGACGCGTTTTGGGGATGCAACCCCTTCCTCAATAAAAAATTAGCTGAGAGGAAGGGGTTGCTCCCCCAAAACACGTCCCTTGATCCCCCACGATGGCAGCTAGCACATGCTGACATTCGTAAATTGGTGTGCATCTTCAAAATTTGGCTTTTCCTGGGGTGACTTCACCACATCTGAACGCAATATCAAACACAGTTCCTAAATACTCATGTCTGATATTGCCTTCAAGTTCTACCTAATGTGAACTTTGTAAGTTCAAGATTTGTGTCTTTCTTGTTGTTTTGAAACATGCCTGTTTTATCTTAAATGGACATTTCTATTTTTGATTATGCCACTCCAAAAATTGTTATCCAACAAACATGTTGGTTTGTTTTAAAAACCTTTTCTAAATGCACATGTGATTGTGCAGGTATTAAAAAGATTGTTAACCACTTGAGCCCCGGACCATTAAGCTGCCTAAGGACCAGAGGTCTTTTTCCAATTTGGCACTGCGTCGCTTTAACTGCTAATTGCGCGGTCATGCAATGCTGTACCCAAACGAAATTTGCGTCCTTTTCTTCCCACAAATAGAGCTTTCTTTTGATGGTATTTGATCACCTCTGCAGTTTTTATTTTTTGCGCTATAAACGGAAAAAGACCGAAAATTTTGAAAAAAAATGATATTTTCTACTTTTTGTTATAAAAAAAATCCAATAAACTAAATTTTAGTCATACATTTAGGCCAAAATGTATTCGGCCACATGTCTTTGGTAAAAAAAATGTCAATAAGCATATATTTATTGGTTTGCGCAAAAGTTATAGCGTCTACAAACTAGGGTACATTTTCTGTAATTTACACAGCTTTTAGTTTATGACTGCCTATGTCATTTCTTGAGGTGCTAAAATGGCAGGGCAGTACAAAACCCCCCCAAATGACCCCATTTTGGAAAGTAGACACCCCAAGGAAATTGCTGAGAGGCATGTTGAACCCATTGAATATTTATTTTTTTTTGTCCCAAGTGATTGAATAATGACAAAAAAAAAAAAAAAAAAAAAATATTTACAAAAAGTTGTCACTAAATGATATATTGCTCACACAGGCCATGGGCCTATGTGGAATTGCACCCCAAAATACATTTAGCTGCTTCTCCTGAGTATGGGGATACCACATGTGTGGGACTTTTTGGGAGCTTAGCCGCGTACGGGGCCCCGAAAACCAAGCACCGCCTTCAGGATTTCTAAGGGTGTAAATTTTTGATTTCACTCTTCACTGCCTATCACAGTTTCGGAGGCCATGGAATGCCCAGGTGGCACAAAACCCCCCCAAATGACCCCATTTTGGAAAGTAGACACCCCAAGCTATTTGCTGAGAGGCATATTGAGTCCATGGAATATTTTATATTTTGACACAAGTTGCGGGAAAGTGACACTTTTTTTTTTTTTTTTTTTTTTTTTGCACAAAGTTGTCACTTAATGATATATTGCTCACACAGGCCATGGGAATATGTGGAATTGCACCCCAAAATACATTTAGCTGCTTCTCCTGAGTATGGGGATACCACATGTGTGGGACTTTTTGGGAGCCTAGCCGCGTACGGGGCCCCGAAAACCAAGCACCGCCTTCAGGATTTCTAAGGGTGAAAATTTTTGATTTCACTCTTCACTGCCTATCACAGTTTCGGAGGCCATGGAATGCCCAGGTGGCACAAAACCCCCCCAAATGACCCCATTTTGGAAAGTAGACACCCCAAGCTATTTGCTGAGAGGCATGGTGAGTATTTTGCAGCTCTCATTTGTTTTTGAAAATGAAGAAAGACAAGAAAAAACTTTTTTTTTTTCTTTTTTCAATTTTCAAAACTTTGTGACAAAAAGTGAGGTCTGCAAAATACTCACTATACCTCTCAGCAAATAGCTTGGGGTGTCTACTTTTCAAAATGGGGTCATTTGGGGGGGTTTTGTGCCACCTGGGCTTTCCATGGCCTCCGAAACTGTGATAGGCAGTGAAGAGTGAAATCAAAAATTCACGCCCTTAGAAAGTCTGAAGGTGGTGCTTGGTTTTCAGGGTCCCGTACGCGGCTAGGCTCCCAAAAAGTCTCACACATGTGGTATCCCCGTACTCAGGAGAAGCAGCAGAATGTATTTTGGGGTGTAATTTCACATATTCCCATGGCATGTTTGAGCAATATATCATTTAGTGACAACTTTGTGCAAAAAAAAAAAAAAAAATGTGTCTCTTTCCCGCAACTTGTGTCGCAAAATAAAATATTCCATGGACTCGACATGCCTCTCAGCAAATAGCTTGGGGTGTCTACTTTCCAAAATGGGGTCATTTGGGGGGGGTTTGAACTGTCATGGCATTTTATGCACAACATTTAGAAGCTTATGTCACACATAACCCACTCTTCTAACCACTTGAAGACAAAGCCCTTTCTGACACTTTTTGTTTACATGAAAAATATTTTTTTTTTTCCAAAAAAATTACTTTGAACCCCCAAACATTATATATTTTTTAAAGCAAATGCCCTACAGATTTAAATGGTGGGTGTTTCATTTTTTTTTTTCACACAGTATTTGCGCAGCGATTTTTCAAACGCATTTTTTGGGGAAAAAACACACTTTTTAAAATTTTAATGCACTAAAACACACTATATTGCCCAAATGTTTGATGAAATAAAAAAGATGATCTTAGGCCGAGTACATGGATACCAAACATGACATGCTTTAAAATTGCGCACAAACGTGCAGTGGCAACAAAATAAATACATTTTTAAAAGCCTTTAAAAGCCTTTACAGGTTACCACTTTAGATTTACAGAGGAGGTCTACTGCAAAAATTACTGCCCTCGATCTGACCTTCGCGGCGATACCTCACATGCATGGTGCAATTGCTGTTTACGTTTGACGACAGACCGCCGCTTGCGTTCGCCTTAGCGCGAGAGCAGGGGGCGACAGGGGTGCTTTTTTTTTTTTTTTTTTTTTTCTTTATTATTTTTTTGCTTTTTTATCTTATTTTTAAACTGTTCCTTTCATTTTTTTTTTTTTTTTAAATCATTTTTATTGTTATCTCGGGGAATGTAAATATCCCCTATGATAGCAATAAGTAGTGACAGGTACTCTTTTTTGAAAAAATTGGGGTCTATTAGACCCTAGATCTCTCCTCTGCCCTCAAAGCATCTGATGACACCAAGATCGGTGTGATAAAATGCTTCCCCAATTTCCCAATGGCGCTATTTACATCTGGCGAAATCTAAGTCATAAAATGCTCGTAGCTTCCGGTTTCTTAGGCCATAGAGATGTTTGGAGCCACTCTGGTCTCTGATCAGCTCTATGGTCAGCTGGCTGAATCACCGGCTGCATTCTCAGGTTCCCTGTTGAGACAGGAGAGCCAGAGAAAAACACGGAAGACGGTGGGGGGGGCATTCCCTCCCACGGCTTGTAAAAGCAGTCTAGAGGCTAATTAGCCGCTAGGATTGCTTTTACATGAAAGCCGACCGCTGGCTGAAAAGAATGATACCAAGATGATACCTAAACCTGCAGGCATCATTCTGGTATAACCATTCAAAGTCGTGAATGGCGTACCTGAAGACAAAAAAATGGTTAATAATAAAGCACAGTAAACGGTAAAGTATAAATAATTACATACCTGAAAAACAAACATGATAAAACATAATAACAATAAAACATTGCAGAATAGAATACAGTAAAAAAGAGCAGAACAAGAGAGAGAGAATAGAGAGAGAGAGAACAATAAAACAACAACTATTTTTTTTTATTTTATATATTTTTTTTTTTTTTTTATACTTTTTTTGTAACTAACTTTTATAACGGTAACCGGTTCCAGGTTCGGGTCTCTCAAATTGCGATGGCATCTTGGGAGACCCTGTGAAAGTGTGCCTAGTCTGTGCAATGCTGTACCCTACGCTAATACTCAACTAGTGAATGGTAGCGTTCAAAACATTCACCAATGCAAAGACCAGGATTGTCAGGACAGGAGGGACAATAATAGCGGGTGTCACGCCTATATCCGCGCTTGCTGCAGACACAACATCTTTTTTGGGGGGCGTTGGGTAGGGGTACTCGGGAGGACATAAAGAAAATGCCTCTCATGCAGCCGACTGCATTTGGTTGGGGCTGTGAATAGGGGAAGTACGGGTGCTGCAGAAGTGGTGGGTTCCCAATTAGGATTGGCGAATGCAGCAGGAAGGGCACTATGGGCACGACAGGCCTGTGTTTGTCTTCTTGGTGGCAGCGGGACACTACTTGTGCTTGCCACCTCACCAGCTTGAACTGCACTTATGGGACTTGCCACGTCACCAAGTGTTACTGCAGTGCTGGTTTGACTACGACCGGGGTGTACTAGGCCGCTGGCGCTTGCCAGTTCAATAAAAAGCTACCAAAAAAACTGTTAGCGATCGCAGGGATCAGGCCTGACTCTGCGAATGCTGCAGTTTAGTTTAGTGTTTTGTAAGTGACAGTGATCGATCGATACTGCACTTGGGTGGGCTGGGCCGGGCGGAGGGGCAAAATGCAGGTGCTAGCAGGTATCTGGGCTGATCCCGCTAACACTGCGTTTTTGGGAACCCTAAACTGCTGGGGACGCTAGTATAGATCTGATCGGATCAGATATTGATCCATTCAGATACTATACCACTAAGGGAGGCGTATGCTGCATGCGTGGGTGTTAGCGGTACTGGCGCTAATCTGACGCTGCTTGGGGCTGGTGCTTGCCAGTTCACCAAAATACTACCAAAAAAACTGTTAGCGATCGCAGGGATCAGGCCTGACTCTGCGAACGCTGCAGTTTTGCATTTAGTGTTTTGTAAGTGTCAGTGATCGATCGATACTGCACTTGGGTGGGCTGGGCTGGGCCGGGCGGAGGGGCAAAATGCAGGTGCTAGCAGGTATCTGGGCTGATCCCGCTAACACTGCGTTTTTGGGAACCCTAAACTGCTGGGGACGCTAGTATAGATCTGATCGGATCAGATATTGATCCATTCAGATACTATACCACTAAGGGAGGCGTATGCTGCATGCGTGGGTGTTAGCGGTACTGGCGCTAATCTGACGCTGCTTGGGGCTGGTGCTTGCCAGTTCACCAAAATACTACCAAAAAAACTGTTAGCGATCGCAGGGATCAGGCCTGACTCTGCGAACGCTGCAGTTATGCGTTTAGTGTTTTGTAAGTGACAGTGATCGATCGATACTGCACTTGGGTGGGCTGAGCTGGGCCGGGCGGAGGGGCAAAACGCAGGTGCTAGCAGGTATCTGGGCTGATCCCTCTAACACTGCGTTTTTGGGAACCCTAAACTGCTGGGGACGCTAGTATAGATCTGATTAGATCAGATATTGATCCGATCAGATACTATACCACTAAGGGAGGCGTATGCTGCGTGCGTGGGTGTTAGCGGTACTGGCGCTAATCTGACGCTGCCTGGGGCGACGCATATCACCGCCGGGCGATCAGGGGGCTAAACCTTTATTCGGTAATAAACGGCGGGTGCCCTCACACTAAAAAAAATAAACAAACTAACCAGCGTCACCCGTAACACTTATACGGTGATCAGTGGTGAAAGGGTTAACTAGGGGGCCATCAAGGGGTTAAAACATTTATTAGATAGTATATGGGGGTCCCTGTCGCTATAAAACGCTGACGGCGAACCTAAATATTTACCTCACTAGCTAGCGTCACCAGCGACACTAATACAGAGATCAGAAAAATTATCGCTTAGCGACACTGGTGACAGGGGGTGATCAAGGGGTTAAAACTTTATTAGGGGGGGTTAGGGGGGTATTCTAGACATAAAGGGGGCTAATATTCACTGTCCCAACACTGTAACTGTCACAAACTGACACCAATGCAGTAATCAGAAAAAAAAAAAAAAACTGCTGGTGTCAGTTTGTGACAGGGAGGGGGGGGGGTGATTGGGGGGGGATCGGGGGGCGATCGGGGGGGGATCGGGGTGTTTTGTGTGCTTGGCATGTTCTACTGTGTGTGTAGTGTTAGTGCACTCACAGTGAAGTCTTCTCTCCTCGGCGCTGCAACGGAATACCGAGCCGAGGAGAGATGACATCATTTCCTTTGCTGCTGTTTAGCATACAGCAGCAAAGGAAGTTATCTGATTGGCCGGCGGCGATCGCGAGGGGGGGGGCCACGAACGGATGGCCTCCCCCTCACCTCTGATCGCCGGGGGACCAAAGACGACCGCCTCGGGCACCGGGGGGGTCCGATCGGACCCCCCACCCGCAAAAGGCAAATCACGTATATATACGTGATTTTGCCTGTCCGTGCCACCTTGCCGACATAAATCGGCGTGAGGCGGTCGTCAAGTGGTTAATCAAGAATGTGTGGATTATTGTCTCAACGCTACAACACTTTTGTGGTGATGTAATTGCTGCTTTCTTTGACAATGGGTGTTATTTCCTAAGGGCAAATCCACTTTGCACTACATGTGCAGTTTCAGTGCATTTTCAAGTGCACTTGTAGTGCAAAGTGGATTTGCCTTTAGTAAATAACACCCAACAGTGCTTTGTATAAGGTTACACAATCACGCCATTTTCAGGACTCACCACATTTCGGTCAGGGTCATCTAAAACAAACACAAGCAGTAAATGTCACCAAAGATTTGCTTATTTTTTTTTTATTTGATCAAGGTTTCACAAATTGTCTGGCATATTGATGGCCCCCCTACCTGCAAAGAACTCAAGGTATCTTAGCTGGACATCACGGGCACTCAGGGAGGGCAAGCCAGGACGGCGACTTTCAAGCGCCGTCAGGGTTGGTTCATTTATAATTCTGGCCTCAGGCCCAACTGAGCCAGCATAGTTGGCAGAATGTTGCCGTAAAAATTTATGTAGAACACAGCACGCCAGGATTATATGATTCAGTTTATACTCCGCCATATGAATGGGTGTAAGAAGCAGGCGGAACCGGCTGGCCATGATTCCAAATGTGTTCTCCACCACTCTTCTGGCTCTGGCCAGCCGGTAATTAAAAACCCTCTGGTCTGGGGTGAGGGTCCTCATTGGGAATGGCCGCATAAGGTGGTCCCCCAGCGCAAAAGCTTCATCCGCAACGAAGATGAATGGGAGTCCTTCCACATTGTCTTCTGGAGGTGGCAAGTCTAAGCTGCCATTCTGGATATGCCTGTAAAACTCCGTTGGCGATGGCTCCACCATCGGACATCCGGCCATTCTTCCCCACGTCCACATACAGGAACTCATAATTAGCCGACACCACCGCCAATATCACAATACTATTGAACCCTTTATAATTATAATAGTATGACCCCGAGTTGGGTGGTGGGACGATGTGGACGTGTTTTCCATCAATTGCCCCTCTGCAGTTAGGAAAGTCCCACCGCTGGGCAAAGTGGGTGGCCACAGTCTGCCATTCCTGTGACGTGGAAGGAAACTGTGGAGGAAAAAAAAATTAGTCTTTTTGCACATTAAAACATGGAAAGCAGATTAGACACAAACATTCTAGGCCAACATCAAGATAACATTTATTAATGGGAATTTTTAAACACCAAAGTATAAGGTACACCTATCAGATTCACCCTCCCCCACCCCCTCTCATGAGCCATTTCTAACATTATAGGGGGGGGGCTCTTGGACAGGTAACACTCTCCACTTCATTGAGAGATGAATGCCTATATAATGTGTATTACTTTGAACAGCCCCTCCTTAGTTACACTATTGGCAGCCTACTGGACAGGTAAGAAGTGTCATAATACAAAGATATAAATACACACTGTACACATTTGAGCACATTTGGAAATTCTGCTCTTACCTATCAAGTTAATAATAGGATACAAAAACTTGAAACAGTACCATTTGAAAGTATACAGGCAGGCCCTTGCACTACATGCTTTGGGGAATTCATCCATAAATCTGACTCAAAAGAGATGGGTATAATGGACGTGGCCTGCTGCGGACCAGGCTGGCTGCCTGAGTTCCGAGCTCCGCTCCACGGCCTGGAGAACGGCAACCTGCAGCTACTTTCCTCTTCACAGCTCACTCCATCCGAGCGTGAGACGACTGGAGACACTTCAGGGCATGTCGCTGCGGTGCTACAAGCCGCCGAATCCCCGCCGCCTGACCGATTACTATCCGGCCGCCGCCGCCATGCACGGAATCCAAGATGGCGCCGACCCCAGCACTAACAACAGCTCCCATAACGGCCCTACTCGCCTGTCTGCTACATCTACAGCACTGCCTCGCCAGGGAGACCCAGCCACAGCATCCACAAAAGAGTGTATGGACACCCACCCTCCTCCAGAGGAGTCCCTGGGAGGACTGCACCAGGATAGAGGTAAGAGGCTGGCTACCTCCCCTGCACACTGCCCAAACAAGGAGCCACATGCTAAAAAGCAACTATGGTCCCAGATTGTTGCAGGGCCACAGGGATCACAAAATGCTCCCTCCCTGGCTGCTATCCCTGCCACAGATAGCACAGTTTCTGAAGCAACATTGAAATCTATGCTTCTTACACTGCAGCAAGATCTGCACAGGGAGCTCCAATTATCAATGTCCCAAATGCATGACAGGATAGACTGCATAGAAGAGCGTACAGATGCTCTGGAAGAAAATTTGCAGGATTACTCTAAAGCGCACAACGAATTACTAGATGCACATGAGCACCACACGGAAGAAATCCACCACATTAAATTGAAATTAGCGGATTTAGAAGACCGCTCTAGACGAAATAATATCAAATTCAGAGGCATCCCAGAGTAGGTCAAACCAAACGAAATAACACCGTACTTGCAGCAACTCATCTCCGCCTTACTCCCAAATCTCAATGACCGCGACACTTTAATTGACCGGGCCCACAGAATAGCTAAGCCGCCACACCTCTCAGATGACATCCCTAGGGATGTCCTGGCATGCATACATTTCTTCCATGTTAAGGAACAAATCCTCTCCGCTGCCAGATCCTCGAAACCCCTACAGGCCCCTTACACTAACATCAAGCTATTCACGGATCTGTCTCCTGCCACCATGGAAATGCGCAGAGCCTTTGCCCCTGTTACATCTATTCTTCAGCAAAAAAAAATAATGTATAGATGGGGCTTTCCAACTAAACTCCTGGTTACTCACCAACAAAATACCATCCCTATTCTCACTCCGAAAGATGGCTACAAGAAACTTACCAACTGGGGTTTCCTCCCCATTGCTCCTAGAGACAGGGAACAAGCTACCTCTACCAACAAGCCACCGGTTTCTAAGAGCGCCGCAGCCAAAGCGCCCAACAAAATATGACCTAAGGTTATGCCCTGGTCCCCAGCCTTTCTTTATCTCCAGCCTGGGCGAAACACCCTGTTTTATTTCCCATCACCCCTCAGGTTTAAAGTTGTGCTAAGCACACGGTTATTTGAAGTTTGATCACATTACAGATTATTCAACAACTGTTTATTTCTTTTTCAGGATTATAATCTGCTTATATTTGTCTTTTAGTAGCTGATTAATCCTTTGTTCATTTGCCTATAACACATACAGCATTGATTCGTTTCTCTGTGTAATTTACAACTATCAGCGGTAGGTGAAGTCTCTCTCCCTCTGCCCAGGCCCTCATAACTGCTCTGCAACCATGTCACTCTCAATCACCCCCCTTAACGTGAAAGGTCTAAATTCGCCATTTAAACGCAACCTTCTATGGAAAGAAGCATTACAACAGCATGCAGACGTAATTTGTGTTCAAGAAACACATTTTTCCAAACTTAAACAACCCCAATGCAGTCACAAAAAATATCCACATTGCTTCTTTGCGAACGCTTCCAAAAAAAAGAGAGGAGTGATGATTGCCATCAACGCAGCAATAGATTTCAAATTACACCATTGTGAAAGTGATGATGACGGCAGATTTTTAATCCTATCAGCCTCGTTTGACAATCGCCCTCTCACTTTAGTCAACATTTATGCCCCCAGCACAGGCCAAAAAAAAATTTATGCCAACCTCTTTGCCAAACTGACTCCGTTTAGATCTTCACCCTTAATTATTTGTGGAGATTTTAATAAAGTACTTGACCCTTCACTAGACACTTCCAATCCTTCACGTTCTAGGCCCTCAGCAATATCTAATATTCTTAAACAAGAGGACTTATACGACTCCTGGAGGTGCATGCACGATATGGAGAGAGACTACACCTACTTCTCCCCACCACATCAATCTTATTCTCGAATTGACATGTTTATAACGGATAAGCATCTACTACAGTCTATCACCGCTTCCCACATAGGAACCATATCATGGTCTGACCATGCGCCAATCACAATAAAGCTAGCATCCCCTTCACAAATCACCAGACATACGGTTTGGAGACTAAATACCTCCCTCCTTAACAACCCCACTTTTGAGTCTCAGGTGCAGTCAGAGATTGACAATTACTTTCAGCAAAATGTAAACTCGGTAACAGATCACGCCATTCTTTGGAATGCTCACAAGGCTTGCCTAAGAGGTCTTTTCATAAAACTCGGGGCCCAAGTGAAAAAGCAACATTCCCATACTCCTGAGTCCCTCCTAAAACATATCAGATCCCTTGAACTTACGAACAAGAGATCCCCTCTGGTAATATCTCCATAGAACTTAAAAATCTCAGATTACAGCTCAGCGACCACCTTCGCAAAAATTTTGACTATTACATAAAACGACTACGATTATATACCTACTCATCAGCCAATAAACCGGGGAAATTTATGGCCAAGCAATTTAAAAAAATAAATCTCTAGGAAGAGAATAGCCTTCCTTACTGGCTCTCAAGGGCAACGTCTGAATAACCCGCTAGATATTGCCAATGAATTTGGCAATTTCTACACAAAACTCTACAATCTCACGGAAGCAGACCCCCAATCTGCTCCCTCCCAAAATGACATAACAAAATTTCTATCCTCCATTTCCCTCCCCTCTATTTCTTCAGAACAACTTGACCTTTTAGCAGCTCCCTTTTCACAGAACGAATTACAAAAATTAATAAAAAACTTACCACTACATAAAGCACCAGGACCTGATGGACTACCCAATGAGTACTATAAACGCTTTACCCAACTCTTAGTCCCCCATTTATGTAACATGTACAACCAATTTGCTACCACAGGCTCAATCCCTAGGGAATCCCTTGATGCCCTAGTAGTTACCATTCCCAAACCGGGAAAGACTCCAGACAACCCCGCCAACTACCGCCCGATATCACTCCTTAACAGAGATACTAAGCTCTACGCCAAACTCCTTGCACAACGCCTCTCCACCATCATCCCCCAGATTATTCACCCTGACCAAGTGGGATTTGTGCCCGGCAGACAGGCCTCAGATGGAACCAGACGTTTTATTGACCTTATCCAATGGACGGAGCATACCCGAACGCCTTCTCTCTTCCTATCTTTGGATGCAGAGAAGGCGTTCGATAGGGTTTATTGGCCATATATAGAGGCAGTACTCCGTAAATTCGGACTGTCGGGCACCTTTCTTACTGCCATATTAGGTTTATACACCCACCCATCTGCACGTATTTGGACTTCGGGTGTTGTTTCCAACCCCTTCCACATCACAAATGGCACTAGACAGGGGTGCCCGTTGTCCCCTCTAATATTTGCCATGATAATGGAACCCCTAGCACAACTCATTAGAGCTGAACCATCGATCTCAGGGATAAAAATTTGAGAAGTTGACCACAAAATTGGCCTATATGCAGATGACGCGATTATAGCCCTAACCAATCCCCTAGTGTCCCTCCCTGCAGTCCAAAAAGCCCTTGAACTTTTCAGTGTCGTATCTATGTATAAGCTGAATCACAGTAAATCCCTAATGCTTAACCTTGGCCTAGACCCTCAGACTGTAAAATCCATAAACTCTTCCTCACCATTTGCTTGGGCCCCCAACTCTTTTCTCCCATATTTGGGAATCCATCTAACATTCCCCAGCCGATTAATATTGAGAACCAACCTAGAAGACCTCGTGGGCAAGCTTACACGACTAGCAAATGAACTGAGTAAGGTTCCAGCCTCCCGGGCTGGTAGGGTAGCTCTGACAAAAATGTATTTACTTCCGCATGTTTTATATTTTTTTCGTACAATACCCCTACCTATAGCACAAAACCAGATTAAGAAACTCCAAGGGATTATTAATAGCTTCATTTGGCAACGAAAGCGCCCCAGAGTGAAAAAAGCTATACTTGTAACCCCAGTCCAACAAGGAGGATTGGGCGCACCAGACATTCAAGCATACCACCGAGCAACTATTTTAGAACAACTAAAATCTTGGTGGTCAGATAACCACCACACAAACTGGAAACAAATCGAAGCCACCATACTGCTTATGGACACTAAAATTTTCCTTGCCGCATTATGGCTTAACTTTCATCCCAAGCGATACCCTCTAGATACCATCACGTCCTCTATCAGAGTCTGGTCTGCACTATTACAACTCAACAGAGGGATCTCAATAGCCACCTTATCAACACTACCCATTGAGGCACTACACCTTATCTCCCCAGACTCACCCCTCTCGGAATGGACAAAAAACGGAATCACAAGCTTTGATATGCTTTTCTCGCCTTCAGGTTTACATACCTTTGAACATCTACCACAGCAGTTTGGATTATCCAAACACACGTTCTTTCTATACTTGAGGATCAGATCCAGCCTGTCAAGGCTGTGCTGGTCACCCTCGGACTGTGCCTTGCTCCCCCTGGTCAAGTTCTACAATCTGGAGACATCCAAAACCAAAGGAATCTCTCTAATATATAAACTTCTCACCAAGCCAGCTTCCGACCTGCTATCTTCCTCCATACAGAATTGGTCATCTTTGTCGGATCACCCACCTCCAGCTCTACAATGGCAAAAAGCCCTCACACTGCCTCTACGCCTATCTCACTGTATTACTCACTGGGAATCATTACAGAAGCTTTTTCATAAATGGTACTTTACCCCAGAAAGGCTAGCGAGGATATATCCGAATACCTCGCCCAAATGCTGGAGAGGCCGTGATAGAACTGGATCTCTTACACACATATGGTGGGAGTGTCACCTCATCAAAAATTTCTGGGGGAAAGTACAGAAACTGATTGGATCTCTGTGTGGCGCATCCCCATCTATGTCTCCACTGGACCTGCTCCTGGGACTTTCAATCCCCAAATGGCCGAAACATTTGCAAACGCTGGTCTTGCACATCCTAATAGCAGCAAGACTAACGATTGGGAAAAAATGGAAAGCAACAGATCCTCCCTTACTAAAGGATACCATTCAATTACTCAACCTGTATTTTCAGATGGAGTTTTCGTTTGCCAAGGCTAACTTGTACGTTAATAGATTTACTAATACCTGGAAACCCTGGATCTCTGACCCAAGAAGTTCACCATTGTCCTAGCAATTATTAACTTTTCCTCAAGTGGTTCCAACATCTGGCATCTTTCCCATCACACAACCCCACAAAACCTTGTTACGATAATCAATGCAGTTCCCTTGTGTTTATCCCAATACCATTACTGCCCTTAGGAGTTCTCCTCCTTACTAGGTTAACAGACTGATAATTGTTAAGATAAACTTGTCTCTGTTCTTGTTGTATACATCCTTATCTAAAGCTAAATCTAAGGCTAAACTATCATTCTTGATCTACCTTGATAGCAGCTACACATAAGTAATCTCTTATCAGTTTTTTTTTGCTGTTTGTTTATATCTGCATAATAGCGCCAGGGTATGCCAAATTGGCGATGTTCTGTACTCTTTTTCTCTCTTGAAATAAAATAAAAACCTTAAATCAAAAAAAAAAAAAAAAAAAAAGAGATGGGTATAGTGTGTATGGGTTTGGCAAAGTCAGCAGATAGATGATTGAGGATAGATAGAGAATTGGTATCAGCTGACTTAGCAGTTGGGGGGAGGGAGGGTTAAAAATGATTTGGGAAAATGAAAAACAAAGGCGCCTCTAAGTGCAGAAGAAAAGCAAGTTTTTAATGCCCAACTGGGTTCAGAAACACTTACAGGATGGAGGATATAATCAGGCACATCATAAATATGGCTGCATTGGAAGGGGTCACGGTGGAAGAACGCCTTCAGGGAGATGGATGTGTTTGTCACTAACAGCAGCGAGGTGAAACACTGGAAGCCGCTGTGAAGCCGGCGTCGTCAGCGGGGAGTAACGGCGTACCCGGAAGTGATGTCATCCACTGAGCGGCTCCGCAACCAGCCTGGGCCGCAAACACACAGCCAGAGGGGGGATGTGATGTCATCAAAGACCTCGCTACTGTTAGTGACAACCACATCCATCTCCCTGAAGGCGTTCTTCCACCGTGACCCCTTCCAATGCAGCCATATTTATGATGTGCCTGATTATATCCTCCATCCTGTAAGTGTTTCTGAACCCAGTTGGGGCATTAAAAACTTGCTTGCACTTAGAGGCGCCTTTGTTTTTCATTTTCCTATAGATCCTGCTTCAGCCTCTTAAAGCTGCAGCCCTTTGTGCTGAAGATATTACTTCACGACCATATTATCATCTTTGCCAGCACCTCTTTGGACTGCCCCCTCATATAGAGACATTGTTTAGACTACGTTAGTCTTGTGCGCCCTATATACACTTTCTTATTTTAACTGTTCTTATATGATGAAGCCAATTTTAGGTTGACGCACAGACTTTTGTATCTATGTATTAATTTTTTGTCTCTTTTTATATCAGTTGATAATTTTTTATGCATATATGTATACATATACATATTTTTATATTATTTATGTGTGTATCTCCACTTTTCAGCATTCTGATTTATTGTTTTTATTCTTTTTCACCTATCACATCTATTCCCCTTCATCCATGGATTTTCTGTCCGAAATAGACTCCCTAAAATACTCTAAAATAAATGACCTTTTGGCCATTATACCTAAGGAATTTTTTAAATCCATCCCTCATTTTTTTCATGTAGAATATAAATCCCTTTGCTCATTGTTTCGTAAACTGGAGAGGCTAGTCATCTCCGCCAACCAGCAGTGGTGGGATGAATTCTTTCTTCTTAAATATCTGTCCGCTCATATTACTCCCAGGGGTCTTAGAATTTTAAAAACATGTTCCTTTTTAGACCTAGAGTCACAAAGAGAATGGTCATCCATATTGGAGTTTTGCACTAATAAATGGATCAAAATCATCTCTGCACAGAGACATATCAAATATGAACAATGCACCCACCAAATAAAAATAGTATTCTCCCAAATCGCAGAACTTACCACTCATTTACCATCCCTTTGGTTGTCTATCCTGACTAAAAAAACTCAGAAGAAGGAAGACAATCTGATTAAACATAAATTGGGGAAATTTAGCAGAGATTTGAAAGACTACAGCAGCAACAATATTTTCTCTTGGAAACGCAAACCTACCCATGATCTTCCATCCCTCATGGATATTAATCCCTTCGCTACCATTGTTCCTCGAAAAATAATCTCTTCTAAAAAAACATCTGCTCCTAAAAAAACAGCTGTTTCCGAAATTAACACCATTGCTTTATCACCTACACCACCGACTTCATCTCCTATCGACAGCTCAGATCTTGTTCAGTTAACACAGGAGGCGCATGCAACCTCCATTCACACTGCACCTAACGTGCCCCATAACATCTCTGATGCTCCTCCTGTGATCCCTTGCCTAGCAACAACTACAGACAGTCAACATAACACCATTGCTAATAAAACATATACTCCATCTAGAGAACCTTCTGTCTCATCAGTCTCTTTTGGTCCCAATTCTTCACTTATGACACCTCTTGCCACTACTCAATCCTCTGAGCCAACTGCGGTCCCTTTTTTAGTATTCGACCCTCCCCGGGCAAGACCACAAAAAAGAAAACACGAAGGAGAGGATGTCGAGGTAGAGGAGGCAAGCTCCAGCTCAGACCCCAGCAAAAAGAGAGTACTGTTAAAATCTTTAACCTCTCCACTCATGTCTTAACCAAAGATGAAATCTCCTTACTTAGCCGAGGCCTAAATTTTGCTCCATCCGCTGCACCTAATCCCTTTCTTCTCTTCAAGGACTTGAACAAATTTGTTCGCCTCCTTACCCTAAAGAGATTTTTTAACATCCAATCCATTAAACACCGGCCACGCACTGACCCCAATATACCTGATGTGTCATACAACAATACTGATGTCAATATAGAAAGTGATCCTCTTTCCATTTTGGAAGAACTATATAGTCATCCCTTTACTCAATCTCCTCCTCCAGTAGATTCTGAGATTGATTACTCACTATACACACAACATCTAATAACCTCTCCACCTATCCAAAATACCACTTTCAAACCCACTTCGGTTTTTTACCCCACCCAGTCCAAAGGTTCATGTATTGATGCTTTTTACCGCATTGTTCATGCAGAAATACAGGAACTCTGTAATAATAACAAAAATAAAAGAGTTATTTCCAATCTCACTCATTGTGAAAAAAGAGCCCTTGATACACTTACCAACAATTTGGATCTGGTTATTAAGAGTGCCGACAAAGGAGGAGGTATAGTGATACAAAATAGAACTGACTATGTCTCCGAAGCCACTTGATTGCTATCTGATACTAATACATATATCAGACTTAACAAAGACCCATTACCTCTATTTACCCTTGAAGCTTCCTCTCTTGTCAAGAGAGCACTGAATGACAACATCATCACTCAACAAGAAGCCTCCTTCCTGGTCAAAGAAGTACACTTTACACCCTATTTCTATCATCTGCCCAAGGTGCATAAAGACCTAAAAACACCACCTGGGCGACCGATTGTGGCGGCAATGGATAGCATTAGTAGTGGACTCTCACAATATATAGACCAGTTCCTTCAGCCATTGGCTCAATCCCTCCAGTCTCACATCAGAGATGGCGCTCATCTGCTGGAGATTTTATCCATGTACTCTTGGGAAAACAACTATCACTGGGCCTCCCTAGACGTACAATCTTTATATACATCCATACCCCATGAAGTGGGCCTCAATGCCCTACAGTTTTTCCTTTGTCAAGACCCCATGCTGAATCCAAGACAAGCCTCCTTCATTGTCGAGGCTACGTCCTTTTGCCTCACACATAATTATTTCAAGTTTGAGGATAATTTCTTTCTACAGATAAAAGGGACAGCTATGGGGGTGCATTTTGCACCCTCATTTGCTAACCTCACCATGGGGCACTGGGAATACCAATATATATGGAATAACAACCCGTTCTTTTCCCACATCGCTTTCTATGGCCGGTATATAGACGATGTGATTATCATATGGGATGGCAGTGCATCAATTTTCTCTGACTTTGTTACATACTGTAATATCAATAACATGGGCCTTACATTTACCTCTGTTATTGATCAAAATAGATTAGCTTTCCTGGATCTCAAACTCTTTTGGGTAGGTAAGGAGATACATGCCAAAAATTACACCAAGCCAACAGCTGGAAATTCGTTCCTTCACTACAACAGCTGCCACCACCCCCTATGGCTAAATAATGTACCTAAGAGTCAGTTCTGTCGGCTAAAAAAGAACTGCACCTTGAAGAAGGACTATGATATTGAAGGTGAAATTTTGAAAGAGAAATTTCTCGAAAAGGGTTTCCCTGTTAATCTTTTAGAAACAGCCTATCAACAATATAAAAGTATACCTTCCATTGAGAATCCTCGCCCACGTCCTAATACCCAGAAGAGTAATTTACGTTTCATTACTCAATTTCATACTCAACATAAGCAAATGGAAAATATTGTAAAAAAACACTGGCCTCTACTACTGCAAGATGAACATCTTCTTCCTACTCTGCCTAACAGACCTTATTTTGCCTACAGAAAGGCACCTAATATTAAAAGTAAGGTAGCGACTAGTAAACTTAAGGCAATACCCTCGCCTCCGGGTCATCACATACCCACGTTCCTAGCTATCTCTGGGATGTACCAGTGCTGTAAGCCTCTCTGCAAAACCTGTAGTTTTGTGGTACATGGCCAGAAAGACTTCCACGTTAAAGGTAAAACATACCCGATAAAAGGTTTTCATACATGCTCGTCTGACCATGTTGTATATTGCCTCACATGTCCCTGCGGTCTGTTTTACGTAGGACGCACCATTCGGCCATTACGTAGACATTTCGGCGAACATCGCCGGTTCATCATAGGTGGATTAGATAATCATAGCGTTCCTAAACACTATCTCCAAGTCCATGATAAGTCCACTGATGGCCTTAGAGTATGGGTTATTGAGGCAATGCCAAGAGACCTTCCCCCAGCTGAACGCTATAGAAGATTATGCCAGAGAGAAATGTACTGGATTTTCTTACTAAATGTTTTAGCCCCTGGAGGGTTAAACGAGGATTTTGAAGTTAGTGCCATACTCTGATATTATATTCCCCTTCCATCTTTTTATAGACATTTACCTAGGCCCCTTTTTTATTATAATTGCCAATGCTTACTCACGTTTGTTTTAATATTATTGTTGATACATATGCCCCTTCTGCTCTAATTTTAATATTAATTCTAATACCACACCTATACTGTTATACACATATGCCTGCACGTTCTAATTATTCATATTATGCATTCGTGCATGCATGGTTTTTGGTCTCTGATTGTCAGACATCCTGTTTTGAGCCCAAGTTTTTTTTTTTTTTTTTTTTTTTTTTCAACTTTTAATTGCTCTAATCTTACGATTTCCCCTACTTCTAACTTTTCTCATTTTTTCCATTTTCCTCAAATTGATTATTTTCTCCCTTAGGCTAATATTGCCTCTTTTATTCTTTTAAGAATGCTGTTAAATGTGTATTTATGTATTTAAATGCTCTCATTGTCACGAATTTAACTCTGTATTGCTGCCCCCGCCCCCGGCCAACCCACTGCTAGTATATATATCACTCTCAGTCATCACTATAGCTACAGGTTGATAAAGGAACGATTGACGGTTCCAAAACACGTCCCTCTTTGATGACATCACATCCCCCCTCTGGCTGTGTGTTTGCGGTCCAGGCTGGTTACGGAGCCGCTCAGTGGATGACATCACTTCCAGGTACGCCGTCACTCCCCGCTGACGACGCCGGCTTCACAGCGGCTTCCAGTGTTTCACCTCGCTGCTGTTAGTGACAACCGCATCCATCTCCCTGAAGGCATTCTTCCACCGTGACCCCTTCCAATGCAGCCATATTTATGATGTGCCTGATTATATCCTCCATCCTGTAAGTGTTTCTGAACCCAGTTGGGGCATTAAAAACTTGCTTTTCTTCTGCAAAACCTCTTTGATGACATCACTTCCCCCCTCTGGCTGTGTGTTTGCGGTCCAGGCTGGTTACGGAGCCGCTCAGTGGATGACATCACTTCCGGGTACGCCGTCACTCCCCGCTGACGACGCTGGCTCCACAGCGGCTTCCAGTGTTTCACCTCGCTGCTGTTAGTGACAAACACATCCATCTCCCTGAAGGCGTTCTTCCACCGTGACCCCTTCCAATGCAGCCATATTTATGATGTGCCTGATTATATCCTCCATCCTGTAAGTGTTTCTGAACCCAGTTGGGGCATTAAAAACTTGCTTTTCTTCTGCACTTAGAGGCGCCTTTGTTTTTCATTTTCCTATAGATCCTGCTTCAGTCTCTTAAAGCTGCAGCCCTTTGTGCTGAAGATATTACTTCACGACCATATTATCATCTTTGCCAGCACCTCTTTGGACTGCCCCCTCATATAGAGACATTGTTTAGACTACGTTAATCTTGTGCGCCCTATATACACTTTCTTATTTTAAAAATGATTTGGGGACCACCCAAAAAAAAGCCTCGGGCACTCTGCCTGAATTTAAAGCACCAATCACATTTTAAAACATTTTAGGGGGTGTGTGGGGTAAAGCACTACTATGGAGCTGACAAAATACATTGTTAAGTGACTACATGAGGTGAATATAGGCCAGGAGACCATGCTGGGGAGGTAAGTGAAGGCAAATATGTATGAAGGAGCAAAATAATTATTACATAAAAATCCAGCATGCATGAGGACAAAGGGGACATTCACAGCATATTACAATCATGGTAATTAGGGAATGAGGAAAGAAATACAATATATTACCAAACAATAAATACAATAAAATGTGATATTAAAGGATAAAAATCTTACCTTAATATACTCCTTCTGTAGGACCTGGATGATGGCAGAACAGGTCTCTGGGATAATGATACCCAGAGCCTGGGGGGAGATGCCTGTTGAGAACTTGAGGTCCTGCAGGCTTCTCCCTGTCGCCAAGTACCGCCTCTGCTCTGGAGTGATGGCTTGCCTCATGCAGGTATCCTGCCTGCTAATATAGGGGGTCAGCAAAGCCAACAAACGGTGAAATATGGGGTCCGTCATCTGGAGAAAGTTCCTGAAATCATCAGGATTATTCTCACGGATCTCACGGAGCAAAGGCATATGACAGAACTGGTCACGCTGAAGCAACCAATTCTTGGTCCATGAACTCCTCCCTACCCTGTTCATGGACTGGACTTGTGTCAAGGTCAGGACCCCAACACCAAGCCCCCGCACAGCACAAACTCTACAAGGAGTACGTATACGCAACATGGCTAGAAAACGGTCGGCTGCTCAGAACGAAGTAACAGAAGGCACTGAAGAACAGCAAGGCCTGTGAAGAGCGACCTGAAAAACAGTAACAAACGAACAAGAACACAATGACTCAAATAAGTCATGCGTAGCTTGCTTGCATGCACTGAAGAGCAGATACAAACCCACAAGCACAAACTGAACAGCAGAAAACAATCTGAAAACAGCGAGTCTGAAAAAGCGCGAATCGTCTCTCACCAAACTTTTACTAACACGAGATTAGCAAAAGGAGCCCAAAGGGTGCCGCGCTTGGTTCTGAACTGGCCTTTTCTAGTCTCGTCGTACGTGGTTTACGTCACCGCGTTCTTGGCGATTGGAAATTCTGACAACTTTGCGCGACCATGTGTACGCAAAACAAGTTTGAGCCAACATCCGTCAGAAAAAATCCTAGGATTTTGTTGTCGGTAAGTGTCCGATCAATGTCCGACCGTGTGTACAGGGCATTAGTGTTCTGGATAAAGACAAGTACACACTATAGAAGGATATGCTTTGTTCTTATTACATTTCTGACATCTCTTCAACTGGATTGCAAAAAAAAAAAGAAAGAAGTTCTATTCATTTCCTACTCTATGCAAAAGAAAGGTATGCCTTTTATTAATGGCTTGCAACTATTTGAGGCTCACAGTAAACTGGTAAGACCTCAAGATTCCTTTACTAATTCAATATGGAGAATAGGCAGTCAATAAAATAATAATAAAGTAATTTTTAATAACAAACATAAAAAAAATAACAAACAAAATTAAAAGGCTAATGGTTCAGAAATATAGTGGACCATTCTGAATAAAAATTCCCATTTTTCTAAATACTAAATGGATTTTACAATTAACTGTAAAATGATGAACATCTAGCATAAAAACTTGGAAAAAAATAGAATTTTCAATATAAGACCTATTTTAATCATCATAAGCACGTTTAAAAGTGATAAAAATCCACTGAAATTGTAATTTTGGTGAAAAATTCACAAAAGATTTATTTTGTTTATTTAAAAAGAACGACTTTAGTTTTGTTGAGTTTTTATCATGGGTAAAATATCTATACAACTCTCGATAGTGAATAATTTAGGTACCCAGCACTGGGAAGATTAGGTTCTTCTGTTTTATTCTAGCATGCACAACATTTTGTTACATAGCTATGATAGCTAAACCTGAAGTGGATCAATAATCCAATGTCCATCAAGAGTTTATCACAATCCATATCACCAATGCTTACTGACAGTATAGGATGTTTAATTAAGTTGAAAGCATACAGTATCTTTCCTTGTTATGGTGTATGACACAAAGATTGTAATATTGGCTAATTTAAATGTGGAGAACAGAAAATAAACAGTAGAAGCAAGTTTCCATATGAATGGCAAAAACAATGAAATTGTTTTAAAGAGAAACCATAATGGTTTTAGTTCAGTTTAAGTTTTAAAACCTTTTTTGGGTTTATACAATATAAACTGATGGTTCATATTTTTTTAGCAATGTACAAAAGGTAAGAAAGAAAATAAAGTAAAATAGGTAAAAAAAAGTTTTAAAAATTGAATGCTGGTTATTCCTTCCTCTACACTGTCAATCATCATCTAGGGTCCTGGAAGGATGTCATACTTGGGGTACACGGGGGGACAAAAACTGTTCCAAAATTGAAGCCTTCATAGAGAAGTCTAGGGGTCTCACAAGGTTTAAAAGTATAGGAGAGTTAAACAAGGCTTCAGGCTATACACTGTAGTAAACTATTACATAGTTACATAGTAGGTGAGGTTGAAAAAAGACACAAGTCCATCAAGTCCAACCTATGTGTGTATTACCTTGTATATCCCTCTATGTTGTGGTCGTTCAGGTGCTTATCTAAAAAAGTTACATAGTAGGTGAGGTTGGAAAAGGATAACAGTCAAGAAGCTGAAGATAAGTATAGGATTGCCACTACCTTTAGTTTTCAATGTATGGGGATCTAGGGGATCCTAAAGCTGTCCAAAGACAGGCAGTTTTCTATAGGTCAAAGAGCGGGCTGAACGAAAAAAAAAACAGATTTCTCCATTCACACAAGCAAGGTGGATCCCCCCCGACAATGGGATTTGCCTCTGTCAGAACACACTGATCAGTTGCTGCAACCAATTGGATGCACCCACTGATCAACAAATGTTTTCCAGTATGTCCCTTTGACAAATTTCAATTCAATAAACCATACACTGATCAAAATGTATCTGGTCCCTGCTAAACCAGCTGAATTTTGATTTGGCTACGGACAGCTTGAGAGATCATTGTCCCCGAGCCACCCCCATCAAATCATTCCCCACATCTATTACCTTTTGTACCACCCCCCCTCCCTTTAGAATGTAAACTCTACAAGCAGGGCCCTCCTGTCCCTTCTGTATTGAACTGTACTGTAATTGTGCTGTCCCACCTCTACATTGTAAAGCTCTGCATAAACTGTTGGAGCTATATAAATCGTGTATAATAATAATAAGTAGAAAAGCTACAATTTCTGGGGAAATTGTGTGAAGTGTTCTTGCCTCCACCTACAGTAGTCTACAACTGGAGTGGGCGGAATAACTGGGTGGAGTGGCTTAAATAACTGTTGTGTGGTTGGTGTGGCTGGAGTAACCATGAAAAGTGTTAAAAAGCTTAATATATTAAAAAGCATAAATAGTAGTAAAAAAGTTGAAGAAGTCCCATCATTGTGAAGATATATATGTAAACACTACACTAACCTCAAAAAAAAAAAAAAAAATAAGCAGCTACATACAATGTGACAAACAAAAAACAACAGAATGGTGAAAAATGTAGCGCATAACAGTTATACACAAATATCGTGATACATGTGCAAAAAAATGTGAATAATAAATAAATAAACTCAAAAGTCCATGTAAAATAATTGTATCAACAAAATAAATGTTGAACAAAAAAAATGCCTATATCTTGAATTATTAAACTAAATGAATGTCCGACAGTGTGAACAAAATAATCAAACACCGGATAGTGTAGATCCCAGAGCGGTGGAAATGGGTATACAGCTCCGTCTGTGGAAACAACACCAAGGGGGAATCGTCAACAACTGAATGTCAAGTAAATGCTCTTACCAGATCTGGTGGACTCTACTGTCAGCGACATAGAGTCATCAAGGCAGTATGCCACACAGGGCAGGTGTGTAGATATCCAGATGGTTCGGACCTCTAAGATGGAATACGGGGGGAGCCGAGAGTAACATCCAATTTACCGCCAATCCAAGAAACGTCAAGGTTATGGCCTTTGGTGGTGGATATACCAGGGCAGAGTACCCACTCGCATCAGGATGATATGTGGAGAAAAGAATATTGCTTCCACATAGTGCAGGTAAAAAAGGTGGTATTTTATTTCTAAAAAAACAATTACAATTAAAAGTGATCACAAATAAAATGAGGGCAATATGAAGTGTGATAAAGCAGCCCTACACGTTTCGACCAAAGGGTCTTCAACTGGGGCATAAATCACCTCTTCCACATTGCC
Source organism: Aquarana catesbeiana (assembly GCF_042186555.1). Classification (NCBI taxonomy): domain Eukaryota; kingdom Metazoa; phylum Chordata; class Amphibia; order Anura; family Ranidae; genus Aquarana; species Aquarana catesbeiana. The sequence goes on along the minus strand of NC_133330.1, from coordinate 222,965,226 downwards.
TATATATATATATATATATATATATATATATATATATATATAAATAAAATACATAATACAAGACCAATCAGCGAAGAAAACATTAAAACCTCCTCCTATTTGGGTATAGTGGTCATCTGACCAAAGAAATCAGAACCTCATCACGAGGACCAATGATATACCAGAAATGCAAAAACATGTGAGCCAGGTGACCAACCAGTAGGTAAACCAGAAGGTCATATCCCAATGGCCGAAGGCTCACATGGCAAACAAAAGGGAAGGACGTCATGTCAAAAAGCCCGCAAAAATGCGGGTCTGGAGTCACGTGGCACGCAGAGACTATGGCATGTGACCACACAGGAAGAATACCTGAAAAAAGGCCATGAAAAGGGACCCTATAGTCACGTGACACTCCTCAATCATGTGACCGCACCGGAAACACATGACCAGAACTCAATGTCATAGAGAAAAATAAAAGAAATGCTAAAGATGAGGATTATACTATAATCATATATGATAGTTATAACAGTCACACAGAATTAGTCATCCAAAACTAAAAAGGGATAAAAAAGGAAATGACAAAAAAAGGGGGAGGGGCAATCTACGTGTCAAAAGATCACGACCGGAAATGGGAGACAGCGCAACTGGAAATGCACGGTCGCCCAGCCGGAAGTGGTCAAGACTCCAGAGATAAGTCCCAACGACCAAGTAATTAAACTTGTAAAGGAAGAAAAGGTAATCTTCATGTCTCATGGCCACGACTGGAAATGAGAGACAACACAACAAGAAATGAACGGTCGCTCAACCCTGGAAGCAGTCACAGACTCCGGAAAAAAAAAAATTAAGTTGTAAAAATATAAAATGAGGGACTCTAGGACTGGTTGATGAATGATTTGAGGTCCCACTCCACGTTTAACCCAAACGAGAAGTAGGACCTCAGCTCATATATCCAATACGTCTCGAGGCGTGAGACCCCGTGAAGGTGGGACTCACCCCTCCAGTGAGGGACAAACTTATCAATCACTTGAAAAAGTGTGCCAGTAGGATCCTTGTTGTGGTACTGTAAATAATGACGAGGTACTGTATGTTTGCTTTTCCCACTTTTAATCCCAGCAACATGTTCATTCACTCTAATGGAGAATGTCCTAATGGTTTTATATCTCCCCCAATGTTATGGAGGCACACATTACATTTACGACACGGGTAACAGCCCTTACACTGCTGGAAGAAGGATACTTTCTTAAGGGGATCAATCACGTTCAGGGCAACCTGCCCCTGAATGGACCATGCACCCCTAAAAATAACACCAACTTGTTTGGGAAGAACAGAGCCAAGAAGCCTATCATTTATATTTTTACAATTTTATTTTTTTTTTTTTTCCGGAGTCCGTGACTGCTTCCGGTTAGGCGACTGTTCATTTCTTGTTGTGCTGTCTCCAATTTCCGGTCGTGGCCACGAGACACGAAGATTACCTTTTCTTCCTTTACAAGTTAAATTACTTGGTCATTTCAAAAATGATTTTTTTTTTCAAAAATGATTTTTTTTTTTTCAAAAATGATTTTTTTTTCAAAAATGATTTTTTTTTTTTAATTATTATTTTTTTTTCACGGGGTGGTCATAATGTTTTGGCAGATCATGGGGTTGGTCATAATGTTTTGGCTGATCATGGCATGGTCATAATGTTTTGGCTGATCATGGGGTGGTCATAATGTTTTAGCTGATCATGGGGTTGTCAGCTTTTGTCATCTCCCACTCTAGTTTTGAACATTTCGCCATTCGTTCCTATGGGACCAATTTCGCAGCAAAAACTACGATATTTCTTGAACCATTCAGCGAAACGTTCCACAAATTAATAGCACACCAATTGGGAACAATCCGCATGTTTCGGTATATTACTGTCTATGTAGTGTAAAAGCTGTGGGAGGAGTTAGGTTGGTAAATTTGGTTATAATAAGAATAATATGGGGTGGTCATAATGTTTTGGCTGGTCATAATGTTTTGGCTGATCATAGGGTGGTCATAATGTTTTGGCTGATCATGGGGTGGTCATAATGTTTTGGCTGATCATGGCGTAGACATAATGTTTTGGCTGATCATGTTGTGGTCATAATGTTTTGGCTGATCATGTTGCGGTCATAATGTTTTGGCTGATCATAGGGTGGTCATAATGTTTTGGCTGATCATGGGGTGGTCATAATGTTTTGGCTGATCATGGGGTGGTCATAATGTTTTGGCTGATCATAGGGTGGTCATAATGTTTTGGCTGATCATAGGGTGGTCATAATGTTTTGGCTGATCATGGGGTGGTCATAATGTTTTGGCTGATCATGGGGTGGTCATAATGTTTTGGCTGATCATGGCGTAGACATAATGTTTTGGCTGATCATGTTGTGGTCATAATGTTTTGGCTGATCATGTTGCGGTCATAATGTTTTGGCTGATCATGGGGTGGCCATAATGTTTTGGCTGATCATGGGGTGGTCATAATGTTTTGGCTGATCATGGGATTGTTAGATTTTGTCACCTCCCACTCTAGTTTTGAACATTTCGCCATTCATTCCTATGGGACCAATTTCGCTGCAAAAACAACAATGTTTTGTGAACCATTTGGCGAAACGTTCCACAAAGTAATAGCACACCAATCGGGAACAATCCGCACATTTCGGTATATTACTGTCTATGTAGTGTAAAAGCTGTGGGAGGAGTTAGGGTGGTAAATTTGGCTATAATAAGAATAATATATATGTGAGATAACAGTAAGTGGTCTTTCTATGCAAGAACACTTAATAATCATTGTCATGTACTCCTGTTGGACCCTGTTATAGAGAGTGAGGGGGTATTACCTGGCCCCAACAGGAAGAACAGAGTGAAATTTTAAGCTGGACAGCAGGGACTGGCAAACTTTTAATCCATGTGTGACCACCATGGTTGAACAGAAGTTGATCCACTGATAGACATCTGTTCAACCGCCCTGTCTGTATATGTAACCTGGATCAGCTCCACACTCAATAGACTCAGTACTGATGTGTATTCTAATGGTGGGGATGTCTCCCACTGGCAGAATAAAATGACACAGCAGGGAGGATTCCCCTAGCCACATAGAATTTGGTCAGTTTTTTCAAGCTTCCCATCAATTCAGGAAGAATAAAAACAAAGGCATGTTGAAGTGATTTTTCTAATTACCGTATTCTCTAATCATGATTTCATGAATTGTTCCTCACAGGCGATAATATGCCAGCTAACCTGTCCAAGTAATTTAACATATATTAGAAAAACAAAAAGACAACTGAGGAACTTTTTTATTTTAAATCACTACTGTACATATCCCTCCGCAGCTGTGGAGCCACTTTCTTTGTCATTTTGGTGATAATACATTGTCAAATTTTAACCTGGCCTTGTAGAATTTAACAGTGAAAATAGACCCCAATTGACTTCATCAAGCCACTCACTTACTTTTACATCCATAATTACCACTATATGCATATAGTGATTTTTTTGTGTCAGACTTTGTGGATTTGAATATTGCTGTTATTTGTTTATAGATTGGAATCTGCAATATTGAGGGTGAACTTATCATGTATTCCAAATATGAATGACAACCTCAATAATATGGCACAACTATGAAAACTGGTAAATATGTTTAGATATGGAAATAAACCCAGGTACATTATTGTTTAATTCCATAAATTAGCCTAGAGTGATTATAACAAAGAAAAATAAAATAGTTATGTTACTTTGTGCGCTACACAGAACAGAACAGAGGCCCTTAGGGATGTTAATGTAACTCTTTATAGCTGTTGTACCCCCTTATGCCTGGAAGGCAGTTAGGGATTCCGAGTCTAGCATCTCAAACCTCAGGGTGGAATCCTTGACTCTTTATGAGTTGAATTAAATTGGCGTCAATCACTTTAGAACATTTTAAAAATGTATTAAAGCACAATGGAGAAACACAAGGAGAGGGGGTCATGGCACAGGATACCCAAAAAAGAAACAAAAATGCAACTTCAGTATCTTCCGCTAGCAGCCATCAATACACACTATAGACCTTTAAGCCAAGATCAGTAATCTGTACTTCTCGGACTGTTAAGCAGCTTTGGGAAGCACAATACCTTCTAGCTCAAGTAGACAGAACCTCCCTGAAATGTCCACTGGCGATAGCTTGTACACACTTCTCCAGGACACTCTTCAGCAGGTCACTTTTTCCTCAGATTCTCCAGCAAGGCAGAACAAATTCTTCCAGGTCCCAGACCCGGGCCTCTCTTATAGCAAAGGCCCTCCCCAGGCAGTAGGCTAAAAAGTCATCAACCTCCAACTCTGTCTCCTCTCCTGGAAACAGCCCAGGGGGGGAGGCCTTTCTTGAAGTTCACCACTGGCAATAAAGCTCCTAATGGTTGGCCAAGAAGACAAATATTCATACCTCATCAAAAGTGGTTCTTATTACACTATCTGCTGAGGAACACCCCACTTTAGCAGATATAAACAAATAATACCCTAGGCTTAGGGAAGACCCAATGAAAGCAAAACTAACATATCAAGCTCAGGATGACTACAGCCTAGCTGCAACATTAAATTTAGACAAGGAACACCCCAGCTTAAGGTAAGGTCCTTAGTTTATACTGACCTGCACAAATTAATTGTATCAATAAGGATAGGTTTTACTCACAATTCAAGTTATATCAATTAAAACTTGAACAGACAGAGATGCTTAATGTCCCATTCTCACATATGAAAGTGCAGATGGTTATGGCCCTGAATTTTATATTATGATTTGTGAAGAAATTACATCTAGTTGACATGTACATTGCTAACTTTGTAGAAAGGAAACAGCTCCCAGGAGAGTTCATGACAACTAGCACGATAAAAAGTCTGAAGAAACAAACTGGAAGACTGATAAATAATAAGCAAACAGGGTTTATATGGGGTCAGTCATCACTCAGGAATATGACAATTATACCATCAAAATCCCCTCAAAGAAGAAATCGGCCACCCTGATCATGTAATATATACAATTAATTGCATTAGATACAACAATGTGAAAAATCATATAACACCATAACCCCTAAAATTAAAAATAACATGTAACGCCAAAAGATCCCTTTCAGTTGTAACTGGTCGGGAGAGTCGCACGGGAACCCAAAATACTGTAACCTGGGGTCTGGGGCCTCAACAGGGAGGCTAGGGCTCCAGTAACTGTTTGTCAAAGAAATATGAATATTTTTATCACAGTTTTAACACTATAATCTGTCGGCAGCTTTTGATACCATCGACCACTCTATACTTGAGGATAGGTTGAAGATGGTGGCGGGAATGGATGGTATAGCTCTGGCATGGGTAGCCTCGTTCCTGTGAGACAGGGTTCAGAGGGTAAAGTTGGGACCATTGTATTCCTCCAATAGTCCCCTGTCTTGCGGGGTCCCCAAGGATCGGCTTTATCTCCGATCCTTTTTAACATTTATATGAGGCCGCTGCTGTACATCATTCAACGTCACAATCTCCCGTTCCATGTCTATGCTGACGACACCCAGATCTAAAGGGGAGGATCAGGTCATGCTGGCCTCCTGTCTGGAGGAAATCCAATCCTGGATGGGTGCCAATTATCTAAAGCTAAATGGCACCAAAACTGAATGTATCATCTTCAGTAACCAGGTGTATTCCAACTTGTTTCCATCATGGCTGGAATCTTTCAAACCTTTTCCGATTCTGGCCACTCAGGTCAGGGACCCGGGTGTCATCTTTGACTCTAGGTTGAACCTGCGCCCTCACGTAAATCAGGTGGTGAGTTCCTGTCACTTTTACCTGAGACTTCTGAGGTCGACTTTTCGCTATATCGCAGACTCTGACAAGATCGCCATGGTCAGTGCCATTATCAGCAGTCGATTGGACCACTGTAATGCCCTGTATTTGTGTTTGCCCGCTTCTACCATCTACAAGCTCCAGTTGATTCAGAATGCCGCAGCAAGGTTGCTGACAGGTGTTGGTCGCCATGACCACATTACTCCATCCCTTAGAGCCCTGCATTGGCTGCCCGTGAAAGAATGGGTTCTGTTTAAAACCGGATGTCTTGTCCAAAAGGCACTGCATGGACATAGCCCAGAGTATCTGAAGGAAAAATTTGTCAAATATGTGCCTACCCGATCCCTGAGATTGGCGAACTTGGCCATACTGAAGATTCCAAAATTTAAAAAGAAAACATACAGAGGGAGAACGAGTGAAGTACAAGGAGCTGAATTTTGGAACTCCTTGCCTCTGAAAAGACTTGAGAATGACTTTTTAAAAATTTCGAATAGACTTAGCACATTGCAATAAATGCATGTGACATATCAATTCCATATGTATACATGGCATAAACATATTATATTTTGTATAAAGACAATATAGCAGCACATTTCCAGTTAGAGTAACAATTTCATATATGGACAAGGCATAATGTATATAAAACATAAACAGATTGCAATTCATGTATTATACAGAGATGATCTAGCAGTCCAATCTGATTAACCATATGTAAGGAGATTTATGTACTCCATATTCTGAAGGTGTTGAGAACAGACAGGCATATGAGGTGAAAGTTATGTAAACAAGTAGTATGTCAAAACATGGATACATCCTGTATTGCTCGACACATTTCGCAGCAAAAGCCACTTCCTCAGGAGCGGATGTGTCAACATGTCTGAGATGAAATTATATATGGTTTTTTTTTTAATTTTGGCACAGGGTTCCCCTTAATATCCATACCAGACCTGAAGGGCCTGGTATGGAATTTAGGGGGACCCCACATCATTTTTTTTTTTAATTTAGGTTCGGGGTTCCCCTGTGGGGAATTCCCATGCCGTTTTTATCAATGAACTTTTATGTGTATTGTCGGACCGGCAATTCATTAACAGCCGCGAGTAGTTTGAAATGACTTTTTTTCCTTTGAAATGTCATTTTGCTGTCAGACTGTTCTAAACACGGGAAACATGCGCCCCTTTACAGGCATACTATAGACACCCCACAGGTACGAAATTTAAAGGAATATTACACTTTTATTGTTTCACTTTAAGCATTATTAAAATCACTGCTCCCGAAAAAATGGCCATTTTTAAAACTTTTTTTTTTGCATTGATCCATGTCCTCTGGGGCAGGACCCAGGTCCCCAAACAGTTTTTATGACAATAACTTGCATATAAGCTTTTAAAATTAGCACTTTTGATTTCTCCCATAGACTTTTAAAGGGTGTTCCGCGGCTTTCGAATTTGCCGCGAACACCCCAAATTGTTCGCTGTTCAGCGAACGGGCGAACAGCCAATGTTCGAGTCTAACATGAGTTCAACTCAAATTCAAAGCAAATCCCTATAGGCAAGACACACTTGTCTTTGTACTCCTCACACACGCTTGACACCATCTGAAACCAAATAAGTTTATCTTGGTCTCATCAGACCACAGGACATGGTTCCAGTAATCCATGTCCTTAGTCTGCTTGTCTTCACTGTTTGCGGGCCTTTCTTGTGCATCATCTTTAGAAGAGGGTTCCTTCTGGGACAACAGCCATACAGACCAATTTGATGCAGTATGCGGCATATGATCTGAGCACTGACAGGCTGACCCCCCCACCCCTTCAACCTCTGGAGTAATGCTGGCAGCACTCAACCATCTATTTCCCAAAGACAACCTTTGGATAGACAACTTCTTTGGTAGACCATGACGAGGCCTATTTTGAGTGAAACCTGTCCTGTTAAACTGCTGTATGGTCTTAGCCACCATGCTGCAGCTCAGTTTCAGGGTCTTGACAAACTTCCTATAGCCTATGCCATCTTTATTTAGAGCAACAGTTCTTTTTTTCAGTTCCTCAGAGAGTTCTTTGTCATGAGGTGCCATGTTGAACTTCCAGTGACCAGTATGAGAGAGTGAGAGCAATAACACCAAATTTAACACACCTACTCCCCCATTACACCTGAGACCTTGTAACACTAACGAGTCACATAACACCGAGGTGTTTGGACATTTTCACTTAGGGATGTACTCACTTTTGTTGCCAGTGGTTTAGACATTAATGGCTCTGTGTTGAGTTATTTTGAGGGGACAGCAAATTTACACAAGATGTAATAAAATATTTACAAAAATGTGAGGGGTGTACTCACTTTTGTGAGATACTGCATATATATATATATATATATATATATATATATATATATATATATATATATATATAATATATAATTTCATCTCAGACATGTTGACACATCAGCTCCTGAGTAAGTGGCTTTTGTCGCGTAATACAGGATGTAGCCATGTTTTGACACACTACCCGTTTACCTAACTTTCACCTCATATTCCTGGCTGTTCTCAACACCTTCAGAATATGGAGTACATAAATCTCCTTACATATCTTAATCAGATTGGACTGCTGGATCACCTCTGTATAATACATGAACTGCAATCTATTTATGTTTTGTATACATTATGCCTTGTCCATATATGAAATTGTTACCCTAACTGGAAATGTGCTGCTATACTGTCTTTATACAAAGTGTAATAAGTTTACGCCATGTATACATATGGAATTGATATGTCACATGCATTTATTGCAATGTACTAAGTTTATAAAATTTTTATGATAAAAAACATGTTATTATACTTTTGATACTGTCAGTTGCCTCATTCAAAGTCACAATTCTTTCCCCCCTATTTTTGCCTCATGCCAACAGATGATGAAACTCTCTCTCTGAGTAGCTGGCAATAGGAGAGGATGCAAGTCAAGATGGATTCTTCGAGGTGGACACTGGGAGAACCAACAGAAAGAAAAATACAAAGCTGTTCCAAGCTGGTACAGAAGGGGGACTGAAATGTTTGGAATGTCTGTATTTTTTGGGGGGATGTCTTTGGATTAATTGATTCTCCTAGTGTTCCTCTGGGTGGTTTGTTAGGCTGATATATCCTGAACAAGTCACTTTGTTGTAAGTGAAATTTTATCTTCCTGTATGCACTATCCAATGTGCTCTGTTTCTGCCTTTAATGTGGTTCTAAAGGCTGAAGGTATTTTACCTTCATGCAATTTATGCATGAAGGAAAAAAATCTTTAGCATGCAGCTCCCCCCCGCAGCCCCCCAATACTTACTCAAACCTGATTGTGATCCAACAATGCGCACAAGAGCAGCTGCTCTTCCAGGTCTCAGCTTCCTCAATGGCTCCTGTTGCTGTCAATCACAGCCAGTGAGGAGGGAGCAGAGGCTAGGCTAAGCCCTGTTCTGTTTGTCTTATGAACACACAGAGCGGGGCTCGGGAGCGGGCACACATGAGTGCCCCATAGCACTCGGAAAGGAGAAGGAGCCAGGTACGCCAGTCGAAGACCTGAGGAGAGGAAGATTGAGCTGGTAAGTATAACATGTGCTATGGCAGTTCACACACTGGTGTGTTGTGCTTTTGTTTACAGGCCAGAGGTAGTAAATCAAACTAAGGAGTTGATATACTAAACGGAAAAAGGAAAAATAAACTTTGCAAGAAAATTCGACCCAGAGATTAGTAAATGTGTTGTAGCTTCACTTTGCAAAGAATACCCAATAAATTCACATAATTGGATGATAGAAGTGTGACCTTATTCACTAAGCTCTGAGGCCAATTCTCTTGCAAAGTGAACAACCTATTTGCATTTGCACCCAATAAATTCACATAATTGGATGATAGAAGTGTGACCTCATTCACTAAGCTCTGGGGCCAATTCTCTCGCAAAGTGAACAACCTATTTGCATTTAGAATATCAACCCCAAAAGCCTGTGACTCAGCCAAATGTCTGTAGATAGCAATATCCATACCAATTTTATTGTAACAGTGAAATCTACTCTTGTGCATTAACATGTCTAATTATATATAATGTCCTTCAGCTTGAAAAATGTCTAGTATGAGAAGGGGCATTGATAAAAAGCTGAGAACCTGACACTCTCTACCAGAAAGCTATGTTACAAATTTTAGCACAAATGCCTTGGAACTAGACCTTCGCATTAGCATACTGTCAGGCAACACTGGTCTGGCATTTTAAAGAGAAAGCCAATTTCTTTTTAGGCACCTTTCAAATGCTGAAGGGAACATGAGCAGGCAAACAGCAAGGACCCATATTCTTGTAGCCTACTGGATATGGAGATACCAGCCCAAATGTCAGGCTAGTATATAAAAAAGAAGCAAACCATTCATTAAAATGGTTTTAAAAGCTAGACATTTTTACCGTAATGCATTCACTGAATTAAGGTAAAAAATGTCCCCACATTTATATCCCCTCCCATATACTTACCTGAGTCTCAATCCAGCACTGTGCCTGTCTGCAGGCACTGATCTGTGTTTCTCTCCTCACAAGCACAGAGGCAGCAGTAGGAGCCATTGGCTCCTGCTGCTGCCAATCAAACCCTATAAAGAGGGAGCTGAGGGTGGGGCAGCATTGTGCATATCTATGGACACATATGGTACAGCTCGGGATCAAACCCACACATCTGCTCCCACAGCAAGCAGTTTGCTATGGTGGCAGACACAGAAGAGGAGTCAAGATCCCCGGTGGTGGACCCCAGAAAGAAGGTTCTGAGCCACTTTGTGCAATGCCATTGCACAGAGCGGGTAAGTATAACATGTTTGTTATTTTAGAAAAAAAAAATCTAAACTTTACAACCACTTTTGGATAGAATAAGGAATCGATAAACCTCAGTTTTTTCTTTTGTGTCATTTTGGCAAGATCTTCCTTCACTTTCTGTCCCAGAGATACAACAGGAAAGGAGCATTTCCCCTTTCAAAAAGTTGTCATTACAATAGGTGTCCCCACTGAAAGATTTACTTTCATCTCTAGTTCTGGTGACAACTTTAACATTTTTCTATTACGGTATGTTCTGTTTCGGTGACAATGGTCAATAGGACAAATAGTAAATGTGGATCTCCAGGTGTCACAGACAGCAATAAACACCTTACAGAGGTTCTAACCCTACAATATCCCAAACAAAAACGTTTTGGCTATACGTACACAGATACACATTATCTCTACAAGTCTGTGTGAATAAATTGTCACAGTATAAAGTAATAATAAATATTTAAAAAAAGCTGTGCACTTTATCATTAAAGTCAATGGATTTTGGCTAGGCTGTAATGATGTCAGAAGTCTGATGCAGATAGGAAGAAGCAGTTACTACAGACTACAACACTGTAACTTTTCACAAGTCACAAGGTGAGAGGTAAACCCAAGTCCCTGCACAGGCATTAGGATTTACAAGATTATGTCATCTTGAAGCCATCCTCTTAGTCCAGGAAGTAAATACTGACTATGGATAATGCCTGAACAAAGATGGCTCCAATTAATTCATTAAAAAAGCAGATAAAGGCTTTGTCAGAGGGTTCTTTGATTTCTGTAAGAGATAATAAATGCATATACTCTAAGTATCATACTTACACATTACTTTAAATGCATACATTTAATATTTAAAATACATTAGAAAAGAAGACCTTGATATGGCTAATATCTGTTTGTTTATTTCTTACCTTTCCTCCTCCTCCTAAGGAGCTCTTAGTAAACCTACTTTAGCCATGTGTAAGAGCCTATGCTTCTGATGCTTTCTCTACCTTAAAAATGCATTACAATTATAGTTGCATTACCAATGACAATTTTAATAATATTACCAATGGCAATATTTGTTTGTTTATGATGTCTAACTGTGAACTGCTCCTTTTTTATTTGTGTTATTTAACTCATCTGCTCTCTAATGTACAATCTACTGGGGTAGATATAGGTTGGTCCCAAAAAAATAATAAAACAGTTTGACGGTTTCCTTAAAATAAAGTATTTTAAAATTGTATTGATAAATGCACATTAGATTATAAACTCACTTGAGTTCTTGGCTAATCCAGGAAAAGCACCTATAGTGTTTCCATTTATACATTTTCCCTAACAGGCACTAAATAACTAATTATAGCAGGTACCATTCATGTGATATGTACAGGCAGCACCTCCCAGCTTCCAATTATAGTCTTATTTGATCTTCGTCATATTCTTAATGTAACAAAATGCCTTATTAGTTGAATCAATATAATGGATTTATCATTTATTCTACCTTAGGCAGAGCCACAAATGGCATAAAATGAAAGGTTGAAATAGTTGGCAGGGCAGTTTTGTATTTACATATTGAAACAAACACTGTCTTGTAATATTGATTTTCTCCTATGAGCAGATTCTACATAGTACAGATGAAAGCTACTCAGACAGCATCAGACATCAAGACAATGTTTTCTCCCTCCACACAATCAAACAAGGTTAGCAAAACCATATATTTGTTTTTTGTAGTCATCAGCCTTATTTGTTAAGTAACCTAGATTCTCTATGTTGATTTGCTGTTCCATAGATATATTTGAAAAAAAAAAAACTGTAGTCTCAGAAATGCAATACAAAGTGCTAGAAATGCATTGTATTTTCATTTATTTCTCTTGGATTGCAAAACGTGGGCATGTTCATAAGGAATTTACAATAAACGATATAAATGAAGCTTCCATTCTCACATTCCATGATCAAGAGAAAGGGTCTCTGTTGAATAGTTATACTGAATAAATATGTGTCAGTCATTCTATGCTCATGCTCTTTTAATTATCTGTCAAAGGGAAACTACATTTTCTTTTTTTTTTTATTTAGCAAGTATACATTTTGAGGTAACATTGTAACATTTATTTAAAAGTTATGTTAGACGAGGATCCATATTTTAAGGGCTTATTATTCTGGATTCTTATGACTGGATTTGATCTATTAATTTATAAATACTAATTTTAGTGGGCATCAAGGAACTTTATTAGTGATAATCTTTTTTTAAAAAAATACTTGATCTTCCATGAAAGGTATATGGTAGATTGCCTAGTACAGATGAGCTTGGCATCCTCCAAACTCATCTCTAGCCAAGTACTAAATTTGCCCTCCTTATATTTTATTCCAGTGAGTTGCAGGGTGGGTTATTCCCAAAGGGAAGTGGGCTGCAGGGCGAAATTATTGAAGAAGAGGAAAAGCCATGGAATGAATTGGCAATTGTAAGTATGCACTTAATATATGGCAAAGGAGCTTCTACCCTGGTAGTTCTGGGCAATGACTATGGATAAGTTGAACATACTTGCATTCAATTTAAGCCAGATTCAGTGAACATTACAAAGTTTGGGTGCCAAATCTGAACTCCATGGAAATAAAAACATGCCTGGAGGATATACTTAACCTGCCTGTGAAGTGGTGCATCTGTACAATGTATACAATTTGCTGCAGTAAAATTGATAAGTAAGAGAAAAAAAAGTTGTTCAAATTGCAGGCAAATTACTATTCTCTGCCACTTACTTCAGTTTGAAAAAAAAGCAGCCTGGGATTCCCTTTATCTATACCAGACTCTTCTCCTAGATGAAGGTCTGATATACACTATATTACCAAAAGTATTGGGCCGCCTGCCTTTACACGCACATGAACTTCAATGGCATCCCAGTCTTATGCCCCGTACACACGGTCGGACTTTGTTCAGACATTCCGACAACAAAATCCTAGGATTTTTTCCGACGGATGTTGGCTCAAACTTGTTTTGCATACACACGGTCACACAAAGTTGTCGGAATTTCCGATCGCCAACAACGCGGTGACGTCAACCACGTCCGACGAGACTAGAAAAGGCCAGTTCAGAACCAAGCGCGGCACCCTTTGGGCTCCTTTTGCTAATCTCGTGGTAGTAAAAGTTTGGTGAGAGACGATTCGCGCTTTTTCAGACTCGTGGCTTTCAGATCATTTTCTGCCGTTCAGTTTGTGCTTGTGGGTTTGTATCTGCTCTTCAATGCGTGCAAGCAAGTTCCGCGTGACTTATAGTCATTGTGTTCTTGTTCGTTCGTTACTGTTTTTCAGGTCACTCTTCACAGGCCTTGCTGTTCTTCAGTGCGTTCTGTTACTTCGTTCTGAGCAGCCGACCGTTTTCTAGCCATGTTTCGTATACGTACTCCTCGTAGAGTTCGTGCTGTGTGGGGGCTTGGTGTTGGGGTCCTGACCTTGAAGTCTAGTCCATGAACAGGGTGGGGAGGAGTTCATGGACCAAGAATTGGTTGCTTCAGCATGACCAGTTCTCTCATATGCCTTTGCTCCGTGAGATCCGTGAGAATAATCCTGATGATTTCAGGAACTTTCTCAGGATGACGGACCCCATATTTCACCGTTTGTTGGCTTCGCTGACCCCCTATATCAGCAGGCAGGATACCTGCATGAGGCAAGCCATCACTGCGGAGCAGAGGCTCGTCGCTACCCTGCTGTACTTGGCGACAGGGAGAAGTCTGCAGGACTTGAAGTTCTCGACAGGCATCTCCCCCCAGGCTCTGGGTGTCATTATCCCGGAGACCTGTTCTGCCATCATACAGGTCCTGCAGAAGGAGTATATGAAGGTAAGATTTTTATCCTTTAATATCACATTTTATTGTATTGAATGTTTGATAATATATTGTATTTCTTTCCTCATTCCCTAATTACCATGATTGTAATATGCTGTGAATGTCCCCTTTGTCCTCATGCATGCTGGATTTTTATGTAATTATTTTTTTAGTCCTTCATACATATTTGCCTTCAATAACCTCCCCAGCATGCTCTCCTGCCCCTATATTCACCTCATGTAGTCACTTAACAATGTATTTTGTCAGCTCCATAGTAGTGTTTTACCCCAAACAACCCCTAAAATGTTTAGAAATGTGATTTGTGCTTTAAATTCAGGCAGAGTGCCAGAGGCTTTTTTTTTGTGGTGTCCCCAAATCATTTTTAGTAACCCTCCCTCTCCCCAACTGCTAAGTCAGCTGATCCCAATTCTCTATCTATCCTCAATCATCTATCTGCTGACTTTGCCAAACCCATACACACTATACCCACCTCTTTTGTGCTCAGATGTATGGATGAATTCCCCAAAGCATGTAGTGCAAGGGCCTGCCTGTATACTTTCAAATGGTACTGTTTGAAGTTTTTGTATCCTATTATTATCTTGACAGGTAATAGCAGAATGTCCAAATGTCCTCAAATGTGTACAATGTGTATTTATATCTTTGTATTATGACACTTCTTACCTGTCCAGTGGGCTGCCAATAGTGTAACTAAGGAGGGGCTGTTCCAAGTAATACCCTGTATTTAGGCATTCATCTCTCAATGAAGTGGAGAGGGTTACCTGTCCAAGATCCCCCCCTATAATGTTAGAAATGGCCCATGAGAGGGGGGAGGGGGAATGTGATAGGTGTACCTTATACTTTGGTGTTGTTAAATTCCCCTTAATAAATGTTATCTGGAGGTTGGCCAAGAATGTTTGTGTCTAATCTGCTTGCCATGTTTATGTGCAAAAATACTAATTTATTTTTGTTTTCCTCAACAGTTTCCTTCCACGCCACAGGAATGGCAGACTGTGGCCTCCCACTTTGCCCAGCGGTGGGACTTTCCTAACTGCGGAGGGGCAATTGATGGGAAACACGTCCACATCATCCCACCACCCAACTCGGGGTCGTACTATTTCAACTATAAGGGGTTCAATAGTATTGTGATGTTGGTGGTGGTGTCGGCTAATTACGACTTCTTGTAAGTGGACGTGGGGAAGAATGGCCAGATGTCCGATGGTGGAGTCATCACCCAGACGGAGTTTTACAGGCGTCTCCAGAATGGAAGCTTGGACTTGCCACCTCCAGAGGACAATGTGGAAGGACTCCCATTCGTCTTCGTTGCTGATGAAGCATTTGCGCTGGGGGACCATCTTATGCGGTCATTCCCTATGAGGACCCTCACCCCGGAACAGAAGGTTTTTAATTACCGGCTGGTCAGAGCCAGAAGAGTGGTGGAGAACACATTTGGAATCCTGGCCAGCCGGTTCCGCCTATTTCTGACACCCATCCATATGGCGGAGTATAAGCTTAATCATATAATCCTGGTGTGCTGTATTCTCCATAACTTTTTACGTCAACATTCGGCCAACTATGCTGGCTCAGTTGGGCCTGACGCCGTAATGATTCATGAAACAACACTGACGGCGCTTGAAAGTGGCCGTCCTGGCTTGCCCTCCCTGAGTGCCCGTGATGTCCGGTTACGATACCTGGAGTTCTTTGCAGGTAGGGGGGCCATCAATATGCCAGCAAATTTGTGAAGCCTTTATCAGATAAAAAAACAAAAAAAAGAAAATCTTTGTTGACATTTACTGCTTGTGTTTGTTTTAGATGACTCTGACAGAAATGTGGTGAGTCCCGAAAATGGCGTGATTGAGTAACCTTATACAAAGCACTTTTGGGTGTTATTTACTAAAGGCAAAGACACTTTGCACTACAAGTGCACTTGAAACTACACTGAAACTGCACTTGTAGAGCAAAGAGGATTTGCCCTTAGGAAATAACCCCCATTTTCACAGAAAGCAGCAATTAGAGCCCCACAAAAGTCTTGTAGTGTTGAGACAATAATCCACACATTCTTGATTAACAATCTTTTTAATACCTGCACAATCACATGTGCATTTAGAAAAGGTTTTTAAAAGAAACCAACATGTTTGTTGTATAACAATTTTTGGAGTAGCATTATAAAAAATAGAAATGTCCATTTAAGCTAAAACAGGCATGTTTAAAACCAACAAGAAAGACACAAATCTTGAACTTACAAAGTTCACATTTGCTAGAATTTGAAGGCAATATCAGACATGAGTATTTAGGAACTGTGTTTGATATTGCGTTCAGATGGGGTGAAGTCACCCCAGGAAAAGCCAAATTTGGAAGATGCACACAAATTTCCCAATGTCAACATGTGCTAGCTTCCATCACGGGGGATCAAGGGACGTGTTTTGGGGGAGCAACCCCTTCCTCTCAGCTACTTTATTATTGAGGAAGGGGTTGCACCCCCAAAATGCGTCCATTGATCTCCCGTGATGGCAGATAGCACATGTTGACACACTGTGTGCATCCTCCAAATTTGGCTTTTTGAAAAATCGCTAAAACATTTAGAACATTGTAGCACACCAAAAAACAAAGGGATTTGGAGGGGTTTTAAACTCGCCCCAAAACATCAATGATGTTTTGATTTATTTTAATAACATCATTGATGTTTTTCTTGAGGTTTTCCAATTGTAAATTACAGCCCATGATCTCCCCGATCAGGATCTGGGCACTTTCTGATGTGAAAGGATCTGGATCCACAACATCACGATCACCTAAAAAGAGAGAAACCAAAAAAAAAAGGTATCAAAAATATGCCGGCATCCATCTCTTACCTGAGCCTGTGGTCGCAGACACTCACCTGTTGTGGTGACATTTTCCACCACGTCGTCTTACTCCTGCACTTCCTGGGTTGGGGGTATTTCCCCTTCTTCCAGAGGTGGGGGGTCTGTGGTCTCCTCGGATGAGGTGTGTCCTCCGAGTCTTTTCTCCCCTATGTAAAACAAAAATGGTATACTTAGCACACAGATATTTGATGGCAGAACTATAAATAGGAAACATTGCTTGGAAGTGGGGTACAATTGTCTATTTTGGCCAAGTTCCAAAATGGAGCATTTTCAGTGTCCTTTGTCAAGCTTCAATACTTTACCTGTTTTGTACAAGCTTCACAGATGGAGACACCCCTATAGTATACACTGAAGCACCTGTGTGGGCCCCCTAATAAAAATGGTGTTCTTGTGTCCCACACTAGTGCTCCAGTGTCCAGATGTGAAAACAGCTGCTGAGTGTCCTCTCCTTACACAGAATCTAGTTTGCATTTCATTCTAGTAACAAAGCCATCTACACAACCAAATTAGTTTCAGACAAGTAGGGCGTAAAAATTGTGGCCAAATGCATATGGCCTAAACAATTGTGTTTTATAGGCCGAAAGAAAAATGTTTGATACGAACGAATAATGTGCCCATGAACATGAAAGTTGCCATTTAAAAATGTACACTTGTAAGAAAAGCACATGAAGCAGCATGAACGTAAGAAACATAAAGAATAGGAACACAGGACAACTACTTACTTTTTTGCAGCACTCTCCGGATCTTTCTGTACTGCTCATGTTCTCGTAATTTCAGGTCCGACCACCGCTTCCTGAGCTGATCTTTCGATCGACGTACCCCGAAATTCTGGTGCAGACTCTTGACCACTTTCGCAATTATCTTGGCCTTTCTGACATTGGGGTTGGGGTAAGGTCCATACTTCTCATCATAGTCGGCCTTCTTCAGGATGTCGACCATCTCCAACATCTCCCCAAAGGACATATTTGAGGCTTTAAATCATCTCCTTCTGGATCCAGACATTTCAGGCTCCGGGCTTTCCTCCCCCTCCTCCTCGTTGCTGTAATTAGCACGCACCTGCTGTGTATCCGCCATGTGCTCTTCCCCCACTGCGCCGAACGAAAAGAGGCGGGGAATAGACTAGAAAGAACATCAGGGACGGGTGGAGTTACACGCATGCGCAGTGTGTATAAAACGTAACACGCGTGCGTATTATGTACGATCTGTGAGCGGAGGAAGGAGCATCGGAGGCGCCGATCGTGATAACGAAGGTAAGATCTAAACTTGGGCCTATACTGCTTCAAAATGGAAGCCTATATTGTAACAAGATTAGGGGAGTTTGGCCTGACATTAGGGTTTGTCTTGTGTTGTGTCTTGCAGAGAAAATGGATGGCTTCAATGACCACAACTTCCTTCCCCTGTTCATAGACAAATACAGGGAGCTGCCCTGTCTGTGGCAGGTGAGACACCCCCATTACAATAATAAACAAAAGAGGCAGGCAGCGCTGGAGAAACTGCTGGAGTTGGTGAAGCCGGTGGTCCCCACAGCAGCCATCCCCTATTTAAAAACCAAAATTGGTGGCCTGAGGAGCACTTATCTTAGGGAGCGCAAGAAGGTCACAGATTCCCAGAGATCTGGAGCTGCGGCAGATGACTTTATGTCCCCAGGCTGTGGTACTATGAGAGACTGCGGTTTCTGTCAGACCAGACTGAAGTCAGGGAATCCTTCTCCACTCTTCCTTCCACTCTTCCTTCCACCCCAGATGAGGCTTCTGATGTCCAACCTAGGCCTTCCAGCCAGGAAGAAGTGGAGGAACCCAGCTTGAGTCAGGTATAGCATTCTTCTACAGATTTCTGGTCAATAAATAAATGATGTTTACTAGATGTTATTATTGATCACTAATTGCTGATTGAAAAAAGTGTTTTACATATCAATAGACAGTAGTGGGCACCCAAAATTGGGATAGTCTGTTATATTTGATAACATTCAATTTGCAACAGTCAGGAGGTGAAAATTTGTATGTGATTGATGACTAAAAAACTAAACCTATGTCCCTTTTTCATACACAGGAAGACCTCAGCCAGGAGGAGGTTGTGGAATGTGGCAGTCAGGAGGAGGTGGGGATTAGTGGCAGCCAGGAGGAGGTGGGGCTAAGTGTCGGCCAAGAGAAGCCTTGGACCAGTCGCAGCCTGACTGAATCGCAGGTTCCTCCCCTCTGCCTTCCATACAAAAGAGCGAGGAAGATGACTCACATGCAGGATTCAGTGCTCAGGCTCTTTCAGGAGGCTTCTATGTCCCTCAGAGCCTTACCCACTCCTGAAGAGGCCTTTGCCTGCATGGCTTCCACAAAACTGCAAGGCATGCAGGAGGGTCAACGCAAGCTATATGAGGACCTGCTTTATAAAGTCCTAACTAAGGGGGTGAGTGGGGAACTAACACCCAAGACCGACGTGTTTGAGTTGGACCATCCTCCTCCTCCTCCTCCTCCTGCTGCCACAACTCCACCACCAGAGCCATCGCGTGGAAGGAAGCGTGGAAGGAAGACAAGAGAGTGATGGCCCTGGGTTCAGTCTGGTCTGACAAAAGATGCAGTCTCTTGTATGACCACAGCCTGGGGACACATATGTCATCTGCTGCTTTCCGGATCTCTGGGACTTCTGGACCAGACTGCACTCCCTTAGATAAGGACTCCTCAGGCCACCAATTTTGCTTGAAAATAGTTGATGTGTGCCCTGGGGGTCCAAGGCTTCACCCATTTCTGCTGTTTCTCCAGCATTGCCTCCCTCTTTGTTTAGTTGTGAGCCCTTAATAAATGTTTTTTTTTGGAAATGTATACTCTCCTATGTGTGTTTTCATCCAAAAAGGACAGTTTGTTGGTGAGGATTCAGGTACATTTCTAAAATACAATGTGAAATTAACAAGGGACAACAACACCAAACAATCTCCTACAGATTAAATAGAACAACATATCAATGGTGTTGTGGTAACTTGACACAAAAAACACACACACAAATTTTCTGGAGTACAAATAAAAATCCAAAACAACAAAAATCAGCCTTGAAAAAAATACAAACCAAAAATAACTAATCTGCCTTAAAAACAAAACAAAAAAAAAATACAACACCAAAATAATGTTGTCAGATGTGACAAATCAAAATATATTGAGGGAATCCCAATAAATAGTAAAGAAAGAAGTTTGTGAGAAGTGTGTGTGAATATGAGCAGCAAAACTACTTAATTCTTCTCACATTATAAAGAAGAGAGTGCGCTGTATTAAACCATTTTTTACATTGCACCATGACGAAAGTGCTGTATCCATTGCAAACGCTAAGTTTACCAGACCGAGCTGTTCGTGTCGGAATTTCTTCTGAGCATGCGTGGCACTTTGTGCGTCGGAACAGGCCACACACGGTTGGAATTGACGCAATCGGATTTTGTTGTCGGAAAATTTTATAGCCTGCTCTCAAACTTTGTGTGTCAGAAAATCCGATGGAAAATGTCCGATGGAGCCCACACACGGTCGGAATTTCCGACAACACGCTCTGATCGGACATTTTCCATCGGAAAATCCGACCGTGTGTACGGGGCATATGTCTGTAAGGTTCAATATTGAGTTGGCCACCCTTTGCAGCTATAACAGCTTCAAATCTTCTGAGAATGTTGTCCACAAGGTTTAGGAGTGTGTCTATGGGGATGTTTGACCATTCTTTCAGAAGCGATTTGTGAGGTCAGGCACTGATGGTCAAACATTCCCATAGACATACTCCTAAACCTTGTGGACAGCCTTCCCAGAGTTGAAGCTGTTAAAACTGCAAAGGGTGGGCCAACTCAATATTGAACCCGATGGACTAAGACTGGGATGACATTAAAGTTCATGTGCGTGTAAATGCAGGTGACCCAATACTTTTGGTAATATAGTGTAGATGTTAGTGGGGGAACCCACACAAAAATAAAATGACACTAGATCCCCCCTAAAATACTAGACCCTTCGACTCCGAGGTGTCCCTGACTAGCCTCGAACACATCAGCATTCACCTGCAGTGCCCCTTAACTGCCCGCAATGACCTACAAGCAGAAAGAGTCTTCTCACCAAAAGAAACTAGAACATTTCTTCCCGCCGGTGGCTTGAGGTGCAATCCAAGATGGCGTCATCGGCCGCTCTCTGGCCTCCTCCGGCGGCTTTCTCTCAGTCACACCGAGCCCATGCTCACAGGTCGGCTTTCTGGAGCATTTGCCCGATGCCTCTACGCCACTGTCTCGCAGCCCGTCAAAATCCAAACCCTGCAAGGCTGCTGACATCCACAATATTAAGGTGAGCACATGTCAGGATTCTTTGGAAGACATGAGGGAGCTGGTGGAAACAATCAATACTTTCCCCACTGCTAACCAGCCCATCTCAGATACTACTTTTCGGAGCATGCACGGCTCCTTCGTCAGACCCACCACCTTCACCTGATGTTACATCGGCCGCATGCGTTCCAGCTTTGTTCCAGAACCCGGGCCGCCTCATTGCATCTTCACCTCCTCGCTCATCCACGTCCCCAGGGAGTCTAACAGCTGCAGGGTGGCTCTCTCTCTACCCAAGATGAGGATTACATGAGGACTAATCATTATATGCCTCTTACTCTCTTGTAAGTGTTTTTAATCACATTATGCCTGTAATAAATATTTTAAATACTACACTTAGAGGCGCCTTTCTCTTTCCTTTACGACCCTCCAGAGCTGCTGCTTCTCTACAAAGTGTTGCCTTCAGTGCCATCTCTCCAATGCTACTAAGGCCCGGATACCCAGCCTCACCAGAACGCCCTCATCTCTCCCTCTTTTTTTGCACAGTGTAAAAGTGCAAATCCTTATTGCCAGTGACAAAAGCACTGCACAATCACAATATTATGTACCGTGTTGGGACACCCAAGAAAGCTAACCATCACCCACGATGGTAATTCCTCAGTGATCACTAGTCTTGATGAAGGCCTCACGCTGCTTCGCTCCTGGGACATCCTGTCTGAACAGCCTCCTGAGGAATCCCCCTCTAGGTTGGATACTCAGGGTGACTGGAAAGTAGTGTCACACAGGAGGAAAAATAGAAAGCAGAATACCTGAACATCTTGGTCACAAACCTATGGTAATCTAGCTGATTCCTAAAGCACTATGGAGCTTACAGTACACAAAATCCCCCCTGAGAAATGTGCAGTAAATCTGCCATCAGATTTACATCGGATTCTTCTTTTTTATATTGTTGGACTTTTCTACAATGTTTTACTTTTATTTTATTGTTCTTTTTTATTACCGGTCTGACCTACCCAAGATGGATCGTGTTTCTATTGAGGAATGTCAACTTCATACTCGTTAAAGTTCCCAGGTTTCCTGATACCGGTCCCTGCTGGAGATGCCAAGGTTCCTTTAAGGTACTGTTATCATTCTTATTTGACTGAGAGCAATGGTACCTAAAATAGTGTCTTTCAAAGTGCATGGATTAAACCATCTGGCAAAAAGGTACTCGGTCTGGAAAAAAGCCCTTAAACTTCACTCTGACATCCTGTGCATACAGGAAACAAATTTTTTGGCTTCTAACTCCTCTTCTCACCACAAGACCTTTCTGTGCATATTTATGGCTTTGGCACCTAAGAAGCAAAAGGGTGTGCTTATCGCCACTAAAGATTCCATTGCCTTTACCCCCCCAGGAGATACATTCAAACTCAGAAGGGAGATATTTGATTCTGGTTGGAGAACTGAACAACAGACTACACAATTGTTAATCTACATATATGTGCCCAACAGTCACCAACTTTGCTTTATGAGGAAGATGTTTCGCAAAATTAACACAATTAGGAAGGCTTCTTTGATAATGTGTAGAAACTACACTCTTTCGGTGAATTACAAGATGGACACTACCTCCAAGTAAAAAAACTCTCTGCCTATGTTACCCTTCTCCATACTGAGGATGTTTATGATGCCTGGAGGTGTCAGCACTCGAATGAAGGCAACTACACTTTTCACTCCTCCAGACATAATTTTTACTTGCATATTGACTTAATCCTAGTTGACAAAATCCTATTGCAAGCAGAAATAGGATTGCTGCTTGCAATCCTATATGCGACATCTCGTGGTCCTACCATGCGCCTGTCTCCATATTGGTGATGG
Organism: Aquarana catesbeiana; assembly: GCF_042186555.1. Lineage (NCBI taxonomy): Eukaryota > Metazoa > Chordata > Amphibia > Anura > Ranidae > Aquarana > Aquarana catesbeiana. Next base: position 222,941,895 of record NC_133330.1, on the reverse strand, counting down.
AGCAGAATACTCCAGGTCCTGCAAACGTGTGGTGTGCTAACTCTTGCTTGCTCCAAGTGCTTACTCATGTGGCCACCATAGCTATCCACTTACATTAATACTTTACATTGAATGCTAAATCTGTATCCAATCCCTTTACTTTATGGTGCGCCCATAAGGCTTTTATTAAAGGAATTATATTGCAAATTTGTTCACGGGTAAGAAGGCAGAGTACAGAAATTAGACTGCCTTCTCAGGGACATTAGGAATCTTGAAACCCCCCAAAAAAAGCACTGCAGATGCTGGCGAATAAATTATCTAAGCTTCACTCCGAACTCACACTCACTCTTATAGAACAGTACGATAAACATTATTTCTCTCAAATTGGCACACTATTTGCCTAGCAACCGAGCTGGCAAATTCCTTGCCCAGAGGCTTAATGAACGTAAATCCCAAACAAAAATACCCTATTTAATTTAACCAGTAGATAAGAGTAAAATTCTCAACCCAAAAGACATAGCAGACTCCTTTGCTGAGTATTACTCTTCACTTTATAATCTCAGGGGAAATTCCAACACGCCACAGCCCACAGATGATGCCATACAAAATATGGTCAAACCCATATTTTGTCAATGATGTCACTGGGAGGACCCCACCCCCTCATTTACTTTTAGTACTTGGCCCCAAAGCAGAATATTTTCTTTCAGCGGGATTCAACTATTGTTCATCATGATTGATGTGGATCTGCATCACTGGATAAGGTGAATAATGATGGATTAACATCATGGGACATTTTTGGGAATTTTGTTGAAGGCCTTGTCAAAAAGTGTTGATGTGCTTATTTACTGTTTCTTTTGTGAATGAGTAGGGGTACTATGCGACCCTTCCTCATTTACATAGGGGAATCAAGATTCAGCTAAGCTCTCTATCTGCAGTGTCTATCTTTTAGAACATATAGGGACCAATACTGAGTGGACCTTAAGTGACTGCATTGCTTGGTAAATATGATTTTGACTTGGCTGGCACAGCTATCTGAATAATCTTGAATAACCTTTTACCATTCAAGCACCCTCCCACCACATTAAAGGTTAATTGGACCCGATAAAGATACACCCATGAATATGGATTGAAATAGTCATCCACCATTCACCATTATTACAGTATGTCCTTATATCCCTACAAATAGACCTTTAAAAAAAGAACCTGCAGCACCCAACCCCCCCCCCCCCCCGACTCCATACCCAGGTGACACAGGGAGATGGACACGTGTTTGTTCATTTTGTAAGTATATTTATATGAAAATAAATGTGTAAATATATGTTTTTAAAAATATGATGTCTCATTGGTGTTATAAAATCTTGTTTTTTATAATCACTTTGTGTATTTTGTCCAAACTGGTACAGAGATAGTCCATCCCTTCCTGTGTATAGGTGACCTGTTGGGGACTGGTCTCCTTTTATTCAATTTCTTCATTGGTGTTATAGGAGTTTTATACTGGCTACTCACATCATACTCCTGAAGAAGTTCATTTGTGATCTTTTAGGCCCATACATATTAACCAGTTGCCGACCGCCGCACATGCCGATGTACGTCGGCACAATGGCATGGGCAGGCATAAGGGCTTACCTGTACGTCCCTGCCTGCCTGCGATCGGACCCCCTCCGATGCCTGCGGCGGTTGGATTCATGTCAGGAGTGATCCGAGGTGAGGGGGAGGCCACTGATTCATGGCCACACCCTCACGATCGCTCCTGGTGAATGACAGGCTTCCTCTGCTGCTGTAATGTAAACAGCGGCAGAGGAAGTGATGTCATCACTCCACGGGAAGCCTTTTCATTCTGGCTCCCGAGGAGAGAAGACATCCAAGTGCACCAAACACAACACTTATAGTAGAACACTCTAGGCACACATATCACCCCCCCATCACCCCCCGATCACACCCCTGTACCCCCTGTTACAGTGACACCAATAGCAGCTTTTTTTTCTGATTATTGCATTGGTGTCATTTTGTGACAGTTATAAGTGGTAGGGCAGTTAGTGTTAGGCCCCTTTAGGTCTAGGGTACCCCCTAACCCCCCCTAATAAAGTTTTAATGCCGTGATCACCCCCGTTGCCAGTGTCACTAAGCGATCATTTTTCTGATCGCTGTATTAGTGTCACTGGTGACGCTAGTTAGGGAGGTAAGTATTTAGGTTCGCCGTCAGCTTTTTATAGCGTCAGGGACCCCCATATACTACCTAGTAAAGGTTTGAACCCCCTGATTGCCCCCTAGTTAACCCATTCACCACTTAACCATATAACTGTTACGGGTGACGCTGGTTAGTTTGTTCATTATAGTTTCAGGGCACCCGCCGTGTATTACCTAATAAAGGTTTAGCCCCCTAATCGCCTGGCAGTGATATAAGTTAAGTTTTAGGGTCAGATAGGGTCTGCATCGCCCCAGGTAGCGTCAGGTTAGTGCCAGTACCGCTAACACCCACGCATGCAGCATACACCTCCCTTAGTGGTATAGTATCTGAATGGATCAACGGGTTCCCATAAAGGCAGTGTTAGCGGGATCAGCCCAGATACCTGCTAGCACCTGCATTTTGCCCCTCCTCCCAGCCCAGCCCACCCAAGTGCAGTATCGATCGATCACTGTCACTTACAAAACACTAAACACAAAACTGCAGCGTTCGCAGAGTCAGGCCTGATCCCTGCGATTGCTAAGTTTTTTGGTAGCATTTGGATACAGTCATTAACAGTCAGGAGCTTTTTTGCCTGTGAGTCTCACTAGTGTACCACTAAATTTAGGGCCCAAAATGGCAAATTGAAGGTACACTAGTGAAGAGGCCTACATGTTTCTGAGCATGTGTGAAGAGGAAGTAACTCATCTGTCAAATTCAGGCTCAGAATACGTACCTGTAGACAGCAGCGGCTCCTGACAAATAGCTCTGACGATGGAGTTGTGGTCCCTGCCAAGGTCAGACCCCAATCTTCTTCTTCGGCCGTTGAGGTGCAAGAACCGCAGGGCTCTCGTATTCAGCAGAGAGGTGCTAGCGCCGCTATTCCTTCTCGTGAACTGGCAAGCACCAGCGGCCTAGTACACCCTGGTCGTACATCCAGCACTGCAGTAACACTTGATGACGTGGTTGAAACAGTTGATTTTACGCCACTTGATTTTTATTCGCTGTTTTTCACCGAAGATCTCTATAGATCTATTGTGGACCAAAGTAATTTGTACGCTGGTCAACACATCACCACTATTCCCCAGTCCTCCCTTGCCAGAGATTGGAGACCAATTACGGTTTCTTAATTTAAGCTCTTTCTGGGCCTTTCCCTCAACATGGGCATAACTAAAAAGAGTGAGTTGTGGTCATATTGGTCCACTCACCCAATTCACCGTGTGCCCTTGTTCTCTGCCTCCATGACCAGGGCACCACATTATAGATCTTGCGGTTCATGCACTTCAACAACAATTAACTCTGTCGTCCTCGTGGAGACCCTGGATACGATCGGCTCTACAAAATTTGGCCCCTCGTAAACCACTTCAACCAACGTTTTGCAGACTTGTTTACTCCCCATTAAGTTGTCTGCGTTGATGAGTCCCTGATTACGTTTTCTGGCTGCTTGTCATTCAAACAGTACCTTCCCAGCAAGTGTGCCAGATACGGGGTCAAGATGTATAAGCTCTGTGACAGGGCCACAGGCTATACATGTAGTTTTATGGTTTACGAGGGAAAAGATAGCCACGTAGAGCTGACAAACTGCCCTGATAACATAGGAAGTGCTGGCAAGATTGTGTGGGACTTGGTGTCACCCTTATTCGGAAAGGCGCCTCAGATGACGTCTTGATGACGAAACGCGTAAGGCGTGGCCTCCTGGTACGCATACGTCCTTTCTCACTTCTGTTTTGTCCTGCACTTCCGGTTCCGGCAGACGGCTGTGGAACGCAAGCCGCTCACACTGCACTGTCTGCGGCTTCTCACGTGGAGCCGGCCGGCAGAGCGTTATGTGTTTTTAACTCTTGAGTTTTTTATTTTATTCATTTCTTTTTGTTGTTTATTTGAGTTTAATAAATACTATTCGGAATCACACTATGAGGCTCTTCTCTTCTCCCTGCACATGGTAACTGTTCCGGATGGATGCCTTTTGAAAGTGATCGGGTGACACGGGTGGAAATTAGGTGGTGAGGGGACACCAACCGCTTGGATCATCGGATCATCTACATGCTCATTACCCCTGCAGGGGTTGGGCACTCTGGTGAGTGGGGGCACTAGAGGGGACTCTACACGGGACAGCATATACTCATTGGGACAGATCTACCCGCAACCTTTGAAGATACATCAGCCTGCTGCATTAGAACTGTTTTTATTCACGGACATATAAAAAAATTTTTTTTTTTTTATATATATTTTTTTGAAACTATTTATCTGGTTGTTTGGACTTTCTTTTCTTTTTGGTTTTTTCACTTTTTTGATTTTTTGTGCACCAAGATTGTTTGTACACCACATGCCGATTGTTCCTTTTTTAGTTTATAGATATTCTCATATTTACCATTTTAAAACGATTTAGCTTCACTAGCACACATATTAATTTTCAGTGGGGAACACGGTGTTTTGTCCCCTTTTTAGGTAGACTCACCTATATCTTTCATTACACACATACACATTCCTTGAGCTTTTTGTCATTTACGTTGGTAATGCTTGGAGTTCTATTTACCAATTTTATTTTGTAAAAAATTTTTTTTGGGTACTCTGCACATTTTTTGACCATTCTCAGCACGTATATTTATTTTTTAATATTAATTCACATTGTGTTACACTTTTTACCCACTTAGTATTGGGGTGTTATATTTTCCTTTTGCTAGGAGTTTGTATAGGTTATTGATTTATTATCAGTCTTTATCAGTGAACAGCGCCAATCCCCTATCTCTTCAGACTACATATTACACGAGCATGCCACTTTTTAGTCACCTTTTTGATCATCAGATTGGAGCATGTGGCACCGCCTGACCTAATCACCGGGGCTTTCCCCAGCGGCTTGTAGATTCCCATCTTAGGCTGGGGGAGAGAGCCTGCTTGCAGTGTAATCATTTGCTCACTATGAAGTGGAGGGATAATAAGAATGTTTTCATTCTTACCTCCCTTCATGCAGACACAACGGTCCAAATTACTACAGCGACTGGTGTTGTTGAGAAACCCCTCTGTGTCCATGAATATAACAAAAATATGGGAGGGGTGGACCTCAACAACCAGTTGTTGGCGCCGTACCTAGTTGCCCGAAAGGCCAGACGTTGGTATAAAAAAGTGTCTGTATACTTATTTCAATTGGCTTTGCTGAACGCTCATGTGCTATACAGAGCTTCAGGAGGGACTGGATCCTTCCTTAAATTCCAGGAAGAGATCGTCAGAGCCCTTCTGTTTCCAGACGGTGCTCCACCTCACCTTCCCAATCCAAATGCAGTAAGCCGGCTGCATGAGAGGCATTTTCTTTATGTCCTCCCGCATACCCCTACCCAACGAGCCCCCCACAGAAAATGTTGTGTCTGCAGCAAGCGCGGATATAGGCGTGACACCCGCTATTATTGTCTCTCTTGTCCTGACAATCCTGGTCTTTGCATTGGTGAATGTTTTGAGCGCTACCATACACTAGTTGAGTTTTAGCGTAGGGTACAGCATTGCACAGACTAGGCACACTTTCACAGGGTCTCCCAAGATGCTATCGCATTTTGAGAGACCCAAACCTGGGACCGGTTACAGTTACAAAAGTTACAGTTATAAAAAAAAAGAAAAAAAAATACAAAAAAAAAATATAAAATAAAAAAAACAAAAATAGTTGTCGTTTTATTGTTCTCTCTATCTCTATTCTCTCTCTATTGTTCTGCTCTTTTTTACTGTATTCTATTCTGCAATGTTTTATTGTTGTTATGTTTTATCATGTTTGCTTTTCAGGTATGTAATTTTTTTATACTTTACTGTTTACTGTGTTTTATTGTTAACCATTTTTTTGTTTTCAGGTACGCCATTCATTTATCTTGACAGCAACAGCGTTTGCTCCCATGATACATAAAGCCATGACTCCAGCGTTGTTGGAGGTGAATTCATCACCACAGTTACATACTTCAGTATATATGCCGAAGCATGGGGGCAGCAGGGGCGGAGGAGCAATTTGATCCTACCTTTTGCGGGTGGATGCCCCCATGCCTCGGCATATATATATTTTAGGCACAGGTTGCATTAAAAAATGTTTTATGTTTTACTATTTTTTTTGCATGTATGGTAAGTCTTACTGTTATACTGTAATTCTCTGGCACTCCTGTCCCAACAGGGAACCCGAGAATGCAGCCGGTGATTTGTCCAGCTGACCATAGAGCTGATCAGAGACCAGAATGGCTCCAATCATCTCTATGGCCTAAGAAACTGGAAGCTACGAGCATTTCATGACTTAGATTTCGGCGGATGTAAACAGCGCCATTGGGAAATTGGGAAAGCATTTTATCGCACCGATCTTGGTGTGGTCAGATGCTTTGAAGGCAGAGGAGAGATCTAGGGTCTAATAGACCCCAATTTTTTCAAAAAAGAGTACCTGTCACTACCTATTGCTATCATAGGGGATATTTACATTTCCTGAGATAACAATAAAAATGATAAAAAAAAATAAAAATGAAAGGAATAGTTTAAAAATAAGAATAAAAAACAAAAAAAAAAAAAAAAAAATGCACCCCTGTTCCCCCCTGCTCTCGCACAAAGGCGAACGCAAGCGTCGGTCTGGCGTCAAATGTAAACAGCAATTGCACCATGCATGTGAGGTATCACCACGAAGGTCAGATCGAGGGAAGTAATTTTAGCAGTAGACCTCCTCTGTAAATCTAAAGTGGTAACCTGTAAAGGCTTTTAAAGGCTTTTAAAAATGTATGTAGTATGTCGCCACTGCACATGTGTGCGCAATTTTAAAGCATGTCATGTTTGGTATCCATGTACTCGGCCTAAGATCATCTTTTTTATGTCATCAAACATTTGGGCAATATAGTGTGTTTTAGTGCATTAAAATTTAAAAAAGCGTGTTTTTTCTCACTGGGTCTGCTCCAGTACTGCAGGCATGTTCCCTCACAGTATGCTTGTCTCCTTTCTCAGCATCCTGATTAACCCAAGGAAGACCAATTATACCCTAGGTGGGGAGCAAGGTATGGCCATTGCTTAACCCCTTGCTGACTACAGACCTTCCACCCATGGACCTTAAGAACATCAAGATTTTATATGGCAGATACACTTTTTCACTATATATATATATATATATATATATATATATATATATATATATATATAATAAAAAGCATTCCTAGCTTTATTTGTTGATCTGGGTATATTCTTCAGGGTTTAGCAAGGTTTCATTGTCGTTCACTGTCTTATATTGTCAGTACCTGAATTTGGGTTTGCCCTTTAAAGCTGAGCAAACCTCACCTGAGACAGCCTTTACCTGGAAATAACAGTGATTGGCCAGCTCCTTGTTGCCCATGCATAAAGCACCTGTTGCCTTATGAAACACAGCACTGTAGCAAACTAATGGGGGGATTTACTAAAGCTGGAGCACACAGAATCTGGCCCAGCTATGCATAGTAACCAATCAGCTAACTTCAGCTTGTTCAATTAAGTTTTGACAATAAAACCTAGAAGCTTATTGGTTACTATGTACAGCTGCTTCAGATTCTGTGTGCTACAGTTTCATTCATTTAGGGTTTGAACCTGCTTTAACCGGTTCCCGCCCAACATTTGTACAATAACGGCTGGGCAGGACCGCTCTTACAGCGGAAGTTAAGATTGGATACAGGGAAGATAAGATTGGATGACATAGCAGGGAGCTGTTCTCCTTCAAATAGTAGTGGAAGGCTGCTCCTAATTAAGCACATGTTTGCATCTGCACTGCCTGCATATAGTAGTCAGTTTCAGTATGACACAGGAGGTTGAGGAAGTGCTGTAATTAGTGTGAAACGCATTATAAGACCCCTTTCACACTGCAGCGCCGCTAAAACTGCGCCAAAGTATCAGTCTTTTTTGTGGTGCTTTAGCGACGTTTCAGCAGCGCTTTTCGTGTACCAGCAGGGCGGATTTAAGGTCACGTGACAACGTGACCTTAAAGAAAAGGAAAAAGGTCTTGTTTTTGCGGCGCTTTAAAAGTGCTTTTAAAGAGCTTTGGAAGAGCTGCCCATTCATTTAGGTGGACAGGGGCATTTAAAGATGCTGCTTGCAAGACTTTTTCTAATGTCCCACAAGTGCACCGCCCGAGTGTAAGAGCACTCATTGCACTGAATGGGGGGCAGTTTTCAGGCACTTTTTAGAGGCTATTTCTAGTGCTAAAATGCCTAAAATTTTCAATGAATACATAGCTTAATTATTGTTTTATATCCACCCAGCATTTTTTTTATGCAACCAAAGCATGGTTACTGTAAATGCAACCTCCACTTATTCCAAAATCTCAAAAGCACTCAAATTGACATTTAAGTTAAATGTATAAAGCAAGATAACAATGTTGTAATGTTTGGTAATGTTCCATGGAATTTTACACTTACGTAGAGATAAAGAACTCTTTTTCGAAACAATGGAAAAATACAACAAATCTGTGATTTGGAACTAAGCCCTCTCTATGCTTTAGTGCTTGTGTACAGCTCATTGCATTGATTATTCTGTACTCACAAGGCAAGCATTTGAATGACAGGATCTGCTAGAAAATTGAGCAATATTTTTGCTTTTATGCATATGAGTGAACTGAACTGGGCCAAGATGAATGTTGCTTATAATACAGGAGCACATTATGCAGAAATAAGAGGCACAAGACAAGAGATGAATGAGATGTACAAGTGATTACACTATGCTTGTATGACCTTGTATTGCTTCATTCTACACACTTGTGATGATACGATTATACAATCAAAGTCTGCTCGCAAATAAACATGTTATCTTTGCATATTTTCTTCATTTATTTTTTTCTGTGCAGAAATATATAAAACTTTCATGGTGCCTTCAATAAAACATGGGAAATGTGGAGGATTTCAACCATGAAGCAAATCATTTTTGTTTTATATGCCAGTGGGATCTCTGCTCGCCTAGATTTACTAGCAGAAGGAAAACTGAATCACCTTTAATTGCAAACTTTATGATAATGATTACCTTCAGAGCGCTTGAATTATACAACAAAAAAAAAAGAAAATAATCTAAGAAAAACAAGGACACCCAAAAAACAGGCCATTATCATAAGGTTAGCAGTAAGTTTACCTTTTTTGCTCCAGAAGAACCACTATCTTTTAAATATTGTTCAGATATATCAGTGTAAGAGACCAATTTAAATCAAAACTCAATTCCCAGGATTTGTGAAGTTTCACAAATAGTTGATAGTGATGAGAAAATGTGTCTAGATTGTGGGGGTGTTTGTCAAACCCATTGTGAAGTCCAAATATTGTAAGCTTGACTCTGAACCATATTGAAGTCTGGGGGGGGGGGCAATCTTGAAAATAACTTTTGGCCATTTTCAAAGTTGATATGCAAAGGATTGTCAAAAAATGGCATGGGTAGGTGAGTACTGCCATGGAGGACATGTGCCAATGTGGCTGATTGCCCTGCCAGGGCCTTTGGACTGCAGTCAATTCGGCAGTGCTCCTGTGGGTGCTCCCTACTGTCCTCTCGCTTCAACTGTCCATGAATATCCCACTCAAAAGAAAGGAAGCTGCACATAGTATAAGATCCAACGATTTTATTCCAAAATAAGTTGTTTAAAACAGAGAGAGCATCTCTCTACTACATAAAATAATGAACCGGCCAGTACAAAAAACGTTCACCCGCGCTTTTGGGACTTCCTATGTCATGATGATGTCAGCATGTTGTCCGCCCTACTAGTTTCGTCACAGATTGACATCGTCCTGGTGCACAGGATGACGTTAATCTGTGACGAAGCTAGTATTGTGGACGACGTGCTGATGTCATCACGACATACAAAGTGATTGGGAACTTAGGAGTGTGACACCTCTATCCTTTCATTACCCTGGTCCTGCATTTGTCCCTTTCCCACTGCATAAGTGTTACATTGGATGTCCATGTTGTCTCTCTCAACTGTTCTAACAAGGACTCCAATATTGCAAATACATACGCTGATATGTCTATGAATATTATGCTGTTTTAAATGTTATGCTTGGCTCTGTTTCTAAACGTATGCTTTTTTTGTGATATCACACAAGAGATAATAATAAATAACAATAATAAATAATAAAACTTTTTTATTATTATTTTTTATTAATTTGTTCCATTCCATTTGTTTAGATGCGGCATTCGATATTTTGGATAATTCATAACTTCAGATAAATTTGTATTTGTTACATTCACAAACAGCCAAATTTGAAAGGAAATTCCAATACCTAAAATGTAATCGTTAGTTATTATTAGTTAGTTATTATTTCAAATTTTACAGTGATTTTCTTTCTTTTTTTCAGATTTTCCAATTTTCGGATTTTGAAATTTCTGAATTTTTGAATTCCGAAAATTAGAAAATTCGGAATTCAAAAATTTGGAATTCAAAAAATCGGAATTCAAAAATTCGGAAATACAGAATTTGAAAATTTGGAAATTCAAAATTCGGAAATTTGAAAATTCTGAAATTTGAAAATTCTGAAATTTGGAATTCAAAAATTCAGAAATTCAGAATTCGAAAATTCGAAATTCAGAAATTTGAAAAATCCGAATTCGGAATTCAAAAATTCAAAATTTGGAAATTTGAAAATTCGGAAATTCGAAAATTTGGAAATTCAAAAATTTGAAAATTCAAAATTCGAAATTCAGAAATTTGAAATTTGAAATTCGATAATTTGAAAATCCGGAAATTCAAAATTCCAAAATTAAAAAATTTGAAATTCAAAGATTTGGAAATTTGAAAATTCTGAAATTCGGAATTCGAAAATTTGAAATTCGGAATTCGAAAATTCGAAATTCGGAATTCGAAGATTCGAAATTCGGAAATTTGAAAATTCAAAAAATTTGATATGCTGAAATTTGGAAATTTGAACATTCGGAAATTTGAAATTTGAAACTTCGATATTAGGAATTTGAAAATTCGAAATTTGGAAATTTGAAAATTCGGAAATTCGGAAATTTGAAATTAATAGAATTCGGAAATTCGGAAATTTGAAAATCCAAATTTTTTGGGTTTCCAAATTTCTGAAATCCGAATTTTTGAATTTCCGAATTTTCGAATTTCCAAATTTCCGAAAAAAACCCGAATTAAACGAAAACACACATTTTTTGTCGGTGCACATGTCTATTGAGTTATTTGAGTCATTTGTTACTCATTGTAATGCAAGTACTTGGGGTCTCAGTTTTACACATGTGATAGATTCCACCAACCTAGTGTTTCTAGACTTGGTATTATACCATGAAGGTCCATTTGCACTAAAAACGATTGCAAACACACTAGTGGCAACTCGTACTTACGTTATATGAGTTGCTACCATCATGCTACCACCATGGATAAATAACATTCCAAGTGGACAGTTTCAAAGTCTAAGAAGAAACTGTATTTCGACAACAGAACTGGTATTTTCCAATGTAAGAAAAGGGGATGCTTGACTTGCCAGTTTATCCAACATGGCCAATCCTCCTTTTCTGATAGGACCAGTAATAAGTAAGACATAAAGCAATTTATTACCTACTCTACTGAGTATGTGATACATGTACTTATATGCCTGTGTAACTTGTTATATGTGGGCCATACGATGCGAACCCTATGAAAACTTGTAGGGGAGCACCGACGTTTTATACAAAAGACTTCATAAACATTGCGTTCCCAGCCACTTCAAAACTTATCATGCTAAAAACATTCATTGTCTAAAGGTTGTAGCCATTGAATGCATCCCAGGTGGTTCTCTGACTGATAATGAGAGGTTCTCCTTATTATGGAAACGAGAATCATTCTGGATCTACAAACTGGCCTCTCTATCTCCCAATGGGTTCAACGAAGGTTTAGAGAATCATAGTATCATCTAGATCCCCTCCGTTATTGTTCCTTATTGTTATGCTACTATCATTCTTCATCTTTTTTTCAGTCTGTAAACCCTCAGGGTGTACCCATAGGTTACATACTGAGGGAATTATAGTATATATATAGCACATGAAGTTATGCATTGGACACCATCTGTCCATTTCCACATGGCTTCCAATTACTTATTATCCTTTTTTTTAATTATTATTACATCTTTACATATATTATAATTATATATATAACATCCATTAGGTCCTCATTAGGTTTTGACACTTTGAACTATGGGAACATTAATCATTAACTAATGAATCATTGAATTAATTAATTAATTTGTTTGGTCTTATCATGAACACTATTGAGCTAGGTTTCCACTATTGCGACCCCAAAGTCAGGCGATTTACAATGTGACTTTGCAATGTAATTTTTGATACAATGTCATGTGTCTGGTGGGAACCATGGGAGAACAAGACGCACCAAAGTCAGAACAAATAAGTACAAAAACCCTTTTTTGAGTCACTGCGACTTGAATCGCACCGACTAGAACGGGCACCATTGAAATACATGGATTTTGACTTGTCATGCGACTTCACATGTGTCAAGTTGCACAACAACTCGCAGTAGTGGAAACAGAGCCAAAATCTCCGTTGATCGTGTATTTTGGGCAATCATATACAGTATAGCTATTATTTAATATTTTATTTTTCAGAATTTATTTAATTTTTTTCATTTTTGGGACTTTTTTTATTCATTATTTTTATTTGTAATTTGTATTAATTAATTAATTTATTTATTTTTTTAATTTTTACTTTACTACATATTTTTTTCTCAGTTGTGACAATTATTTAATATTTTTTATTCATATTTTTTATTTATATTCTAACTATTTTTCTGGTCCATTACTTTTACTTTTATTGTTCCCCTTGTCTTTGTTTGAGTAGTTGCAGTGTATGTAGATTAAATTATTGTCATCAGGTTGCTTCAACAATGGAGGTATGCTGCGGTGGAGAAACCAATCTATGTCACATGACCCAAAGAAGGGCCACGTCCCGATATGCGTTGTCAAGATGTCAGCTATACTCTCCACCCTTGATCTCCACCCTTTGTGCTTCAAGCCTCATTTTGGACTTGTGTTCCTTGATTGTAAGACGTCATGCTGGGGTGTTTCCATCCACCAGCTCTGGTGGTTGTTCCAACGCCCTCTCTGTCCCTTCCTTGTTCCGTGGCTGTTCCACCATCCTACCACATATCATTGGGGATTTGAATGAGGCCTCATATTGTCCATCTGGCTCTGCACTTGCTGGCTTCCCTCCTCCTAGTGATATCCAGGAATACATGAAGGTTTTGCCATCGCAGCATTGCTTCACCAAGCCAGTCCACCACTGACTGTTGCTCAAGGTACTGTCACAGTAAGAAGTACACTTTGCAGTCGCTCCATCTATGCAGGGAGATTTTTAGATAATTGTTCATTTAAGTATATGTCATTATTAAATTGGCATATGATTTTATCTCATTGAGCTTTTTGATTGTTTGTCCTTTCAAGACTATCCCAATCAGCGCTTCCAATTGTGGGTGCCCCTGAATGTTTTAATATGTAGGGAGTGCTGCTAATAAAATGTACAGGGAAAGATTATTGTAGGTTTTGTGGGCACTGGCAGGTCTATTAAAGTAGATGTAAATCAATACTCTTACCCTTGGGGAATTTGTGGGTGGTTGAGGGAAAGATTTTTTCATGTTAATGCTGTTGATGTGTGTCCGGCAGCATATTTTATATTTTTTGCTGAAGTTTGTGCGATACAGGGTAGAGCCTTGTAACCCTGTACTACAAATTAAGGACCTTTATATCAGTATCACCAGAGCTTTTTGATTGTTTGTCCTTTCAAGACTGTCCCAATCAGTGCTTCCAATTGTGGGTGTCCCTGAATGTTTTAACTTGTATTCACACCCACGCTGTGTGCTCACCCACACTGCTGCTTTTTGGGCTCTTGCTGGACATTCACAAGGTTCCCAGTGCAACACATGTCCCATTTTCCTGACACCAGACTGTTTTTGTCATTTTACTCCCTACACATTGCCTATCATAGCTAAGGATATTGTCCATATGGCTACTGGGAACTCTGTCAATTTAGGGCGAGGGGCTGGAACATAACAAGTCCCCCCACTATTGGCCATTCTAAGTGCATTACTGGTATTTAGGTAGTATGGTGATGAATGTCCCTGCATCCCCTAATTGCAAACTGGTTGGGTTTGTTGCAAAAGCATGCTCAATCTAAGCTCATGGCTTATCCCTAATCTGTCTAAGAGGGCATACCTCTCACTTTGGAGAGATTTTCTCTTACTTACTGTTCTTACAGGATAGGACGTGAAAAATATGTTTTTCTGGTGGGATGCAGTGGGCAAAAAAGAACCCAAATTAGTTTTAATCCTTCCCTACTCCCTAAAAAGTTTTGGCTTAGATAGACTTTAACCTAATTATTCATATCCAAATATGTTAAAGCTTAACTCCATATAAAACTTTAGTTACACAGTTGGTAACTTGGTAAGGTTCAATAAAGACATCAGTTAATACAGTTCAACATGTGTGTATGTGTTTATGTCATTATCATTTCCTATAACCCTGTATATTGTGTTCACTAAAATACCCATCTAAAAGTTTTTTACATTATCGACACTCGTATGGAAACAGTAGAGAAAACCTTAGGGAGATATTTCTCCTAACTTCCTATCCATGCTGTTCATCCTGACAGAACAGAAACCAGAACAGAAGTGAAGGGAAATCTTCTCTACAGGAGAGCTCTCTAGCAGTGTAAACCTGGCAGGGGTTCCAACCCCTTTTTTTGTTCTACTAAAAAAGTTGTTTTATTATTGCTTATGTCTCTGTTTCCCTCACTTCATTTCCCAGTGACAGATAGATAGAATACAGTGAGTGGGGCGATCCCACTACCATCAGTGTACCAAGTTGGAATATTTCCACTTACTCTATTGGAAATACTTGGATGCACAATATCTGGACAGGAAGTATTGGGGAAATCTCCCCAGTCAAGGCACAAGTAGCAGTTAAAACCTGATAAGGGACCTCTGCAGTCCGGGACAAATCAGAAGAATATACGACCAGATGGTTCTACTGGGATCAGTTTAGTTTCTCTGATGAATATTCTCAATACTTATGAACCATTTTATGCCTATCTTGGACTAAATGGTGCTGTCTGCATTCTCTCCCCTTACTCCCCCTTTTTTTTTCTCTTTCTTTTTTTCTACTACATTTGCCTTTCCTTCCCCCCCATTCACCCCTCCCCTTTCCTTCATAACCTTTTTCTAAGCTCAAAAATTGATGCACTTTGTCACGGCTGGGCACCATTCAATATATACTCATTCATTATTAGATTCAATTTTTTCCGGAAGTTTCGTAATCTTTATTGAATTCACACACCTGTCTTTTCCAGTCCTATATGTAGATTCTGTTGGCCTGTGGTAATTACATTGAATGTTATTACCCTGTTGACTGTATTGTTTCTTGGCACACCAGCCGCTTGCTGTTTACTTTTAATTGTCATCTTATGTACATCGTTAAATAAAAAAAAGAATACAAAAAAAAAAACCTTATAAGGGTTTTAAGTCATCTTTAATATACTGAAATTAGTTTTTTATTGCACCACAAAAATTTGAGAGCTGGTTCTCAAATTTTTCCGACAACAAAATCAGTTGTCGGATATTCCAATCGTGTGTACACAATTCCAACGCACAAAATTCCACACATGCTCGGAATTAAGCAGAAGAGCTGCACTGGCTATTGAACTTCATTTTTCTCGACTCGTCCTACATGTTGTACGTCAAGGCGTTCTTGACGATTGGAATTTCTGATAACATTTGTGCGACCGTGTGTATGCACGACAAGTTTGAGCCAACATCCGTCTGAAATAAATCACAGGATTTCGTTGTCGGAATATCCGATCGTGTGTACGCGGCATTCGAGTTGGTACAACATAATGTTAATGCCCAGAAAAACTGCTGAATATACTATTGACATACATATATGAAAGTTATGTTACCTGCCAATGAATTTGTATTTCTGTTCATCTAGTCTTATGATATACCAGCCAGCCGAGCCAAGTTGGTTTTCTAACATTTCCCTAACACAGGAAATACAGCCTGGTTATTTCCTTGCCTTTGGTCTGAAATTGAAAAACAAAGGCACAGTAGTGACTGGCAAGGTAATGTGTCATTCCTCTGCTCACTCTAATGCCCCGTACACACGGTCGGATTTTCCGATGGACATTGTCCGATCGGAGCGTGTTGTCGGAAATTCCGACCGTGTGTGGGCTCCATCGGACATTTTCCATCGGATTTTCCGACACACAAAGTTGGAGAGCAGGAGATAAAATTTTCCGACAACAAAATCCGATCGCGTCATTTCCGACCGTGTGTGGCCTGATCCGACGCACAAAGTGCCACGCATGCTCAGAAGAAATTCCGGCACGGGACAGCTCGTTCTGGTAAACTTAGCGTTCGCAATGGATACAGCATTTTTGTCACGCTGCACTGTTAAAAATGGTTTAATACAGCGCACTCTCTTCTTCTTTATAATGTGACAAGAATTAAGTCGTTTTGCTGCTCATATTCACACACACTTCTCACAAACTTTTATTTGTGTTTTTTTAGTGGGATTCCCTGAATATATTGTTATTAGTTGTCACATCTGACAGAATGTTTTTTTTTTTATTTAATTTTTTTGGGGATTTTAAGCCTTTTTTTTTTTAGATTTAATGTTTGTATTTTTTCCAAGGCTGATCTTTGTTCAATGTTATTTTTATTTTTACTCCAGAATATTTTTGTGTGCGTTTTGTGTGTCAAGTTACCCCAACACCATTGATATCTTTTATTATTTAATCTCAAGGAGATTGTTTGGTGTTGTTGTCCCTTGTTAATTTCACATTGTATATTTGAAATGTACCTGAATCCTCCCCAAAAAACTGTCCTTTTTGAAGTAAAACACATAGGAGAGTATAATTCAAAACAAAAATCCTTTATTAAGGGATCAGAACCAAACAAAGAGGAAGGCAACACTGGATCAACATGAGAAATTAGCGAAGCCTGGGACCCCCACGGCAGACATCAATTCTTCAACATCAAAATTGGTGGCCTGAGGAGTCCATATGTAAGGGAGGGCAGTCTGGTCCGGGATTCACAGAGACTCGGATAGCACCAGATGACATCTGTGTCCCCAGGCTGTGGTACCACAAGAGGCTGCATTTTTTGGCCGACCAGACTGGATCCAGGGTCCTCACTTTCTGGTCTTCCTTTCACGCTTCATTCCGGGCTGTGGCTGTGCAGTTGGAGATGTGGCAGGAGGAGGAGTAGGACCTGGAGGAGGAGGAGGAGGAGGACCTGCAGGAGGAGGAGGACTGGGAGGACCTGGAGGAGAAGGAGGAGGAGGAGGAGGACCTGCAGGAGGAGGAGGAGGACCATCCCAAAGATGTGTGTGAGGTGTAATTTGGCCCCTCATACCTTTCTCCAGAGCCTCCGATATGAGGGCCTGACACATGGCTTTTTGGCCCTCCTCCATCCTCTGCATTTTATATGCTATGAAGGCAGCAATGTTCTCCTGCCTGGTGTGTGGTGCTCCCAGGACCTCTGTAGCCCTCCAAAAGAATGCTATAGCCGCCTCCTCTAGGGTACTCCTCCTACTGCCACTTTCTGTTTTCAGGGGGGGTGGAGGGACCTTGATATCAGCCAGCCGGCTCGGCCCGGCCACCTCCTGGCTTAGACTTCCCTGTGTATGAAAAAGGGACATAGTTTTAGTTTTTGCATCATCAATCACAATCCTAAATTAGTACTCCCAACTAACATCTAGTTAACATCATTGATTGGAAAAGCAGAAATATTTAGAGGAATGCTATACCTGGCTCAATCTGGGCTCCTCCACATGTGGCCTGGAAGGCCCAGGTTGGGCGTCAGAAGCCTCAGCTGGGGGGGAAGGAAGCGTGGAAGGAAGACTGGAGAGGGATGGCCTGGGTTCAGTCTGGCCTGCCAGAAAGTGCAGCCTGTCGTAGTACAACATCCTGGGGACATAGATGTCATCTGCTGCTCCGGATCTCTGTGAATCCAGGACTTTCTTGCGCTCCCTCAGATATGTGCTCCTCAGGCCACCAATGAAAATCTTTAAATAAGTGATGTCTGCCGTGGGGATCACCTGCTTCACAATTTCACACAATTGCTCCAGTGCTGCCTTCCTCTTTGCTTGGTTCTTGAAATGGGGGTGGGTAATCTCCCACAGACAGGGCAGCTCATTTAGCATATCTATGAATACTGACATGAAGTCATTATCTTTCATTAAGATATCCATGTTTACAGCAAGACACAACACAAGACAAAGCCTAATGTCACACAAAACTCTCCTAATCTTGTTACAATATAGGCCTCAATCTAGAAGCAATATAGGCACAAGTTTGTCTCTTACCTTCGTTCTTACGATCGGCGCGTCCAATGCTCCTTCCTCCGCTCACAGATTGTACATAATACGCACGCGTGTTACGCTTTATACACACTGCGCATGCGTGTAACTCCGCCCGCCCCTGACGTTCTTTCTAGTGTATTCCCCGCCCCTTTTCGTTCGGCGCAGTGGGTGAAGAGCATGATGGCGGAGTTACAACAGGTGCGTGATAATTCTAACAACGAGGAGGAGGAGGAGGAAAGCCCGGATCCAGGCACGTCCCGATCCAGAAGGAGACATTTTAAGGCCACAAATATGTCGTTTGGGGAGATGTTGGAGATGGTCGACATCATGAAGAAGTCCGACTATGACGGAAAATATGGGCCTTACCCCAACCCGAACATCCGAAAGGCCAAGATCATGGTGAAAGTGGTCAGGAGTCTTGAGCGGAATTTCGGGGTCCGAAGATCGAAAGATCAGCTCAGGAAGCGGTGGTCGGACCTGAAGTTGAGAGAGCCAGAGCAGTACCGAAAGATCCGGAGAGTGCTGCAAAAAATTAAGTAGTTGTGCTGTGTTCCTATTCTTTCTGTCTTTATTCCGTTCGTTCTGCTCCATATGCTTTTATTAATTGTAACGTTTAAAAAGGTCAACTTTAATGTTCATGGGCCCATTATTCGTTCGTATCAAACATTTTTCTTTCGGCCTCTAGAACACCATTGTTTAGGCCATATGCATTTTCACACATTTTTTTGGGCCTACTTGAATGCCAAATATTTGTTTGTGTAGATGGATTTGTTACTAGAATGAAATGCAAACTAGATTGTGTGTAAGGAGAGGACACTGAGCAGCTGTTTTCACATCTGGACACTGGAGCACTTGTGTTGGACCCCAGAACACCCTTTTTATTAGGGGGGCCACACAGGTGCTCCAGTGTATACTATAGGGGGGGCTACATCTGTGAAGCTTGTACCAAACAGGTAAAGTATTGCAGCTTGACAAAGGACACTAAAAAAGATACATCTTGGAACTCTGCTAAAATAGACAATTGTACCCCACTTCCAAGCAATGTTTCCTATTTCTAGTTCTGCCATCAAATATCTGTGTGCTAAGTATACCATTTTTGTTTTACATAGGGGAGAAAAGACTCGGACACCCCTCATCCGAGGAGACCAGAGCCCCCCCCCCTCTGGAAGAAGGGGAAATACCAACCCAAGAAGCTGAGCAGGAGGAAGAAGAAGACGTGGTGGAGATTGGCACCACAACAGGTGAGTGTCTGCGACCACAGGCTCAGGTAAAAGAGATGGATGTTGGCAGATTTTTGAGACCTTTTTTTTGTTCTTTATCTCTTTTTAGGTGATCGTGATCCAGAACGCTTTACATCTGAAAGTGCCCAGATACTCATCGGGGAGATCATGGGGTGTAATCTCCAATTGCAAAACATCCAGCAACAAATCACTGATGTTATTAAAAAAAATAATAACATCATTGATGTTTTGGGGCGAATTTAGACCCCACAAAATCACCTGTTTTATCTTACGAAAATTTTTACAATGTTTAGAAAAGCCAAATTTGGAGGATGCACACAGTGTGCCAACATGTGCTATCTGCCATCACGGGAGATCAATGGACGCGTTTTGGGGGTGCAACCCCTTCCTCAATTATAAAGTCGCATTGAGGAAGGGCTTGCTCCCCCAAAACACGTCCCTTGATCCCCCCTGATGGCAGATAGCACATGTTGACATTCGTAAATTGGTGTGCATCTTCCAAATTTGGCTTTTCCAGGGGTGATTTCCCCCCATCTGAACACTATATCAAACACAGTTCCTAAATACTCATGTCTGATATAGCCTTCAGGTTTTACCATATGTGAACTTTGTAAGTTCAAGTTTTTTGGCTTTCTTGTTGGTTTTACACAGGCCTGTTTTATCTGAAATGGATATTTCGATTTTTGAGAATGCTACTGCAAACATTGTTATACAACAAACATGTTGGTTTGTTTTAAAAACCTTTGGGAAATGCACATGTGATTGTGCAGGTATAAAAAAGTGCCTTACTCAAGAATGTGTGGATTATTGTCTCAACACTACAACACTTTTGGGGTGATGTAATTGCTGTTTTATGCAAAAATGGGGGTTATTTCCTAAGGGCAAATACACTTTGCACTACAAGTGCAGGTTCAGTGCAGTTGCAAGTGCACTTGTAGTGAAATGTGTTTTTGCATTTAGGAAGTACCAGCCAACAGTGTTTTTTATAAGGTTACCCAATCACGACATTTTCTGCACTCAACACATTTCTGTCAGGGTCAGCTAAAACAAACACAAGCAGTAAATGTCCACAAAGATTTTCTTTTGGTTGTTTTTTATTTGAAAAAGGTGTCACAGATTGTCTGGCATATTGATAGCCCCCCTACCCGCAAAGAACTCCAGGTAGCGTAACCGGACATCACGGACATTCAGGGAGGGCAAGCCAGGACGGCCACTTTCAAGCGCCGTCAGCGTTGATGGATTTGGGATTCCGGCCTCAGGCCCAACTGAGCCAGCATAGTTGGCTGAATGTTTTCTTAAAAAATTATGGAGAACACAGCAGGCAAGTATTATATGGTTCAGTTTATACTCCGCCATATGGATGGGTGTCAGAAATAATCGGAACCGGCTGGCCAGGATTCCAAATGTGTTCTCCACCACTCTTCGGGCTCTGGCCAGCCGGTAATTAAAAACCCTCTGTTCCAGGGTGAGGGTCCTCATCGGGAATGGCCGCATCAGGTGGTCCCCCAGCGCAAATGCTTCATCAGCAACGAACACAAATGGGAGACCTTCAACATTGTCCTCTGGAGGTGGCAAGTCTAAGCTGCCATTCTGGAGACGCCTGTAGAACTGGGCGATCACTCCACCATCGGACATCCGGCCATTCTTCCCCACGTCCACATACAAGAACTCGTAATTAGCCGACACCACCGCCAACATCACTATACTATTAAACCCTTTGTAATTATAATAGTACGACCCCGAGTTGGGTGGTGGGACGATGTGGACGTGTTTCCCATCAATTGCCCCTCCGCAGTTAGGAAAGTCCCACCGCTGGGCAAAGTGGGAGGCCACAGTCTGCCATTCCTGTGGCGTTGAAGGAAACTGTTGAGGAAAAAACAATAAACATTACTATTTTTTCTAAGATACATGGCAAGCAGATTAGACACAAACATTATGGGGCAACCTCCAGATAGCATTTACTAAGGGGAATTTAACAAGGCCAAAGTATAAGGTACACCTATCATATTCCCCCTCCCCCCCTCTCATGGGCCATTTCTAATATTATAGGGGGGGAACTCTTGGACAGGTAACCCTCTTCACTTCATTGAGAGATGAATGCCTAAATACAGGGTATTACTTGTAACAGCCCCTCCTTAGTTACACTATTGGCAGCCCACTGGACAGGTAAGAAGTGTCAGAATACAAAGATATAAATACACACTGTACACATTTGAGGACATTTGGACATTCTGCTATTACCTATCAAGATAATAATAGAATAACAAAACTTTAAACAGTACCATTGGAAAGTATACAGGCAGGCCCTTGCACTACATGCTTTGGGGAATTCATCCATACATCTGACCAGTAAAGAGATGGGTATAGTGTGTATGGGTTTGGCAAAGTCAGCAGATAGATGATTGAGGATAGATAGAGAATTGGGATCAGCTGACTTAGCAGTTGGGGGAGGGAGGGTTAAAAAAAATTGGGGGACACCACAAAAAAAACCCTCTGGCACTCTGCCTGAATTGAAATAAAAAATCACATTTCCAAACATTTTAGGGGGTGTTTGGGGTAAAGCACTACTATAGAGCTGATAAAATACGTTGTTAAGTGACTACATGAGGTGAATATAGGGCAGGAGACACCATGCTGGAGAGGTTATTGAAGGGCAAATATGTATGAAGGACCTAACATAATAATTACATAACAATCCAGCATGCACGAGGACAAAGGGGACATTCACAGCATATTACAATCATGGTAATTAGGGAATGAGGGAAGAAATACAAGATATTATCAAACATTAAATACAATAAAATGTGAGATAAAAGGATAAAAATCTTACCTTCATATACTCCTTCTGCAGGACCTGGATGATAGCAGAACAGGTCTCTGGGATAATGATCCCCAGAGCCTGGGGGGAGATGCCTGTCGAGAACTTTAAGTCCTGCAGGCTTCTCCCTGTGGCCAAATACCGCAAGGTAGCGACCAACCTCTGCTCCGGAGTGATGGCTTGCCTCATGCAGGTATCCTGCCTGCTGATATAGGGGGTCAGCAAAGCCAACAAACGGTGAAACACGGGCTCCGTCATCCTGAGAAAGTTCCTGAAATCATCAGGATTATTCTCACGGATCTCAAGGAGCAAAGGCATATGAGAGAACTGGTCACGCTGAAGCAACCAATTCTTGGTCCATGAACTCCTCCCCACCCTGTTCATGGACTGGACTTGTGTCAAGGTCAGGACCCCAACACCAAGCCCCCGCACAGCACGAACTCTACGAGGAGTACGCATACGAAACATGGCTAGAAAACGGTCGGCTGCTCAGAACGAAGTAACAGAACGCACTGAAGAACAGCAAGGCCTGTGAAGAGCGACCTGAAAACCAGTAACGAACGAACAAGAATACAATGACTACTTAAAGTCACGCGGAACTTGCTTGCACGCACTGAAGAGCAGATACAAACCCACAAGCACAAACTGAACGGCAGAAAACGATCTGAAAGCCACGAGTCTGAAAAAGAGCGAATCGTCTCTCACCAAACTTTTACTAACACGAGATTAGCAAAAGGAGCCCAAAGGGTGCCGCGCTTGGTTCTGAACCGGCCTTTTCTAGTCTCGTCGTACGTGGTGTACGTCACCACGTTGTTGGCGATCGGAAATTCCGACAACTTTGTGCGACCGTGTGTAGGCAAAACAAGTTTGAGCCAACATCCGTCGGAAAAAATCCTAGGATTTTGTTGTCGGAATGTCCGAACAAAGTCCGACTGTGTGTACGGGGTATAATTCTCCTTGGTCAGAATTATACTTGCCAGCTAATGTGCACTGCAGTGCAACTGAATTATCCCAAGTGCTGCCCTTCCTCCAACAGTCTGAGTGCTACAGTACTGGGATTACAAGAGGTCAGTAATAGAAAAAAATTGGGTACTGGTGGCATTTAAAATATATTGATTCATTTTAAAGTTGCTTTAAACACGAACTGGATGACATTTAGCTTGCTACTTCCCTGTGTATTATAAACGATTACCATGTTTACTATTTTTTATAAAGTATTTTTTTTTACTGTTTTTCACCCTTTCGCCAACACCAGCTGCACACCAGCTGCACACCATGGCTCTGGTCCTGATAGACAATAATGGACCATGCCTGCAAAATGTTGGTGTTGGCATCACCACTTGTAGTCTCTACCATATGATTTGTGTGCCAATCACAATAGCAAAATCAGGGGGTGCTACAGTCCCACATCTTGGTCACTGACGCCTAAGACTAAGCCCAATCAGGATGAAATGCATGAGAGCGTAGTGGCCAGGATGTAAGGACTGTAGCTGAAGCCTCAGTGGTTGATCTATGTGGTGTGCACCCCCTTTTTTGCTATTGTGATTGGTTCATGGAGTGAGAGGTGCTCCATGAGACTGGCAACTAATGAACTGAGAACTAATGAAAAGATGAATTGAAGGCATTTGAGTGGCGCTATTTTTTACATGAGGTGTGCAAAAGAGCCCTGGTTCAATTCAATATGCAAAGGGTTTGTAGAGTCCTGCTTGAAATCTGCAAAACCTGAACTTAGCTGCAAATTTCATTGAAGTCTATTTTGGTGAGTCTTGATACTAACCTCTGGCCATTTTCAAGGCTAATAGGCAATTGCATGTCAAATTGCCACCATTACTAGTAAAAAAAAATAATAATAAAAATGCTCTAAATCTATCCCCTATTTTGTAGACGCTATAACTTTTGCGCAAACCAATCAATATACGCTTATTGCGATTTTTTTTTTTTGTAGAAGAGTTGTACAAGAATTTGTAGAAGAATACATATTGGCCTAAAATGAGGAAAAAACTTTTTGATATTTTTTTGGAGGGTTATTTATTATAGCAAAAAGTAAAAAACAATGTGTTTTTTTCAAAATTGTCGCTCTTTTTTGGTTTATAGCGCAAAAATAAAAAACGCAGAGGTGATCAAATACCACCAAAAGAAAGATCTATTTGGGGGAAAAAAAGGATGTCAATTTTGTTTGGGTACAACATCACACGACCGTGCAATTGTCAGTTAAAGCGACGCAGTGCCGAATCGCAAAAAGTGCTTTGGTCAGGTGGGGCTGAAGCGGTTGATAAAGGAATTGTCAAAAACTCTCTATTGTGGTTTTTACTTTTTGACACTTTTTTTGGTGAATGGGTTGGGGTAAAATGTACCCGATACCCATTCACATGGGGGGGCTGGGATCTGGAGGTCCCCTTTTTAAAGGGGGATTCCAGATTCCTACAAGCCCCCCGCCCACAGACCCCAACAACCAATGGCCAGGGTTGTCAGGAAGAGGCTCTTGTCCCCATCAACATGGGGACAAGGTGCTTTGGGGGGCACCCCAAAGCACTCTTCCCATGTTGAGGGCATGTGGCCTGGTATGGTTCAGGGGGGGCGCTCGCTCGTTACCCCTATCCTGACCTCCAGGCTGCATGCTCGGATAAGGGTCTGGTATGGACTGGGGGGGGGATGACCGCACGCCATTTTTTTCCTTGATTTTTTCGCTATATTGCCAGGAGCTGGCAATACATTACAGCAGCAAGCAAGTTTAAATTACATTTTTTCCTTTAGAAATGTCATTCTGCTGCAGCACTGTTCTACACATCACAGATGCACCACTTTACAGGCAGACTAGGGGGACCCCCCAGGTATGATATTTAAAAGAATATTGCATTTTTATTGTTTCACTTTAAATTTTATTTATTTATTTATTTTATTTTATTTTATTAAAATCACTGCTCCTGAAATAACGGTTGTTTAAAAAACTTTTTTTTGCATTGATACATGTCCCCTGGGGCAGTACACAGGTCCCCATGCACTTTTTATGGCAATAACTTACACATAAGCCTTTAAAATGAGCACTTTTGATTTTTCATGGTCATGTCCCATAGACTTTAATAGGGTTTGTATGTTCGCTAGAACATTTTGCCTGTTCGCATGTTCTGGTGAGAACCGACCCGGGGGGTGTTTGGCCCATCCCTACTCCTCATCAGTGCCACCTCATCAATGCCCTTCAGTGCAGTCTCATAAGTGCCCATAAGTGCCGCCTTATCAGTGCCCATAAGTGCAGCCTCATCAGTGAAGGAGAAAAATTACTTATTTACCACATTGTTTGACAAAAACTAAGGGAAAAAAAAAATCCACATTTTTCGGTCATTTTCCAGCGGTGATTAAATACCATCAAAAAAAA
Organism: Aquarana catesbeiana; assembly: GCF_042186555.1. Lineage (NCBI taxonomy): Eukaryota > Metazoa > Chordata > Amphibia > Anura > Ranidae > Aquarana > Aquarana catesbeiana. Next base: position 222,916,034 of record NC_133330.1, on the reverse strand, counting down.
GCTCTATTTGTGTGAAAAAAAATTTATAAAAATGTTGCATGACTGCGCAATTGTCATTCAAAGTGTGACAGTGCTGAAAGCTGAAAATTGGCCTGGGCAGAAAGGGGGTAAAAGTGCCCCGTATTGAAGAGTTTGAGTTTAAAGGAGAATCATGAGATTAGTAAAAAAAAAAACACATACAATTAAATGACACTTCAGCTGTCACACGCCAGCTCTAAGAACCAAAACCCCAAATCATACGATCTGATCAGTTAGCACCCAGTATGCTCTCAATAGAGAACAGTGACTCTCAGTCAACACACCCACTATTCCTTCAATGCAATAGCCCACTTTTAGCTTACTGACTCTGGGTCACAAGAGGACATTAGAAAATGTATTCTGACCCAAAAGGAAAGTATAACCATAACAGGTTTGACCATGCTTCTATTTTACACATGCTTGTGAGATGCCTTTAAGCTGAATGTGGTGTTACAGAGCAGTTAACAATTCCACTTGTTAACAAAAAATGGAGTGCTCCAACAATTCTCACATATACAGAAATATCACAAAAAACTAAATATGACTTTTGAGGTACATAATGTATAATGTAGACATCAGTTTTACTGTTAAAAAACTATACCATTTTATTAAAGAATCATTACAAAATATATAAAAAAGAAGGTGCTTTTTTTAAGTACCAATGAACCTCCCTAGCTACAAATCAATTTAGATATATAAGATTAACGTATTCCATTTAATATAAACAATACATTCTAGTCAAATATATCATTGCACAATTAAAGCATGGGGAGCCAAGGGTTTATTTCCTTGAGAGGACATAGGAGGTGTATACATTACATTCTTTTTACAATCAGTCAATGCATTAAATCTGTATTAGACCCAAAACCAAAAATGTACCACATTGCAGCTTACTGATCATTAGATGTGGTGGCTGAATCAGTTTACTTTTCTTTGGCTTTTCCCTTCCATTTTCACCTGGTGATTTTGCCAGTAACACACCTCCTGTATTATTGAGACACAACTCTGGTGGAATGAGCATAGGAGGCACAACAGACAGTGGGGGGTGGGGGATAGTGTTAAATGTGTTAGCAGAGTTAGAACCACTAAGAAATTGAAGTCAAACTCCAGCTCAGTTACAGAACTTTTCCTTTTGGGATAAAGGTAAATAAAAGATGGTCATTTTATGCAAATGCCTCTTGGGGGATCAGGAAGGAATTTTTTACCCTGCTGGAGCAAATTTGATCCTGCTATGCTGGGGTTTTTTTTTGCATTCCTCTGGACCAACTGTGGGTATAGGATTGTATTTTATTTTTCCTTCTATGGTTTCAACTGAATGGATTTGTGTCTTTTTTCAACCAGGCTAACTATGTAACTATGTAATCACCCCTGTCAGTGCTAAGTTTTTTTGTCTTATCCATGTAAACAGATACATTCTGCTGGAAAGTTTGTGTTATGAAAAACAACAGACTTGCTGGCTGAATTACCAGATGTAATAGAAAAAGGAAGGCCTAAAAAGGGAAACAAAGCCATCACATCTAAGAACTGGTAAGCTGCAATAAAATAAATGTTTGCTTTTGGGTTTATTTCTGATTTAACTCCACACTCTGCCTATTACTCATCTGATGCTCCCAGTAAAAAGGGCACACTGCTGTTCTTGCAGGATGAGTCATCTTTTGATATGACTTTCGTCTTTGTACATTGGGAGGTAGATATTTCTAACTCCTTTACTGTTAACCAATGGGAGGTAGCCCTCACCTCAATTTTTAAAGGAACAAAATGTATAGACCACTGGAAACTAGCTCAAAAAGTTACTCTCCACTGGTATCTCACACTGTACAGAATAGCAAAACTCACAGTCACCTTTATGATGGAGAGAATGTGGCTCTACTGGGTCATTATTGCACATGCTCTGGAAATGTATACACCTTACAACCTTTTAGTAGAAGATATTTCAATTGCTATCTGATATCATGGGATGTATCACTCCTCCCTTTTCCGCGTTAGCTATATTCTATTTGGGTATAGAACTTTTCTCTCCACATCTATGCACGATAGTATCATACTTTCTCTTAGCTGCTAGACTGGTGATCACTAGACATTGGAAGTCACACTTGGCTCCTAATGCCTCTGAAGTAATCAAACTGGTTAGGGCTAATTACCTCTTTGAGAAATTGCTTGCTTTGTGATCTGATAAATATTTAATATGGGAAAAAGCTTGGAAACCATGGTATCTGTGGTTAGATAATGCAAGTGACAATGAATAACCTGCCTATAACTATGTTACTCTTGTAATACTAATGGATTCCTATGTGTTGCATGGGGTGTGGTTAAGATGGCGACCTGGGTGGACATGTGTGATTGGAGCTCCACACCTGCCTGCTTCTTTCATCTGGTTCCAGCCGGATTCACTACACCTTGACCCCTGCTTTTATGCCCCGGGACCTCCAGGTATGAGAAAAGGGAGATCCGGTCCTGGACGCTGATGGATTTTGGCTCCAAAAAACACCTCCACCAGCCAAGGGGACGCTGTAGGCCACACAAGTATGGCGACCCAGACCAATCAGGCGGAATCACCACAATTGGACTCGGACCAGTCCACTGCCCTTGTGCAGGCCATCTCGGGGGTGTCAAGGGCAGGCTCAAGGAGGTGGAACATCGAATTGGCGACTTTGAGTATTCAGTCCGGGATCTTCATGCATCTATACACACTCTGCGGGTCAAGGTGAAAGCCCTAGAGTCCCGTGCTGAAGACAGTGAGAATGGGAATCATGGGAACAACCTCCGGGTTGTAGGCTTACCTGAGGGGGCTGAGGGCCAGGATCCTGCGGCCTTCACGGAACACCCTCTGTGCATGATCCTCCCCCAGGCGCCATTTTCTCCTCATTTTGCAGGATGCTGCCTGTGAGAGGCCCACAGGGCACTCCACCGCGTACCTTTATATTCTGCCTGTTGAACTTCCGGGACCGGGACATGGTGCTCTGAGAGGAGAGGAAAGTGGAGGAGCTGCACTTTGAAAACACCAAACTCATGCTTTTCCTGGATTATTTGTCCGTATTAAAGCCTAAATCCGTACCCATGGGATGAAATATAGCATGCTGTTCCCAGCCCATCTGCATGTGGTGGATGGTGAGTTTACCCACTATTTCACTACCCCTGAGGAGGCCTCACAATGGCTTTAGACCCTACCACGTGCTTGATGAGTATAACTGCATGCTTATGTGTTGCTGACTCTTTCTCCCTATATCTTTCTTACCTGGATGTGCTTTGCTGATCCCCCCTCTCTGCTGGATTGTCTAACTTGCATGCTACAGATCCCCACAGTTGTCTCACTCATCGCTGCTAGTCATCATAGATTTTTTGCTTTATGTGGATCATAGGGACTGGGGACATGCGTTGCTGTGTTTATCCACCTAACAAGTTGACTGTATATATACTATTGTGCTGAATCTATTGATTCTACCCTCATTTTTTTTACCTGTTTGTAGCTATTGCACGCTTCCCTTTGGTTGCTACCCTGGAACAAGAGAGGTACTGGGGACTGATGACTGCTATCCCTCTGGAGATCCTGCACGGCTTACAGTGGATATTCATCTCCCCGTCTCTTTTTGCCTTGTCCATATTAGCAGGCTTCCGGACTATGGCTGTTCTGGGTGAACTTCTGGTGAGCGTCTTGGCTCAGGAGTCGTTTCATCAACTCATGGCCTGTAATCCTCACAGGGAACTTGAACAATTTGTTGTGGAGCCTTTTGAGCTTTATCTCCATGGTTGTTCAAGGCAACATCCTGTAGATGGCGGGGGGCACTACCCTGCTACACTGAACCGTGAGCTTACCTCCTCCTCCTGATACAGTACCTGTTTTTTATTTTTTCGTTTTTTTCCTAGTTGGCAGAAGAGGAGGAGGAAGTTTCTCGGTTGTCATATGTTTTATATAACCAAGCTTGTGCCCTTAGCAAGATCTAAGTGTTTGTGTTTTTTTCTATCCCTAGTGGATCCCTTTATATTTATCTAGCTCACTATCTTATACACAGTGCTCCCATAGAAGATTCTCCTAATTTTTTTTTTTTTTTTGTGTAGCGGGCACCTACTTTCATGTAGGTGACCTTTTCTGTGTTTAGATTACAAAGTACAGTTTCAGGTAAAATTTAGGCAGGCTTGTACTATTATAACAGGCCTGGTTGTTTATTTTGGGAACTGGGAGTGTCATTGTAGCGCAGGGTATGGCCACCTGTGCTTGGACCCAGAGATGCCTCCTCTTGCTTTCAGTGACATGGTTCTGGAAGAGAGGTTGGACTTGGGATCTGAGTGTCAGGCAGCTTGTGTGTGAGTTCTGGCCAATCATTGATTTGTTTGGCAGGAGGCGGGACTCTCATAAAAGCTGGGGTCACATGATCAGTAGGAGTTCGTAGTCCAGTCTGGTGCCCAGAGAGGGGAGAGGTTCCCCTGCGGGGAGCCAAACAGAGCCCCCCCCACGCTAATGACACCGGACAGCATGTAGTCGCTGGTGTCACTGGACGCCCCTGCGGGGAAGGGAGCGCGCCAGAGCAGAGAGAAGGGATGGAGAAGCCATTTCAGAAGAAGTAGCAACTAAGTGGGACAACTGGATCAATCGTTTATGAGTGGCACATGGACTGTTGATCGAATGAGTGAAAGCCCAGGGGAAGGGTACTACCAGAGGCTGAGGGATGTTGGTACGCAATTCAGTGAGACAGGTGGAGATGGCCTGTGACTTTGGGTTCAACAATACCCCGGGATTACAATCAGTCAGGTGGGAGGAATTATTCAGAGTAATCTCTTCCTTAGCTCAACTTGGAAGTACCATACAGACGGGAAGTAGTGGTAAAAAGGCAGCAGTAAAGCTCCCAGCACAAGTAGAGATACAGACTGTTCTTAAAAAGTTCTGCAGGTGAAGAAGTTATGACTCTTTACCATATATTCTCTAGTAAATCTACTTCCGTCTTCCCCACTGAAGAAATCATTCAAATTGATTTTTTATAGTCCGTATTGTTCTAAGTCTTTGCATAAGAAGGCAAAGAAAAGATTACCAAGCAACAAAAGAGCATCTCAGAAAACCCTTCTCCTATCCCAGTTTGTGTTGTATTAATAAAGCAAGAGAAAAAGTACCAAATGGACTGTTTCTATTTCTATGGGCTGCGATGGGCTAGGTGGAAAATGTGATTTACTGATATAATATCTTATCAGCAGCTCCTTCGGGGGTAAGTGCTACATTTGTTTTTGGTTTGGGTATTAAACACTCCAAACTTTCTTTAATGGATGTGTGGGGTGGGTTGGGGTTTTCCGTTTTTCAGTCCTTTGTTGTTTTTTGTTGGGTGTTCTAAGCTGCAGTGGTTCTCATTTTTGGATGTTAGGATTGCCATCTCTACCAGTTAACACTGGCCTTGCAAGTGGGCGCATTATGTTTATGCTTGATATATATGTTACACCTCTCCCTCCAGGTCTTAGGGACCTTTCTTCCCCCTGTAATTTAACTCAGTACATCTTGCTATGGCCCCTCTAAAATTCCTATCCTGGAATGTGAGGGGGCTGAACGATAAGATCAAAGTTCTTTGGTCTATACTTACCTCAAAAAATAAGAGGTTAGTGCAGGGGTCTCAAACTGGTGGCCCTCCAGCTGTTGCAAAACTACAAGTCCCACAAGGCATTTCAAGGCCGAAAGTTAAAAGCGTGACTCCTACAGGCAAAGGCATGATGGGGACTTGTAGTGGGCCGCGGGTTTGAGACCCCTGGGTTACTGTGTTGATTCACAAGTCTCTTCCTTATGACCTACTAGATGTCAAAATTGACCTGGAGGGAAGGTATGTGTTATTCCATGCACTTATTGAAACAGTTGATATGTTGATCCTTGTTCTGTATGTGCCCCTGTCAGAGAACCATCGTAGCAAACGTTCATTCGTCATGCGTCAGCCGTCAATCTTCGTTCCTCCAAAACGAGCGCACATAGGCAGGAACGAACGAGTCCCAGACCAAGCATGCGCACTGACGAGCAGGGGTACGTGCGTATGTGCGCACGCGCCAACGAATCACAGCGCACAGCGCCCTATTTAAGGGAAGAGCTTACCTGGTGTCAGTGCTGGATTGTCTTCAGCTTGTTCCTGTGTACTCATTGCTGTCTTGTCTGATTGATCCTGGTCCTGAACACTCGGCTTCCTCTTGACCATTCTCTCAGATTATCCCTGCATCCTTGTCTGACTCTGCTACCTGCATCGACCCCGGCTTGAACCTCTGACTACGGCTCTGTCTCCTGAACTTGTACTTCACTGCCAGTCTGCTGCCGACCTTTGCCTGTCCCTGACTATGAACCTGCCTCCCGATTGTGTACCTCTCTGCCAACCTGCTGCCAACGCCTGCTTGTTCCTGACTCTGCAAGTGTCCTTGCTAGACTGTTCCATTGATCTGTGTCTCACCTCCTCCTCTAAGGCTCCGGTGTTCCTGATCTTCAGTCACCTGTCTGCAGGCACCTGCACCCTCCTGTCACTCTAGCAGTTCCTGTCCCAACCTCCAGGGGTGCTAGGACCGGGACCGTGCAAGAGGCCGCCCTCGTGATTTCGGACTCCGCTGTAAGGTACTTGACAGCCCCCCTGGCTACTGTTTCTTTTTTGAACAAATTAACCTCTCTTCTCTCTGAGTTTCCTACTGATAACATTATAATTGCAGGGGATTGTAATATGCTTCTAAACCCTTCTCTAGATAAGCTGTCTCCAGAGATTGCTATGGACTCTGCTCTTTCCAGGTGGGCATCTCTCTATGGGCTGACTGATGAATGGCGGTGAAAGCACCCTACTGACCGAGTCTTTACTTGCCTTTCTGTTTCCTGTAACACAATGTCTCATATTGACTTGATTTCTGCTGGTGGCAGTTTACTCTCTAAGATCCAGAACGTCTCTGTACTTCCCCGAGGTATCTCCAATCATTGACCAGTTTTGTGTTGCTTGAAAATTATGACCCCCCCAGAGAAACTGTGGCATTTGTCCAGTTTATAGGTCTCATATGTAATCATGGAATTTCAGATGGCAATGTTGATTAAAGAGTATTGGTCAGTAAATGATGATACCACCCCTCCAGGAACTGTTTGGGATGCATTCAAGGCATACATCAGGGGGTGTTATCAGTCTTCTATCTCTTGAGCCCATTGAGATGCTGCTTATACCCTGGCAGAAGCTGAGAGCAAGGCACAAACACTTGAGTCCCAATATATCCTTACTTCTAATCCGGTTACTTACCAGGATATGCAGGTGGCCTACCGTGAGGTCATGCTCCTTTGGGTTGTGAAGGCAAAGAAGCATCAGCTGGCTCAAACACAGCACATCTTTGAGCAGGGGGAGAAAACGGGTAGACTCCTGGCCTGGTTGTCTGTAACAGTAACCTCTAGCTAGTATAGCAAGTCTTTGAGACAGTCAGGGTGTACCTGTGTTTGATCCCATGACTATTAATGCCTGTTTTGCCTCCTATTATGCTGCTTTGTACTCCTCCAGATAAAATTAATCAGGAGAGGAGTTGGATTCCTTTCTGAATCAGGTGGCTTTTTCTGTCCTCACCCCTTCACTACGGGAGTGTATAGATAGTCCAATTATCCTAGAGGAGTTGCAACATGTGTTGAGTACCCTACAATTGGGGAAGACTCCTGGAGTGGATGGCTTCCGTCTGGAATTCTATAAGCAATATGGGGATGATGTGACACCTAGAATTCATAGGATCCAGAGTTGTGTACGTCCTATCTCTCTGCTCAATGCAGATGCTAAAATTCTTACTAAGCATTCGGGAAATTTTAAGCTTCTCCTTATAAGCAAATAATTTATTTGTGGTTAAAAGCACTAATACAGCTCTCTTGTATAATGCCGGGAAAGCAAACCTGTATATCTCCAAGTAACACAGACACAGATGCTGGTATCATGTTGAGCTTAGCAGAATCCTGCCATTGAATGCTCTACTGCTTTTATTTATACTGTCAACATGAATAAACAAAGGAAGGTGGTGGCTTCAGAATCAGCCATTCAGACACTTGTATTCTTTCAAAAGAACCAGTCACACACATGTATATATTCAAATAGAAATACAGTAGTGATGTGTGCAGTTGGTCGTGTGCAGAGCCATGTGGCAAGCATCCTGTGAGACAAAAGTGTCTCACAATTTGAACACTAACTACATGGCTCTGAACACGATCGTGTACACACTCCCACTGCAACCAATGACGCGAGCCATACTCTATCATGGCTCAGTGGGCCATAATTTTGTATGGTTATGCTATGGTTCCCATGTACGCAGATCTGCTTACCAGGAGTGTATATGCAGTCACCATGAAGTGGCCAGTCTCTTGGTGAGGCATGAACGAACAGTCTCAAAAGTGCAAACAGATCTGCCGTGTCCACGGGAAGGTTTCTGCAGCCAATGGTCTTCCACCAACGTCTGTATGTGCGAACACGATCACATGAGCGTATTACAGCAAAACTGACAATGGGGGACATCTGTCAACATACATTAATAACAATTTCCACAACAGTTCCTCCTCTTTGTCATATGCTCCCATGTGTCCCTCGATGAATCTTGATCTTCTTCTTACACCTGGAAATGAATCAGTCCTTACAGTCCATATGAGTTCATAACATGGCTTGACTTATAGACTCTGTTCTTCAGGAGGGATGACTTATAAGGAGGACATGACATGGTGAGCTGTAGTAATCGTCGGTCTGGGATCCTCTGTGTGTTGTACGTGGGCTGGGCTTCAGGGCGTCTCATCTCAGCGAGGAAGATGTGGTCATCTGCTCGGGCTCTGTTCACTCGTCCAATCAGGCAACAGTAGCACCTCATCACAGCATATAGAAGGAATAGAAACAAAAACAACATGACTATATATACCTCTACTTCCTTCAACCATGATCCACTGAAAAATAAAAAATATCCCCAAAGATTCCCAGACCATTAAAAAGATTCCAACCTTCACTAGCTATAGCTCTGGCTTTGCCATGCAGGGATCTAACCTTATCCATATGGGCCTGAACTTTGTCTCTAGTTACCCGATCCAGGTACAACAATCTTTACCTATTAATTCACAGAAACCACCACCCTGTACAAGCAGGAAACCATGCTCAGCCCTGGTCGGGGTTAGTGGACAATTCCCTTCTAGCTGTACCTGCCATTCTTACCTTCTCCCGCACCATCAGATCCTCACGATCGGCCGCAGCAAAAGATGGAGAATACACTTTAAACAATAACTTGGGATGCTTTTCATCATTACCCTTGCCAAAATATACTAAACTAAAAAATATTAATAAACAAAGATACTCCTCATCCTTTGGTGTAGTTGAGCAGCTTCTTGCAGTGGCTGGCGTGGATCCAGTTGTCTCATCAATCAAGCTTTACAACAACCCAGTCACCTGGTTGGAAAGAATGTAAACCGGTTATTGTGTCAGGGTCCAGGAGGGACTCATGAACCCTGTGGTGAACCTTTTGAAGTTCATGTTACAGTGACTGCACCCACCCCATCAGCTGAGAATGTCGACAGCTGCTGAGGAAAGTACAACCCTGTTTTTGGTTGACCTCCAAACAAACCTAACTCAATGACTGTGGTCACTACACAGCTTACCATCTGGGGTGTAATACCTGGAACCATTGACAAAAAGGTTCTTAGCATCTGGGATGGGAGCCTCCTTCTCCAGACTGCTGCCTGCTGATTCAAATTTCATCAAAGAAAGACAGTCATGGAACATGTCATCCTACTAGGTCACAAACTTGGCTAGAATTAGAGCGGTTAGTATTATTGGTTTGAAAATTGTGATTCTCACCAGTATCCCCTCATTTTCTTCCTCATTACAAACTGGAGGAAGACACACAGGGTTTAGAATGGTGCAGAAAAAAAACAATGAAACAGTGAAATAGCCTATGATAGTTTTACCTTCTTAGGCATGTGTATTTATGCATGTGTACAGCTATCTACATAAATCTGCTTTATATGTACATACACTTTCAGAAAAACCTTGAACCTAAAAAAAAAAAGATACTTATAAACAAAGTTATTACTCTATCCTTCATATTTAACCTGCAAAGAATGATCAACAATACAACATTAGTGTACATTGGTAAATTTTCACTGGCATTTCTCAAAACTGACAACAATTAAACCCTCTGTAACCCTCACTTTCACATTCCTACTAAAATACAACAGCCACGACATGTAGGAAGGCTGTCGTGGTAGGTTCTAACATATTCTTGTTACTACATACAAACAATGAGAAGACTAAAACACGAGACAAACATTTAGATACAAATGTGGGGGAGATATTTCATAATTCCCAAAACAAAAATGAAAAAACAAAACAACCAGACGGAATGCTGCCTTCGCTCTTTTAGCAATAGAAAAAAAAAATAGAACGGGAAAAACACGAGAGCAGCTCCAAATCTTGCATGGGCCAGCCACACAAAGTTCAAAAACAGGCATGAGAATATTAACCACACAAACGTGTACTACACATCCATCAGCCCACTCATCATTACAGATTTCTGAAGCCACAGCTGAACTACTTCCAAGATATTTTTATTCTGTGGTCTCGTACCTCCAGACATCAAAAGTACCTTCCAAAGGAATACACCTTACTGTACCCTCTGATCATATATGCCAATCTTTAAGGGCCTCATGTCCGGAGCCCCAAACCCAGACCTCATGTACTATGCAACTGTCTGACTGGTGTGGAGCCTCAGTTTTTTCCTCCAATGCATGGACGGCCAACATTACCCATGACGATTCGAATAGCTTATGACGGTCCCTGCATCCAGGGCACCCTCGCATTAACTTTCAGAGCAGTACTGCCTAGTGACCATTTTTACAGTACTGGGAAACCGGCGTATTCCGATTATTATACATGGCCTAGAATTTTCTCCTCACATTCACATGCTCTCCAACCGATTATCAGCAGCCCTATAAATATGTTTGTCAGACAAACTACAAAGCACCATGAAATCCTCCACTATTCAAACACAATATAATGGCTTCTATCTGAACCTAGATGTTACAACAATAATGTGGATGCCTCCTGTTTACTCTCTACCCAAAACTGCATTACAGTATAAAATGTCGCAAAACAACTGGAATTAAATTTAAAAACAAAAGTGATTTGGTCCTTCCAAACACAAGTCCCTTTGTCCACATGTTTGTTTCAAAAGACCCCAAGCTCCTCCCACCAACTCCCTGTTGATACATCACATCTTGTAAAGAAAATCTTGTTGCATAGCTGCAAAGAACTTCCTGTTGTCTACTCAGCCCCAAAAAACACATCTAACTGGTTTATTTACATATCAATGGACAGGAAGATGGAGGGGGAGGGAAAGTCTGGAATAGCTTCATCTTCCCTGAACATTATATTATGTCTATCAATACAAAGAAAACACCCCAAACAATTAAAAAAAATAAATAAATAAACACAGCTAAAAGTACAAAAACTTACAGTTAAAGTTAGTCTTATTATCTATTGAAATTCAGTGCAAAGTAGAGATTTCTCTTAAAACCAAAATTCAATACAAAAAATGCAATAGTTTTACTGAAAAGTATATAAAAAGTACAAAAACAGCTAAACCTGAAAAGATTGAATTCACTTAAAAGGAAAACAAAAATGGTGCCTAGAAGCAAGATGGTGGCTAAGACTGCATGGCTTCACACACACACAAGAAAACAAAAATGGTGCCAACACCATTTGCAATGACAAAATGGTGTCTTTGAAATCCAACAGTGGAAAAACAATTTAAATCAGTGAGTTTAACATTAAACAAAACAGTTTCTCAGTTCCCGGTGTCTCACCCCTGAAATTGAAGCAATTTCCACTCTGGGATGATTTACAGGCTAAACAGTATAAAATCCTTCAAATGCGGTTTCTCCTGTATAAACGCTAACAAGACCAAAACTGCGCCTCTACAAACCAAAATCACCTTTTTAACACAGAACAGACCGTACTACTTAACTCACACTAAACTTAGAAACCTGGCCCAAAAGCAGAGCAATTCCACCAGAACCAAAACACAGCAGACACGAAATGGCAGTTGCAACAAACGAAAACGGGGCCACGGCTACATGGTGACTACAACAAAATGGCCGACGACAATCAGACCACATGGTGACTACAATAAAATGGCCACTGACACGACAATCGGCCCACATATGGTGACTTTAACACATGAAATGCAATTGCTGATCCCACCAAAACCAGCACAAACTGAGATTTCTTCAGTAGAAAACCAAAACTTTCTCCACAAAAACTGACTACACAATTGAGAATGCACACTTAACTGCAGACACACACAACAAACAGCTACTATTGTAAGTGACATCCCAGCAATGCATGCCCTTCCCCCTGAGCCACATGGCCACTTGAATATGCGGCAGTCATTTTCAAACCAAAGCTTTCTACAAAATTATTTCAAATTGACTTCAATACAAACCATCTATGTCTTGAGTCAGTTAAACAATCTACAAGACTCATGCAATCTACTTGTCCCTTACATAGGTAATAATCATAATTCATAATGGAACCTATAGAGGATTTAAATATACGTGCTCCCCCATTTAATAGACCTACTTACAATGACAAAAATATAACCTACAATTAAAGTCCCGCCATTATACAGAAAGCAGCAAAAAAAATAAGGTTCTTTGCCTAGTAGAACTTACCCCATATAGTGGACAGTAAAACAAGATCCTGAACACCAAAAAACTTGCAGCATGGTTGTCCTACCATAGGCCGGCCTTTGCTGCTTCTGGTTCTGGATGTCTTTTCCAACTCGAGGTCCGCTGAATTAGGAAGATCTGTTGGCTTCCTTTCTGGCCCGCCAAAACTGTCCAGGAAATTTTAAGCTTCTCCTTATAAGCAAATAATTTCTTTGCGGTTAAAAGCACAAATACAGCTCTCTTGTATAATGCCGGGAAATCGCGCTTGTATATCTTCAAGTAACACAGACACAGATGCTGGTGTCACGTTGAGCTTAGCAGAATCCTGCCATTGAATGCTCTACTGCTTTTATCTATACTGTCAACATAAATAAACAAAGGAAGGTGGTGGCGTCAGAATCAACCAATCAGACACTTGTATTCTTTCAAAAGAACCAATCACACACATGTATATATTCAAATAGAATTACAGTAGTGACATGTGCAGATGGTCATGTGTAGAGCCATGCGGCAAGCACCCTGTGAGACAAAAGTATCTCACAATATGAACACTAACTACATGGCTCTGAACACGATCGTGTGCACACTCCCACTGCTACCAATGATGCGAGCCATACTCTATCATGGCTCAGTGGGCCATAATTTTGTATGGTTATGCTATGGTTCCCATGTACGCAGATCTGCTTACTAGGAGTGTAAATGCAGTCACCATGAAGTGGCCAGTCCCTTGGTGAGGCATGAACGAACATCCTTAAAAGAGCAAACAGATCTGCCGTGTCCATGGGAAGGTTTCCACAGCCAATGGTTTTCCACCAATGTCTGTATGTGCGAACACGCTTGCATGAGCGTATTACAGCAAAACTGACACTGTGGGACATCTGACAACATACATTAATAAAAATTTCCACAACACTAAGGTCCTGGCCAAGAGACTTAATAAGGTTATACTGACTTGAATTCATGAAGACCAAACCGACTTTATGCCTGGTAAGGGGACAGACTTTAACCTGCGCATACTGTATATGGTCCTGGCCTCTACTGTTACCCAGTCCAACGTAATGACCTCCCTAGATGCTGAGAAAGCTTTCGATGCTGTGGAATGGAACTATTTTTGAGAGGTCCTGCTTTGTTTTGGTTTTGGGCCCAAATTTATCTCCTGGGTATGGGCCGTGTACATGTTTGTACATGTGACAGCCAGAGTATGTACAGGGACTACTCTTTCTCCTCCCTTTTTTCTCCACAGGGGGACTAGACAGAGATGCCCACTTCCTCTGGGCTTCTTGCTTTGGCTATTGAACCAATGGCCATTCTCCTACAGTCCTCATTGAAGGTCCATGGCATAACTATAAGTCCCATACAGGAAAAGCTCTCCTTATATGCTGACAACACCCTATTATATCTTAGCGATTAGACCTTCCTTGAGGGCAGCTCTGTCGGTTATTGACAACTTTGGGCAGTTCTCAGTTATCTGTATTAACTGGGAGAAGTCTGTTTTGTTTCCTCTCCACCCTTTAACTGTCCCTGCACAGGCGAGTATTCAGCTCAAGAGAGTGTCTCAGTTCAGATATCTGGGTGTTGAGATTCATTGTGATCTTAGGCAGTTTATTTCTCTCATTTTCTCTCCCTCCTGACTCAAAGGTGTGCTGTCTGGAAGTCTTTACCCCTAACCCTGGTAGGACGTGCTAATCTTATTAAGATGTCCATTCTACTTAAGTTTATGTATCTCTTTTGTATCTCTTTTGGCAAACACGATACCTATACCAAATGAATTTTTTTAGGAGACTGGATAGCATTGTCCTCTCCTTTATCTGGAAGGGTGCTATCCCTAGGGTAGCAAAAACTACCTTAAAAATGCCTATTACACTCTGAAATCTTGCTCTGCCTTGTTTTATCAAGTACTATTGGGCTGCAATTCTGGTTACATTCAAGTGGTGGCTCTCCCGCTTCCACTCTGGAGGCGGTGTTACTTGGCTCCTACTCTGAACTACAGAACCTGGTACAGTGAGGCCCCCCAATCTAACACCAATGTTACCTCCCCTATGCAAACAACACTTTGAGTCTGGGAGACTGTTCGGACAACAGTTGAGAAGCCTAACTTTTGGTCCCCGTATACCCCGTTATGGGGGCATCCGCACTTGCCTCATTTCCACTCCATTTCAGATCCTGTCCCATGGGCTTGATATGGGATCATAACCCTGAGTAATATTGTGTCCTGCAGGTGGTTGCTTACTTTAGATTACCTTAAGTAAGGGCGGAACCTATCCAATCACATGCTATTTAGACATCTTCAATTATGTCATGCTTTTAGGACCCAATTTCCTCACCCTATAATGCTGGAGGTCTCTGATGTTGAAAGCCTTCTAAGATTACCTGATGGGGATAAGCCCCTTTCGGCCTTTTATTCTATACTAGCTGGCTTGGATACCTGTAAGGTCTCTAAGCTGTTTTCGGTGACAAACTGACATACCTACACTGGCTGATGATGTTTGGGAGGAGGGGCTGCAACAATACCTTCCCTTGATGATCTCTGTTTAATGATAGATTCACCCAGCTTAAATTCTTACACTGAGCCTACTACTCCCCCGTCCGTTTGGCAAGAAATGACCCCTTTAGAGTGGCAGTTTGCTCTAATTGAGGCTCTGATCATGGTACTTTCTTTCACGTGGTGTGGTCGTGCCCAAGGTTGCAGGATTTCTGGAATACAGTGATCAATGACATTAACCTAATTGGCAAAATAAGGGTCCATTATGATCCCATACCATTACTACTTGGTATCTGCGACACATTAGAAGCTTCCCAGTCCAAAAAACTGTTTGTCTTCTATACAGCCTTATATGCCAGGAAGGAGATCCTTCTTCAGTGGAACCAGTTATGCCCACCGATGGTACAACAATGGAAGTCCTTAGTAAATGCAGCTCTGCCTCTTTATAAATTAACGTATCTGGGACATAACTGTCCAAAAAAATTTGATAAGATTTGGGCTGCGTGGGTCAAAGCGAGACAGCTGACTCTTGAGTAGGGTTCGGATCGTTCCCCCCTTTTTTTGGGCTATTGAGTTTGTTTATATGTGAATAGGAAATCCCCTCCAGCTGCTCCATTGGCCATGTATCTTTTCTTCCTCTTTTGACACTTATACCCACACGCCTAAAAGAAACAAGGAACCCCCCTAATGGGGGCTTTAATGCAGCCAATAATATACAGTTCAAAAAGTGATTGAATGATCAAAAGTAGTTTTTATTGGTACAAAAAATATAAAAGTGGTAACTTCTGACATTGAAAGTCAACACATGAACTGGAGTACAATAATTGGTAAAAAGCTGGCAACAGTGTACAATACAATAAATCCAAGGCAACAAGATCAAAAGTTATTGTTAGAGTCCTGACGCGTTTCGACCCCAGTGGGTCTTCTTCAGAGAACAGATGACTAACAGCTGCAAAAATGTAAGCGTGTATCAAAATCTTTTAAAACAGCACAAGACAAAACGGAAAATATGGAATAGATTGAATTTATATATATGCATAAACAGCTTCATATATTGCATAATTACCAGTCAAATTGCTTCCAATGACTATAGATGGCCGTAATATGAGAACATTGTCCCCTCTCCTTTCTCCTTTGTTTGCCAAATGGTGGGCCAGCCCCCCGGAGAGCAGGTACAAAGTCAACTTGCCTTACAAGGGATCACACATGAACTACCCCCAAGCAACTGGAGGGAGGGAGGAGCGTGCACCACACCTATAGTAAAGTGACAATAATACTAAATTGAAAGCAAGAACAGAAAGGGGAATTACACATTCCCAAGGTAGTAAAAAAGAATAGTGGATTACAATAACTTTGGACAGAACCAATGTAAATTATAGTTTATAAGTAGGTCCATATATGTGCAAGGAGCAAGATAAGAAAAGGGGGAAGGGAAAAGGGGGAGGGAAGGGGGGAGGGGGAAGAAAGGAGAGGTTTAGGAGGGAAAGAAATGGAGGGAAAGAAGGGGGGGAAAGTAAAGGAGGGGCGGGAAGCAATGAGCGTGGGGAAAAAAAGTTGTGATGGGGAGGGGGAAGGGGGGAGGGGGGAGAGTGAGAGCGGTGAAAAATTGTGTGTAAATGAGGAAAGGTAGTGAAGGAAGGGGGGGATACTGGAAGAAGGGAGGGTAGGACATGTAAGGGCTGGAATAACAAGCAACTTGCAAACATGTATGGGCCGTCCAACGGCAAAATTGTATGTAAGGGATAATAGTAATCGTATTGCAGGGTTGAGATTGAAATACCAGTGTGTGAAGTGGAGGAGCAAGCCAGCTGTTAGGTTGGAAGGGAGAATGACTGAGGAAAGTGGAGGAGGGGGGTGGAGGGAATGGTGAAGTGAAAGTGGGATGAGGAAACCATGGGTGATGGCAAATGTGAATGAAGGAACAAAATAAACAAACGAACAAACCAAAACGTGATGTGTGAAAACAATGAAATTACGTGATAAGGGCAATACCAATTACCTTTGGATTTGGAAGGTAACAATAAACCTCCCCCGCCGCCCGGTTCATTTATCAAGGTACTAATTGCTTCCGAGGTGCTATCAGGTGCAGGTGCCAGCCCACTCCCTGGTTTCCTCCTCCAATTGGGGGAGAGAGCAGCGCATATGGGCGCTCACTGGGTGACCCCCCCGGCGTTCCGGAGGAATGATCCTCCCGGGTCCCCCGTCGCTTCCGCCGCAAGTGCGCAGGCGCCATGACGTCACGCGCATGCGCATACCATCGCGCGCGCGTGAGCACAGCGTCCGGAAGAGATCCGGGATGCCGCTGGCTGGGAAAAGAAGGGCGCCCAAACCAGGTACCGCCACCTGGTGGGCGCATCAAGGAGGCGCAGGGCCCTTGCGCCACCCTTCTTACCCTGCCAGGAAGGCAAGTATGGCATGGTCCCGCCCCACAAAACTGAGGACACCGCCAACCATGGGAGATAACCAGATCGGTATCTCCCCCCACAACGAACGGGTGAATGGGGGAAAAAAGGGGGAAAGGGGAAAAGGGAAAAAGTCCACATACCTTGCCATTGGGCGATGACTGGGTAATAAACTTCCATATAAATTATAAATGATCATTTGTTGACTCTAGAGTGTATACTGTTTGCACATCGCCACTTCCACAATAAAATTGATTACATAATTAATAAACCATAACATAATAGAATATATTAAACAAAGAAAGAACTATGAACTGGCTTTTTTCTAAAGCAATATCCCTCTAAAAGTAGATGGTTACTCCTGAGTGGGAGATACAAACTCCTATGTATTGTGCTGTTCAGATTGAGAGATGGTAAATCCTATAATTAAGAATATTATGGGTGATCAAATATAGTTGCTAACAGCAACATATAAGCCAGGCAGGAATAGTCTATGGAAAACGTAATTCTCAAGCTATCACCAAAGTGATCAAAAAAATGATGAAACTAGAAACCAATATCAGGTTTGTTAGTGCTAGCAATTTCTACGGCACCCCAGAAGTAGGTGAAGGGTAGTATAGCCCTTCTGATGTAAGGAACTATTGGGTGATATACATCTTGCGTAGAAATAGATTTCAAGGTGTATTCGAAATCAATTTAAAGTTTCATCACTATCTGATTCGCTCATTGTGTCTTGCAAGAGGAAAACCCCTGCAAGAAAGGGGCGAATTAGATGGATTCATTCAGGCCTGGAGGAGAGGTGGCCTGTAATTGGAATATCCATCTCTGCTCTTTTTGTAGCAGAGCCTTATTCCAATTGCCACTTCTATTAGGAATGTGCATCCTACAAAGGGCCATGAAAGTAACTTTTGGGACTCTATAATTGTGTGCTGAAATCACATGTCTCCCAATGGGGGGGTATGGGTTCCCCACCTGCATGCTGTATACGTGTTGAGAAATGCGTTTCCAAAATTCCTGCCTGGTTTTCCCCACATAGTAGGCACCACATTCACATTCCATGATGTATACCACTCCACGCATGTGGCAATTTACAAAGTGTATAGGTGTGAATGTGTTTCCATTGGGGAGAACAAAAGTTTTTTCTTTTTTTGATGAATGAGCAATAGGATCAATGTCCGCATGGAAAAGAACCCACTATGGAGCAGTGTCTAGATCTCCTGATCTCATTCTTGTATTCGCTCTGGACAAGTTCATCCTTTAATGACGTAGCTCTTTTAAACGTTATGGCTGGTTGTTTAGGGACAAGGTTTCTCAGTTTGGGGTCATCCGTAAGGATGTTCCAATGCCGTTTTATGATCTTTTAATGGCTGTATGTTGTCGCGAATGTTGCATAATGATGCGAGTGAGACTACATTCGGAACTACATTCTAAAAAGTCAGAAAATAACAATTTTTATGGACAATATTGGCAACACTGTATTCTGGCATTACAAATTTTAGATGTGTAATTTTCATTTCAACTGGGCAAAAAAAGGTTTTTTTAGGATATCTTGGCTGTAAAACCTGTTTTTTTTATCCTGCTGCAATGAGGCTTTATTGACTGTTGGAAGTATCAGCCACAACAGATTTAAAAGATATAGGACATTTTACTCTCTAAAAATAATGCAAAAGTCAGCAACTTTGTACATATTGCCTTATAACTTAGATTCTGGGCATATTTCTGCACCTGGGATACACAGCTGCCATGCACAGACAATCACAATAATGAATGGCTGTATGTGAATGTACTCTGGTTTACACTGCTACTTTCCTTCCTTTATTTCCTAATTTCTCTTATAGAGACTCATGCACTTGTGTACATAAGCAATATAAAGTTTGAAAGAAAGTTTGTGTTTCGTTTTGCAGTTCCACACTGCATTGTCTTAAAAGTTGAATGACATGTAAAAACAGAACGCACAAAAATACTTCAAAACCACAAATCCACAATCCCAAAGCCTGCCTCCTCCCATTCACATAGCCATAATTATTCTTATTTAGTTATTATTATATTATTAAAAAATATTGAGCTTAGGGATGTGTTTGGTAGTAAGTGTCTAGCATCGGGACAGTACACAAGTCCTTGAATATGTAGCAAAAAAAAAGGAAAAGGTGTGTTTTATCTTGCAATAACACTTGGAGTGTATTATCTGAGAGGCAGTTCGGTAGCTGGAAAATATGTGAGCAGCCTGGTTAGAAAGCAAATTAAGAGAAAGAGACAAGGTACATTTTATCTTGAAACATAAATTAGAGTGTATTGTTTAAGAAAAATAGCTGAAAATATTATTTAGTGGCAGGTCAATATTTAAGCAGCCTGGTAAGGCTGAAATGTAGGAGAGAGAGAGAGATAACATAAGTTTTATTTTGCAATAATTTTACAGTGTATTATCTGAGAGAAATTAGCCACAAATTTTGTTCAGTGGCTAGATAATATGTTGGTAGAATGGTAAGGCCACAATATAAGAGGGAGAGATGAAGGAGATCTTATCTTGAAATAAACATTAGAGCGTATTAGGAAAGAGACCAAAACTACAATTATTATTGAGTGCTGGAGCACTAGAATAGACCTTAAACTTTCAGACACAAAGCAGTATTTACCCTGCAGCAAACATTAGAATTTGGCAGTAGAGATGGGCCGAACATCCCTCGGTTCGGTTGGCGCCAGAACTCTTGAACATCACAAAAGACTCCACTGAAGTCTATGGGACCCGAACAAGAAAAATCAAAAGTGCCCATTTTGAAGTCCTATATGCAAGTTATAAGCCATAAAACGGATATGGGGGAATGGGTACTGCCCTAGGGGATATGTGCCAATGCAAAAAAACTTTTAAAAAAGATAGTTTTAAAGGAGCAGTGCTTTTAATGATGCTTAAAGTGAAACAATAAAATGAAAAATTCCTTTAAATATAGTGCTTGGGGGTCCCCCTAGTCTGTCTGTAAAGTGACACATCTGTACCATGTATATAACCTTCTGCAGCAAAGCTGACATTTATAAAGAAAAAAAAATGACATTTAAATATTTTTTCCTGCAAGCTTTCTTTATTTAGTAAACAACGACTTGGGGAGCCAGTCTGCATGATGAGGCTACATTTTAGTGCAGTTGGAACAAGATTAGAGTTTTTGGATAAAGTCTGATCTCCCTTTGGCAGACTTTGGATGAAAATAACAAAGTTTTCCACTGCAGTGAGCAAGCCTTATGTGAAAAAGCCACATTATAGTACAGTTAGGTCAAGATTTACAATTTGTTTTAGCTAAAGTCTGGTGTCTCTTTCGTAGACTTTGGGTAGAAGTAACAGGTGCAGAAAAATTGGGCTTTGGGTGTTGGTGGTGCCTTCACACCGCAACCCTATAGAGGTACTCTTGATGAAAGCAAGAATTGGCCTTGGTGTAAAAAATGTAAATTTAACACCCCTGTCACACAGTTGTGGAAAATTAGTTTTTAGGTGCTGTTGGTGCCTTCACCTCGTAACCTTCTAGAGGTTGTCTTGATGAAAGCAAGAATTGGCCTTGCTGTAAAAATTTAAATTTGATGTCCATGTCACACATTTGTGGAAACATTGGTCTTTGGGTGTTGTTGCTTCCTTCACCCCGTAAGTTTCTAGAGGTGGTCTTGATGAAAGCAAGAATAGGCCTTGCTATAAAAGAATAAAATTTGACGCCCCTGTCACACAGTTGCAGAAAAATTAGTCTTTGGGTGTTGTTGGTGCCTTCACCCCATAACTTTCTAGAGGTTGTCTTGATAAAAGCAAGAAATGACCTTGCTATAAAATATTGAAATTTGATGCCCCTGTCAAAGAGTTGCGGAAAAAATTGGTCTTTTGGTGTTGTTGGTGCCTTGAGTCGTTAACCTTCTAGAGGTTGATGAAAGCAAGAATTGGTTTTTCTGTAAAAAATTGAAATGTGATGCCCCTGTCACACAGTTGCGGAAAAATTGGGTGTTGTTGGTGCCTTCACTCTGGCCAGTGGTCTAGTCTCATGACCCAGAAACCCAGTGGATCGCCTACTGGAAAGCCTCCATGTCTGTTTTCTCCCCTTGATAATCTTCCACTATTTGATGCAGGTGTTGACAATGGGAACTTGAAGTTGACAGCCCTGGGCGCCGAAGAAATATAAACATTTTGAAACGCATTACTGAGGCGACCCCCTTCTCCCCCGCTCCTTCTTTGACCAACAGAAGCCTCAAAAGTAAATTTCCATGAGAGTGTAACCTACCAGAGTCTGGAAAGGCATTACATAAACTCCTCTTTAAGGTGTCCTCAAGATATTTCATCCTCTGCTCCCCCTCTGTGAGGATAGGATGGGTTTTGAGACTTTCCCCTTGTAACGGTGGTTAAGAAGGGTTGCCAACCAATAATGTTCCTTATCCTTGATGCCACCAATTCTCTGGTCCTTTTGCAGACTTTGAAGAATAAGAGAAGCCATGAACCGCAAGTTTGCGGAGGCATGAGAAGCAGAGTCCTCTGGGTCACTGAGGATTACAGTATATGGAACTGCCTACACCAGCCACGCACTACTCCCATTGTTTCTGGGGACTTAAAACCATCTCTTTTGGTTTGATGTATGTCTTCTTCTGCTTCAATGACTCCAAAACTGCCATAATCCTCCTCCTCCTCCTTCTTCTCCTCTTGTGTGCTCTGTGGCATCGCAATAATGGTGTCTGCATAAATAATGGTGTCTGCATAAAGGAAATCATTCTCTTCCTCCCGCTGCTCTGCCATGAGTGCCCTGTCCATAATGGCATGCAGAGTATGCTCCAGCACGAACACAAGAGGAATTGTGTCACTGATGCACTGTAATGTCGTGGCTCACCACACTTGTCTCCTCCTCAAATGGTGACAGTACAGTGCATGCATCCTTTAACAGCAGCCAATGGCATGGGAAAAAAAGCTGAAGTGCCCTGAGCCCGTCCTTGTGCCATACTCATACAGATCTGCTGCATGTGCAGCTACTGCAGCATTGCACCTGGTGGGCATGTCTCAAATCAGGTGGTAACGGGCAGGTGTAATTCCCGCTGAATTTCAGCCAACCAAATACTGTTTGTGTATGACCACCTAAAATGGCTACATACTCTTCTGGCCTGCTTTAGAAGATCTTGTAAACCTGGGTACCTGTTTAACCACTTTCCGACCAGCTGCCGTCATTATACTGTGACAGGTCGTTTCCGCAAATCGCTGTACGACGGCCGTATAAACAGTTATAGCAGGCACTCATGCGCCCACTGCACAGCGGGCAAGCTGATACACGTGGTCGGTGGCCGTGGGCCACCCGCGATCGCTCCACAGAGAGCCAGAACGGTAGACATGTAAACAAACAGATCCCCTTTCTGCAGGGGATTAGAGAGTGATCCTCTGCTCCTAGTGATTAGGAACAGTGATCTCTCACCTCCTCTAGTCAGTACACTGCCCCCACAGTTAGAAACACCTCCCAGGGAACACATTTAACCCCTTGAATGCCCCCTAGTATTAACCCCTTCCCTGCCAGTGATATTTGTACAGTAATCAGTGCATTTTTATAGCACTGATCGCTGCATAAATGTCAATGGCCCCAAAAGAATGTCAAAAGTGTCTGATCTGTCTGCCGCAATGTCGCAGTCCCGCTAAAAATCGCTGATCACCGCCATTACTATATTAAATAATAAAAATGCCATGAATCTATTCCCTATTTTGTAGATGCTATAACTTTTGCGCAAAACAATCAATATACACTTATTGCAATTTTTTTAACCAAATATATGTAAAAGAATACATATTGGTCTAAACTGATGAAGACTTTTTTTTTGGATATTTATTATAGCAAAAAGTTAAAAATATTTTTTTTTTTTCAAAATTGTTGGTCTTTTTTTGCTTATAGCGCAAAAAATAAAAACGGCAGAGGTGATCAAATACCATCAAATGAAAGCTCTATTTGTGGGAAAAAAAGAACGCCAATTTTGTTTGGGTACAGTGTTGCACGACTGCGCAATAGTCAGTTAAAGCGACGCAGTGCCGTATCACAAAAATTGGCCTGGTCATTAAGGGGGAAAATCTTCCAGTTCTTAAGTGGTTAAGAAACACTGCATGGCACATATGTCAACTTTCCCTGTTCAAGGGCTGACAGAAGGTTAGTGCCATTATTGCCTGCCCTTGCAGAGCTGAGAGAATCTCTGCTCCGGTGTGACTCTTGTCCCCTAGACAGACCAGCTGAAGCACTGCATGGCATCTTTTAGCCTGACTCGTTGAATGGCCCCTTGAATGTTTAGGGGGTACTGGTGGTTCACAGGACAATCCAGCAGTGGAGGGCATGGAGGAGGAGGGGGAGGGGGTGGAGCTGACAGATCTTGCCTCATCATCACCAGCTGTATGGAGAAGTGGCGGAAAAACAAACTCCAGCACTGAGCCCTGTCCTGCATCTTTCCTAGTTGCAAGCAGAGTTACCCAGTGTGCTGTGAATTAAATATATTGTCTCTGATCATGCTTGCTGGACCACGAGTCAGCAATAAGGTGGACCTTGCGGCTGACTGCCTTGCCAAACCATTGTCTTCCACGTGATGGTACAGAGCTGGAATGGCCTTATGTGCAAAGAAATACTGACTAGGAACCTGTCATTGTGGTACAGCACATTCTGCAAATTCACAGAAGGGTTCAGAATCCATGAGATGGAAATCAAGAGTTGTAAAGCCAGCAATTTTGACAAGCTGGAATTTAGACGCTGGGCATGTGATGTGCAGGGAGTGTATTTTTTTTGCACTGTAGCAGCTGGGGCAGAGAAATTTGCCTTCTATGCTCTACAGCTGGTGGTGTGCTGCTGGCAGACATGTTGCAAGGACCTATGACACTCTTTGTTATACCATCAGTACCCATCAGTGGAGGCTGCTAAGAGGTCATGAGATATAGTGGGGTTACACATGGGAGGTGAGGAGTGAGGAGGGGAAGAATTTTGTCCCCTGTGTGCCTTTCAGGTGCTCTTGCCAATGAGCTGAGTGTTGGAAGGTTAAATGCTTTGTCTAGCATGTGGTACCCAAATTGTTGGTGTTTTTTTCTTTTGCTTGTGAGGCTTGATTTGCTTGTGGCAGAGATTGCAAATTGCAACAGTGCAATTGGCTGCACATGTGCTAAAAAGGGCCCACACAGCTGAACTCTGGGAAATGGCCTGGGAGTTAACAGTTCCACAATCTGATGGCATAGGGTGGCTGCTCTCTACTTTTCTATGATGTCTGCCTTTGGAGGACATCCTGCCTTGTTGGGGTTGTTTCTCCCCCTCACTTTCCTCCTCTGCTCTATCTGGCACCCAGGTCGTGTCAGTGACCTCATCATCAGCATCTCCTCCACCCTCATCATCACTGGAGCCAACTCGGCAATATGCTGCTGCTGGGGGAACACGACTTCCAGTTTGTTGCTTATCAATGTTATCCCCTCTCTGTTAGCTCATGTTAGTCCCTTCCTTAACCTCAGAACCAACATCAGAATCAAGTAATGTCTGTGCATCCCTAAGAAGCAAGTGGCTGACGCTGTGTTCAAATAATTCAGCTGACTTCAGCTGAAATAACTTCAGCTTTCCATGCATGATGCTGGGACTATTGCAGGAGTAGCTGTGGACAAGGAGGCAGAATAAGCCACTCTGGCAGCTGCGGTGGACTCAGCAATAGTGCCAGCTTGGGTCACAGAGGATGAAGATGGTTTAGTAAGCCAGTACACAACCTCCTCTACATGCTGTGGCTGGATAGCATGGGCAACATCACTAAACAGGGACAAAGGTGTCCTGCCTGAGGACAGACCATGTCCAGCTTTGCGTGTGAACGCAGATTCTGGTGACACACTCATAGTGGCATGGGAATGTCTTCCTCTCCTTGTTGACCAGACATGATGGGGGGCTTATTACCCAAATGTTATATATAATGGGAAATGTGTAATTGGATGCACTTTATTCAATGAAAAGTGGTGTTTGGTGCACTTTAAATTGAGGACTGATGTTGACAGAAATGTAAAAACTATAAAAAAATTTAAAAATAATAAAAAGGCAGAACACCATGTTGCAGTCAGAAAAAATTGCGGCTGACAATTTAAAAAAAATGGGGCAGGCAGGATACAAAAAAAAGTAGCAGCCAAAAAACAGAATATACAGCACTGTATACAGCACTAAATGTTATGTAATGCTGTGCTAAACACTGCACTACACTAACACACTACACTGACGTACTATTCTCACACACTAAACTAACACTAAACTAACACTCTAAACTCTAGAGTCACAATAAGTGAACACACTAACTGCCCTGCTCTTATCTCCACTCCAACACACTACAAGAGCTGGCTATGGGAAGTTAGCTTTTATAGTGTGGGATGGGACTATGAGCATTGAGCTGTAATTGGAGAAAGTAATCATCACTTTGTCCAATCAGGGCTCTGACAGTGCTAATTAGCGAAGCCTTGCACCTGACCAGGTCAGGTGCAAAGCTTCATCCAATTAGGGCCCCAGAATGCACTGTGAAGCCAAATGGGTGAATAGGCAAAGTTCAGGCCAAACTTATGCTCAGCTCAAACTTTTCACCCATCTCTATTTGGCAACTGAGGTGTAACTACAGAAACATTGTGTATGCTATTACACTGTTGAAGCATCAGAAAATGCCTCAAACTTCAAGGCATAATGCAGAATTTCCCCTGAAGCAAACATTAGGCATTTGATGACTGATGTCCAACTGCAGAAGCACTGTGTGGCACCTTTACAGTGCCTGGGCACTGGAATAGTCTGCAAATTTTGAGATACAAAACAGTATTAATACTACACAGTGATGTCTCATCCATTTGTGTACGGGCACCAAATTTTGGTGGTGTAGGGGCACCACAAGGGGATTTACCTCTGCAAAAAGATCCCCTTGCTGCTTCAACATCCCCTGTACTGGGTCCCACTTACTGATCCCCCAACACTCCCTCCCTGCAGTGCTGCTGACCAGCTTCTTACCTCCCCATCCCGCTGGGTTCAGCTACCGCAGGGGAGTCTCAGAGGAGAATAAGACTCTACACATATATCCATGGTGCTCCAACCTCTGTTTTGTATTGCCCCCCACTGCAGCACTGATCCCCTGCTGGTTCTGCAGCACTGCAGGCCAGCTTCCCCTCCCTCTCAACACCTGCAGCTGCTGCTGTGGTGGGAGATTGGTGCAGTGTTCAGAAAGGAGAGCGGAGGAGGCGGCTGGTAAAAATGTCATGTTTACTGGCCGCATTCTGAATGAACATATTGAGCGATCGGTATTGATCATCACTGAAGCATGGTAAACTGTGTTTACTATGCCTAAACTTGTGAATGAATAGAAGCCTCTGTACAGAAACTTATATTCATTCATCTGCAGTGCAGCTGATGCTGCAGAGAAAGGGAAAGAGGACTCTATGTCCTCAGTTTTTTTCTCTGTCTCAAAAAAGTGACATCTCTTTAGACCCCAGCTACTCAAGAGGAGCTGCTACCAGAGAACTGTGACAAGTAGTAGTACAAGGACACTACATTGCATATGGATGGTAGATGAGCATCCTCACCAGGACCATTGATGGAACATGGCTGCTTTGCTAAGGAAGGCTCCGCAGTGTGAGCTTTCTTTGCCTAGGAGATTGCTGTTGTGGGCTAAGGCTGGAGTACTGGTGATTGTATGGAGATACAGGATTAGGAACTGTGACTGTGGTGTAGCACAGACCATAAACTAGCAAAAGGAGGCTGATTTCACAAGCTGGCATAGAAGTGCTGGGTATGGGGCAGTTTTGGGACATTTTATTCATCTGATTCACCAGCTGCAGAAAAGACACCTGCTGTTGGAGATGGTGGGTTGGATATAGAAAAATTCAGCAGAAGTTAAAGCTTTTGCTTTACCTTCTTCAGCATGGCCCTATAACAGATTTCCCCATTCTAAACCTTTGAAACTCTTTGGGAGATTTCCCTCCCTGTCACTAGAGACCACAGATGTTGCAGTGGATGCAGCAAAAGAATCTTGCGAAGGGGGGGAGATGTGGAAAATTAAGAATAAGAAGGCAGGTGGCTTTTTGCTCCCCATTTGTCTAACTGAAGTGCTTTTCCCACCACGTTTCCTCTTGCATGTGGTACCCTTATAGCTGGTACTTTTACCATGACTTTCATGTACCCCTTTGAATAACTTCATACCAGGTTAATTAAACTTAACTGGGCATTCAACAACACAATTCAACAGCCCACTGTACATGAAACAGAGTCCAGCCCTAACTAACTAATGTGGGCTGCCTTCTCCAAAGAAATTCCATTTAGCTCATGTTCGTTTATGGTAGAGCATCTATGAGCCACCCCTCCACACCTTGTATTTATGTGGCTTACAAGAGTGAGCAGGACCCAGAAAGTCCAGGAAAGAGTGTCAATGTTGTTAACCCCTTCCCATTGCGGGCAGCCTGAGCTAACTACATAGCTGCACAGTGCAATTAAAACTACAGCAGAAATACATACAATGATACCCCACAAGGACCTAATTACAAGCGGACTGCATACTTACAAGGTGGAGTGCACAGGCGTTACAGAGAATTTTTCTTATGTGTGAAGATTAAGGATATATCACTCTTGGTCACATTGGTGATTGCAGGGCTGTCTTTAATATTGATTGGACCCTGGGCAAACATTTTCTTGAGGCCCCCCAATTTGAATTTCTTTTTTACAGATTACCAATATAAAGAGGGGTTTCTACACTGGCCACCAATGTAATGGGGATTTACACTGACCACCAATGTAATAGGAGCATTCACAGTAACCACCAATGTAAGAAGGGATTTACACTGACCACAAATATAAGGGGGACCTTTACACTGGCCACTAGTGTGAATGAAAGTATTGTAGACCAAGCCTCGATGTAATGAGAAGATTTACACTGAACAGTGATAGCTAGGCAGGAAATTAGATGCCTTATTTTTGCCCCGGAACACCTGAAACGTGCTGCTTGGATTTTATGCTTCTTTCTGTAGCTAGGCTGTGAAAAAGTCTCACAGGTGTGGTATTCCCATACTCGGGAGGAGTAGTAGAATGTTTTTTTTTGTGTAATTATTAATATGTCTATACTATGGGTGATAAATATCTTAATAATTGACAACTTTGAAAATACATTTTCATTCTCTTTCAGCATTTTCTAAAAAACTTGTGGCAAAAAATTATATTTTCAAAAGACTCATTATGACTTTTAGAAACTTTGGGGTGTTTGCTTCCCAAAATGGGGTAATTATGTTGCTGTGAAAAAATGTGATAAGTAGTCAAGAAACTAAATGCGTAGTGTATGCTCCTAGATAGCCTGAAGGCACTCCTTAGATTTTGGGCCTATCTATGCAGTTAAGCTATAAAAAAACTTTCACACATTCTCAAAAATTCTAACACTGACACTAAGGCTGAGTACACACAAGCAGACTTTTCGGCAACAAAAGTCCTATGGCCATTCCAGCGGACTTTCATCAGACTTTTGACAGACTTCCGACGGACTTTTGAACGAACGGACTTGCCTACAAACGATCACACCAAAGTTCGACAGATTTGTGCGTGATGACGTACGACCGGACTAAAATAAGGAAGTTGATAGCCAGTAGCCAATAGCTGCCCTAGCGTGGGTTTTCGTCCGGACTCGAGTCCGTCGGAAAGATTTGAAGCACGTTTCAAGTCTAAAGTCCGTCAGATTTTTAACTGAAAAAGTGCGCTGAAGGTCCGATGAAGCCCGCACACGATCAGATTGTCCGCCAGACTCGGTCCGTCGGACCAGTCCGGTTGAAAAGTCTGCTCATGTGTACGCTGCATAACACAAACAATTGCGCCTATAGCGTTAATGCACTTTTTATTCACAAAGTTTATTGAAAGTTTATGAAGCATACATTTGACATAGTAACATTTGTCTAATAAGGCACATTTAGCAATAGTGTCAGTTAACAATAATGGTAATGATCGATTTACAAAATATGATAATAAAGCAGTTATTTTGAGGTATTTTGGCATGTTAGGAAAGGGTAGAAAAAGGATGGGGAGTGGGGAAACATAAATGTTAAGAGTAAATAAACATTTAATTACAAAGTAAATTTTTAAGATTAACCTAAATAATAGTTCATAATAGGTAATAATGATACATGAATGGTCAGCATGTATCTAATTAATAACTAGGAGTGTTGGAGTTACACGTTTGCTGCTATGAATTCATCTGATTGCGTGACTAGCCACCAGGGTTGCCACATATTATGGAAGTTGGTATTATTTTCTTTTTTCATTGCTAGATTTTCTTCCATTTTATAGGTATGTTGACTGTGTCCAGCCAATCCTTGACTTTTGGTATTTGAGTGGATTTCCAGTGCATGGGGTATGAGAGTCTTGGCTGCATTTAAAAGATGCCTGGTGCGAGTTTTCTTGTTCTTACTGAGTGTGTATGAGTTAACATAAATTAAACAGGCTGCAGCATTAGGATCTAGTTTAGTCTCAGTGATATGCTTAATCCATTTTATGATTTTTTTGCCAATAGTCAAAGACTATTTTGCCAATAGGCAGGTCCACCAGAGGTGTAGAAATGTATCTTCATCTGTGCCACAACTCCAACATGTGTTAAGGGTTGTTGGATACCACTTCCTGGCTTTCTGTGGTGTTACATACCACTGGGTTAATATTTTATATGATATTTCTTGGGTTTTTGTGCTTAGTGAGCATTTATGAGCTAGAATACATGCCTTTTCCCATTAAGCGTCATTGATTTTTAACTCCAAGATCATGTTCCCAGTTTTCTCTATGTTTGTTGTTATCTTTGTGAGTTCAGCCATATGCTAGGTTGTTTTTTGAACTGGATAACTCTTGTAGCAAATTGATTCCAAGGGTGTCATGGGCAAGTAATATGAAGATTTATGTTTGCTGTTTATTAGGAAATCTTTCATTTGCATATAAAACCAAAAGAAAGGAAATGAGTCTCTATTCCTCTTTTAGCGAGTCTAATGTTCTGATTTTATCTTTAACCACTTCACTACCCGCCTATAGTCATATGACGTCCTGGGATGGGATCTCCCATCCTGGGTGGACGTCATATGACGTCCTGGGATTCCCGGCCATCTAGGGGGCACGCGCGCGCGCCCGCCGCGCTGCTCAGGACCCGGTGCGTGTGGCCGGCGGCCACGATGTCCACCGGGCACCCGCGATTGCCCGTTAACCGGGCCGGACCGTGGATCTGTGTGTGTAAACACACAGATCCACAGCCTGTCAGCTCTGAGGAGAGCGATCTGTGTTCCCAGAACGGAGGAACACTGATCGGTCTCCTCCCCTTGAGCGTCCCCTCCCCTTTCAGTTAGAATCATTCCCTAGGAAACATATTAACCCCTCCCCGCCCCCTAGTGGTTAACCCCTTCACTGCCTGTCACATTTACACAGTAATCAATGCAATTTTATAGCATTGATCGCTGTATAAATGTGAATGGTCCCAAAAATGTGTCAAAAGTGTCCGATGTGTCCGCCATAATGTCGCAGTCATGAAAAAAAATCGCGATCGCCGCTAAAAAAATTAATAAATAAATAATAATATAAAAATGCCATAAATCTATCCCGTATTTTGTAGACGCTATAACTTTTGCGCAAACCAATCAATATACGCTTATTGCGATTTTTTTTTACCAAAAATATGTAGAAGAATAAGTATCGGCCGAAACTGAGGAAAAAATTTGTTTTTTAAAAAAAAAATTGGGATATTTATTATAGCAAAAAGTAAAAAAATATTGTGTTTTTTTCAAAATTGTCGCTCTTCTTTTGTTTATAGCGCAAAAAATAAAAACCGCAGAGGCGATAAAATACCACCAAAAGAAAGCTCTATTTATGGGGAAAAAAAGGACGTCAATTTTTTTTGGGTACAACATCGCACGACCGCGCAATTGACGTTTAAATTGCGACAGTGCTGAAAACTAAAAATTGGCCTGGGAAGGAAGGGGGTGAAATTGCCCTGTATTGAACCGGTTAAGTAAGCAGTGTGTTGCCAGAAGATTGGAGCTATATTTAGGTTTTGGTAGTCTTCTTTGGTTTAGGCCTGGTGTGAAGTCAGTGTTATTGGCGATCAGTGTAAGGGGTCCTGGTATTGAGGCTATTTTGTGTGGCGCAGCAGTCTTGTGTATTATGTCTATGGTGGTTATGATTAACAGGTGTTTTAAGTTTTTGGGTGATTTAGAGTGGTGTCCAGAGGTAGTAGAGCAGCTGTTGCCTATTGTGATCTAGTTGTACCCAATCTTTATTGTTGCCGTGGCAATGCCAGTCAATGAGTCTAGTTATGTGTGTTGCGTGGTAGTATTTTTAAAAATCTGGTAGTCCAATGCCACCTCTATTTTTGGGAAGGGTGAGCAGGCGTAAGTTTATTCTAGATCTTTTATCTGCCCATAAGAACCGTCTTCAGCCAACCGAGCACTGACTGTGTATAACAGCCTGAAATGGCTACAGACTCTTCTGGCCAGCTTTAGCACATCTTGCAACCCTGGGTATGTATTTAGGAAATGCTGCACAACCAAATTGAGGACATGTGCCAGGCATGGCACATGTGTCAACTTTCCCTGTCTAAGGGCGGACAGGAGGTTTGAGCCATTATCGCACACCACCATTCCTGGCTCCAGCTGGCATGGTGTTAACCACCTCTGGGCCTGTCCCTGCAGAGCTGCAAGAATCTTGCCAGTGTGGTTCCTGTCCCCTAAACACACCAGCTGAAGCATTGCATGGCACCTTTTAGCCTGACACTGGGAATAGCCTTTTGAACACTTAGGGGGTACCTGATGTTTATAGGACAATTCTGCAGAGGAGGGCATGGAGGTGGTGGAGGAGGAGGAGGAGGGGTTAGAGCTCACAGGTCTGGCATCATCACCATCAGCTGTATGGAGACGTGGGGGCACAACAATCTGCAGCACCGAGCCCTGTCCTGCATCCTTTCGAGTTGCAAGCAGCGTTACCCAGTGTGCTGTGAACAAAGTGTATCGTCCCTGCCCATGCTTGCTGGACCACGTGTAAGCAGTAAGGTGGATTTTACGGCTGACTGCCTTGCCCAACGATGCCAGAACATTCCCTTTCACGTGATGGTAGAGAGATGGAATGGCCTTACGTGAAAAGTAGTAGCGACTGGGATTGCCATTGTGATACAACACATTGTTCAAATTCACAGAAAGACCCAGAATCCACCAGGCTGATAGACAAAAGTTGGAGAGCCAACAGCTTTGACAAGCTTGCATTTAGACGCTGAGCATGTGGGTGGCAGGGACTTTTTTTTTCACTGCAGCAGATGGGGCAGAGAAATTTGCCGGCTACAGTCTACAGCTGGTGGTGTGCTGCTGGCAGATGTGCTGCTAGGACCTGGGACACCCTGTGCTATACCATCATCCCTGTCAGTGGAGGCTGCTGAGAGGTAATGACTCGGTATAGCAGGGATGGATCTAAAGTGGGTAAGGAGAAGAAGGAGGGACAGATTTGTGTGTGGCTTTTAGGTGCTCTTGCCAACGGGCTGAGTGGTTGGACGTTAAATGGCTTGTTAAGCATGTGGTACCCAAATGGCTGGTATTTTTGCCACATTTGATGTGCCTGAGAGACAGTTTGCAGATAGCAACAGTGCGATCTGCTGCAGATGTGCTGAAAAAGGCCCAGACAGCTGAGCTTTGGGGAGTGGGCCGAGAGATAACAGCTGCAGAATGTGATGGAATAGGGGGGAATCCTTGGGGTTGTGCCGCCTCACCTTCAGTTTCCTCCTCTGCTCTATCTGGCTCCCAATCGCATCAGTGACCTCATCATCATCATCATCATCATCATCTCCATCTCCTCCATCTTCATCATCATCATTAGCACAACTTGGCAATACGCTGCAGCTGGGGGAACATGAATGTCAATTTGTCTACCAGTGTTCTCCCCTCTCTCTAGGCTCATGTTCCTATCATCCTCAACTTCAGAACCAACATCTGAATCCAGTAATGGCTGGGCATCATCAAGGAGCAAGTGGCTGATGCTGTGGTCAAATAACTCAGCTGACTCCTCCATGGCTGATGTTGGGGCTATGGCAGGAATAGATGTGAACAAGGAGGTAGGTGTATCCACTCTGACAACTGCAGG
Source organism: Aquarana catesbeiana (assembly GCF_042186555.1). Classification (NCBI taxonomy): domain Eukaryota; kingdom Metazoa; phylum Chordata; class Amphibia; order Anura; family Ranidae; genus Aquarana; species Aquarana catesbeiana. The sequence goes on along the minus strand of NC_133330.1, from coordinate 222,882,398 downwards.
GGACTGCACACTTGTCTCTGCTTGCATGACAGAGGATGAGGAGGATGAGGAAGATTTAATAAGCCAGTCCACTACCTCCTCTGCATGCTGTGGCTGGATAGCACGGGCATACTTACTAAACAGAGGAAATGATGCCCAGCCTGAGGACTGACCACCATGTCCATCTTTGCCTGTGGACACATTTGTTGCTGGCCACCTCACAGTGCCAAGGGAACATCTGCCTCTCCTTGTTGTCCTCCCAGACATTATTGGGAGGGAGGGGGCAGTGCTTATAATCAAATGTAAAGAAGAAGTGGAAATCTGTACCTAGATGCACTTTAATCAATGTAAAGTGGTGTTTGTGCACTTTAATTTGAGTACTCACACTACACAGACACACTCCATGAATACACTATAATATACTGCAATATAATGCGCCAAACATATGTGATGCACAGAACTATATGGCATTAAACTTGCAGTAATGCACACAGAAGTAAATGGTGTTAAATTTGCAGTAACACACACAGAAATAAATGGCATTAAACTTGCAGTAATGCGCACAAACGTAAATGGCATTAAACTTGCAGTAACGCACAAAAATATATGGCGTTAAACTGGCAGTAATGCACACAGAACTATATGGCATTAAACTTGTGGTAACGCACACAAAACTATATGGCATTAAGCTGGCAGTAACCCACACAGAAGTAAATGGCGTTAAACTTGCAGTAACGCACAAAACTGTATGGCGTTTAACTGGCAGTAACGCACACAAAACTATATGGTGTTAAACTGGCAGTAACACACCCAGAAGTAAATGGCGTTAAACTGGCAGTACCGCAAACAGACGGTGTTCAACCATCACTACACTGACACTATCTGAACTGTCCCTCCTCTAGCTATACACTAATGTCAAGATTACTGACATGGTCTCACTACACTACACTGACACTATCTGAGCTGTCCCTACTCTAGCTGCACATGCAAATCTGAAGGATAGTCCTCCTCATTACACTCACACTATCCCGAGATTAACACTAAACTAATATTCTACACTGACAATTGAAGCAAAATAGCACTGTCCTGTTCTATCTCTCTCCATGCCGAAATCATGACTCTGACAGTGCTCTGTGCCCTGATTGGCTGAAGCTTTCACTGCTTCAATAAATCAGGGCTTGCAATGCACTGTTCAGTGTCGCAATGCATTGTGGTCGGTTCGGGGGGGGCGAACAAACGGTCAAACGACCCGTTTGTTCGGCTGTTTGTGGAAAGTCCAAACAACGAAAGTTCGGCCCAAACTTATGCTCGGGATGAACCATTCGCCCATCCCTAGTGATTAAATACCACCAAAAGAAAACTCTATCTGTCTCAAAAAATTACAAAGAGTTATTTTGGGTACAATATTGCATAATTGAGTAATTGTCATTCAAAGTATGACAGTGCTGAAATCTGAATAATGGCCTAGGCAGGAAGGCGGTGGGACAGTCCAGTCTTGAAGTAGTTAAAATATGTTGCAACTATTGGACCACAATCACATTTACAAAAGTATTTCTACTCTATTTGTCATAGGTATCACATCCTGAAAACACAGTAAAATAATCTTAAGTACAGCTTTCCATTGATGTATATCGATGCATCCATGATTGCCCTCAGGGCTTCAAGTATAAAATCAACATCTAAATAGAGATACATTTGTAACTATGGTTACAGTGTATACATTGTACATGAAACCCTGACCTGCCTATATGTCTAGGTACATATCTCAAAGCTGAAAGTAGTGTACCCAGATATGGAAAGGTCTATATTATCTGTAATGGATATAACTCTGCCATTGACTATATTCTTTAAAACAACATTGTCTTCCGCATAAATATGTACAGGGTAAAACAAATCTATATGTGATCTTGCAGTATTTTAAGCCTTTATGTCAGGCTTTATAAACATTTATGTTGTGAGGTTTTATAAGAATAGACTCAGCAGTGATTTGTGAAATGGTTGGGTGAGCAAATGCTTTAGGATTTTTAATAATATCCCTACAATGGCTGCATATTTTGATGGTCTGTTAGAACAAATGTATTATGCATGATCCTGCTTTGAAATATGTTCAGCAACAAGCTTGCAAACTGCTACATCACTTAAAGGCACTTAAGTGATTTTTTTGTCAGCCATTAGGCAGACGTTTACATAGACTTTAGCCTCATGATTTTTTTTTTCTGACTCCAAATAATTTTAATGCATTCCATTTCCTTATGATGGTATTATTATTAAATTAGCTCTTTTGTATACCTATAATGGAAAACAACAACAAAAATGTGTTACAAGTTTAATAACTATCACACATGATCTGGGTAATATTGAATGAGCCGGAGACAGACCACAGTGTATGATACTTTTGTACTATCTACATTATTTAACAGAGCTGAAAAATCATCATTAACTTTAACTTTAAGTAAGTCAAATATATTACTTCAATTAGCTCAGGAGTAAAAAGTATAATCAAGCAAAGGAAATGTTAATCTTGAACTATAAATGTTTTATATATAGTTACATAGTTAATTAGGTTGGAGAAAGAGGGATTTCTATCACACTAAACCTTTTACAAGTCCTGTAATTTTGTTTTAGAGGAAGGCAAAACTAAACCCTATTGGCAACTATAGCCATGTTTGCAAGGTGGGATGAAAAAAAATCCCTCTACTGTGGTATTTTAAAAATTTTTTGAATGTGTAAAAATGTGCATTGCATTTCGTGCTGGAAGTCACCCCAAACCTCATAGATGGTTACATATTTTCTGAAAGCTGAAGTCCCATAGAATAAAATGATGGAACATGCAGATTTTTATATTTCGTGATAGTTGTGCAACTGTTTTTAAAATGCATATTTTAAGAAAAAATACACTAGAATTATTTTAGTGCAACGAAAACAATATAATATCCAATGTTTAATGAAATATAAAGGATGGGGTTGTTTGTTGTTCAATTTTTTTTTATTTTCGTATAGACATAAAACATTACATATCATTCAAAAACATATGTACAAATTATTAAAAAAAAGGGGGGAGGGGTTGTGTTGAGTAAATGAATATCAAGCATGTCAAGCCTTAAAATTATATGCACCCTTTAAATCTCAAAAAAACTATAATACTCAAAATTCTTTAGGTTAGGTGATGCTTTAAAAGCTTCTACAGGGTGTAATTTTAGCGTTACCTTGAATTATGACCCTAGAATTAATGTTTTCACTCTAATATTTGTAGCGATACAACCCATGTGTGAAGCAATTTATGCTTACATACATGTGTGTGCTTGCTGTGAGTATGCATAGGGGTGTGTGCAGAGTGAGGAGGGAGCTTTCATGCTTTAAAAAATCTTATTGTAACTCTTTTTTTTATCTAGCGTTTGTTAACCCCCAAAATGTAAAAATGATTCCTGTTCCCTTAAAGCATGAATAACAGCACAATGCTTGTGTGTATTTTGGCCCCCTGTATCACCTGAAATATCTGGCTGATCCTGCCAGTTTCTACCCTACCCCCTGTATGCTGACCACGATATATCAGGGCTGCTGAGCCCTGACACTGTGGTCAGTGTACGTGCCTCTGTCATATGCAGCTCTCTTCTGTCTACCTCTGTCCTCCTCTCCCCTCCCCACCTGCCAGCTCTCACTAGCGTCGCTCTGCTCCTCCCCCCACTACTTCAAAACTAACTGAGCATTATATCATCCCCTCTGTCACATAAAAAGCTGAGTCCTAGTGCCTGTTCTTTATTAAAAAAAGGCAGATTTCTACCCATTTCAACAGCATCTTCCAGCGATCACATGACTCCAGGCTCTCTGCTCCTCTCCTCCCCACCTCCCTGGCTGACGTCAGCAGGGGAATCTCAGCCTCGCCCACTGGAGATATCAGATGGGAGAGCTGAGAGTCTGGGGTCATGTGATCGCCGGAAGACACTGTTAACCAGTTGCCGACCGCCGCACGACGATGTACGTCAGCAGAATGGCACGGGCAGGCAAAAGGACTTACAGGTACGTCCTTGCCTGCCCGCGGGTGGGGGGTCCAATCGCCCCCCCCGGTGCCTGCGGCGGTCGGCAAATCCTCCACGGCGATCGGTGGTGAGGGGGAGGCCATCCATTCGTGGCCCCTCCTCGCGATCGCTCCTGGCCAATGGGATCATTTCCCTGCCTCTGTATTGTACACAGAGGCAGAGGAAATGATGTCATCTCTCCTCGGCTCTGCATTTTCCGTTCCGGCGCCGAGGAGGGAAGACTGCACTGTGAGTTACACAAACACACACACACAGTAGAACATGCCAGGCATATATTACACCCCCGATTCCCCCCGATTACCCCCCCGATCCCCCCCGATCACCCCCCCCTGTCACACTGACACCAAGCAGTTTTTTTTTTTTTTTTTCTGATTACTGCATGGTGTCAGTTTGTGACAGTTATGCCCCGTACACACGGTCGGACTTTGTTCGGACATTCCGACAACAAAATCCTAGGATTTTTTCCGACGGATGTTGGCTCAAACTTGTTTTGCGTACACATCGTCGCACAAAGTCGTCGGAATTTCCGATCGCCAAGAACGCGGTGACGTCAAGCACGTACAACAAGACTAGAAAAGGCCAGTTCAGAACCGAGCGCGGCACCCTTTGGGCTCCTGTTGCTAATCTCGTGTTAGTAAAAATTTGGTGAGAGACGATTCGCGCTTTTTCAGACTCGTGGCTTTCAGATCGTTTTCTGCCGTTCAGTTTGTGCTTGTGGGTTTGTATCTGCTCTTCAGTGCATGCAGCAAGTTCCGCGTGACTTTAATTAGTCATTGTATTCTTGTTCGTTCGTTACTGTTTTTCAGGTCGCTCTTCACAGGCCTTGCTGTTCTTCAGTGCGTTCTGTTACTTCGTTCTGAGCAGCCGACCGTTTTCTAGCCATGTTGCATATGCGTACTCCTTGTAGAGTTCGTGCTGTGCGGGGGCTTGGTGTTGGGGTCCTGACCTTGACACAAGTCCAGTCCATGAACAGGGTGGGGAGGAGTTCATGGACCAAGAATTGGTTGCTTCAGCGTGACCAGTTCTCTCATATGCCTTTGCTCCGTGAGATCCGTGAGAATAATCCTGATGATTTCAGGAACTTTCTGAGGATGACGGACCCCGTGTTTCACCGTCTGTTGGCTTCGCTGACCCCCTATATCAGCAGGCAGGATACCTGCATGAGGCAAGCCATCACTGCGGAGCAGAGGTTGGTCGCTACCCTGCGGTACTTGGCGACAGGGAGAAGCCTGCAGGACTTGAAGTTCTCGACAGGCATCTCCCCCCAGGCTCTGGGTATCATTATCCCAGAGACCTGTTCTGCCATCATACAGGTCCTGCAGAAGGAGTATATGAAGGTAAGATTTTTATCCTTTTCTATCACATTTTATTGTATTGAATGTTTGCTAATATATTGTATTTCTTTCCTCATTCCCTAATTACCATGATTGTAATATGCTGTGAATGTCCCCTTTGTCCGCATGCATGCAGGATTTTTATGTAATTATTATTTTAGGTCCTTCATACATATTTGCCCTTCAGTAACCTCCCCAGCATGGTGTCTCCTGACCCTATATTCACCTCATGTTGTCACTTAACAATGTATTTTTTCTGCTCCATAGTAGTGCTTTACCCCAAACACCCCCTAAAATGTTTTTAAATGTGATTTGTGCTTTAAATTCAGGCAGAGTGCCAGAGGCTTTTTTTTGGTGGTGTACCCAAATCATTTTTAGTAACTCTCCCTCCCCCAACTGCTAAGTCAGCTGATCCTAATTCTCTATCCTCAATCATCTATCTGCTGACTTTGCCAAGCCCATACACACTATACCCATCTCTTTTCTGCTCAGATTTATGGATGAATTCCCCAAAGCATGTAGTGCAAGGGCCTGCCTGTATACTTTCAAATGGTACTGTTTAAAGTTTTTGGATCCTATTATTATCTTGATAGGTAATAGCAGAATGTCCAAATGTGCTCAAATGTGTACAGTGTGTATTTATATCTTGGTATTATGACACTTCTTACCTGTCCAGTGGGCTGCCAATAGTGTAACTAAGGAAGGGCTGTTCCAAGTAATACCCATTATTTAGGCATTCATCTCTCAATGAAGTGAAGAGGGTTACCTGTCCAAGATTTCCACACACCCCATAATGTTAGAAATGGCCCATGAGAGGGAGGGGGGAATATGATAGGTGTACCTTATACTTTGGCGTTGTTAAATTCCCCTTAATAAATGCTATCTGGAGGTTGACCCATAATGTTTATGTCTAATCTGCTTGCCATGTTTCTGATCAAAAATAGTAATGTTTATTGTTTTTTCCTCAACAGTTTCCTTCCACGCCACAGGAATGGCAGACTGTGGCCTCCCACTTTGCCCAGCGGTGGGACTTTCCTAACTGCGGAGGGGCAATTGATGGGAAACATGTCCACATCATCCCACCACCCAACTCGGGTTCATACTATTTCAACTATAAGGGGTTCAATAGTATAGTGATGTTGGCGGTGGTGTCGGCTAATTACGACACCCAGACGGAGTTTTACAGGCGTCTCCAGAATGGCTGCTTGGATTTGCCAGCTCCAGAGGACAATGTGGAAGGACTCCCATTCGTGTTCATTGCGGATGAAGCATTTGTGGTGGGGGACCACCTGATGCGGCCATTCCCAATGAGGACCCTCACCCCGGAACAGAGGGTTTTTAATTACCGGCTGGCCAGAGCCCAAAGAGTGGTGGAGAACACATTTGGAATCCTGGCCAGCCGGTTCCGCCTATTTCTGACACCCATCCATATGGCGGAGTATAAACTGAACCATATTATACTTGCGTGCTGTGTTCTCCATAACTTTTTAAGGAAACATTCGGCCAACTATGCTGGCTCAGTTGGGCCTGAGGCCGGAAAGATACATGAAACCACACTGACGGCGCTTGAAAGCGGCCGTCCTGGCTTGCCCTCCCTGAGTGCCCATGATGTCCGGTTACGCTACCTGGAGTTCTTTGCGAGTAGGGGGGCCATCAATATGCCAGCAAATATGTGAAGCCTTTTTATAATAAAAAACAAAAAGAAATTCTTTGTGGACATTTACTGCTTGTGTTTGTTTTAGCTGACCCTGACAGAAATGTGTTGAGTGCAGAAAATGGCGTGATTGTGTAACCTTATACAAAGCACTGTTGGCTGTTATTTACTAAATGCAAAAACACATTTCACTACAAGTGCACTTGCAACTGCACTGAACCTGCACTTGTAGTGCAAAGTGGATTTGCCCTTAGGAAATAACCCCCATTTTCCCTGAAAACAGCAATTACATCACCCCAAAAGTGTTGTAGTGTTGAGACAATAATCCACACAATCTTGATGAACCAACTTTTTTACACCTGCACAATCACATGTGCATTTACCAAAGGTTTTTAAAACAAACCAACATGTTTGTTGTATAACAATTTTTTGGGTGGCATTATCAAAAATAGAAATGTCCATTTATGATAAAACAGGCCTGTGTAAAACCAACAAGAAAGACAAAAAACTTGAACTTACAAAGTTCACATTAGGTAAAACCTGAAGGCAATATCAGACATCAGTATTTAGAAACTGTGTTTGATATTGCGTTCAGATGGGGGGAAATCACCCCTGGAAAAGCCAAATTTGGAAGATGCACAGCAATTTACGAATGTCAACATGTGCTAGCTGCAATCACGGGGGATCAAGGGACGTGTTTTGGGGGAGCAAGCCCTTCCTCACTGCTACTTTATAATTGAGGAAGGGGTTGCACCCCCAAAACGCGTCCATTGATCTCCCGTGATGGCAGATAGCACATGTTGGCACACTGTGTGCATCCTCCAAATTTGGCTTTTCAAAACATTTCAAAAAATTTTAAAAATTGGACCACAATCAAAAAAGTGATTTGGTGGGGTTTTAAATTCGCCCCAAAACATCAATGATGTTATTATTTCTTTTAATCACATCATTGATTTTTGTCTTTAGGTTCTCCAATTCCAAATTACACCCCATGATCTCCCCGATCAGCATCTGGGCACTTTCGGATGTGAAAGGATCTCGATCACCTAAAAAGAGAGAAACCAAACAAAAACAGGTATCAAAAATCTGCCAGCATCCATCTCTTACCTGAGCCTGTGGTCACAGACACTCACCTGTTGTGGTGGCAAGTTCTACCACATCTTCTTCTTCCTCCTGCTCCACTTGGGTTGGGGGTATTTCACCTTCTTCCCGAGGTGGGGGGTCTCTGTTCTCCTCGGATGAGGGGTGTCCTCCGAGTCTTCTCTCCCCTATGTAAAACAAAAATGGTATAATTAGCACACAGATATTTGATGGCAGAACTAGAAATAGGAAACATTGCTTGGAAGTGGGGTACAATTGTCAATTTTAGCAGAGTTCCAAGATGTCGCTTTTTTATTGTCCTTTGCCAACCTGCAATACTTTACCTGTTTAGTACAACCTTCACAGATGGAGACCCCCCTATAGTATACACTGTAGCACCTGTGTGGCCCCCTAATAAAAATGGTGTTCTTGTGTCCCACACTAGTGCTCCAGTGTCCAGATGTGAAAACAGCTGCTCAGTGTCCTCTCCTTACACAGAATCTAGTTTGCATTTCATTCTAGTAACAAACCCATCTACACAACCAAATATTTTTCATCCAAGTAGGCCCTAAAAAATGTGGGCAAATGCATATGGCAGAAACAATGTTGTTTTAGAGGGTTAAAAATTTTTTTGTAGATGAACGAATAATGGGCCCATGAACATTAAAGTTGACAGTTTAAACTGTACAATTAAGATAAGCATATGGAGCAGCACGAACGTAATAAACACAAAAATAATAGGAACACAGTACAACTACTTACTTTTTTGCAGCACTCTCCGGATCTTTCGGTACTGCTCTGGCTCTCTTAATTTTAGGTCCGACCACTGCTTCCTGAGCTGATCTTTCGATCGTCGTACCCCGAAGTTTCTGTGCAGACTTTTGATCACTTTAGCAATGATTTTGGACTTTCTGATGTTGGGGTGCGGGTAAGGCCCATACTTGCCATCATAGTCGGCCTTCTACATGATGTCCACCATCTCCAACATCTCCCCAAAGGACATATTTGTGGCCTTAAATCGTCTCCTTCTGGATCGGGACGTTTCCGGATCCGGGCTTTCCTCCTCCTCCTCCTCCTAGTTGATAGAATTAGCACGCACCTGCTCTAACTCCGCCATGTGCTCTTCACCCACTGCGCCGAATGAAAAGGGGCGGGGAATAGACTAGAAAGAACGTCAGGGGCGGGCGGAGTTACATGCATGCGCAGTGTGTATAAAGCGTAACACACGTGCGTAGTACATACGATCTGTGAGCGGAGGAAGGAGCATTGGACGTGCCGATCGTAAGAACGAAGGTAAGAGACAAACTTGTGCCTATACTGCTTCTATATTGAGGCCTATATTGTAACAAGATTAGGAGAGTTTTGTCTGACATTAGGCTTTGTCTTGTGTTGTGTCTTGCAGTGAACATGGATATGTTAGTGAAAGACAATGACTTCATGTCAGTATTCATAGATATGTTAAGGGAGCTTCCATGTCTGTGGGAGATCAACCACCCACATTACAAGAACCAAACAAAGAGGAAGGCAGCACTGGAGCAATTGTGTGAAATTGTGAAGCAGGTGATCCCCACGGCAGACATCACATATTTGAAGATCTTAATTGGTGGCCTGAGGAGCACTTATCTAAGGGAGCGCAAGAAAGTCCTGGATTCACAGAGATCAGGAGCAGCAGATGACCTCTATGTCCCCAGGATGTGGTACTACGACAGGCTGCATTTTCTGGCAGGCCAGACTGAACCCAGGTCATCCCTCTCCAGTCTTCCTTCCACGCTTCCTTCCCCTCCAGCTGAGGCTTCTGATGCCCAACCTGGGCCTACCAGGCAACAACATGTGGAGGAGCCCAAATTGAGCCAGGTATAGCATTCCTCTAAATATTGCTGGTTGTCCAATCAATGATGTTAACTAGATGTTAGTTTGGAGCACTAATTTATGATTGTGATTGATGATGCAAAAACTAAAACCATGTCCCTTTTTCATACACAGGGAAGTCTCAGCCAGGAGGTGGCCGGGCCGAGCCGGCTGGCTGATCTGCAGGTCCCTCCCCTACACCTGGAAAGAGAAAGTGGCAGGAGGAGGAGTGCCCTAGAGGAGGCTGCCAGAGGACTCTTTTGGAGGGCTACAGAGGTCCTGGGAGCACCACACACCGTGGAGGAGGACATTGCTGCCACCATTGCCTATAAAATGCAAAGGATGGAGGAGGGCCAACAAGCCATGTGTAAGTCGCTCTTAACAAAGGTATAAGGGGCCTAATTACAGCTCAGACACACCTTTGCGATGGTCATCCTCCTCCTCCTGCAGGTCCTCCTCCTCCTCCTGCAGGTCCTCCTCCTCCTCCTCCTCCTCCTCCAGGTCCTACTCCTCCTCCTGCCACATCTCCAACAGCACAGCCACAGCCTGGAAGGAAGCGTGGAAGGAAGACCAGAAAGTGAGGACCCTGGATCCAGTCTGGTCGGCCAAAAGATGCAGCCTCTTGTGGTACCACAGCCTGGGGACACAGATGTCATCTGCTGCTTTCCAGATCTCTGCGACTTCTGGACCAGACTGCCCTCTCTTACATATGGACTCCTCAGGCCACCAATTTTGATGTTCAAGAATTGATGTCTGCCCTGGGGGTCCCAGGCTTCGCTAATTTCTCCTGTTGATCCAGTGTTGCCTCCCTCTTTGTTTGGTTCTGATCCCTTAATAAAGGATTTTTGTTTTGAATTATACTCTCCTATGTGTTTTACTTCAAAAAGGACAGTTTTTTGGGAGGATTCAGGTACATTTCAAATATACAATGTGAAATTAACAAGGAACAACAACAGCAAACAATCTCCTTGAGATTAAATAATAAAAGATATCAATGGTGTTGGGGTAACTTGACACACAAAACGCACACAAAAATATTCTGGAGTAAAAATAAAAATAACATTGAACAAAGATCAGCCTTGGAAAAAATACAAACATTAAATCTAAAAAAAAAAAAAGGCTTAAAATCCCCAAAAAAATTAAATAAAAAAAAAAAAACATTTTGTCAGATGTGACAACTAATAACAATATATTCAGGGAATCCCAATAAAAAAACAAAAATAAAACTTTTGTGAGAAGTGTGTGTGAATATGAGCAGCAAACCTACTTAATTCTTGTCACATTATAAAGAAGAAGAGAGTGCGCTGTATTAAACCATTTTTGACATTGCAGCGTGACGAAAGTGCTGTATCCATTGCGAACGCTAAGTTTACCAGAACGAGCTGTTCCGTGACGGAATTTCTTCTGAGCATGCGTGGCACTTTGTGCGTCAGAACAGGCCACACACGGTCAGAATTGACGCGATCGGATTTTGTTGTCGGAAAATTTTATCTCCTGCTCTCCAACTTTGTGTGTCGGAAAATCCGATGGAAAATGTCCGATGGAGCCCACACACGGTCGGAATTTCCGACAACACGCTCCGATCGGACATTTTCCATCGGAAAATCCGACCATGTGTACGGGGCAATAGTGTGGTGGGACAGTTACTGTTAGCCCCCTTTAGGTCTAGGGTACCCCCCTAACCCCCCCAATAAAGTTTTAACCCCTTGATCACCCCCCGTCGCCAGTGTCGCTAAGCGATAATTTTTCTGATCGCTGTATTAGTGTCGCTGGTGACGCTAGTTAGGGACGTAAATATTTAGATTCGCCGTCAGTGTTTTATAGCGACAGGGACCCCCATATACTACCTAATAAAGGTTTTAACCCCTTGATTGCCCCCTAGTTAACCCTCTCACCACTGATCACCGTATAACCGCTACGGGTAACGCTGGTTAGTTCGTTTATTTTTTATAGTGTCAGGGCACCCGCCGTTTATTAACGAATAAAGGTTTAGCCCCCTGATCGCCCGGCGGTGATATGCGTCGCCCCAGGCAGCATCAGATTAGCGCCAGTACCGCTAACACCCATGCATGCAGCATACACCTCCCTTAGTGGTATAGTATCTGAACAGATCAATATCTGATCCGATCAGATCTATACTAGCGTCCCCAGCAGTTTAGGGTTCCCAAAAACGCAGTGTTAGCGGGATCAGCCCAGATACCTGCTAGCACCTGCGTTTTGCCCCTCCGCCCAGCCCAGCCCAGCCCACCCAAGTGCAGTATTGATCGATCACTGTCACTTACAAAACACTAAACGCATAACTGCAGCGTTCGCAGAGTCAGGCCTGATCCCTGCGATCGCTAACAGTTTTTTAGTTAGCGTTTTGGTGAACTGACAAGCACCAGCCCCAGGCAGCGTTAGGTTAGCGCCAGTAGCGCTAACACCCATGCACGCAGCGTACACCTCCCTTAGTGGTGTAGTATCTGAACGGATCAATATCTTATCCGATCAGATCTATACTAGCGTCCCCAGCAGTTTAGGGTTCCCAAAAACACAGTGTTAGCGGGATCAGCCCAGATATCTGCTAGCACCTACGTTTTGCCCCTCCGCCCGGCCCAGCCCAGCCCACCCAAGTGCAGTATCGATCGATCACTGTCACTTACAAAACACTAAACGCATAACTGCAGCGTTCGTAGAGTCACGCCTGATCCCTGCGATCGCTAACAGTTTTTTTGGTAGCGTTTTGGTGAACTGGCAAGCACCAGCGGCCTAGTACACCCCGGTCGTAGTCAAACCAGCACTGCAGTAACACTTGGTGACGTGGCAGGTCCCATAAGTGCAGTTCAAGCTGGTGAGGTGGCAAGCACAAGTAGTGTTCCGCTGCCACCAAGAAGAAGACAAACAGGCCGTCGTGCCCATAGTGCCCTTCCTGCTGCATTCGCCAATCCTAATTGGGAACCCACCACTTCTGCAGCGCCCGTACTTCCCCCATTCACAACCCCAACCAAATGCAGTTGGCTGCATGAGAGGCATTTTCTTGATGTCCTCCCGAGTACCCCTACCCAACTAATGCCCCCAAAAAATATTGTTGTGTCTGCAGCAAGCGAGGATATAGGCGTGACACCCGCTATTATTGTCCCTCCTGTCCTGACAATCCTGGTCTTTGCATTGGTGAATGTTTTGAACGCTACCATACTCTAGTTGAGTATTAGCATAGGGTACAGCATTGCACAGACTAGGCACACTTTCACAGGGTCTCCCAAGATGCCATCGCATTTTGAGAGACCCGAACCTGGAACCGGTTACAGTTATAAAAGTTAGTTACAAAAAAAAGTGTAAAAAAAAATATATGAAATAAAAAAAAAAAATAGTTGTCATTTTATTGTTCTCTCTCTCTCTATTCTCTCTCTATTGTTCTGCTCTTTTTTTACTGTATTCTATTCTGCAATGTTTTATTGTTATTATGTTTTATCAAGTTTGCTTTTTAGGTATGCAATTTTTTATACTTTACCGTTTACTGTGTTTTATTGTTAACCATTTTTTTGTCTTCAGGTACGCCATTCACGACTTTGAGTGGTTATACCAGAATGATGCCTGCAGGTTTAGGTATCATCTTGGTATCATTCTTTTCAGCCAGCGGTCGGCTTTCATGTAAAAGCAATCCTAGCGGCTAATTAGCCTCTAGACTGCTTTTAAAAGCAGTGGGAGGGAATGCCCCCCCCAACGTCTTCCGTGTTTTTCTCTGGCTCTCCTGTCTCAACAGGGAACCTGAGAATGCAGCCGGTGATTCAGCCAGCTGACCATAGAGCTGATCAGAGACCAGAGTGGCTCCAAACATCTCTATGGCCTAAGAAACCGGAAGCTACGAGCATTTCATGACTTAGATTTTGCCGGATGTAAACAGCGCCATTGGGAAATTGGGAAAGCATTTTATCACACCGATCTTGGTGTGGTCAGATGCTTTGAGGGCAGAAGAGAGATCTAAGGTCTAATTGTCACGGAACGTCCCACACTCCGCTTGAGTGCTTCCATCATATACCACTTCCTCCCAGTCTGTATACAGATATCAGATATTCCAACCTCTCTGAGCACAAAATAAGGCGACACTTGCTTGTTGCTACCATGAACTCACTTTATCTAGAATCAAAATTACAAGACTTTATATGCCGTTGGAACCTCCTCTAACAATACAACTGTAACCTAATTAACATGAGCTAATTAACTAATCCTTTATACAGCCTAGGTGATTGAAACATGACCTTTTGCCCAGACTGAGTTAATTGTCACAGGGCACCTTCTCACAATAGCAGCAGCTCCAATAGGAGTCATCCCGTCTCCTACATTGTATAGAGGACAATGTGATCAGCTCATTCAATTAACATAAACACAGGTAGTTGGAGTGGATGACACCAGCATCTCCTCACAGGATGTGTCCCAACAGTATAATTCAGTCTTATCATTCTAATATGGCATATAAAGGGTTCCCAGAGTCTGTGTGTTTTGGGGGGACATGGAGCTGAATCCAAAGTAACACCAACCCCAGGGTCCCCAGGCATACAGTTCACAGAGAGCACCATTCCCCCAAATGCTAGGGCCCATAATCAAAAGGCAACAGGCTTGCATTCAGTCCTCTCCAACAGCCTCTGTCCTGGCTAGGTCTGTCACACTAATAGACCCCAATTGTTTCAAAAAAGAGTACCTGTCACTACCTATTGCTATCATAGTGGATATTTACATTCCCTGAGATAACAATAAAAATGATTAAAAAAAAAAAAATGAAAGGAACAGTTTAAAAATAAGATAAAAAAGCAAAAAAATAATAAAGAAAAAAAAAAAAAGCACCTCTGTCCCCCCCTGCTCTCGAGCTAAGGCGAACGCAAGTGTTGGGTTTGGCGTCAAATGTAAACAGTAATTGCACCATGCATGTGAGGTATCACCACGAAGGGTCAGATCGAGGGCAGTAATTTTAGCAGTAGACCTCCTCTGTAAATCTAAAGTGGTAACCTGTAAAGGCTTTTAAAGGCTTTTAAAAATGTATTTATTTTGTTGCCACTGCACGTTTGTGCGCAATTTTAAAGCATGTCATGTTTGGTATCCATGTACTCGGCCTAAGATCATCTTTTTTATTTCATCAAACATTTGGGCAATATAGTGTGTTTTAGTGCATTAAAATTTAAAAAAGTGTGTTTTTTCCCCAAAAAATGCGTTTGAAAAATCGCTGCGCAAATACTGTGTGAAAAAAAAATGAATCACCCACCATTTTAATCTGTAGGGCATTTGCTTTAAAAAAATATATAATGTTTGGGGGGTTCAAAGTAATTTTCTTGCAAAAAAAAATGTTTTTCATGTAAACAAAAAGTGTCAGAAAGGGCTTTGTCTTCAAGTGGTTAGAAGAGTGGGTGATGTGTGACATAAGCTTCTAAATGTTGTGCATAAAATGCCAGGACAGTTCAAAACCCCCCAAATGACCCCATTTTGGAAAGTAGACACCCCAAGCTATATGCTGAGAGGCATATCGAGTCCATGGAATATTTTATATTGTGGCACAAGTTGCGGGAAAGAGACAAATTTTTTTTTTTTTGCACAAAGTTGTCACTAAATGATATATTGCTCAAACATGCCATGGGAATATGTGAAATTGCACCCCAAAGCCGCGTACGGGACCCTGAAAACCAAGCAGGCTTTCTAAGGGCGTAAATTTTTAATTTCACTCTTCACTGCCTATCACAGTTTCGGAGGCAATGGAATGCCCAGGTGGCACAACCCCCCCCCCCAAATGACCCTATTTTGGAAAGTAGACACCCCAAGCTATTTGCTGAGAGGTATAGTGAGTATTTTGCAAACCTCACTTTTTGTCACAAAGTTTTGAAAATTGAAAAAAGAAAAAAAAATGTTTTTTCTTGTCTTTTTTCATTTTCAAAAACAAATGAGAGCTGCAAAATACTCACCATGCCTCTCAGCAAATAGCTTGTGGTGTCTACTTTCCAAAATGGGGTCATTTGGGGGGGGGGTTGTGCCACCTGGGCATTCCATGGCCTCCGAAACTGTGATAGGCAGTGAAGAGTGAAATCAAAAATTTACACCCTTAGAAAGCCTGAAGGCAGAGATTGGTTTTCGGGCCCCGTACGCGGCTAGGCTCCCAAAAAGTCCCACACATGTGGTATCCCCATACTCAGGAGAAGCAGCTAAATGTATTTTGGGGTGCAATTCCACATATGCCCATGGCCTGTGTGAGCAATATATCATTTAGTGACAACTTTGTGCAAAAAAAAAAAAAATTGTCACTTTCCCGCAACTTGTGTCAAAATATAAAATATTCCATGGACTCAACATGCCTCTCAGCAAATAGCTTGGGGTGTCTACTTTCCAAAATGGGGTCATTTGGGGGGTGTTTGTGCCATCTGGGCATTTTATGGCCTTCAAAACTGTGATAGGTAGTGAGGAGTGAAATCAAAAATTTACGCCCTTAGAAATTCTGAAGGCGGCGATTGGTTTTCGGGGCCCCGTACGCGGCTAGGCTCCAAAAAAGTCCCACACATGTGGTATCCCCGTACTCAGGAGAAGCAGCTGAATGTATTTTGGGGTGCAATTCCACATATGCCCATGGCCTGTGTGAGCAATATATCATTTAGTGACAACTTTTTGTAATTTTTTTTTTTTTGTCATTATTCAATCACTTGGGACAAAAAAATTAATATTCAATGAGCTCAACATGCCTCTCAGCAATTTCCTTGGGGTGTCTACTTTCCAAAATGGGGTCATTTGGGGGGGTTTTGTACTGCCCTGCCATTTTAGCACCTCAAGAAATGACATAGGCAGTCATAAACTAAAAGCTGTGTAAATTCCAGAAAATGTACCCTAGCTTGTAGACGCTATAACTTTTGCGCAAACCAATAAATATACACTTATTGACATTTTTTTACCAAAGATATGTGGCCGAATACATTTTGGCCTAAATGTATGACTAAAATTGAGTTTATTGGATTTTTTTTATAACAAAAAGTAGAAAATATCATTTTTTTTCAAAATTTTCGGTATTTTTCCGTTTATAGCGCAAAAAATAAAAACGGCAGAGGTGATCAAATACCATCAAAAGAAAGCTCTATTTGTGGGAAGAAAAGGATGCAAATTTCGTTTGGGTACAGCATTGCATGACCGCGCAATTAGCAGTTAAAGTGACGCAGTGCCAAATTGTAAAAAGTGCTCTGGTCAGGAAGGGGGTAAATCCTTCCGGGGCTGAAGTGGTTAAAACAGGTAGAAATCTGTTTTTTTTTTCTTTAAAGCACAGGCACTAGGATACAGGTTTTTATGTGTTAATGGCTTAACAATGGGAATATTAAGTGCATCCATATTACGTGTATATGTTATAAAATTGTGCAAATATGCAAAGAGTAAGTGCAACACAATGACTATGCACATTAAAAAAAGTGTTAGGTGCAAACAGCAATAAATAAATATAAATGCAATTCATAAATTTAAATCACTAAAAAGTCCATATATGTGACATGGCATTGTGAATAAATAACCCATGACTGAAAAAAAAAAACTGTCCAAACAGGTGAAATGAAATCACAAGTGTTTAGGCAGAAATTGAGGTTGAAATTGAAGATATATTCGACCTCTGAAGGATGGGCCACCAGATTGTGTATCCACCACCGATGAAAAAAATGGATACTCTTACCGAACTCAGTGGCCCCAATGCCAACTGCATGGAGTCAAACAGGCAAGAAACTGGAAACATGGTCACTCTCAGGAAACAACATGTGAGGTCAGCTTCCATTCAACCTTGTCACCGGACCCAATCATGGACTCCACCATTCATAAAAGAAAAAGGCCGCCACATCCAACCATCAACTATGGGTTTTATTGTAAAGGTAGAACACTTACATCAATAATGATATAAACAGGCAAGATAAGGTATGTGATCACAAATACATCCAAGAAGCTCAGTAATGTGGAGTTAGTTAAGTCTACCCGACCAGTTTCGTTCAAAAGAACTAGGGATGAGCCGAACACCCCCCGGTTCGGTTCACACCAGAACCTGTGAACGGACCGAAAATTTGCACGAACGTTAGAACCCCATTGAAGTCTATGGGACTTGAATGTTCGAAATCAAAAGTGCTAATTTCAAAGTCTAATTTGCATGGTATTGTCCTAAAAAGGGTTTGGGGACCCGGGTCCTGCCCCAGGGGACATGTATCAATGCAAAAAAAAGTTTTAAAAACAGCCTTTTTTTTGGGAGCAGTGATTTTAATGATGCTTAAAGTGAAAAAAAAGTGAAGTATTTCTTTAAATATCGTACCTGTGGGGTGTCTATAGTATGCCTGTAAAGTGGCGCGTGTTTCCCGTGCTTAGAACAGTCCCTGCACAAAATGACATATTTAAAGGAATAAAGTAATTTAAAACTGCTTGCGGCTTTAATGTAATGTCGAGTCCCGACAATATGGATTAAAATCAGTGAGACAAATGGCATGGGTACCCCCCCAGTCCATTACCAGGCCCTTTGGGTCTTGTATAGATATTAAGGGGAACCCCACACCCAAATTAAAAAAAGAAAAGGCGTGGGGCCCCCAGGCCATATACTCTGAACAGCAGTATACAGGCTGTGCAAACAAGACAGGGACTGTAGGTTTGTTGTTAAGTAGAATCTGTTTGTAATTTTGAACTGGTACATTTTTAAAGTGTAGCTCCAGCCAAAAAATCTATTTTTAAGCTTTTTGGAAAACATAGTGAAGAGTTATCACCCCTGCAACATTTGTTTTGCTGTCTGTGCACATCTTCAGAAGATTTCAATTCACTTTCTGTCCCAATGACAAATGTTTTTTGAAAATTTGGGGGTTTTAGTGAAACAAGGATTGGTGATAAAGCATCAGTGGAAAGGAGAAATGTTTTTCCCATATTAACTCTTACAGGAGAGAATTTCCCTTCCTAGGGGTAGATCCCATCTCACTTCCTGTTGTCTCCTTCCGTTTGCAAGTAGGAGTCATTTGTAAGTTGGATGTTTGAAAGTAGGGGCCTGCCCTATATACTGCAGAAATTGTGGCATTGGGTGTTGGTGTTGCCACAACACTGTAAGTCCTCACAGGGCCCTGCTGTGAAATTTTAGATCAAGAATTGTAATTACATGCCCCTGTTGAACAGGGGCAGAAAAATTGGGCCTTAGGTGATGGTGGTGGTGATGCTGGTGCCACAACACTGTAAGTCCTCACAGTTACTCTTGGTGGGTGCTGGAACGGGCCCTGCTGTGAAATATTAGATCAAGAATTGTAATTACATGCACCTGTTGAACAGAGGCAGAAAAATTGGGCCTTTGGTGGTGGTGCCACAACACTGTAAGTCCTCACAGTAATGCCCCGTACACACGGTCGGATTTTCCGACGGAAAATGTGTGATAGGACCTTGTTGTCGGAAATTCCGACCATGTGTAGGCTCCATCACACATTTTCCATCGGATTTTCCGACACACAAAGTTTGAGAGCAGGATATAAAATTTTCCGACAACAAAATCCGTTGTCGGAAATTCCGATCGTGTGTACACAAATCCGACGGACAAAGTGCCACGCATGCTCAGAATAAATACAGAGATGAAAGCTATTGGCCACTGCCCCATTTATAGTCCTGACGTACGTGTTTTACGTCACCGCTTTTAGAACGATCGGATTTTCCGACAACTTTGTGTGACCGTGTGTATGCAAGACAAGTTTGAGCCAACATCCGTCGGAAAAAATCCTAGGATTTTGTTGTCGGAATGTCCGAACAAAGTCCGACCGTGTGTATGGGGCATTACTCTTGGTGGGCGCTGGAATGGGCCCTGCTGTAAAATATTAGATCAAGAATTGTAATTACATGCACCTGTTGAACAGGGGCAGAAAAATTGGGCCTTTGATGGTGGTGGTGGTGCTGGTACTACAACACTGTAAGTCCTCATAGTTATTCTTGGTGGGTGCTGGAATGGGCTCTGCTGTGAAATATTAGATCAAGAATTGTAATTACATGCACCTGTTGAACACGGACAGAAAAATTGGGCCTTAGGCACTGGTGCTGGTGCCACAACACTGCAACCCCTCACAGATACTCTAGTTGGAGCGCAGGAACGAGCCCTGCTGCAAAGAATTGCATCAAAAATTGTAATTACATGCCCCTGTTAAACAGGGGCTGAAAAATTGGGCCTTAGCCACTGGTGGCAGTGCCCAGAAACAAAAATATTCTTACAAGCTATCAGCATAATCATTGAGGAGGAAGAGGATAGTCACTCAGCATAACAGGATAGTCACACAGCATCAGCATAGGCAGTCTTGAAGGGACCTGACATTTCAAAAAAATTTATTCGGTTACATCAGCATCAGGTGCTTGGTATCTGGTGGTGATCCAAGACTGATTCATTTTTATGAAGGTCAGTCGATTGACCGAGTCGGTGGACAGGCACACCCTGTGATCGGTTACAAAGCCTCCAGCAGCACTGAATGTGCGTTCCGAAAGAACGCTGGATGCAGGACAGGCCAGTAGCTCAATTGCATACTGTGCAAGCTCTGGCCAGTGATCCATCCTCAAGACCCAGTAACCCAGAGGATTTTCGGTGGGAAAGGTGTCCAAGTCAGATCTTGCCCCTAGGTATTCCTGCACCATGTAAAACAGACACTGGTGATGGTTGCTGGAACCGATCATACCTTGGGGCTGCGGACTAAAAGTTGTCTGAACACATCGGTCAGATGGCCACCTTCTCTACCGCTCCTTCTTTGACTGACCGAAGGCTTGGCAACATGTTGTCTAGGAACAGGAGTTTGTAACCTCCCAGTCTCTGGGAATGCATTGCACAGACCTTTCTGCAAGGCCTCCCGAAGATGTTTCATCCTCTGCTCCCTCTGCGATGGCAAGATAAGGTCTGTAACCTTACTCTTGTAACGTGGATCAAGGAGGGTTGCAGCCAGTAACGATCCCTCTCCTTGATTCCGCAGGCTTTGTAGGATCAGGGAGGCCATGCAGCGTAGGTTTGCTGAGACATTCGGTCCGGAGTCCTCTGGGTCACTAAGGACGACATGATCCGCAGCCACCTCCTCCCAGCCACGTACAAGTCCATGGGTTTCTTGGGACTGTAAATGATCCCTTAAAGACTGCTGCTTATGCTGAGTGCCAGGCTCCAACTCCATGCTGACACAATCCTCCTCCTCCTCTTCCTATGTGATTGGCGGGCATGCAGGAATACTGTCTGGATAAAGGGGGCCTTGAGAGCTAAGGAAGTCCTCCTCTTCCTGCCTCTGTTCTGCCTCAAGTGCCCTGTCCATTATTGCACGCAGCGTGTGCTCCAACAGGTGGACAAGGGGGACAGTGTCACTGATGCATGCACTGTCACTGCTCACCATGCTCGTGGCCTCCTCAAATGGTGACAGGATAGTGCATGCATCCCCGATCATGGCCCACTGGCGTGGGGAAAAAAAACAAGCTCCCCCGACCCTGTCCTGGTGCCATAGTTGCACATGTACTCATTGATGGCCCTCTGCTGCATGTGCAGCCACTGCAGCATGGCCAATGTTGAGTTCCTCCTGCTGGGCATGTCACAGATTACGCATTTCTTGGGAAGGTTAAATTCCTTTTAGAGGTCAGCCAGCCGGGCACTGGCATTATATGACCAGCGGAAATGCACACAGACTTTCCTGGCCTGCCTCAGGACATCCTGTAAGCCCGGGTACCTGCCCAAGAACAGCTGCACCACCAAGTTAAGGACGTGAGCCAAACAGGGCACATGGGTCAGTTGTCCCTGTCGGAGGGCAGAGAGGAGGTTAGTGCCATTGTCGCAAACCACCATTCCTGGCTTAA
Organism: Aquarana catesbeiana; assembly: GCF_042186555.1. NCBI lineage: Eukaryota > Metazoa > Chordata > Amphibia > Anura > Ranidae > Aquarana > Aquarana catesbeiana. The sequence continues at coordinate 222,860,673 of NC_133330.1, read as the reverse complement.
GTTGGCGTAGTGTCAACCACCTCTGAACCTGCCCCTGCAGAGCTGACAGAATCTCTGCCTCAGTGTGGCTCCTGTCCCCCAAGCACACCAGCTCAAGCACCACATGGCATCTTTTGGCATGCGTACTTGCATAGCCCCTTGAACGCCTATGGAGCACCGCTGGTTCCAAGGACAAAGCACAGGAAGAGGCCATGGAGGAAGAAGAAGAGGAGGGGGTGGAGGAGAGAGGTGTGTCAGAATCACCAGTAGTGGCATTTTGGAGGCGTGGAGGCGGAACAACCTCCAACACAACCTTGTCCTGCATCCTTCCCAGCTGCCAGCAGAGTCACCTAATGCATTGTGAAACTTAGGTAATGTCCATACCTGCTGGACCATGAGTCAGCAGTAATATGCACCTTACCGCTGACCGCCCTGTCCAGCGAGGTCAAGACTTTGCCTTCCACATGCAGGTAGAGAAACAGAATCACCTTCCGTGAGAAAAACTGGCATTTGGGAACCTGCCACTGAGGAACCGCACATTCCACAAACTCACGTAAGGGGGCAGAGTCTACCAACTGAAAAGGTAGCAGTTGAAGTGCTAGCAATTTTGCCAAGCTAGCATTCAACCGCTGGGCATGTGGATGGCTGGGAGCAAACTTCTTTCTGCGGTGCAGCAGCTGGGGCAGGGAAATTTGCCTGGTACAATCTGGTGTACCGATTGCAGATTGCCCGCAAGTACTTGGCTGTGACACACCTAATTCTACACCTTCATTCCTCTCAGTGCAGGTCTCAGAGAGGACTGAAGGTATAGTGGGGTTGGAGATCCCAGCTGATGAGGAGCAAGGAGAGGTCCTCTTTTTTCTTTGGTGTGGGTCTTTTAGGTATGCTTGCCAACGAACTGCATGGCAGGTCAACATATGTCTGGTCAAGCATGTGGTGGCCAAGCGGGAGATGTATTGGCCACGCGAGATACGCTTGAGACATATGTTGCAAATAGCAGCGGTGCAATCTGATGCACTAGTCTCAAAAAAGGCCCACACCAAAGAACTTTTGGAATAATGCGCACAGACAGCAGCGCCCTGCACATGCGGAGCTCTGCGGTGTGATGCAGTCGGTGTGCTGCCCTTAAGCTGGCCCCCGGAGGGCATCCTGCCTCATTGGTGATGTGCCTCCTCCTCTCTCCTATCAGGCACCCACGTGGAGTCAGTGACCTCATCATCCCCTCCCTCGTCATCACTGAAGCAAACCTGGCAGTATACTGCAGCAGGGGGAACATGACTGCCAGATTGCTGTCCTTCTTGGGCACCCCCTCTCTCTGGGCTCACGTTACTGCCTTCCTCTAGCTGAGTACCATCATCGGAGCTTTCAAAACGCTGGGCATCCTCCTGGAGCATGTACCCAACACTGTGGTCAAACAGTTCGGGGGACTCCTCAGGAGGACATGGTGGGGCTAGGGAAGGAGTCACTGATGCCATTGAGCTGAGGGAAGAGGCTGAGTTGGCAGCTGCTTTGCCAGACAAAGTACCCTGAGCCTGGGTGAGAGAGGATGAGGAGGATGAGGACGGCTTTGTCATCCACTCGACCAAGTCTTCCGCATGTTGCGGCTCAACACGGCCAGCTGCCGAAAAAAGTCCGAGCCCTTCCCATGGCCACGTGCAGATGAGGATGCACCGTGTCCAAGACCAGCACTGTTGCCTCTAGACACAGAGCCTGCTTGCCCTCTTTTATTGGCTTGTGACTGTCTGCCTCTCCTTGTTGGCCTTCCAGACATACTATTGGCCTGCAGTGAGATGTAGCTGCACAAAACTGGGATGCACAATACTGCAGCTAGCAGAATCAACTGCCTGGCTGTAGTATTATTAGTATGAGAACACCTGCACTTGTCTTCATTTAGCTATACTCTAGGTGCAACTGTGCAGGGTACACAGTACAGTAACTGGAAATATGTCAAGAGCCTACACAAGCACCTGGCTTCAGGTAGCTATACTGTAGGTGCATCTGTGCAGGGTGCACAGTACAGTAACTAGATATACGTCAAGAGCCTACACAAGTACCTGGCTTCAGGTAGTTATACTGTAGGTGCAACTGTGTAGGGTGCACAGTACAGTAACTGGAAATACGTCAAGAGCGTACACAAGCACCTGGCTTCAGGTAGCTATACTGTAGGTGAAACTGTGCAGGGTGCACAGTACACTAACTGGAAATACTGTAAAAACCCCTGCCTGCCTGTCAGTATATTAGGAAGAGAAGAACAGGATCTAGCTAAACTGATTACAGTGTATATATATATATACAACACCTGGGATGCATATATATTAGGGATGAGCTTCGTGTTCGAGTCGAACCCATGTTCGACTCGAACATTGGCTGTTCGGTCGTTCGCCGAATTCCGAACGCTATGGGCCGTTCACGCCAAATTCGTGTGGCGCGTCACGGCCCATAATTCACTGCGGCATCGCAGTGCATTGCTGGCTGATGATTGGCCAGGCATGCACTATGACCCTCATGCTTGGCCAATCACAGCGCCCTTGGTAGAGAGAGCTGTAATTGGCCAAAGCTAGGGTGGCTTTGGCCAATTATGGCTCAGGGGGTTTAGAACACGCCCCACACTATATAAGGCCGCCTACACGGCGGCCCTGTGTAGTGTGTGTTCTGGCGTTGAAAGAGAGATAGATAGACAGAGAGACAGTGTCATTTCATTTGAGTTAGATAGATTAGGCAGGACAATCAGTGAGTTAGCTGCACTTACAGTGTATTGTATATATATATATATATATATATATATATATATATATTCCAGGTGTTGCATATATATATATACACTGTATTCAGTTTAGCTAGATCTGTTCCTGTTATCTTCTTACTGACAGGCAGGCTTGTCTTGTTACAGTATTTACAACTACCTGAAGAAAATTGCTGGTGTTCTTTTGATCCTATTAGTACCACAGTCAGGCAGCTAGACTATTTACAGTTAGTGCAGTGCGTTCTGCTCACAGCGTTCAGCTAAAACTACAAGTTAGTGTAGTGAGACCTCTGCACAGTGTTCATCTAAAGCTACAAGTTAGTGCAGTGCATCCTGCTCACAGTGTTCAGCTAAAACTACAAGTTAGTGTGGTGCGTCCTCCTCACAGTGTTCAGCTAAACCTACAAGTTATTTTTTTGCGAGCTCTGCACAGTGTTCATCTAAAGCTACAAGTTAGTGCAGTGCGTCCTGCTCACAGTGTTCAGCTAAAACTACAAGTTAGTGTGGTGCGTCCTCCTCACAGTGTTCAGCTAAAACTACAAGTTAGTGCAGTGCGTCCTGCTTACAGTGTTCAGCTAAAACTACAAGTTAGTGTGGTGCGTCCTCCTCACAGTGTTCAGCTAAAACTACAAGTTAGTGTAGTGCGTCCTGCTCACAGTGTCAGCTAAAACTACAAGTTAGTGTGGTGCGTTCTGCTCACAGTGTTCAGCTAAACCTACAAGTTATTTTTTTGCGAGCTCTGCACAGTGTTCATCTAAAGCTACAAGTTAGTGCAGTGCGTCCTGCTCACAGTGTTCAGCTAAAACTACAAGTTAGTGTAGTGAGACCTCTGCACAGTGTTCATCTAAAGCTACAAGTTAGTGCAGTGCATCCTGCTCACAGTGTTCAGCTAAAACTACAAGTTAGTGTGGTGCGTCCTCCTCACAGTGTTCAGCTAAACCTACAAGTTATTTTTTTGCGAGCTCTGCACAGTGTTCATCTAAAGCTACAAGTTAGTGCAGTGCGTCCTGCTCACAGTGTTCAGCTAAAACTACAAGTTAGTGTGGTGCGTCCTCCTCACAGTGTTCAGCTAAAACTACAAGTTAGTGCAGTGCGTCCTGCTTACAGTGTTCAGCTAAAACTACAAGTTAGTGTGGTGCGTCCTCCTCACAGTGTTCAGCTAAAACTACAAGTTAGTGCAGTGTGTCCTGCTCACAGTGTTCAGCTAAAACTACAAGTTAGTGCAGTGCGTCCTGCTCACAGTGTTCAGCTAAAACTACAAGTTAGTGTGGTGCGTCCTCCTCACAGTGTTCAGCTAAAACTACAAGTTAGTGCAGTGTGTCCTGCTCACAGTGTTCAGCTAAAACTACAAGTTAGTGCAGTGCGTCCTGCTCACAGTGTTCAGCTAAAACTACAAGTTAGTGTAGTGCGTCCTGCTCACAGTGTCAGCTAAAACTACAAGTTAGTGTGGTGCGTTCTGCTCACAGTGTTCAGCTAAACCTACAAGTTATTTTTTTGCGAGCTCTGCACAGTGTTCATCTAAAGCTACAAGTTAGTGCAGTGCGTCCTGCTCACAGTGTTCAGCTAAAACTACAAGTTAGTGTAGTGAGACCTCTGCACAGTGTTCATCTAAAGCTACAAGTTAGTGCAGTGCATCCTGCTCACAGTGTTCAGCTAAAACTACAAGTTAGTGTGGTGCGTCCTCCTCACAGTGTTCAGCTAAACCTACAAGTTATTTTTTTGCGAGCTCTGCACAGTGTTCATCTAAAGCTACAAGTTAGTGCAGTGCGTCCTGCTCACAGTGTTCAGCTAAAACTACAAGTTAGTGTGGTGCGTCCTCCTCACAGTGTTCAGCTAAAACTACAAGTTAGTGCAGTGCGTCCTGCTTACAGTGTTCAGCTAAAACTACAAGTTAGTGTGGTGCGTCCTCCTCACAGTGTTCAGCTAAAACTACAAGTTAGTGCAGTGTGTCCTGCTCACAGTGTTCAGCTAAAACTACAAGTTAGTGCAGTGCGTCCTGCTCACAGTGTTCAGCTAAAACTACAAGTTAGTGTAGTGAGACCTCTGCACAGTGTTCATCTAAAGCTACAAGTTAGTGCAGTGCGTCCTGCTTACAGTGTTCAGCTAAAACTACAAGTTAGTGTAGTGAGACCTCTGCACAGTGTTCAGCTAAAACTACAAGTTAGTGCAGTATGTCCTGCTCACAGTGTTCAGCTAAAACTACAAGTTAGTGTGGTGCATCCTCTTCACAGTGTTCAGCTAAAACTACAAGTTAGTGCAGTGCATCCTGCTCACAGTGTTCAGCTAAAACTACAAGTGAGTGTGGTGCGTCCTCCTCACAGTGTTCAGCTAAAACTACAAGTTAGTGCAGTGCGTCCTGCTCACAGTGTTCAGCTAAAACTACAAGTTAGTGTAGTGAGACCTCTGCACAGTGTTCATCTAAAGCTACAAGTTAGTGCAGTGCATCCTGCTCACAGTGTTCAGCTAAAACTACAAGTTAGTGTAGTGAGACCTCTGCACAGTGTTCATCTAAAGCTACAAGTTAGTGCAGTGCGTCCTGCTCACAGTGTTCAGCTAAAACTACAAGTTAGTGTAGTGAGACCTCTGCACAGTGTTCATCTAAAGCTACAAGTTAGTGCAGTGCGTCCTGCTCACAGTGTTCAGCTAAAACTACAAGTTAGTGCAGTGCATCCTCCTCAGAGTGTTCAGCCAAACCTACAAGTTATTTTTTTGCGAGCTCTGCACAGTGTACATCTAAAGCTACAAGTTAGTGCAGTGCGTCCTGCTCACAGTGTTCAGCTAAAACTACAAGTTAGTGTGGTGCGTCCTCCTCACAGTGTTCAGCTAAACCTACAAGTTATTTTTTTGTGAGCTCTGCACAGTGTTCATCTAAAGCTACAAGTTAGTGCAGTGCGTCCTGCTCACAGTGTTCAGCTAAAACTACAAGTTAGTGTGGTGCGTCCTACTCACAGTGTTCAGCTAAAACTACAAGTTAGTGCAGTGCGTCCTGCTCACAGTGTTCAGCTAAAACTACAAGTTAGTGTAGTGAGACCTCTGCACAGTGTTCATCTAAAGCTACAAGTTAGTGCAGTGCGTCCTGCTCACAGTGTTCAGCTAAAACTACAAGTTAGTGCAGTGCGTCCTCCTCACAGTGTTCAGCTAAACCTACAAGTTATTTTTTTGCGAGCTCTGCACAGTGTTCATCTAAAGCTACAAGTTAGTGCAGTGCGTCCTGCTCACAGTGTTCAGCTAAAACTACAAGTTAGTGTGGTGCGTCCTCCTCACAGTGTTCAGCTAAAACTACAAGTTAGTGCAGTGCGTCCTGCTCACAGTGTTCAGCTAAAACTACAAGTTAGTGTGGTGCGTCCTCCTCACAGTGTTCAGCTAAAACTACAAGTTAGTGCAGTGCGTCCTGCTCACAGTGTTCAGCTAAAACTACAAGTTAGTGTGGTGCGTCCTCCTCACAGTGTTCAGCTAAAACTACAAGTTAGTGCAGTGCATCCTGCTCACAGCGTTCAGCTAAAACTACAAGTTAGTGTGGTGCGTCCTCCTCACAGTGTTCAGCTAAAACTACAAGTTAGTGCAGTGTGTCCTGCTCACAGCGTTCAGCTAAAACTACAAGTTAGTGTAGTGAGACCTCTGCACAGTGTTCATCTAAAGCTACAAGTTAGTGCAGTGTGTCCTGCTCACAGTGTTCAGCTAAAACTACAAGTTAGTGTAGTGAGACCTCTGCACAGTGTTCATCTAAAGCTACAAGTTAGTGCAGTGCGTCCTGTTCACAGTGTTCAGCTAAAACGACAAGTTAGTGCAGTGCGTCCTCCTCACAGTGTTCAGCTAAACCTACAAGTTATTTTTTTGCGAGCTCTGCACAGTGTTCATCTAAAGCTACAAGTTAGTGCAGTGCGTCCTGCTCACAGTGTTCAGCTTAAACTACAAGTTAGTGTGGTGCGTCCTCCTCACAGTGTTCAGCTAAAACTACAAGTTAGTGCAGTGCGTCCTGCTCACAGTGTTCAGCTAAAACTACAAGTTAGTGTGGTGCGTCCTCCTCACAGTGTTCAGCTAAAACTACAAGTTAGTGCAGTGCGTCCTGCTCACAGTGTTCAGCTAAAACTACAAGTTAGTGTGGTGCGTCCTCCTCACAGTGTTCAGCTAAAACTACAAGTTAGTGCAGTGCATCCTGCTCACAGTGTTTAGCTAAAACTACAAGTTAGTGTAGTGAGACCTCTGCACATTGTTCATCTAAAGCTACAAGTTAGTGCAGTGCGTCCTGCTCACAGTGTTCAGCTAAAACTACAAGTTAGTGTGGTGCGTCCTCCTCACAGTGTTCAGCTAAACCTACAAGTTATTTTTTTGCGAGCTCTGCACAATGTTCAGCTAAAACTACAAGTTAGTGTGGTGCGTCCTCCTCACAGTGTTCAGCTAAACCTACAGGTTATTTTTTTGCGAGCTCTGCACAGTGTTCAGCTAAAGCTACCTGTAGAAGGTTGGTGGTGTTTTCCTGATCCTATCACTACCGCAGGCAGCTAAAAAAGCTACAAGTTCGTTTTTTGCGAGCTCTGCACAGTGTTCAGCTAAAGCTACCTGTAGAAGGTTGGTGGTGTTCTCATACTACAGGCAGGCAGTTGATTTTGCTAGCTGCAGTATCAGTACATATATATATATATATATATATATATATATATATATATATATATATATATATATATATCCCAGCTTAGTGCAGCTACAGGCCATTAGTATGTCTGGAAGGCCAAGAAGGAGAGGCAGACAGTCACAAGCCAATAAGAGAGGGCAAGCAGGCTCTGTGTCTAGTGCTGGTCGTGGAGACGGTGCATCCTCATCAGCACATGGCCGTGGGACACGCTTGGCCTTTTTTTCGGCAGCTGGCCGTGTTGAGCCGCAACATGCGGAAGACTTGGTTGAGTGGATGACCAAGCCGTCCTCATCCTCTTCATCCTCTCTCACCCATGCTTAGGGTACTTTGTCTGGCAAAGCAGCGGCCTCTTCCCTTGGCTCAATGTCATCAGTGACTCCTTCCCTAGCCCCACCATGTCCTCCCGAGGAGTCCCTCGAACTGTTTGACCACAGTGTTGGGTACATGCTCCAGGAGGATGCCCAGTGTTTGGAAGGCTCTGATGATGATACTGAGCTCGATGAAGGCAGTAACATGAGCACGGACAGAGGGGGTGCCCAAGAAGGACAGCAATCTGGCAGTCATACTCCCCCTGCTGCAGCATACTGCCGGGTTTGCTCTAGTGATGAGGAGGGAGGGGATGATGAGGTCACTGACTCAACGTGGGTGCCTGATAGGAGAGAGGAGGATCAGGAGGAGGAGGCGGCACATCACCAACGAGGCAGGATGCCCTCCAGGGGCCAGCCTAAGGGCAGCACATTGACTGCATCACACCCCAAAGCTCCACATGTGCAGGGCACTGCAGTCTCTGCGCGTTATTCAAAAAGTTCTTTGGTGTGGGCCTTTTTTGAGACGAGTGCATCAGATCGCACCGTTGCTATTTGCAACATATGTCTCAAGCGTATCTCGCGTGGCCAAAACATCTCCCGCTTGGGTACCACATGCTTGACCAGACATATGTTGACCTCCCATGCAGTTCGTTGGCAAGCGTATCTAAAAGACCCACACCAAAGAACAAAGAGGACCTCTCCTTGCTCCTCATCAGCTGAGATCTCCAACCCCACTATACCTTCAGTCCTCTCTGAGACCTGCACTGAGAGGAATGAAGGTGTAGAATTAGGTGTGTCACAGCCAAGTACTTGTGGGCAATCTGCTTTTGGTACACCGACGTCAGATTGTACCAGGCAAATTTCCCTGCCCCAGCTGCTGCACCGCCGAAAGAAGTTTGCTCCCAGCCATCCACATGCCCAGCGGTTGAATGCTAGCTTGGCAAAATTGCTAGCACTTCAACTGCTGCCTTTTCTGTTGGTAGACTCTGCCCCCTTCCGTGAGTTTGTGGAATGTGCGGTTCCTCAGTGGCAGGTACCCAAACGCCACTTTTTCTCACGGAAGGCGATTCCGGCTCTCTGCCGGCATGTAGAAGGCAATGTCCATGCCTCGCTGGACAGGGCGGTCAGTGGTAAGGTGCATATTACCGCTGACTCATAGTCCAGCAGGCATGGACAGGGACGTTACCTAAGTTTCACTGCGCATTGGGTGACTCTGCTGGCAGCTGGGAAGGATGCAGGACAAGGTGCAGTAGTGTTGGAGGTTGTTCCGCCACCACGCCTCCAAAATGCCACTACTAATGATTGTGACACACCTCTCTCCTCCACCCCCTCCTCTTCTTCTTCCTCCATGGCCTCTTCCTGTGCTTTGTCCTCGGAACCAGCGGTGCTCTGTAGCCGTTCAAGGGGCTACGCAAGTACACAGGCCAAAAGATGCCATGCGGTGCTTGAGCTGGTGTGCTTGGGGGACAGGAGCCACACTGGGGAAGAGGTTCTGTCAGCTCTGCAGGGGCAGTTTCAGAGGTGGTTGACGCCACGCCAACTTAAGGCAGGAATGGTGGTTTGCGACAATGGCACTAACCTCCTCTCTGCCCTCCGACAGGGACAAATGACCCATGTGCCCTGTTTGGCTCACGTCCTTAACTTGGTGGTGCAGCGGTTCTTGGGCAGGTACCTGGGCTTACAGGATGTCCTGAGGCAGGCCAGGAAAGTCTGTGTGCATTTCTGCCGGTCATATAATGCCAGTGCTCGGCTGGCGGACCTCCAAAAGGAGTTTAACCTGCCCAAGAACCGCCTAATCTGTGACATGCCCACCAGGTGGAACTCAACATTGGCCATGCTGCAGCAGCTGCACACGCAGCAGAGGGCCATCAATGAGTACCTGTGCGACTATGGCACCAGGACAGGGTCAGGGGAGCTTGTTTTTTTTTTCCCCACGCCAGTGGGCCATGATCAGGGATGCATGCACTGTCCTGTCACCATTTGAGGAGGCCACGAGGATGGTGAGCAGTGACACTGCATGCATCAGTGACACTGTCCCCCTTGTCCACCTGTTGGAGCACACATTGCGTGGAATAATGGACAGGGCACTTGAGGCAGAACAGAGGCAGGAAGAGGAAGACTTCCTTAGCTCTCAAGGCCCCCTTTATCCAGACAGTGTTCCTGCGTGCCCGCCGATCACACAGGAAGAGGACGAGGAGGAGGAGGAGGAGGAGGAGGAGGAGGAAGATTGTGTCAGTATGGAAGTGGAACCTGGCACTCAGCATCAGCAGCAGTCTTTAAGGGATCAGTCCCAAGAAACACATGGACCTGTACGTGGCTGGGAGGAGGTGGCTGCGGACCATGTCGTCCTTAGTGACCCAGAGGACTCCGGACCGAATGCCTCAGCAAACCTATGCTGCATGGCCTCCCTGATCCTGCAAAGCCTGCGTAAGGATCCTCGTATTCGTGGTATCAAGGAGAAGGACCAATACTGGCTGGCAACCCTCCTTGATCCACGTTACAAGGGTAAGGTTGCGGACCTTATCTTGCCATTGCAGAGGGAGCAGAGGATGAAACATCTTCGGGAGGCCTTGCAGAAAGGTCTATGCAACGCATTCCCAGAGACTGGGAGGTTACAAACTCCTGTTTCTGGACAACGTGTTGCTGAGGCTTCGATCAGTCAAAGAAGGAACAGTGGAGAATGTAGCCGTCTGACCGATGTGTTCAGACAATTTTTTGGTCCGCAGCCCCAAGGTATGATCGGTTCCAGCAACCATCGCCAGTGTCTGTTTTACATGGTGCAGGAATACCTAGGGGCAAGATCTGACTTGGACACCTTTCCCACCGAAAATCCTCTGGGTTACTGGGTCTTGAGGATGGATCACTGGCCAGAGCTTGCACAGTATGCAATTGAGCTACTGGCCTGTCCTGCATCCAGCGTTCTTTCGGAACGCACATTCAGTGCTGCTGGAGGCTTTGTAACCGATCACAGGGTGCGTCTGTCCACCGACTCGGTCGATCGACTGACCTTCATAAAAATGAATCAGTCTTGGATCACCTTCAGCTACCAAGCACCTGATGCTGATGTAACCGAATAATTTTTTTCAGATCCCTTCAAAGACTGCCTATGCTGATGCTGAGTGACTATCCCTGAGTAATTATCCTCTTCCTCCTCAATGATCACGCTGATAGCTTGTAAGAACATTTTTGGTTCTGGGAGCCACCACCAGTGCCTAAGGCCCAATTTTTCAGCCCCTGTTTAACAGGAGCGTGTAATTACAATTTTTGATGCAATACTTTGCAACAGGGCTCGTTTCTGCGTTCCAACTAGAGTATCTGTGAGGGGTTGCAGTGTTGTGGCACCAGCACCAGTGCCTAAGGCCCAATTTTTCAGCCCCTGTTCAACAGGGGCGTGTATTTACAATTTTTGATGCAATACTTTGCAGCAGGGCTTGTTTCTGCGTTCCAACTAGAGTATCTGTGAGGGGTTGCAGTGTTGTGGCACCAGCACCAGTGCCTAAGGCCCAATTTTTCAGCCCCTGTTTAACAGGGGTGTGTAATTACAATTTTTAATGCAATACTTTGCAGCAGGGCTCGTTCCTACATTTCAACTAGAGTGTCTGTGAGGACTTACAGTGTTGTGGCACCAGCACCACCACCACCACCAAAGGCCCAATTTTTCTGCCCTTGTTCAACAGAGGCATGTAATTACAATTCTTGATCTAATATTTCACAGCAGGGCCCATTTCTGCACCCACCAAGAGCGAGTGAGGACTTACAGTGTTGTGGCACCAGCACCACCACCACCACCAAAGGCCCAATTTTTCTGCCTTTGTTCAACAGGGGCATGTAATTACAATTCTTGATCTAATATTTCACAGCAGGGCCCATTTCTGCGCCCACCAAGAGCAAGTGAGGACTTACAGTGTTGTGGCACCAGCACCACCACCAGCACCAAAGGCCCAATTTTTCTGCCCCTGCTCAACAGGGGCATGTAATTACAATTCTTGATCTAATATTTCACAGCAGGGCCCTGTGAGGGCTTACAGTGTTGTGGTCACAACAACACCTAAGGCCCAAATTTCTGCTGGGTATATAGGGCAGGCCCCTGCTTTCAAACATCTAACTTACAAACGACTCCTACTTGCAAACGGAAGGAGACAACAGGAAGTGAGATGAAATCTACCCCTAGGAAGGGAAATTCTCTCCTGTAAGAGTTAATATGGGAAAAACATTTCTCCTTTCCACTGATGCTTTCCAATCCTTGTTCCACAAAAAAACCCAAATTTTCAAAAAACATTTGTCATTGGGACAAAAAGTGAGGTGAAATCTTCTGAAGAGGAGGACAGACAGCAAAACAAATGTCACAGGGGTGATAACCCTTCCCTATGTTTTCCAAAAAGCTTAAAAAAGATTTTTTGGCTGGAGCTAAACACGTTAAAAATGTACCCGTTCAAAATTACAAACAGATTCTACTTAACAACAAACCTACAGTCCCTGTCTTGTTTGCACCGCCTGTATACTGCTGTTCAGAGTATATAGGGCCTGGTGGCCCCACACCTTTCCTTATTTTAATTTGGGTGGGGGGTTCCCCTTAATATCCATACAAGACCCAAAGGGCCTGGTAATGGACTTGGGGGTACCCATGCTGTTTGTCTCACTGGTTTTCATCCATATTGCCAGGACCCGACATTACATTAAACCCGCAAGCAGTTTTAAATGAGATTTTTTCCTTTAAAAATTACATTTTGTGCAGGGACTGTTCTAAACACAGGAAACACGAGCCACTTTACAGGCATACTATAGATACACCCCAGGTACGATATTTAAAGGAATATTTCACTTTTTTTTTACTTTAAGCATCATTAAAATCACTGCTCCCGAAAAAACGGCCGCTTTTAAAAGTTTTTTTTGCATTGACACATGTCCCCTGGGGCAGGACCCGGGTCCCCAAACCCTTTTTTAGGACAATACCATGCAAATTAGCCTTTAAAATGAGCACTTTTGATTTCGAACTTTTGAGTCCCATAGACGTCAATGGGGTTCTAACGTACGTGCGAATTTTCGGTCCGTTCGCAGGTTCTGGTGCGAACCGAACCGGGGGTGTTCGGCTCATCCCTAATATATATACACAATACACTGTAAGTGCAGCTAACTGACTCGACCTGCCCACTCTATCTAACTTAAATCAAATGACACTGTCTCTCTGTCTATCTATCTCTCTCCAGTCTCCACCGCAACACACTACACAAGGCTGCCACGGAGGCGGCATTATATAGTGTGGGGCGTGTATTAAACCCCCTGAGCCATAATTGGCCAAAGCCTCCTTGGCTTTGGCCAATTATGGCTCTCTGTCCACACAGTGCTGTGATTGGCCAAGCATGCGGGTCATAGTGCATGCTTGGCCAATCATCAGCCAGCAATGCACTGCGATGCCGCAGTGAATTATGAGCCGTGACGCGCCACTCGAATTTGGTGCGAATGGCCCATATCATTCGTAATTTGGCGAACGACCGAACACACGACTTTCGAGTCGAACATGCGTTCGATTCGAACACGAAACTCGTCCCTAAATAGAACATCATCTGGGGCATGAGCCAGCCCCACACACACTGCGTATATATACAGTTGTGCTCATAATTTTACATACCCTGGCAGAATTTATGATTTCTTGTCCATTTTTCAGAGAATATGAATGATAAAACAAAAACTTTTTTTTCACTCATGGTTAGTGTTTGGCTGAAGCGATTTATCCACTTCAGCCCCAAAAGGATTCACCCCCTTCCTGAGCAAGCCATTTTTTGCGTACTATGTCACTTTGACTGACGATTGTGCGGTCATGCGACATTGTGCCCAAACAAAATTTATGTCCTTTTTTCCCTACAAATAGAGCTTTCTTTTAGTGGTATTTGATCACCTCTGCGGTTTATACTTTTTGCGCTATAAACAAAAGAAGAGCGACAATTTTGAAAACACACAATATTTTTTACTTGCTAAAATAAATATCCCAATTTTAAAAAATCATACAATGATGATGTTGATACCTCTGAGTGGTTTCAGTATTTCAACAAGGCAGGATTAGCACTTCTTGTTTTTTTAATCACTCGTAAAAAGAGGAAATTGACAAACACTGATGATGAGATTGTTAAACTGGTCCCTTTTAGAGACCTGGAGGACTATAAAAAAAATCTGATAATCTTAGAAAATATTTAGAAAAGGAAGAGGCAGAACAGAAAACAAAAAAGAAAATGAAATATGTTCGTGATACTGAAGATTATAAGAACAATAACGTTTTTAGATGACAGAGTATGTAGAAGGTTAATACCACGAGTAATGGTGGGGTGGCAGTTGGGACTAATGGAATACCTGGTCAATCACAGGGAACTCCAGGACCCCTAGAGCCTTCCACGTACCAAGGTAGAAATTTAGATTCTCCCAGACCTGTACATGGTACACCTGCACAACCACCTAAAAACAATTCTAGAGGTAGAGGAGGCCCCAGAAGGGGCAATAGAGGAGGTGGCCGTCCCTTACACCATGAGCCTGTCGACACCCATAATAGGTTCGCACCCCTCTATAGAGAGTACGAGCGCTATGGAGGTAGCGACAGGTACATTGTACAACATACTCAACAAGGACCCCCGTGTGGCCATTTCAATAACTCTTGGAGAAAATGTGGAAACTTTTCCCCAAGGGCTCCCTATGCATATGAAAGGGACAATGGTGATAATGAATATTGGGAAGATTACAATTATACACCTACCCAATCTACCAGTCATCATGTAAATAATGATCATTTTTTTCCCACGGAGGGATCAAGTCTAAAAAGAAACATAGAACCAAAACGAAGGAGAAGGACAAGGTCAAAAAAGAAGGAGGGAGGAGGATCTAGCAGACCCTATTCAACTTGAGCACAGCTTCTCTTTCTCATGAAGAGAAGGTTGTACTGAATCATGGCCTGAAGTTTGCCCCTCCCCGCCCCTTAAATAAATTTGAAACTATTATGGATATCCATAAGTACATCCGGAAAATCAATGTACAGAGATCTATTATCTCTAACCGCATTTGTAATAGGACTATGGTTCCATCTGAGTTTTAACATACCACTCTGTCAAATACCTCATTGTTCAACCCTCTGAGCCATTCAGCTCCATCAGTGGGAGTCTTCAGGGACCTAGTATTTAAAGATCTTGAGAAATTGACTATAAAGAAAAAGAGGATGGATGCAGTTTTTAAAAGAGGCCGGGATTCCCTTAAACAGAGGAATGTTTACCGTCCTGACAAGGGGGGCAGTATTGTCATTCTTGATAGTACTGCCTATGTGGAGGAATGGACAGAATCTTGTCTGACACAGATACTTACCTTCCTCTTGAAAGCAATCCGACTCTAAAATATAAAAGAGAACTCCAGATAATAGTAAATGAGGGTTTCAATAAGGGTTTTTTGAACAAAAAAGAAAAATTTTTCTTGATCCTGGTAGCATCATGCATCCCGGTGATCCATTATTTACCAAAAGTCCATAAGAACCCCCTAAATCCACCTGGCCGTCCCATTATTAGCAGAATAGATTTCCTGCAGCCTCTTGTTTTTAAAACTCCATCTCACCTTAAGGATAGTACACAGGTCATTAATATTTTGAAACAGATCACGTCGAAGGAAGGGTATATTTTGGCCACTGCGGTTGTGGCCTCTTTATACACTATCGTTTCTCATCGTCATGGGAGAGAGGCTATGAAATGTTTCTTGGAGAGGGATTCGGGCATCTGTAGGTTGCAGCGACGGTTCCTTCTTCACCTCCTCGACTTTGCCATGAGCCACAATTATTTTTGGTTTAATGGCTCTAATTATTTGCAAGGTCGAGGAGTGGCGATGGGTGCCAAGTTTGCACCTAGTATGGCCAATCTTTTTTTGGCCAAATGGGAGGAGGACGTCATCTATGATCAACAGAGGACCAATTTGATCTTCTGGGGTCGATACATTGATGACGTCCTCCTCCTATGGGAAGGAGATCGTGCCTCTTTGGATCGGTTCATTAGTGAACTCAACTCCAATGATCAGGGCATTGATCTCCAGCACGAGGCCAGCCCCTCTGCCATACATTTTTTAGACCTGCAAATCAGGGTAGAAAATGATAGACTTGTTACGTCCACATATTTTAAAGACACTGACAGGAACGGCTACATAGGGACGGACAGCTGCCACCACGAGTCTTGGCTTAGGTCTGTCCCTATGAGTCAATTTCTCAGATTAAGGAGCAATTGCTCCTTACAGGAGGACTTTCTTAAGGAGGCGGAGTTTTTGAAGACTCGCTTCCTACAGAAAGGTTATGCAGTCAATGATCTTGATCAGGTCATAACTGATGTTGCATTGAAAAATAGAGAAGACTTGCTGAAGCCCAGAATAAGAGAAGGTGGGGAATTTTCCTCTTGTTTTTCACTCTATACCACTTACTCGGATCAGCACTTTTCAATTAAAAAGATTTTTAGAAAGCATTGGGACATTCTAAAAAATTACAGAATACTAGGTCCTTTGCTCCTTGAACAACCTAGGGTCAACTATAGAGGTGCACCCCCATTGAAACTTCAAGTAGCCCCAAATATAATTAGACCCCCATTAAAACCAAGCTTCTTCGGTGATTTCAAGGGCTACTATTGTTGTAGAAAATGTGAAGTTTGTCTAAATAATTGCCTTAAGGAGAGGCAATATACCACTTTTAGTTCTAAAGTTACTGGTCGATCATATGATGTGGAATCTTTTATCACTTGTTCGACTAAGAATGGGGTCTATATGATTACGTGCCCTTGCGGCCTACATTATGTGGGTCGCACCATCCACAAGTTGGAAACTACTCTCAAGGAGTGTCATAAACCTTGGAATACTGGATTGTCATGAAGCTTGGAATACTGAAGTATTTCTACTTTGATTCTATTACACAGTGGGGGGTCATCTGCCCTGTCTTAAGGCTAACCCCCTCCAGACGGCTCCATGGTCTGGAAAGCAGGCATTGTTCTGTGTTTGACTGTTTGTTTATGTACTTTAATTACCCCCTGGGGCTTCTCTGTGTCATTATTTATATCAGTCCTCCTATTCAAGCTATCGGACCACTCTCTGCTGACCTTGTTTCAAGTCCTCATTTGCATGGACAAGAGGACCTGAGTGAAGACTAAAGTGTACTTTATAATTGACCAAAAGGAAAGTGGTTGTTGGGGGCGGGATGTTCAAACTGCTGTGTATAAAAGTGTGTTATGTGCATCAATAAAAGTGAGATTCCTGTTTGAACTTACATACAGCCTGCCTGGTGTTTGTTCTGAGCTATCACAACTGGATTAGAACAGCACATAGCTGTAGTTCAAATCCCGGAGCATCGGATGACCGAACCATCAGACCTTGCGATCTACAATCTGATTCTATAGCCACAGAGGAGTGTCGGGAGAGTGGTACCGAGTGAGCAGGGGCTCGTTACAAGGAGCACCTGGCAAATATTCGTAAGGGCTTCTTGAACCATGGTTTATCTAAACACTATGCCCTATGCCATGGTAAGAGTCCAAAGGGCACATCTTTTATGGCCATAGACAAGTTTGATCCTCATTGGAGAGGCAGCCATATTAGGAGAGAGATTTTAAAGATGGAGACCTAGTGGATTTTCTGTTTAAAATCCTACAGACCATTTGGTTTGAACATAGAATGGGATGTGAATGCCTTTATTAACAACAGTTGAACCCCCAGACTGCTCTTCCTTTTTTATAGATTTTTTATTATCTTTTTATATTTATGTTTTCTGTATGTTGCTTGTATACATTTGATTTTCCTGTTATACCTGTTTTCAACCACAAGATGGCATCATTACATCTATTATAGAGGCAGTTTTTTAAATAAACTGTAATTCTATTAATTACTCTTAATATTTCCATTTTCATTTTTTTAAGTATTCTTAATTTTTTTCTATTTATTATTATTCTTGTTTCCAATCTGGCCCGGTTTCTTTTCCCTTTCCCCTCTCAGAGATTATATGGATACGTCCATAGTGTTTTCTATCTAGTCTCCCTAAAATGGCCGCCGTGGGTGTTTCTAGCCATGTATTTTGAGACCTGGATGTAAACATCCGGTTATCTGTGGTTCCGCTTCCTGCGGATGGGAGAGAGGCTTGGAACACAGGGGAATGGGCATGTCTACTTCCACCCTTCCTCCTATATAAAGATGTCAGTATGAACTCTAACCACACCCCTGATGACGTTCAATTGGACGAAACACAGCGTTGGGAGGGGCTCTGACGACACGACACTGCAATGTGTCGACCGCGGCCATCTTTGTGGAAACAAATGCTGCTTATACAGACTGCTGTTTTTTACATGCTCATTTTTACATGCTCGTGGATCTTTCTTTAAATAAATATGACCCTGTTTTTTTAACTACACCATGAGGAGTTCCTTCTTTTATATTTTATGCATGCACCTCTGATTATTTGGTGGAACTACAAGACCCAGCCATCTGTGATCTCCATTAATGGTTTTGTGGCTCTGTGGATTTATCATGCCTGTTTGACCACCTGTGATTAAGTGGTCCATTCTTTTTGGTAAGAGGCCTGGTGTGTTGATGTTCGGTGGAGGATAAGTCCGTATTCACCTAATTTGTATTTCTGTCTACACTGTGGGTGATTCCAGCGTTTTCTCCTGAACAAGGACTATATTTCAAACACTATGCACTTTTTATTTGCAATACTACATTTATAGCGCTGCATGTCATTATATTTTTCATGCTTCTTATTGTCACCATACAATTTATGCAGCTGCTTTAATACTGTTACTAGCACAGTGACTAATCTTGAATTTAAAATTTCTTCATTGGTTTAGGCCGATAAATATTGTCTACATATCTTTGGTAAAAAAAAATCACACTAAGCGTGTAGAGATTTATGGCATTTTTATTATTATTTTTTTTACTAGTAATGGCAGTGATCTGCAACTTTTATCAGAACTGCGACATTGCGGCAGACAGATCGGACACCTTTGACAAATTTTTGGGACCACTGACATTTATACAGCGATCAGTGCTATAAGAGGTTATAAGAGGGAAGAGGTTAACACTAGGGGGCGATCAAGGAGTTAAATGTGTTCCCTCAGTGTGTGTTCTAACTGTGGGGGATGGGACTGACTTGGGGAGGAGACCGATCATTGTTCCTACTTAGGATCAGTCTCCTCACCCCTGATAGAATGTGGATTTGTATGTTTACACACACAAATCCCCATTCTCGCTCTGTCAGGAGTGATCGTGGGTGCCCGCTGGACATCACGGCCGCTGGTCACATGCATCCGCTTCTTACGGATGTGGCACAGCGCGCGCCCCGTATACTCCTTAAAGCACCCTACAGCTACAGCGATTCACGCAGGAGTGCCATTTTGCCATCGGCAAGCAGTTATTATCAATCAACTGTATCAATCAACTGTGAAGAATGAGAGAGGGAAGCACTCACAATGCCACATCCGCAATTGAATGAGGAAAAAGAGGAGTACTAAACAGGTAACCAAGGGTTGGACTTTTAAGGCATAGAAACAATTGAGAAGTAACAAAAATAAAGTTTATTGAAAAAAGTACATGGTATAATCACAGTGTTCAAAAAGATTAAAAATCGTATAAAATGATACAATTTGTACAATGAGCCCTTGTGCGTCTATGCGTTTTGTCGTTAGGCTTCTTCAGGACACGATCAAGGTTCAGAGACATAACAAAGAAAAGAAAAAGGAGAACGAATCTCAGTATTAGGGTGGACTAGGCCTCATGTACAAATCTCCAATAGCCGGAAGGTTTCCAATAATGTGGAATGCTTCTAGCAGGCTGTAAAAAGGTAGACTACGTGCAGCTGGTTTGATAAGTGAACTTTAAATCTTGCTACAGCAGGGGCAGGTGTACGTATCGTGTCAAAAAAGTAATGATGACCACCGGAAAGGTAATGCTGGAACATCCAGGATCCAATAGGGAAAAGCACTTAATGAAATTAAGCAAGGCTAGCGGCATGTTGTACAGCCCCACTAGCATACAATGCACATAGAAAGAATGTACAGCACCAGGCTGTCTCCCAGGGGTATACCCGTCCATCTCAATATCCATATCTTCCTTCTATGGGTATTGTATGCTAGTGGGGCATGTGCAGCTTCCTGGTTGATGAATGCAAATGTTCCTCCAGTATAACATACTGCAATCATCTTGCCATCAATTTTGACCAAATTTCCTGTGCCTTTGTAGCTCACAAATCCCCACAACATCAGCGATCCACCTCCATGTTTCACAGTGGGAACGGTGTACTTTTCATCATAGGCCTTGTTGACTCCTTTCCAAATGAAGCATTTATGGTTGTGGCCAAAAAGCTCAATTTTGGTCTCATCACTCCAAATGACTTTGTGCCACAAGGTTTGAGGCTTGTCTCTGTGCTGTTTGGCGTATTCCAAGCGGGATACTTTGTGGCATTTGCTTTCTTCTGGCGACTCGACCACTCAGCCCATATTTTTTCAAGTGCCTCCTTATTGTGCATCTTGAAACAGCCACACCACATGTTTTCAGAGAGTCCTGTATTTCACCTGAAGTTATTTGTGGGTTTTTCTTTGCATCCTGAACAATTTTCCTGGCAGTTGTGGCTGAAATTTTAGTTGGTCTACCTGACCGTGGTTTGGTTTCAACAGAACCCCTCATTTTCCACTTCTCAATTAGAGTTAGTTTGAACACTGCTGATTGGCATTCTCAATTTCTTGGATGTCTTTTTATATCCCTTTCCTGTTTTATACAGTTCAACTACCTTTTCTCACAGATCCTTTGACAATTCTTTTGCTTTCCCATGACTTAGAATCCAGAAACTTTTTTGGGAAAAAAAAAAGAATCCAGACACGTCAGTGGAGCATTGGATGAAAGATGCAAGGGTCTGTCAGGAGTCCAGAAACTCACTGACCTTTTATACACACACACTAATCACAAGCAAACAGATCACAGGTGAGGATGGTTACCTTTAATAGCCATTCAAACCCCTTTGTGTCAACTTGTGGGCATGTTATTAGGCCAAAATCACCAGGGTATGTAAACTTTTGATCAGGATCATTTGGGTAGTTTCTGTTGCCATTTTGATTTAAAAAGAGTAAACACAGTTGATATTGAAATATTTTTGTGCTATAATTCATATTCTCTGAAAAATGGCCAAGAAATCATAGATTCTGCCAGGGTATGTCAACTTATGAGCACAACTGTATAAGCTTACAAATTTATTCTAATTAGTAAAATTGATAAAGGCTGGTCACACACGTCATCAAGATCAATACTGACATCCAGTGTGCACACCGAGTCTCGATATGAAAGCTGGTATACAATGAAGAACCAACAAAATGGCGCTGGTCACATGAACCGAGCCTCAATTTGGCCATAATCTCAAAATCTCAAACAGAGGGGCACAGAAATAAACACGCACCACCTTGTGGAGATATATAAGATCACCAAAATACCGGCAATGTTTGTATAGCTTACATTTCTATTTCTAGCAGCATCCAAATTAACTAATAATAATCAATGTATCTAGTGCAAAACAAGCATATTATAAATTAAACAATATGTATAAATTAAAAAAGGAAAAAATTAATGTAAAAATCATTGTAAAAACCTCACATAAAAACATGAACATGCTGGCTGTAAGCTAAAAAAAAGAAAACTCAGGGTTTAATAACCACTTCAGCCCTGGAAGATTTTACCCCCTTCCTGAACAGAGCACTTTTTGTATTCGCACTGCGTCGCTTTAACTGACAATTGCGTGATCGTGCGACGTTGCACCCAAACAAAATTGACGTCCTTTTTTCCCCCTACAAATAGAGCTTTCTTTTGGTGGTATTTGATCGCCTCTGCAGTTTTTATTTTTTGCGCTATAAACAAAAAAAGAGCGACAATTTTGAAAAAAAAACACATTATTTTTTACTTTTGCTATAATAAATATCTCCCAAAAATATATAAAAAAACTATTTTTTTTCTCAGTTTAGGCCGATATGTTTTCTTCTACATATTTTTGGTAAAAAAAAATGCAATAAATGTATATTGATTGGTTTGCGCAAAAGTTATAGGGTCTACAAAATAGGGGATAGTTTTATGGCATTCTTCTTCGATCTGCAATTTTTATCGGGACTACGACATTATGGTGGACACGTCGGACATTTTTTACACTATTTTGGGACCATTGTCATTTATACAGCTATCAGTGCTATAAAAATGCATTGATTACTGTGTAAATGATACTGGCAGTGAAGGGGTTAATCACTAGGGGGCGATGAAGGGGTTAAGTGTGTCCTAGGGAGTGATTCTAACTGTGGGGGGTATGGGCTTCAAGTTACATGACAGCGATCAATGCTCTTGATGGCAGAGAGCACTGTTCTCTGTCATGACATAAGCCAGAACGCGAAAATGCCTTGTTTAAATAGGCACTTCCCCATTCTGAGGCTCCTTGACACGATCGCCGGGAGACCGTCAGACATCGAGTCCGCCGCTCCCGCGGGCACGGTCACACATGAGCACGGCCTGCTATCCCCGGCTCTTAAAGGGGACATACAGGTAGGCCCATTTGCCCACCGCTGCCATTGTGCTGGCGTATATCGGTGTGCGGCGGTCGGCAACTAGTTAATTAATGTCCCAATCAACATTCATGCTAAATGGCCAATAAGATTTCAACTAACATATCCAAAATGTTTCCAAACGTGATACTCCCCTAATGCTAGCATCTCCCCTCCAATGGGGTATGAACTTATCTATGATTAGAAACTGAGTACCTGTCAGATTTTTGTTATGATGCTGGAGATAGTGTTTAGGGACACTATGGTTGGTCTTACCCTTCCTGATGTTTGCTATATGCTCATTCAGAAAACAGATAAAGGATGTATGGTACGCCCTACGTATTGCTTTTGTAGCAAGATCCCAGGCCTCCTTTGGACTAATAAGAACCTCAAGAGCCAGGGATAGCTGACATTCTTCTGTATGTTGTGGGTTGTGAGGCATGGTGGGTGCAGAGTAGTTAAGTCATTGGGTGCCAGACACTTCTTGGATGCAAAAGAAAGTTTATTTCTCTTACCAAACCTTTTTTGGGGGGAGAGAGGGTTAGGGCCAGGACACCCTTAGGTAGCTGCAAGATAAATTGGCAGACTCCGAGACTTCAATAGGAGGATAGCCATGCAGGAAAAGGCATCCAGCAAGATGCCACATCTGCATGTGTAGGAATGTTGTCTCCTATGGCAACAGTCTATAACAGTTCCAACACAAGGCTTAACAGTTCCTTCACTTTCACTACAATTACTACTTCTTCAATACACTGAGCTCCCGGTCTCTCACTAGACCCACTTATTCACTGACACTGAATCCCTTGAGCTCCTTCAATCTTCCTGGTGGTATCTTTCTCAAAAGTCACCTACGCTTCTCTGCTGGGTCCCTAGCTTGGCACTCTAGATACCTCTCAAGCTTCACCCACAGTGGCATGCTCTTTCCCTAGCTTGGCACAGAAGGCTGCTCTGCAAACGTCACCTCCATTGGCTGGGTCCCTGGCCGATTCTTCACAGTCCCTGGTTGGTGAGAATACTGCTCCAGTACTTGCTTCAGTTACTCACTGTGGTCCCTGGTAATAAGGCACATAGTCCCTTACTGGCGACAGCTTCCCCTCTACCTCCGACCACGACAGGTTCTCTGGCCGACAGAACCGTCACTTCTGGTTGGACTGCAAGCCACAGTCCCAACTTTGTGCTGCTCTATTGCTTCTGGATAGCCCCTCAGACAGCCTAGCAGCCAGATGTGCCCAGGATAGGCCCAATCTCGGGCCTAGCAGCCTGGGCAATACGACACACGTCCACTCAGGCAGCCATCCAGGTGGCACAGATCACCTGACCTCACCCGAATATATAGGCTCTCCCAGCAGGCCAAGGGATCCAAGAAAACCCCTGCCCATTGGCTGAGTTACCCTGTATACTCACAACCTGACCTTGCATTGCCCTTCTTGTATCTAGTACCACCAAGTACCTGGCCTCCTAGTGGTAGAAAAGAAAAAGTGCAACAAGGCCACACTTAGAGAGAAATCAATAGATCTCTAGCAATCAACCAAAATATCTACTCCTGGCAAGTAAATTTGGAGCAACCCTGCCTAAAATCCAGGGTGCTACACTTCTTACAAGGGCAAGTGAGCAAATAGACTATAAACCGATTGGCACAAGTGGTGAAATGTCTCATCTAATAGATAAAAATAGTAATAGTGGATTCAAAGACTTCAGTCTTTCTCCTGCCACAGGTGTTCACTTGACATACATTACACCTACGGCAGGGATAATAACCCTTCAAATTATGAAAGAAGGGAGTATGTGCCGGAGGAGCAATAATATTTGGAGCAATTCTTTCTCTCATGGAAGGTGCACCTCTATACTGTAGTAATATGACTGAACAGAAGTGACTCCATTTTGTGCGGCCATAGAGCCATATAAATTCATATATCTTAACTTGTATATTCAGACTCAAGTTGTGATCACTAGTTCTGTTTTTCAGCTTTGTAGCAGGTTTTTCTATAAGGCACACATATAAGAAAATATAGCTTACAGCAGCACCTTTGTTCTGTACCTTTCTATATAAAGCTATAAAAAATTTTCTATATAAAGCTTCTGCGGTGTAGAGCTGTCTGGGACATTTTCCTGTGTAAAGGGGAACACCAAAGGCATGACTATGAGTCATGGAAGCAGATGGCATGGTTACTATAGTTGCTATGTCAGCCATGTTTATGGGGTTGGGCATTTGAGTATTAATGATATGTAATGATATGAAATGTACACCCCTGTATTGGCCACCTCCTGATTCCCTATTATGATTGGTTAATGATAACGTATAAAAGTTGTATACCCACCCAGAATTAAATGAGATAGCTTTGGACATAACCTCTGCATCATCTCTTTTTGTGTTCACCAAGAAGCTATCTTCTCAGTACTGAGAGGGTCTTGTGAGTGTGGTAATTGCTGTGATTATAGCTGGTCTTGTCAGGTATACGAAAATACAGTTTGAATTCCCTTCAGATGGAGGCACTGCTTGATATTTTTGAATTTAGGACTTGAGATAAGGCTCACCTGTGGTAAGGTTTTTCTTGTTTTTCTTGCCTCAGCTCTGATAAAACCTTAGTCGGACCATGCCTGTTAAGAAGTGGCTTTTGGGAATCCTGGCTTTTGGTAAACCTGTCCTTTGGTGGGACTGTTAAGAAGTTTTAAAGCGTAATATTACACTTCTTTTGGCAAGGAGAATAATGCCCCATACACATGGTCAGAATTTCTGACAGAAAAAGTCAGATGGGATCTTTTCATCATATATATTCCGACCGTGTGTATGCCCATCGGACTTTTTACTTTGAAAATGCAGACGGACTTGTTCTATATTTTTCCGGAGGGAACAAATTCCTATCGGGAAAACCGCTTGTCTGTATGCTGTTCCGACGTACCAAAAATGAAGCATGCTCTGAAGCAAGTACGAGACGTCGTACGTCTTGTCCCGTTGTACGTGTTGTACGTCATCACGTTCTTGAAGGTTGGAATTTGGTGTGACCGTGTGTATGCAAGGCAGCTTGAGTGGAATTCCTTCGGAAAAACCATCAGTTTATTCCGACGGCAAAACCGGTCGTGTGTACAGGGCATGAGTGTTAATAAGGCAATTACTACCGGGACCCAGAAACTTTTGCTCTATCTGGCTTTTCTTGTCTATCGCATTGGCATAAAAGTATAAGATATCTGTTGTGTGCAACACGACTGCGAGGTGAGGCAATCCTGTTTCACTGTGTTATATGATGTCCCAAAAAGGAGCAAATTAAATTAGAGTGAAGTAAATTTCCTTTGTTATGTTCAGGTAACGTGGAAGTGGTCAGTACTGTTATATGCATGTTCATATAAGTTTGCTAAGGTTTGAAGAAACAATGGTATAGTATATGAATGATATGACTTCCCCCCTTTGCTAGTATTTTGGTTATAGAACTTTAGAATTATGAGTGCTTGATTCTGCTTAAAAAATGTGTAATTTGTTTGTTCATGTTAACATGTTCTGGTAACTCTGTGGAGTAAGAAAAGAGTGGTATTTTAAAGTTTGTAAAGGAATGTGTTAGGTGGAAGGGGGATGTGTAAGGAATTTGAAGGTTCTGAGAACACCCTATGTTGTGATGAGGATAAAGTAAGTGAGTAGTTTAAAGGTGTTTTTAATAAAAACATACTACATTGTTGAGGGGAAGGTAAGTTAAGTTTGAAGGTGAAGAGAGAGAGGAGTTCTTTAGTAATGAAGGTTTCCATCGTACAAGTCGATTTCAGAGCAGTTTTAAAGAAATGACACGCAGAGAAAAATAGTGCTTTTAAAAATGGGAAGTGACAGTTTGGTATAGATTTAAAGGGGACGTTGAATGTTGGCATTTCGCTTACCGGGTTTTAGAGTTTGCTGTAGCGGTGCAGGGGTATATGAGTTTTGAGGTTTTCAGTGATTATTGAAATATATCTGAGGAAACGACCTTAAAGGAATAGCCGAGACAGGGGGTTTTAACCAGTTAATTAAAACAGGAAGAGTTTTGTTTAAAATAAGGAAGTTAAAGTGTCACGGGCCAGGTTTAAAATTTGGATTATCAGTATGTTGTTAAAATAAGGATTTTTGTGCAAACGTGCCCCGGTTGTTTGTTTATTGTTGTTTGCTGAAGTTATAATGAGTCGGTACAGGTGGGTCGGTGAAATGTGCAGATCAGTGCAGATCACTGTTCAGCAACAGGCACAGGTACAGAAGGTGGTGGGGGCTGATTCCCAGGTGGCATCGGGACATGGTGCCTCTACTGCACCAGACATATCTGATGTAGGGGAGGAGGACTGTGAGACCGAGGCTTCGGGGAAGGCACCCACACCTGCTTGTACAGGAAAAGGTTCAACCAAGTGTAAAAAGAGAGAGAGCTGGTGGGGAGGCTAGAACCCTTTTTGAAAGCACCCCACCTCATGCAATGAGCAGCCCCTGATGCTGAGATCCGTGAGACTTTGCGGGATTATGGTATCAGAGATTCACAGAAACAAAAAAATGTCGGTTTATTGGGCAGTGATAAAAATGTTGCTGCTCGGTACACTGACAGAGGGACATGGTTACTATTTTGGGGGGTCTGAATGAGGTAGAGGGAAATTAAAAATCTTCCTCCTCCCCCCTCGGATCCCCCCAGATTCCCTCTTCACTCCCCGATTCTCCACTTCTGAGCTGGTGAGTCTAGGGTGTGAATTCTGACATAGATCGCCGGTGAGGCGCTGGGATCGCAGCTTCATGGACTGGCCGTTTTCTGTGTCGATCAGTGAGGATTCTTATGCCCTGTACACACGGTCGGACATTGATCGGACATTCTGACAATAAAATCCATGGATTTTTTCCGACGGATGTTGGCTCAAACTTGTCTTGCATACACACGGACACACAAAGTTGTCGGAAAATTCGATCATTCTGAACGTGATGGCGTAAAACACGTACGTCGGGACTATAAACAGGGCAGTAGCCAATAGCTTTCGTCTCTTAATTTATTCTGAGCACGCGTGGCACTTTATGCGTCGGATTTGTGTACACACGATTGGAATTTATAGCAAGCTCTCAAACTTTGTGTGTCGGAAATTCCTATGGAAAATGTGTGATGGAGCCTACACACGGTCGGAATTTCCGACAACAAGGTCCTATCACACATTTTCCATCGGAAAATCCTATCGTGTGTACAGGGCATTAGTGTGCAGAGATCATCGGCGGGAGAACATGTTTAAACACTTCTTCAACGATTGTCTCTGTTTCATGGACTGTTTGTGGACTGTGATCAGTGGCAATCCTTGGGGTCGCCGCTGTTCGCAGTTTCATAAGACGGACACCTAGGTAGAGGAAAGTTGTTGTTAATAGAGAGAAACGCTTAATTTTATGTGTATGTGAATTTTTGTCTTGTCTTGGAATTCCAATTTAGAGTATAAGTTGTTTTTCTTCTGAATGCAGATGGATTGTTGGGTA
Source organism: Aquarana catesbeiana (assembly GCF_042186555.1). NCBI lineage: Eukaryota > Metazoa > Chordata > Amphibia > Anura > Ranidae > Aquarana > Aquarana catesbeiana. The sequence goes on along the minus strand of NC_133330.1, from coordinate 222,833,015 downwards.
GTTAATATATGTCCTATGATCCTGCCAAGACAGAGAGCGTTGCTAAAGTGGGCAGGTAAGAGGGACAGAGTAGGGTACTCATCTGTGTTTGGTGCTTTAAGGGGATTGAATCGTGGATGTGGACAAGGACAAGTTACTATTTGAGTGATTCCTCCTGTCCAAAGTATTGTTTAGCACAATGCGTGGAGGTACATATCGCAGAGATCTGCTATTTTGCTTCAGGTGGAAGAGGGGGTCAAACCATGACCAGGCCTTTGCATTCCATATTCAGCAAGTCAGAGAGACTTTCTGGACTGGAGAATGAATGTCAGAGAAGAATTTAATTGAGAAGAGTTATCTATATAGATTTAAAATGTTATACATGTTTATTGTTGAAATGTTGGAACTATTGTCAGTCTATTCATGAAATGTGTTGGGCACATATTAAGCCCATGTCCAATGCATAGTTAATTGGGAACATCAAAAGGGGAATGTGACACGTCACTGATAAATTACATGAATGCGATGGTACCAAATGTTTTTTTTGAGAAATATGATCAGATACAATTTCTTTGGGAGCAACATTTCAATTTATACATGGGGTGTTTTGATTGTTTCAGTTGGGCTCTGTTTCCACTGTTGCAGCCCCAAAGTCGCGCGATTTGTGATGCAACTTTGCAGTGCGATTTCATGCGACCAGTGAAAACTGTGTGGGAACAAGTCACACCGAAGTCGGAACAAAGTAGCGCAAGAGCCTTTTTTGGAGTCGCTGCGACTTGGGACCTGGGACTGTTTTAGTTGTGTAAGTCGTCTATCATTACCTTATTGAAATTAAAAGGGTGGTTTTTCGGTATTGACAAGTGTGCTATAGTTCATATTAATAGATTGTATGTGTGAGGGGAAGTTGGGCCGATGGGCACATTTGTTGATGTCGAAGGAAACAATGGGAGCTTTGCATTATATAAGGACATTGCCTGTTATAGAGAAGGGGGATGCTTATTTGTGCAAAAGGGGTTAATTGTGTTAAGATGTTTTAACATTGATTGAGAATTGTAAAAAGTTTGATTTTGTCTTTTTTGGTTAATGCAAGTTTAAGAATATTATAATTAAGAGTCCAGAATTTGAAAGTAAACAAAGGGAAGTTATGTATTCCAGGCTCTATGCCAGATGAATTGTGGTTGGTAAAGAAAAAGGAAGTGACTTTAAGGTTGTGTAATCCTATGCACTAGGGAAAAATATTAAGGTGTTTAAAGGTGTTCGAAGGGCTCCACAAGCACCATTTACCTAAGAAAATCCTTCCCAGAGAAACAGACCAAAAACATGAAAAAAAATGTAGAGTGTGCTCCAGAGGAGAAGCTAGAAGAGACACCACTTATTATTGTCCCCAGTATCCTTCCCAATCAGGCCTTTGAGAACTGACCCTGGCCTGTTTTCAACCACATCTTTGCCTGCCGTCTAAACTGTACATACCTCTGCCTGCTCCAGAACTGACCCTGGACTGTTTATTGACCACATTTTTTGCTTGCCATTTGCCTGCCATTTGGACTGATCTTTTACACTGCTACTGTAGCAGTGGGATTCATGGTAACATAGGGGTCTCACATATGTGAGAGACTTCAGAATTGTTTTTCTGAATGGAGAAAACAATTTTTTTGTTTTCTCATTCCCAGGTTAGGGTTTGGAGACCAGAGGCTGCAAAGAGATTTGGGTGGGACAAACCTCTACCCCTGTCCCTATTCTTTCCTGACCGAGGCCCTACACCTGATATTTCTGCCTGCTGCCGCTATACTGCCATCATGCCTCTACCTGCCACATGAACTGACCACACCTCTGCCTGCTACGTGTACTATGGACCATGTTCCTGCCTACTACCAGGACCAATATTTTGGCACTGCTGACGATATCTCTGCCTGCTGCCTGTACTGACCCTGAACTGTATATGGACAGTATCCGTGTCTGCTGCCAGTACTGACTATGGACAATATTCCTGCCTGCTGCCTGGACAATTCCGTTCGCTGTCGCTGACCATGTTTCTGCCTGCTGCCTGGAACAATGCTCTCCTCTGTGGACAACTGCACTACTAAAACCACAGGTAATGTTTTGTTTACCCTTTGCTCAGCAGAATGTATTTTGGGGTGTAATTCTTGTTATGTACATGCTATGTGTTTGAAATATAAAGGGCCTTCAAAAATGTAATAGGTAGTCAGGAAATTGGATGTGTAATTTATGTCCCTAGAACACCTGATGGTGCTCCTTGCATGTTTGGCCTCTGTATGTGGCCAGGCTGTGTAAAAGTCTCTCACATGTGGTATCACCATACTCAGGAGGAGTAACAGAATGTATTTTGGGGTGCCATATTTGGTATGTACATGCTATGTGTTAGATATAACTTATAAATAGACAACTGTGTGTAAAAAAAATGTGTTTTCATTGTCTTTCCACATTTTCCACCACTGCTGGCCCACCACCATAACCATCTCCTGCTACCTCTTCTGGTCTACCGTCTTTTACATCTTCTGTCTCCATTACCAGCTCCTTCCACCACTCCTGGCCTGCCACGGTTACCAGCTTCTAAAACATTACCATCGTTTGCCACCTCTGTTGGTCTGCAACAATTATCATCTTCTGCCACCATTACCACCTCTTTCCACTGCTGCTAGCCCACAACCATAACCATCTTCTACCACCACTGCTGGTCTTCTACCTTTACCATCTCTTGCCTCCATTACCAGCTCCTCCTGCTGCTGCTAGCTCATCACTATTACTATATCTTGCCATGGCTGCTGGCCTGTCACCATTACCATTTCCTTCTACTACCACCTGCCACCATTACTATCTCCTGCCACCACTGCTGGTCTGCCACCATTAGCAGCTCTTTACACCACTGCTGTCCTGCCACTGCTACCAGCTCCTACCACCATTAAAATCTTCTGCTATCTCTGCATTATACCACCATTATCCTCTCCTTCCACCATTTCCAGCTATTTCCACAGTTGCCAGCCCATCACCATAGCCATCTTCTGCCACTTCTAGTGGTCTGCCACCATTACCATTTCCTGCTACTATTTACGGCTCCCTCCACCACTGCTGGCCTACCACTATTACCAACTCCCACCCTGCTACTGGCTTGCCACCAATACCATCTCTCATGACTATTATTAGCTCTTTCCACTTCTGACGTGTACTAATACCATATTTTGCTGGCTCTACTGCCCTAATATGGTGTTCCAGCAATGCAAAGGTGTCACGCATACATTTTCCACAGCTGGGCCTCAACTGCAATTTTTTTAAATCTTTTTTTCAGGGTCAGTCCTGCATGATTCAAATCTTCAAATTTTCTGCTGTATTCTGGTTATCAGACATTGTAAAAGCACCACACATGATGTTTCCATAGCTGGTCCTCAGCTGTAAAATTATAGCATTTGCTGCAGGGTAAATCATGTTCTGTCTCCAATTTTTGTAAAAGTCTCACACACGTGGTATTGCCATACTCAGGAAGTGTAGCAAAATGTATTTTGGGGTGTAATTTTTGCTATGTACATGCTATGTGTTTAACAATATCTTATAATTGGACAACTTTGTGCAAAAAGTTTTGCACATTTTTTTCAAAAATTTGTGGGAAAAAATTACATGTTTAAAAGACCCATTATGCCTCATAGAATATACATTGGGGTGTTTGCTTTCCAAAATGAGGTCATTTTGTGGGTAATTCCACTGTTTTGGTGTGTCAGGGCCTTCAAAAGTGTAATAGGTAGTCAAGAAATTAGATATGTGATTTATGTCCCGAGAAACCCTGACAGTGCTCTCTGGATGTTGGGCCCCTGTATGTGGCAAGGCAATGCCGTTTGAGAGAAATGCCTAATAAATAGCTTGGAATGTCTTCTTTCCTAAAAGGGGTCATATAGGGGTATTTGTACTGTCCTGGCTTGTTAGTGTCTCAAGAAATGAGGCTGTCAGTACATCAGTTGTGATACATTTTCAATGACTGTCACCATAGCTTGTAGACTCGATAACTTTCATACAGACCAAATAATATACACTTATTTGGGTTATTTTTACCAAAGCAATGTAGCAGTACACATTTTGGCCAACATTTATGAAGAAAAATTACTAATTTGCCAAATTTTATAACAGAAACTAAGAAAAATGCTTTTCTTTCTCATACATCACGGGACACAGAGCAGCCATATACATTACTACCTGGGTTATGCGCCACCAATAGGTGAATGGACACTGGTAGAATAACCAAAAACAGGAAGTGATCCCCTATATGACCCCTCACATATAGGAAGTATTCCACTTTTTTTGCCAGTGTCTATAATGGTGGATGGTCATTTGTTGAGCTCTTTGTGAGTTTTCATGCTGTAATCCTACACAGGTTCTTAAAAATCAAGGGACAGCATTTCAAGATAGGATCCATTTCAAAAAGCTACTATGCTAAAATAAATGGTACCCGAGCCTCGTAAAGAAGATTAAAAGATCAAAAATTAGGTTTTGCATATAATGCAACCTTCGGGTGCTGGACATTGCATAGTGGAATCCTGGACACCACAGCGCTAAGGCATTTCTGTGGGGTGCTGTACAGGTCCAAGGGAGTGGACCCTCATGCTAAAAGTATACCCAGTCCTTGAAGGTCCGTGTGACAGAACCTGCCATGATGGGTGAAGGCTGGACTTCTAGCTTAGGCTATTGTCCTGCAGTGGGAGTGGTAAGTGGCCCTGTGAAAAATCAGGGTCCAATTATTATTTATTCCCCTGCGACAGTTGTATCTAGGCTGACATATTTAAAAAAAAACTTTTCTTTGCTATGCTTGCTTTGTCTGCTGGAGGGCATGGGTTTGCTGCTCTGTCTTTCTCTACCCAGAGCTGCACAAGCCAAGGGAAGCTTTTGAGCTTTTGAGAAAAAAAAAAAGTTTTGCTTGCAATGCTTTTTTTTTTTGCCCACTAGAGGGCATAGGTGTTCTGCGGGTGGGGGGAAAGTTGCTGCAGTTTGCGGGATTGTGGGAAATGCTAATTCAGGACAGGTGGGTCATCTCCACAGTGTCTCAGGGGTACAGGCTAGAATTACATTGTTACCCTCCTCAGAGATTTGTGAGGTCCTCCGTTCCCACGGACCTTTCAAGAAAGGGCTTATTACTCCAAGCACTAGACTGTTTAAGGTGGCAAGTGTGATCATGGAGGTCCCAGTTCCCGAAAGGGGAACAGGGTTTTATTCAAATCTGTTCACGGTTCCAAAGCCAAATGGCAACATAAGACCAATTCTGGATCTAAGAGCACTGAACCGTTATCTCTCAGTGCGGCCCTTTCGAATGGAATCAGTCCGCTCTGTCGTGATCTTTTTCCAAGAAGGAGATTTTCTGGCATCCATAGACATCAGGGATGCATACCTGCACGTGCCAATTTTTCAACCTCATCAAAGGCTTTTGCGCTTTGTCATAGAGGAACAACATTTTCAGTTTGCGGCTCTGCCCTTTGGGCTCACAACAGCACCCCAGGTCTACACAAAGATCCTGGCACCCATACTGGGTCTTTTAAGATCTCGAGAGATCTTGATTGAAGGCTACTTAGACAATCTCCTACTCAGGGATCAATCACTGCAAGTTTTGATAAGAAATGTGATTGGATTGGATCCCTTTTGAGTTGGGTTTCTATCTGGATAATTTTGCCCCTAATTGTCACTTTATGAGCCGCTCATAAAGACTCAGAGGAGATGTTGTCTACATCATTTAGCACAAAGTATTTCTTGAGGGCATTCTCAATAATTTGGGTTTGAATTGAGTCGCTTAGAATTGATTTGTTTAAGCACCAGTGTGAGATGGGTCTTTTGGCTGAAAGAGGTCTTAGAGAAAGGACTACTATTGAGCTGTCTGAAAGGGGGGTATCTATTATGGTGCAGAAGGGATAAGGTTGGGCGGCATCAGAATATGGTCAATTCTGGCGTATGATTGGTGAGGGCTAGAGAAATGGGTGTAATCCTGTTTGCCAGGGTTCAGTTCCCTCCAAGCGTCAACTAGATTGTGGGAGTGTAAAATTTTAGCTATCCTGAGACTGGCCTTCGTAGGGCAGGTGAGTCGGGCTGAGAGGGGTTTGGACCTGTCCAACCCTTGGTCGAAGGCTACATTGGAATATCACAGTCCCCTCTAGATGTGGGAATAGTGTTTTGAAGAGTGATTGAAAGAAATCAACCTGCCCTATATTGGGCCTGTAATACGAAATTTTAGGAGTACAGGTGGCCCTCGATCATGCCCTTGACCAGGATAAACCTCCCCTCTGGGTCCCCAAGAGCTGACAGCCAGGCAAAATTACTGTTTTTGGAGAAGAGGACATCTACTCCCCTGGTTTTGTCCTCTGTGTCAGCAAGGTAGAAAGTGGGGTAGATGGTGTGCAGGAATCTTGGACTGTACCGGACTGGGAAGTGGGTCTCTTGGATCAAAACAATGTCCAGCTTTCGAGAGCGATCAACATGGGGACAAAGTGCTTTTTGGGGGCAGAGCCCGCACCATCCCATGTTGAGGGCATGTGGTCTGGTATAGTTCAGGAGGGGAGGGCATCAGCTTGTCCCTCCCCCTTTCCTGGCCTGCCAGGCTGCGTGCTCGGATAAGGGTCTGGTATGTAATTTAACCTTTTTAATATTGGTGTGGGGCGGCCCCACGCTGTTTTTTTTTTATTTTGTATTGCCAGAATTTTTTTCGTTCTTTCAACTGTCAGCTGATGACTCATTCGTTGTTAAGGACGTGGAAGCCGGCTTCCCAGCCACACTCCTAACAACATATTAAATGTGCGCTCAACGATGTTCGAACGATTTGCCCAACACTAATGGCAAACTTCTTTAAAATGTGGAATTTTTGGAGAACTTCATACCTCAGATATTAACTGAAGAGACAAACTGACATGTTTTCAAGTGCTGCCTGTCAGTGCCTATCAGTGCTGCCTGTCAGTGCCCATCAGTGCCACCTATCAATGCCCATGAACACCCATCAGTGCTGCCTATCAGTGCCACATATTAGTGCAGCCTCATCAGTGCCCATCATTGCCACCTCATCAGTGCCCGTTATTGCCACCTCATCAGCGCACATCTGTGAAGGAGAAAAATGACTTTTTTTACAAAATTTTATAACAGAAACTAAGAAAAACATTTTTTTCAAAATTTTTGGTTTTTTTTGTTTCTTTAACAAAAAAATGAAAAACCCAGTGGCAAGTAATATGACTAAAAGGAATCTCGATCTGTCTCAAAAAAATATAATTTAGTTTGGGTGCAGTGTTGCATGTCGCATTGTAATTTAAAGTGCGACAGCACTAAAATGTGAAAATTGGCCTGGGTGAAGGCCAAGGGGGTGAAAGTGCCCAGTAGGCTAGTGGTTAAAAAAATGCCCCCTCCTGTGAATCTGATGGGGGTGATAGATGCATGGTGCTCCTGATATACTGGAATGCAGTTATGGGTGTCATTTCCACCAGCCAGGTTTGGTGTGTGCTTCATCATCACAATCATCATCTTGGAAGATCTGTGTGCTGGCAGCTGTAAGTTTTAAAGATGCTGTTTCCCTCTCGTTTTTAAGTACCCCACAATGTATGTTGGATAATAAGTTTAAACCATTCTTCATTTGATGGGATACTTTATTGCTGACTTCTGGGACTGCTACCCTATGATTGATAAGCCTTGCATGATTGTATTATACAGTCATAATCTTCTGAAATTGTCTGGCAATGGCCATTTGTTGTGGGATGCGTTCAGTTGTTGTTTACATGTTGTATAACACAAGTGATCTGATTTGCAACTGGAAGCATATATAGATTTATATAGACATATACACCCTGTATGCATACACAGTTATATATACAGCACAGTGTATAAATATAAATAAGTGTGTGTGTGTTTTTTTTTCAACTTCTTTTAACCTCATCTTTTATTCAATTTTAAACATCCATTTACTTGCAGCAGATTGCATGAATTGTAATGTGTTTACATGCATTTAGATTAATTAATATCTGTTAATTTACACCTCCAAAGAACAAACTCAGCAAATCTTACTTTATTCAAAGGAATGGGTAGGTATCGTGAATGAAGAAATATGATGTTGCTCACCATGTGAACTGCTATGTTTTTTTAAGATTACACTTATTTGAGCAGAACTCCAGTAAAATATTTGATTAAATAAAAAAGATTAAAAAGTGTCTTTGGCCATAATCTGGAGCTGCCCCCCTAAAATTCCTAATTTTTGCCAATAGATGTCCCGTGTTTTCCAGGCTGCATAATGGCCAGCATCATTAAATCCACTTCATCCTAGCCCAGGCTGTCTTGGACTCGCTCCAGTCTGTGAGTGAACAGTAAAGAAGAAACAACACAGTGATTAGCTCATATGTAAGTTACTCTGCTTTTCCCTCTGTTATCCTGCTTCCTGTCAGCTGTGTTATTGGGGGTTGTTTAGCTCAGTGGCAGTAGCAATTTCAGTGAGTCATGCCAGTCCAAACTGTGGTTGGGGGCCAATCCACTTTTACTGAAAAGAAAAAGGAAACGTCTCTACATCAGGCTTCCCACACATGGGTTTCAGCATCATACAGCATCAATTTAAACACAAAGCACAAGGTAGACCAAAGTGCTATGTTTCAAATAATATCTTGCTTGTCATGATCATAGGATAAGATCAGCTGGTAATGTAACTCAAGATCTAGTGACCAATGCAACAACTAAACAGGTGTACCCGGGTACGGGTCCTCGCAGGGTGTGGGAGCAGTGTGACCGCATGCAAAGAGAGGTTTGCCAGACTCGCAGGGTCTAAGGAGCTACCCGGTCTTCACCAGAGCCACTGGAGGTGTGGATGTTGTGCTGTCTGGCAGCCTTCAGGTTGCAGCTCTCTAGCATACCTGTGCAGACACAGTACAGCCAAACAGCACACTGGAAGGATACGGGTTACGCACAGAGACTATACAGAGGGAGACACACACAGCAACAGGAACTGTGGAATCCACAGACAGAAACCAAAGGGAATATACTGCACAGTCAGAGGATAACACTGAGAACAAAGACGGGATCAACAACACACAGAATAAGGGAATACTTAGCAATAGCAAACACCAGAGGAACAGAAGGGTCCGGCTTCAGTATGAAGACACGATGCTAGAACACCAAGCCACAGATGCACAGACTTAATAATAACCTAGGTTCAGGGCGGATTGGCAGGAACCCAAGAAGCTGGAACAGAAGGTAAAAGCCGCCGCCGGATCAATGTATGCGGAATAATTACATTTAACCCCCCATTTTACAGGGTCTCCCACGATCACTGGGATCCAGGTTTTTTTTTTTGTTTCAAATATTTTATTGAAGATTATAAAGTTTTTACAGCAGTTGTGGTACAGATAACAGTGAACATAGCCTATGAATTCTAGTACAGTATAAGTCTATGTCTTGAGAGGTATCCCCTCCAGGCCTAAGAATCGCAAACATTCTATGCTAGTTGCTAGTGGGTTATGAACCCAACATGTAACTGTAACCGTGAGGTGTAAACAGCTCTATACCGAAGACCCTTTTGCCATTGTTGTCTGTTCACCGTCATCTAATTTATGTGAGGTAAAGGGTTGGTTTATTTTTCACGGAAGAACCCAAGCAAAGGAATACTTTTGTGTCAGTAGTTGTATGGCGGGTCTTTTTTCCTACTTCAAAAAAAGACCTCATGCATCTCTGATGTGTAATTCACAAGTTGGGTATTCAATGGGTATGTAGCGAGGGTGGCCTACAAGCTTGTGATGGCTATATGCAGCCTGATGTGGGAGAGAGTGAGGATGGGGGGGGGAGGGAAGGAAGGATGGGGAAGGAAGGGTGGAAAAGGGGGGAAGTGGGGCCTGAAGAAGAGGGCAGGGCAGGAAGGATGGGAAGGATGGGTGGGAGGGGTGGGGCTGTGATGTCTCTGACTCCTCTGGCTAGTGTTAAGATTGTCTAGTTATTCACGTAACATTTGCGTGTTTTGGAAACGGGGATAGGTCTTTGGCAAGGTGGGAATAATAATTAATTGTGTTTTTGTGTATGTATGGGTAATGCTCTCTGTTTACTCTATCACTTTATGTGGGAAGATTCAAGATGGTCTTGTATTCGGATTGAGTCTGAAAGTGAGTCCAGCATGCCCAAATGTGGCTAAATTTCGTCGGTGTGTCTTTAGTGATACGTATTAATTTTTCCATTTCTGCTATTTTGTTTATTCTGACGAACCATTCTGCCAAGGTGGGTATCTTGTTTGACTGCCAATGTATTGGGATGCATTGTTTTGCCGCATTGATCATATGCATCAGTAACGATTTATGGTAGGTATTGTATGGTAAAGAGGATAGATGTAGGAGAAATTGGGCTGGAGTGAATTCTGGGTTATATGTGGTAACCTGTCCGCTTATTCTGTGAACCTCTGACCAAAAGGCCTGGAGGGGGGTGCAGGACCACCAAATGGGGAGTAAAGTGCCTCTTTCTTGATGACACCTCCAGCATGTGTCAGGGATGGTGGTTTTGAACTTATGTAATAAGGCTGGGGTATGGTACCATCTCGATTGAATTTTGAACCCGTTTTCTTGAGTGAAGACATTAATTGAGCCTTTGTGTATGTGTGAGAAAATTCTCTCCCAGCCCTCTTCCGTGATTTGTATGGAGAGATCTTTCTCCCATTTCCTGCAGAACTGACTGTCACTTGCTTTATGGTCACTGAAAATGTTATGTATTTGAGATATGAGGTGCGTTTGTGGTGTCGTTTTGGTACAAAGTGTTTCGAAGGGTGTGAGTTGTCTAGAACATTGGCCCTTCTTATCCAGAGTTTGTAGGTAGTGTGCTATCATTAAAAATGTCCATTGTGGTATAGGCGTTTTTTCAAAGCGTGTTGCGATTTGCGTAACGGAGAGAATTTTGCCATGTTGGAGGAATTGGTGAGCTCTGGTTTGTCCTGATGGTAGATTGTCATCTAGAAACTGTTGGTGCATACCAGGTGGAAAGTCCGGGTTCATTTTAATGGGTGTCAGTGGGCTGGGGGTGGAGGAGATCGGGACAGATTTACAGATCCGGTGAAAACATCGTAAGGTGGGGCCTATCGTCGGATGTGTTTGAATATCTCGTGGGATACGGTCAAGGGAAATCCAAGGGAGTGAATGCAGTTCTAAGTTCGTGAAGGAAGCTTCAATGGAGACCCAGTCTTTCTGTTGGGTATGAACATTCCAATCCACTATCCTGGTAAGGTGGGTGGCCGTGTTATAGGGATCCAGGTTTTAAGGGAAAACGAAGGTGGAATCTTTTCACCAGGTGAGGAGCAGAAACATCATAAGCGGGAACCCAGGATCTCTCCTCAGGCCCAAAACCTTTCCAGTCAATCAGATGTTGGAGTCTACCAAAAGAGACTTTGGAATTTAGTATTTGGTTAGCCTTGTATTCTTGAGAGGGACTGGTAGGAGGGTTTGCCAGTGATGATGAATGAGAAAATGTTTTCAAGACCAATGTCTTAAATAGAGAAACATAAAAGGAATTGGGCATTTTAAGATGAGAGGGCAAACGGAGTCTATAGCAAACTGGGTTGATTCTGACAGAGGTGACATAAGGCCCAATATAACAAGGAGCACATTTCATGGAGGGAACCTTTAGGTGGATATTTTTCATAGCCAACCAAACCTTGTTCCCCGCCTGAAATAGAGGGATGCTTCAGCGATGTTGGTCAGCAAATCTTTTGTGTCTTGTCGGCTGCCTGCAGAAGCAGGGTTTGGACTTGGGACCAAATCTGATTCATAATGTGAGGGGAGAGGTACAAAGTGTACCATTTTGGAAAATCAGTCTACCACAACTCACGCTATAGTACAGCTGGAGGAAGGTCAGGACATGCTTTCACAAAGTCCTTAACATCCTTGCAGAGGCTTGGCCACTGGTAGGGATGAGAGAGGAATGTTAGGGTTATATGGATGCCCAGATGGCCGGAGAGCTTAGCGCCATGAGCCCAATGTAACAGCTTTGTTCCAGAATTCACTGGCATGAAAGTTTTCCCCGGTGGGGTAGAGTCCTGAACTGAGGTGAGAGCAAGAACTCGGGTGGGAGGAATTATAAACTCTGGTTCCCGGGAGGTCTCAGAATCCAGTGAGTCAAAGGAACGTGATAATGCATCTGCCCTGGAGTTGGCTTTTCCCAGTTTGAAGGTGATAACAAAATCAAAATGTGAGAAGAACAGCGACCAGTAAGCCTGTCACGGATTCAAGCGGTGGGAAGAGTGGAGGTACTGCAAATTCTTATGATCCGTGTAGATAGTGATCTGATGGAGCGAACCTGTATTGCCATTCTTCCAGAGCTAATTTTACAACAAGAAGTTCACGATCTCCTATGGAGTAATTTCTCTCTGCTGGGGAAAAGGCACAAGGACATTTAGCCCCACTAGGTGACTGGAAAAGAATGGCCCTAACTTCTACAGAGGAGCAGGGATGAGCAGAACCCCCCCCTGGTTCGGTTCGCACCAGAACATGCGAACAGGCAAAAAATTAGTTTGAACACGCGAACACCGTTAACCTCCCTGGCGGTATGATTATTTCGGATTTTAGGTGCTGAAAGCGGTACCATTATTTTGCATGGAAATTTGGCGTTTTATATTGTAGGTCTGTAAATCTTAACAATAACACACTTAAATCTGTCCAAACCAGAGTCTAGTAGATATCCCGGGTATGATAAAGTTTGAAACACAAAAACATAAATTATAATATAATAAATAAAAATAAATAATTAAAAAAAAAAAATAGTAATAAAATAAATTTCCCCACAATTCACTATCGCTCAATTCTGCAAGTGTTCTAATTTATTATCGCTGTTTTCTAGCTGGTCTAAAGCCACTTTTGACGTAAAGGGACACTTTTTGGTTGCTATGGACAATCTCCAGTTTCCAGGCAGAAAGAACAGTGTATATCATGTAAAATTGCATGCAGGGCATGGGACAAAGCACTGGGGACAAAAGGGATGTGAAATCATTTCATACAGTTCTGTAATCTGTAAGATTACAGTACTGTATGTGTTATGCTTTTGACATTTTTTTGAATTTGCCGCCAGGCTCCGCCCCCGTGCGTCGCGCCGCTCGCAGGAAACGGAGCCTGGCACGGAGAGGCTTCGGAGGAGGACGGAGCCCTCGGACACTGCGGGTGACATCGCAGGATCCCGGGGACAAGGTAAGTAACGCCGCCCCAGGATCCTGCAATGCGATCCCGAGTGTGGCTCGGGGTTACCGCTAATGGTACTGAATTTTAACCCCGAGCCACACTCGGGAAAACCGCCAGGGAGGCTACAGTCTATGGGACTCGAACATAAATAATCAAAAGTGCTAATTTTAAAGGCTTATATGCAAGTTATTGTCATAAAAAGTGTTCGGGGACTTGGGCCCTGCCCCAGGGGACATGGATCAATGCAAAAAAAAGTTTTAAAAATGGCCGTTTTTTCGGGAGCAGTGATTTTAAAAATGCTTAAAATGAAACAATAAAAGTGTAATATTGCTTTAAATTTCATACCTGGGGGGGGTGTCTATAGTATGCCTGTAAAGGGGCGCATGTTTCCCGTGTTTAGAACAGTCTGACAGCAAAATGACATTTCAAAGGAAAAAAGTCATTTAAAAGTACTCGCGGCTATATGAATTGTCGGTCCGACAATACACATAAAAGTTCATTGATAAAAACGGCATGGGATTTCCCCACATGGGAACCCCGAACCAAAATTTAAAAAGAATGGCGTGGGGGTCCCCCTAAATTCCATACCAGGCCCTTTAGGTCTGGTATGGATATTAAGAGGAACCCCGCGCAAAAAAAAAAAAAAAAAAAGGCGTGGGGGTCCCCCTCAAAATCCATACCAGACCCTACAGGTCTGGTATGGATTTTAAGGGGAACCCCACGCCAAAATAAAAAAAAAATGGCGTGGGTCCCCCCAAAAATCCATACCAGACCCTTTTCCGAGCATGCAACCTGGCAGGCCACAGAAAAAGAGGGGGGATGAGAGAGCGCCCCCCCTCCTGAACCGTACCAGGCCACATGCCCTCAACATTGGGAGGATGCTTTGGGGGGTCCCCCAAAGCACCTTGTCCCCATGTTGATGAGAACAAGGGCCTCATCCTCACAACCCTTCCCCGGTGGTTGTGGGGGTCTGCGGGTGGGGGGCCTGTGACGAAAATGTAAGCGTAGGATAGTTTTGCCCTAACAAGATGTGGTGTGATCTGTAGAAGTAGTGTAATTGTAGATGTAGTTTAATTCTGGGTTATTAAAAATATAGTATTCAATGTCAGTCATGCACATATGTTCTTTCATAGCATTTGAAAAGGACAGAGATAGTTTTTTCTAGGATAGAAGTGACACCTAGATGCCAATAAAAGTTTACATTAGAGTAAACAGATTGCCACCATCCTGAGGCTTCAAAGAAAACTGCTAGTCATTTTGGCTACATTGATCCGCAGGGGGCATTTGCAAGGCTCCGTACAGTCTGTGAACTTTGCTTAATACCAACAGATCTAAGGAACCTAGTTTATCTCTCATAAAAGCTAAAATATTAGCGTCAGAGAAATGAAAATAATTCCTTTTGATCGTACACCTGATGGGTTACTTGTACATGTAACTCTGTATGTTTAGCAGGTGTTTAACCTTAGAGAACCACACAAAACTATTATATGGCGCCTGATTGCAGCAGGCAGGCAGTGATTGCTACTGTCGTGATCGGCATGATGTACTTGTATCGAAAATCCTATCCATGACCCAGCAATCAGCGCTCTTCTGGGCCAATTCCACTCTGGTAAATTCAGAACACAAAACCTTCTGTGGGCTGAGACAGGAACACCCCCCAGGGTTGATTGACCAAGGGCTAAAGTCCACCCCGCATCCATATTTCAATAAATTGGGTAGCCTGAGATATGGACATGGTTCTTCCACGAAGCCAGTTCGAAACTGGGGAGTTCCCACATGTTCCAGTATGCTTCTACTAACAGATAGACTTTGGTAAAGTTTATTTCTGTTTTTATCCCTTTTTATTTTCATAGCAAATTGCCAATTTGTGTGTCTTTCTGCATTTTTTGTATCTTTTTTGGTAAATCCTTTTTCTTTGTATATCTTATATGCACTGCCCACTTTCGGGATATTAAATGATAAAATTAATAAGTGACTTCTGTTTACTAAGCTAGGACTCATATCTCTGGAGATGTTGGTTTATTTTAGTGCCTAAGTACTCGGTTTAAGTTATGTGCCAATCAGTATGCAATTGCACTGCGTGTTGGCAGATTGCATGCAGATTGTAAGGTAACAGATCTTCCAGACAGAGATCTGTGTGTGTGGTGGCTCAGCAGACCAGTCTGCGGACAAACTGTTGGGTGGTGGCAGGCTATCGTTTATTGTGTGTCTGGAGTGTGGGGACAGTGGGAAGAGTGATTAACACCGGGGTTCAAGCTTGCAGGATAGCTGGAGGAACCCTAGAAGTGTGTGCTAATTGCTAGACTGCTCCTCAACCCTTATGCCCCATACACACGGTCGGACATTGATCATACATTCCGACAACAAAATCCTAGGATTTTTTTTCCGACGGATGTTAGCTCAAACTTGTTTTGCGTACACACGGTCTCACAAAGTTGTCGGAATTTCCGATCGCCAAGAATGCGGTGACGTACACAATGTACGACGAGACTAGAAAAGGCCAGTTCAGAACCAAGCGCGGCACCCTTTGGGCTCCTTTTGCTAATCTCGTGTTAGTAAAAGTTTGGTACGAGACGATTCACGCTTTTTCAGACTCGTGGTTTTCAGATCGTTTTCTGCTGTTCAGTTTGTGCTTGTGGATTTGTATCTGCTCTTCAGTGCGTGCAGTAAGTACCATTGACTTGTCATTGTGTTCTTGTTCATTCGTTACTGTTTTTCAGGTCGCTCTTCACAGGCCTTGCTATTCTTCAGTGCGTTCTGTTACTTCGTTCTGAGCAGCCGACCGTTTTCTAGCCATGTTGCGTATACATACTCCTCGTAGAGTTCGTGCTGTGTGGGGGCTTGGTGGAGGGGTCCTGACCTTGACACAAGTCCAGTCCATGAACAGGGTGGGGAGGAGTTCATGGACCAAGAATTGGTTGCTTCAACGTGACCAGTTCTGTCATATGCCTTTGCTCCGTGAGATCCGTGAGAATAATCCTGATGATTTCAGGAACTTTCTCCGGATGACGGACCCCGTATTTCACCGTTTGTTGGTTTTGCTGACCCCCTATATCAGCAGGCAGGATACCTGTATGAGGCAAGCCATCACTCCGGAGCAGAGGCTCGTCGCCACCCTGCTGTACTTGGCGACAAGGAGAAGCCTGCAGGACTTGAAGTTCTCGACAGGCATCTTCCCCCAGGCTCTGGGAATCATTATCCCAGAGACCTGTTCTGCCATCATCCAGGTCCTGCAGAAGGAGTATATTAAGGTAAGATTTTTATCCTTTAATATCACATTTTATTGTATATAATGTTTGATAATATATTGTATTTCTTTCCTCATTCCCTAATTACCATAATTGGAATATGCTGTGAATGTCCCCTTTGTCCTCATGCATGCTGGATTTTTATGTAATAATTTTTGTTGTCCTTCATACATATTTGCCTTCACTTACCTCCCCAGCATGCTCTCCTGGCCCTATATTCACCTCATGTAGTCACTTAACAATGTATTTTGTCAGCTCCATAGTAGTGCTTTACCCCAAACACCCCCTAAAATGTGTTAAAATGTGATTTGTGCTTTAAATTCAGGCAGAGTGCCAGAGGCTTTTTTTGGGGTCCCCAAATCATTTGGAACCGTCCCTCCCCCCAACTGCTAAGTCAGCTGATACCAATTCTCTATCTATCCTCAATCATCTATCTGCTGACTTTGCCAAGCCCATACACACTATACCCACCTCTTTTGTGGTCAGATTTATGGATGAATTCCCCAAAGCATGTAGTGCAAGGGCCTGCCTGTGTACTTTCAAATGGTACTGTTTAAAGTTTTTGTATCCTATTATTATCTTGATAGGTAATAGCAGAATGTCCAAATGTGCTCAAATGTGTACAATGTGTATTTATATCTTTGTATTATGACACTTCTTACATGTCCAGTGGGCTGCCAATAGTGTAACTAAGGAGGGGCTGGCCAAAGTAATACACATTATTTATGCATTCATCATTCAATGAAGTGGAGAGGGTTACCTGTCCAAGAGCTCCCCCCCCTATAATGTTAGAAATGCCCCATGAGGGGGGGATATGATAGGTGTACCTTATACTATGGTCTTTAAAAATTCCCATAAATAAATGTTATCTTGATGTTGGCCAAGAATGTTTGTGTCTAATCTGCTTTCCATGTTTATGTGCAAAAAGACAATTTTTTTTTTGTTTTCCTCCACAGTTTCCTTCCACGCCACAGGAATGGCAGACTGTGGCCTCCCACTTTACCCAGCGGTGGGACTTTCCTAACTGCGGAGGGGCAATTGATGGGAAACACGTCCACATCATCCCACCACCCAACTCGGGGTGGTACTATTATAATTATAAGGGGTTCAATAGTATTGTGATGTTGTCGGTGGTGTCGGCTACTTATGATTTCCTGTATGTGGACATGGGGAAGAATGGCCGTATGTACAATGGTGGAGTCATCGCCCAGACAGAGTTCTACAGGCATCTCCAGAATGGCAGCTTGGACTTGCCACCTCCAGAAGACAATGTGCAAGGACTCCCATTCGTCTTCGTTGCGGATAAAGCCTTTGCGCTGGGGACCATCTTATGCGGCCATTCCCGATGAGGAACCTCACCCCGGACCAGAGGGTTTTTAATTACCAGTGGTGGAGAACATGTTTGGAATCATGGCCAGCTGGTTCTGCCTATTTCTTACACCCATACATATGGCGGAGTATAAACTGAATCATACTATCCTGGCGTGCTGTGTTCTACACAACTTTTTACGGAAACATTCTGCCAACTATGCTAGCTCAGTTGGGCCTGAGGCCAGAATTCAAAATGAACCAACCCTGACGGCGCTTGAAAGTGGCCGTCCTGGCTTGCCCTCCCTGAGTGCCCGTGATGTCCGGCTAAGATAATTGGAATTCTTTACGGGTAGGGGGGCTATCAATATGCCAGACAATGTGTGAAACCTTTATAAAATAAAAAAGAAAATAAGCAAATCTTTAGTGACATTTACTGCTTGTGTTTGTTTTAGCTGACCTTGACAGAAATGTGGTGAGTCCTGAAAATGGCGTGATTGTGTAACCTTATACAAAGCACTGTTGGGTGTTATTTACTAAAGGCAAAGACACTTTGCACTCCAAGTGCAGTTGAAATTGCACTTGGAGTGCAAAGTGGATTTTCCCTTAGGAAATAACCCCCATTGTCACAGAAAGCAGCAATTAGAGCACCACAAAAGTGTTGTAGCGTTGAGACAATAATCCACACATTCTTGATTAACAATCTTTTTAATACCTGCACAATCACATGTGCATTTAGAAAAGGTTTTTAAAACAAACCAACATGTTTGTTGTATAACAATTTTTGGGGTCGCATTAGAAAAATTAGAAATGTCCATTTAAGATAAAACAGGCATATTTAAAACCAACAAGAAAGACACAAATCTTGAACTTACAAAGTTCACATTTGGTAGAACTTGAAGGGAATATCAGACATGAGTATTTACAAACTGTGTTTGATATTGCGTTCAGATGGGGTGAAGGATCAAGGGATGTGTTTTGGGGGAGCAACCCCTTCCTCTCAGCTACTTTATTATTGAGGAGGGGGTTGCACCCCCAAAATGCCTCCATTGATCTCCCGTGATGGCAGATAGCACATGTTGACACACTGTGTGCCTCTTCAAAATTTGGCTTTTCTACTATTTGACAAAAAATGTTAAAATTGTAGCACACCAAAAAACAAAGGGATTTGGAGGGGTTTTAAACTCTCCCCAAAACATCAATGATGTTCTTATTTTTTTTAAGAACATCATTGATGTTTGTCTTGATGTTTTCCAAGTCCCTATTACACCCCATGATCTCCCCAATCAGGATCTGTGCACTTTCCGAGGTGAAAGGATCTGGATCCACAACATCACGATTACCTAAAAAGATAGAAACCAAAAAAAAACATGTATTATAAATATGGCAGCATCCATCTCTTACCTGAGCCTGTGGTGCTCACTTGTTGTGGTTCCAATTTCCACCACGTCTTCCTCCTCCTACTCAGCTTGTCTTGGTTGGATTTCCCCTTCTTCCAGAGGTGGGGGGTCTCTGGTCTCCTCGGATGAGGGGTGTCCTCCGAGTCTTTTCTCCCCTATGTAAAAAAAAAAATGGTATACTTAGCACACAGATATTTGAGGGAAGAACTATAAATATGAAACATTGCTTGGAAGTGGGGTACAATTGTCTATTTTGGCAGAGTTCCAATTTTTAGTGTCCTTTGTCAAGCTTCAATACTTTACCTGTTTTGTACAAGCTTCACAGATGGAGACACCCCTATAGTATACAGTGGAGCACCTGTGTGGGCCCCCTAATAAAAAGGGTGTTCTTGTGTCCCACACTATTGCTCCAGCATCCAGATGTGAAAACTGCTGCTGAGTGTCCTCTCCTTACAAAGAATCTAGTTTGCATTTCATTCTAGTAACAAACCCATCTACACAACCAAATTATTTTCAGACAAGTAGGCCCTAAAAAATGTGGGCAAATGCATATGGCCAAAACAATGGTGTTTTATAGGCCGAAAGAAAAATGTTTGATACGAACGAATAATGTGCCCATGAACATGAAAGCTGACATTTTAAACTGGATAACTGTTAAGCAAAGCACATGGAGCAGCACGAACGTAATAAACACAAAAAGAATAGGAACACAGCACAACTACTTACTTTTTTGCAGCACTCTCGTTTCTGTACTGCTCGTGCTCTCTTAATTTGAGGTCCGACCACAGCTTCCTGAGCTGATCTATCGATCGCCGTAACCCGAAATTCCGGTGCAGACTTTTGACCACTTTCGCCATTATCTTGGCCTTTCGGACATTGGGGTTGGGGTGAGGTCCATACTTTCCATCATAGTCGGCCCTCTTCATTATGTTGACCATCTCCAACATCTCCCCAAAGGACATATTTGATGCCTTATATTGTCTCCTTCTGGATCAGGACGTTTCTGGCTCTGGGCTTTCCTCCTCCTCGTTGGTGTAAATATCAGACACCTGCTCTGACTCCGCCATGTGCTCTTCCCCACTGTGTCGAACGAGAACGGGTGGGGAATAGACTAGAAAGAACGTCAGGGGCGGGCGGAGTTTCACGCATGCGCAGTGTCTATAAAGCATAACACGCGTGCGTAGTACGTACGATCTGTGAGTGGAGGAAGGAGTAACGGAGGCGCCAATTGTGATAACGAAGGTAAGATTTAACATTGGGCCTATACTGCTTCTAGACTGAGGCCTGTATTTGCATAAGTTTAGAAGACTTTAGGCTGACATTAGGGTTTGTCTTGTGTTGTGTCTTGCAGTGAAAATGGATATCTTGAAAGATGAGGACTTTATGGCAATCTTCATTGATATGTTCAGGGAGCTGCCCTGTCTGTGGCAGATTAACCACCCTGAAAATAAGAACCAAACAAAGAGGAAGGCAGCGCTGGATAATTTGTTGGAATTTGTGAAGACAGTGATCCCCACGGCAGACATCACCTATTTGAAGATCCTAATTGGTGGCCTGAGGAGCACTTATCTAAGGGAGCACAAGAAGGTCCAGGACTCCCAGAGATCAGGAGCTGCAGATGACATTCATGTCCCCAGGCTGTGGTACTATGACAGGCTGCATTTTCTGGCAGGTCAGACTGAACCCAGGCCAGCACTCTCCAGTCTTCCTTCCAGGCTTCCTTCCCGCCCAGCTGAGGCTTATGAAGCCTAACCTGGTTCTTCCAGGCAGCAACATGTGGAGGAGCCCAGCTTGAGCCAGGTATAGCATTCCTCTAAATATTTCTGGTTGTCCCATCAATGATGTTAACTAGATGTTAGTTTGGAGTACTAATTTCTGATTGTGATTGATGAAGCAAAAACTAAAACCATGTCCCTTTTTCATACACAGGGAAGTCTCAGCCAGGAGGTGGCCGGGCCAAGCAGGCTGCCTGATATCCAGGTCCCTCCCCTACACCTTCAAAGACAAAGTGTCAGGAAGATGAGTAACCTGGAGGAGGCTGCCATAGGCCTCTTTTGGAAGGCTACAGAGGCCCTGAGAAGCCCCCACAGTGTGGAGGAGGACTTTCCTGGCCTAACTGCCTGCAAAATGCTGCAGATGGAGGAGGGCCAATGACTCCTGTGTGAGTCCTTAATTTTGGAAGCTCTCAATAAGGGGTTGAGGGGCCAAATAACATGTGCTACCCACATTTGTAACCTCACACATAGTCCTCCTCCTCCTCCAGGTCCTACTCCTCCTCCTCCTCCTCCTCCTCCTCCAGGTCCTACTCCTCCTCCTCCTCCTCCTCCTCCTCCAGGTCCTACTCCTCCTCCTGCAACATCTCCAACACCAGAGCCACAGCCGGGAAGGAAGCGTGGAAAGAAGACCAGAGAGTGATGACCCTGGGTCCAGTCTGGTGTGGCAAAAGATGCAGCCTCTTGTAGTACCACAGCCTGGGGACACAGATGTCATCTGCTGCTTTCCGGATCTCTGGGACTTCTGGACCAGACTGCACTCCCTTAGATATGGACTCCTCAGGCCACCAATTTTGCAGGAAAAGAATTGATGTCTGCCCTGGGGGTCCAAGGCTTCGCCAATTTCTGATGTTTCTCCAGCGTTGCCTCCCTCTTTGTTTGGTTCTGAGCCCTTAATAAAGGATTTTTTGTTTCAATTATACTCGCCTATGTGTGTTTTCCTTCAAAAAGGACAGTTTGTTTGTGAAGAGGCAGGTACATTTCAAAAATACAATGTGAAATTAACAAGGGACACCAACTCCAAACAATCTCCTTGAGATAAAAGAATACAAGATAATAATGGTGTTGTGGTAACTTGACACACAAAACACACACAAAAATATTATGGAGTAAAACTAAACATAAAATAAAACAAAGATCAGCCTTGGAAAAAATACAAACCAAAACCAA
The DNA here is from genome assembly GCF_042186555.1 of Aquarana catesbeiana. NCBI lineage: Eukaryota > Metazoa > Chordata > Amphibia > Anura > Ranidae > Aquarana > Aquarana catesbeiana. Next base: position 222,810,990 of record NC_133330.1, on the reverse strand, counting down.
AAAAAAACAGCCTTGAAAAAAATAAATAAAAAAAACAACAAAAAAGAAATTTTGTCAGATGTGACAAATCAAAATATATTGAGGGAATGATGATAAATAATAAAGAAAGAAGTTTGTGAGAAGTCTGTGTGAATATGAGCAGCAAAACGACTTCATTCTTCTCACATTATAAAGAAGAAGAGAGTGCGCTGTATTAAACCATTTTTTACATTGCAGCGTGATGAAAATGCTGTATCCATTGCGAACGCTAATTTTACCAGACCGAGCTGTTCCGTCTCGGAATTTCTTCTGAGCATGCGTGGCACTTTGTGCGTCGGAACTGGCCACACACGGTCGGAATTGACGCAATCGGATTTTGTTGTTGGAAAATTTTATAGCCTGCTCTCAAACTTTGTGTGTCAGAAATTCCGATAGAAAATGTCCGATGGAGCCCACACACGGTCGGAATGTCCGACAACACGCTCCGATCGGACATTTTCCATCGGAAAATCCGACCGTGTGTACGGGGCATTAGAGTGCACCAGATTGTATGTAAGATTCGTATCTGCCTGTGTGTGGTCAGCTAGCTGGATTGGAGTGGAGTCTCCCTCTAGTGGTGGCCAAAGGTAGTGAAGGCTTTGAAAGTATCACAGCCAGTCTTACATGCTCAGTATAAGTTCCCCCTTATTCCCTTAGTTCCTCATATACCCCGGTCACGGAACGCACGTCGCGATTAGCTAGTCGCCATGGGCGTGCAAATTCGTGACAGGGCTTATCGGAATCTGGAAGCCCCCTTTAACAAGGAGACCCCCAGATCCCGGCCCCCCCTGTGTGAAATGGTAAGGGGGTACAAAAGTACCCCTACCTTTTCACAAAAAAACTGTCAAAAATTTTAAAAAGAGAAAGTTTTTGACAATTCCTTTATTTAAATGCTTCTTCTTTCTTCTATCTTCTTTCTTCTTTCTTTTATCTTCCTTTGGTTTCTTCCTCCATCTTCTTCTTCTTCTTCCTCAGATTCTCTGCTTCTTGCTCCGGTGTTCTCGTCTGGCATCTTCCTCCATGGAGTCTTCTTCCCTTCTTCGTGCTTGGGCCGCTCCGCATCCATGATGGGAGGCTCCCGCTGTGTGACGCTTCTCTTCTTCTGACGGTTCTTAAATAATGGAGGGCAGGGCCACCCGGTGACCCCGTCCCCCTCTGACGCACGGGGACTTCCCTGAGGCTTTCCCCATAACGTCAAAGGGGGCGGACAGGGAAGTCCCCGTGCGTCAGAGGGGGGCGGGGTCACCAGGTGGCCCCGCCCTCCATTATTTAAGAACCATCAGAAGACGAGAAGCATCACACAGCGGGAGCCTCCCATCATGGATGCGGAGCGGCCCGAGCACAAAGAAGGGAAGAAGACGCCACGGAGGAAGATGCCGGACGAGAACACCGGAGCAAGAAGCAGAGGATCGGAGGAAGAAGAAGAAGAAGATGGAGCAAGAAACCAAAGGAAGATAGAAGATAGAAGATAGAAGAAGCATTTAAATAAAGGGATTATCAAAAACTGTATCTTGTCATTGTTAAAATTTTTGACACTTTTTTTGTGAAATGGTGGGGTACTTTTGTACCCCCTTACCATTTCACACAGAGGGGGCCGGGATCTGGGGGTCCCCTTGTTAAAGGGGGCTTCCAGATTCCGTTAAGTTCCCCGTCCGCAGACCCCCACAACCACCGGGCAAGGGTTGTGGGGATGAGGCCCTTGTCCTCATCAACATGGGGACAAGGTGCTTTGGGGGGGACCCCCCAAAGCACTCTCCCAATGTTAAGGGCATGTGGCTTGGTACAGTTCAGGAGGGGGGGCGCTCTCTCGTCCCCCCTCTTTTCCTGTGGCCTGCCAGGTTGCGTGCTTGGATAAGGGTCTGGTATGGATTTTGGGGGGGACTCCACGCCATTTTTTTTTACATTTTGGCACGGTGTTCCCCTTAAAATCCATACCAGACCTGAAGGGTCTGGTATGGATTTTTAGGGGGACCCCCACATCTTTTTTTGGCGTGGGGTTCCCCTTAATATCCATACCAGACCTGAAGGGCCTGGTATGGAATTTAGGGGGACCCCACACCATTTTTTTTTTAAATTTTGGTTCGGGGTTCCCTTGCAAGGAAATCCCATGCCGTTTTTATCAATTAACTTTTGTGTGTATTGTCGGACCGACAATTCATATAGCCACGAGTACTTTTAAATGACTTTTTTTCCTTTGAAATGTCATTTTGCTGTCAGACTGTTCTAAACACAGGAAACATGCGCCCCTTTACAGGCATACTATAGACACCCCCCTGGGTACGAAATTTAAAGGAATATTACACTTTTATTGTTTCACTTTAAGCATTATTAAAATCACTGCTCCCGAAAAAACGTCAGTTTTTAAAACTTTTTTTGCATTGATCCATGTCCCCTGGGCCAGGACCCAGGTCCCAAAACACTTTTTATGACAATACCATGCATATAACCTTTATAATTAGCACTTTTAATTTCTCCCATAGACTTTTAAAGGGTGTTCTATGGCTTTCTAATTTGCCACGAACACCCCAAATTGTTCGCTGTTCGGCGAACTTGCGAACAGCCGATGTTCGAGTCGAACATGAGTTCAACTCATACTCGAAGCTCATCCCTACAGAGGAGGCATCTACTTCAATGGAGAAGGGATTGGAGACATCAGGCTTCAAGAGAGCAGGGCCAAAGAGGAAAGCCTGCTTTAAAGTGTGGAAGGCCTCTACTGCATTAGGTGGCCAGTTCTTGGAATCAGCACCCTTCTAGGTAAGGGCTGTGATAGGTGCAACCAGCACAGAATTGTTGTGAATAATTTGCCAGTAGTAGTTTGTGAAGCCCAGAAAGTGCTGGATAGCCCTCAGACCCCCAGGCCAGGGCCAATTGGAAATTGTGGCAACCTTTTCAGGGTCCATGGAGAGACCATCTCTAGAAGAGGCATTTTTCTGCCTTAGCATGAAGCAAATTCTTACAGAGGGGTTGGAGAGCTGTACGGACATTAAGTCTGTGTGTTGGGAGATCTGGGGAAAAAATAAAAATATTATCCAGATAGACTACTACACAGACATAGAGGATGTTGCATAAGATCTCCTTGATGAAGTTCTGAAAAATTACAGGGGTGTTACAGATGCCAAAAGGCATCACTAGATTTTCATAGTGGCCATCCCTGGTGTTAAAAGCAGTCTTCCACTCATCTCCATCGATTATAAGTTCCTCTTAGATCGAGTTTCTTGAAAACTTGCGTCCCACTAAGTCAATCAATCAACTCAGTAGAAGCAGCGGGTAAGGGTTTTTAACCATAATGGCATTTAACCCCCAGTAGTCAATACAAGGACAAAGAGAACCAACTTTTTTTCTTGACATAAATCCATTTTTGAGATTTTCTGTAACATACTCGGACATGGCTTTGATCTCTGGGGGACTGAGGGGATATGCCCGGTCTCTAGGGATGCTAGAACCTGGGACTAGGTCAATGACATAATTGTAGGATCTGTGGGAGGTAGAATGAAAAACATGTCCAGAAATTTTGCATAGAGCGTTGGCACCAGGGAAGAAACCTCAGCAGACATCACAGGAAAGGTCTTGACTGGGACCACCTTGCCAAGGCCCCCCAGGATAACAAATAATTGACCAGTCGATTATTGGGAATGTTGTTGAAGCCAAGAAAGACCTAGGACTAACTAAGAGGTAGCCAGCGGTAACACCAAAAAGGAGATGGACTCCTGGTGAAGCACTCCCACCGACATCTTGATGGGAGCAGTGCAGGAACAAATAAGACTCAAGGCCAGAATGCTTCCAGCAATGGCCGAAACTCAAAGGACCTGATGTGGCTCTACATAGCTGGACAACATGATTTACATTGTATTTTACATTGTGTTTTATTTACTAATTACATTTTTTTATTGAAGGGCTAATATTTCTGCATCCTCCTTATTCTAAAGGGAGTTTTCATATTCTGACCATTTTCCCTTGAAGACCTCAACATCCTTTTGGGGAATGCCTTGTCCACCTTAGGGTTTTGCCACACCCCTTGCAAGACACCCTCACGATATTGAAGGAATGTGACTGGGTATGGTTCAGAAGGAGTGGGTGCACGCTTGCTGCCCCCCCCCCCCTTCTTGGCCTCCCAGACTGCATGCCTGTAAAAAAGGGTATTTTATGAATTTTACAGGGGATGCCACACAATTTGTTAGTTTTTTCTAAAAGGCTAGTGCCATTTTTAAAAATTAACAAAATGAAAACTGTACAGCCCCCCTAAAATGTCTACAACATTGGAAAGGAACCTTCGTAGAGGGGTAGAAAAGCTCTCTCCCCTCCTTGCACATCACCTGAATAGCAAGGAAGGGAGATAAATAGCTGCCATGCAGAACTATCCCTTTTCACCAGTACATATCCCCCTCTGTGCCATCCCAGAGGAGCATTTGAGACCTAAATTCCTGGAGCACCAGAAACCATTGGATCACCCTGATGTTCATTCCTTTATTTTGTTGCATCCTTCAGAGAAGCTTGTTAGTGGTATTACCCCACTATGAATGGGAATACATATATATATATAAATATACTGAGACATAGTTCTGATGGAGTCCATGGTTAGAGTGGTCTGAAGGCCAAAAGGTATAATTCTGTACTTGAAGTGTCCATCTGAGGTGGAGAAAGCTGTTCTTTTCCATGCAACCTAGGTTACAGGCATCTGCCACTGTACCTTTTTCAGTTTCAAAGCAGTGATGTTTTAGGCTGGGCCTAGTCTTTGAATGAGCTCCTCCACCCAAGGCATGGGATAATTGTCACATTTTGAAGCTTAATTAAGCTTCTTGAAACACTGCAGAACCAAAGAGTGCCATTGGGCTTGAGAGCCAACATAATCATGCTCGACCACTCACTCAATTATTGCTTTATTATTGTTGTGTCAACATCTTCTTCATCCCATCTGACTTAACATTACTATGAGCTTCAGGGATGTGGTAAGGTCTGAACCAAACCTTGACACCCAGATCTGTAATGATATCATGATATCATTATTAATAACATCAGCAAAACTGAGGAATTCAGAGAAACTCGCATTGTTCCCCTGATTAAATTCCTTCCCTTCTTGGACTTGGGCATTTAACAGCATGAGTGCAACCTTTACACCAACCCAAGGCTCAAGACTTGAAGCCACCAGGACAGCCATGTCCTTCCCTGAATTGTTCAGAGCTTCAACAAATTTATATGACAAATTGAAAAGATTCAATTTTGCCTGCTTGTTGAACTCCCTTTCCACTCTGGGAATCAGCACCGCTACTTGATCCTCCGCTTGGAAGTGCCTTGCTTTAGCTGACTTATTACAAACCTGACATTGTGTCACATAGGTAGTTTGCAAATGTTCCTTGACCAATATTTGCAATCCTTTCTTGCATTTGGGAGACATACTCTTGAATACTCTTGTGAGTGATGGACTCACTTTCTTATTCATCGTTCACTAGGTCAAGCAACACCTGATGTCTTCATCCATATAACAGTTCAGACGGTGAGAAGCCAGGAGGCCTGAAGAAAACCACTAACAGCAAACAGAATTGCTGGCCAAAAACAATCCCAATCTTTGCTACCGTTTTGTATCACTTGCTTAAGCTTAGTTTTTAAGGTTTTGTTGAAGTGTTTGACCAGGCCATCTATCTGCAGATGGTGCACAAATGTGAACAGTTATTTAAACTGAAACAGCTTGCATACATCTGCCATAACCCTCAACATGAATGGAGTGCCTTTGTTGTCTTTTTTTTTGTTTGTCTTTTCCAAAGAATTTCTTTGGAAAGCCCATCACATTGTTATTCTGGCTGCTGGGAACCCTGCCTTTTTATAGTCAAGGTCTGGCACATTACAAAGCCCTAATTACTGTCCGTTATAAGCTTCATGATGTAAGTTCAGAGGCCAGGAAAATCAATTATTGGTAGTTATTTGCTATGGCAGTGAATGGCTACATTACCTTGCCATGTTTGCAAACTGTGAAGGGGTTGGTTTCCCAGCAAAACCCAACCTTAATCCAAACCCAAAACTGATCCCTACTCTTTAATAGTATAAGAAAATTGTCATACGAATTAGTATTTTTCTAGTATCCAAATGTAGCACAATATAGTCGTTGTAACCAAAAACAAATTGTATAATTTTTGACTGATGTTTTCATAGTTTCACGAAAACAATTTATTTTATTTTAATTTTTTTAACACAGTTTATTCCTAATTTGCATTCTAATGCTCATAAATAAACAGACATAGAAGACTTATTATTTACTAAATTGTTACACCATACGATAAATTGACAGAGTAACAAAAATTTACTTTTACATATATGGAGAGTAAATGAACTATTCTCAAGTGCATAGTTTTTGTAATATAGAGCAAATATATATTTGATTAGGCATTGTTTTAACTACATTTTTACAAACTAATAATAAAATAAAGTGCCCTCTCAGTTGGTACTTGTATCAATGTTTTAAATAACAAAAAGAAATGCTCTTTTTTTTTTTTTTTTTTTTTTTAGAAGAGATTAGCATTTAATTTCAATCATCTAAACAATGATGTTCCAGTTGGTGTCTCAGAGATTGAGGATTTTATTAATATTCGAGATATGCATTTGCGTTGCCTCTGGGTGCTCTGAAAAGCCACTTAAACTGCACTTAAAGCAGCACTACAGGACCAAATTGATGTGCATCAGCCATTTACAATGAAACTTGATTATTATAAAGGCATACATATTTGCATAATTACATGCTTGATTTTTGTTATAATGCTGCTTCCACCACAAAATGTTTCTTCCAATTTCATCATAAAGCCCCATCTGCTGTACTGTTTACTGAACTACAGTAGAAAATAAGATCTGGAGAACAGCTTTAAAACAAGAACATAAAGAGAAAAATTTTAGTTGTAAAGGTGTATTTGATGAGATGAAGTACAGGACCGCCTTTTCAAATGGAAGGTATTTCCATGTTATTACATACATTACAAATCCAAAAAAAGTGGTTTATTTCCTATTCAAGGATATTGGAATGACGCATACATATCAGCCTTTTTTCCCAATATCCAAATGTGCTTTAGGAACTGATGGTATATGCTAAAACTGGCCATAGATGGATCAAAATGTATCTAGTTCAGCAGGGACCAGCAAAATTTCGATAAATCTATGGCTGATCCTATTTGAGAGCAGACGATCTACTGATCGACTTCGCGTGAATGGGCTTGCTGGAAAGCTTTAGTTTAATCAGCTCTGCAGCCTATTGATTATTGTATTCTGACAGCTGAGTAGGAGGAGTCAAGCTGATTACTCCTCTGTCAGACTACAATGACACCGCAAGAGTAAAAAAATTAACCATGTGTGGCCAATTTTAAGCACTGTTTTAAGCATTTTAGGTTTATTAAGAGTATGATCCATTGTTTCTGTGCAGCAAGACATGGGGAACAAGATAGGTTATCTGGTTGAAAGAAAACAAAAACTCTACAATTAAGTACAGTGAAATACAACTTAAAAAACCCTATCAGAATAAAATGTGTAAACTGTGATTGCTAACCTCTTCTTCTGCAAATCCTAGTAGACTGGTTTTCATGATAGTCCAATGGTTTCTATGCCTTTATGCAGAAAGTGTACCAGAAGCAATTATAGTAAGAACCCCTAGTTTATAGCATAAAATAACCATTTGTCTCAGTAACCTCAAGGGAGAATACCATGCATTTTTATTTATACAAGTACTTTGCGCAGCAACCCCCTCATAAAATCTAGCAGAAAGTTTCTGGCCCCTTTCCTTCTCTTCCTTAAGTGTGAATAGCACCTGCTGAAGGGGGCCTGCTAATGCACCACTTTCCTCCTCCTTTTATATCTCCTCCAATATCTCCATACCTTTGCTCTGATTTAAAAACTTTTTTTTATTTCTTTCCTCCTCTTTCTCCTCCCCAAAGTTGCAGAGCAGCCACTTTTTTTTTTTTTTTACAGTGCTGAACATGCACCTTCTCCCTATCCCTTCTGCACAGAGTAGCCACTTGCCTTTCTTGTTTTGCTCATATCCTCACCAATTGGCTATAAGTAGTTTAGAACAATTTTCTCAATGCTATCTCCAGATCCAATCCACAGACCTCTGCAGTGCTACTGCTGAAGCAGAAAAAAAATATTCTCCAAATCACATGTATGCCTAGTGTTTTCATGCCAGCCTTTGCCAAACATCCCATTTACTAGGGGTGTTAAAAATAATTGCTGTATTGTGATGCAGTCTTGAATGGTTCTGCAACGATGCAGAGAACGGCTGCATCGCAATTGCATGGATGACGTCATTCCGGCACGCCCTGCCTCTCCTGGGAGAGCCCTGCCAGCATACTCTAAAGTTAAAAAAATAATCAAGCCTCTTGGTTTTAAGAATTTATCCTACATTGTGTAAGTGTTAGTGTAAACCGATGCCTCTAATTACCTTATCTCCGATCTTTTATGGCCGGTCATGTGACCTCCGGCTGCTCTCCTCCTCTGATGTAAGGGCTAGAATGGGAGGAGCCTTTGATGTCAGGCAGGGAGTTCACATGACCGGCTGCTGTGCTTTCCACTCAGCCCCTCCCACGTAGCCTTTAGATTTAGCCTTTAGATTGGAGGAGGAGAGCGGCCAGAGGTCACGTGACCGGTCATAAAAAGATCTGAGAAAAGGTATTTAGAGGAATTGGTTTACACTAACACTTAAGAAGTGTAGGATGCATTCATAAAACAGAGGGGCTGGCAGTGATTTTTTCTAACTTTAGAGTACGCTGGAAGGGCTCTCCGAGGAGACGGGGGGGTCTCCTGGGAGTGTAGGGGGGCTGTGGAATGTAAAGGGGGCTGTGGAATGTGCAAGAGGGCTGTGGAATGTAAAGGGGGCTGTGCCATTTAGTATTTACTGTTCTAAATAAATACTGTTGTTGTCTGCTGTGTTCAGACTTTGCTACATGCAAGGAGTGTCCTTGCAGAGCAGATAAAATAATAAAAACTAAGTTCTTCTGACTGCTTGAATTTTTTATGAAAAGCATGGGCAGTAATCGTGATGCATCATGATGCATTGCGGAATCAAATCAAATCGTTGACAGGTAAATCGTAATTGAATCATGAGACCAGTGAAGATATGCACCTCTTTGTGTACTGTGCTACACACCACAATGTCAGGTACTCAGCTTCCATTATTCTACCCAGAAGACCATACACCAGCCACCATTATTTTGCCAACCCTGCACTCCCATCAGCAGTGAAGTGCCATGAGACAGCAGGATGCAGAGGAGGAACATAAAAAGAAGCATTGGGGTGCTAGTGGTGAGAAGTTGGGGTTGATGTTCTGGCAGTAGGGAGGAGTTTTGGGGTGCTAGTAGTGAGGAGAACGGTTAGAGTACTGGGGGAGGAGGAGTGTTGGGGTGCTGGTAGAGAGGAGGAGGAAGATGTTGGGTGCTGGCAGTGAGGAGGAGGAAGATGTTGGGAGCTGGCAGTAAGAAGTAGAAGGAGGGTAAGGGTACTGGTGGGGGTGAGGAGGAGTGTAGGTGCTGGTAGTAAGGACAAGGAGATTTGGAATGCCGATGATGAAGAGGAGGAAATTGGTAAAAGGCTTCAAAGGGGATGTTTCACCTCTCCTCGACAAATATGGGAAAATGTTAGGAATCTAGTGCCATCATTCCAGTGGGAGCCCATCATGCAACTTTTTTGCCACATTTCCTCAAAATGCAATGATCCCCCACACTGTAAGTAAAGCTGCAAGTGAAACACTTATGCCCCGTACACACGGTCGGACATTGATCGGACATTCCGACAACAAAATCCTAGGATTTTTTCAGACGGATGTTGGCTCAAACTTGTTTTGCGTACACACGGTTGCACAAACTTGTCGGAATTTCCGATCGCCAACAATGCGGTGACGTCAACCACGTACGACGAGACTAGAAAAGGCCAGTTCAGAGCCAAGCGCGTCACCCTTTGGGCTCCTTTTGCTAATCTCGTGTTAGGTGACAGACTCGTGGCTTTCAGATCGTTTTCTGCGGTTCAGTTTGTGCTTGTGGGTTTGTATCTGCTCTTCAGTGCGTGCAAGCAAGCTACGCGTGACTTTGTCATTGTGTTCTTGTTCGTTCGTTACTGTTTTTCAGGATGCTCTTCACAGGCCTTGCTGTTCTTCAGTGTGTTCTGTTACTTTGTTCTGAGCAGCCGACCGTTTTCTAGCCATGTTGCGTATACGTACTCCTCGTAGAGTTCGTGCTGTGCGGGGGCTTGGTGTTGGGGTCCTGACCTTGACACAAGTCCAGTCCATAAACAGGGTGGGGGGGAGTTCATGGACCAAGAATTGGTTGCTTCAGCGTGACCAGTTCTCTCATATGTCTTTGCTCCGTGAGATCCGTGAGAATAATCCTGATGATTTCAGGAACTTTCTCAGGATGACGGACCCCGTATTTCACTGTTTGTTGGCTTCGCTGACCCCCTATATCAGCAGGCAGGATACCTGCATGAGGCAAGCCATCACTCCGGAGCAGAGGCTCGTCTCTACCCTGTGGTACTTACCCATACAGGTCCTGCAGAAGGAGTATATTAAGGTACGATTTTTATCCTTTAATATCACATTTTATTGTATTGAATGTTTGCTAATATATTGTATTTCTTTCCTCATTCCCTAATTACCATGATTGGAATATGCTGTGAATGTCCCCTTTGTCCACATTCATGCTGGAATTTTATGTAATTTTTCTTTTAGTCCTTCATACATATTTGCCTTCACTTACCTCCCCAGCATGCTCTCCTGGCCCTATATTCACCTCATGTAGTCACTTAACAATGTATTTTATCAGCTCCATAGTAGTGCTTTACCCCAAACACCCCCTAAAATGTTTTTAAATGTGATTTGTGCTTCAGGCAGAGTGCCAGAGGCTTTTTTTTGTAGTGTCCCCAAATCATTTTTATTAACCCTCCCTCCCCCCAACTGCTAAGTCAGCTGATACCAATTTTCTATCTATCCTCAATCATCTATCTGCTGACTTTGCCAAACCCAAACACACTATACCCATCTCTTTTGTGGTCAGATGTATGGATGAATTCCCCAAAGCATGTAGTGCAAGGGCCTGCCTGTATACTTTTAAATGGTACTGTTTAAAGTTTTTGTATCCTATTATTATCTTGATAGGTAATAGCAGAATGTCCAAATGTGCTCAAATGTGTACAGTGTGTATTTATATCTTTGTATTATGACACTTCTTACCTGTCCAGTGGGCTGCCAATAGTGTAACTAAGGAGGGGCTGTTCCAAGTAATACCCTGTATTTAGGCATTCATCTCTCAATGAAGTGAAGATGGTTACCTGTCCAAGATCCCCCCCCCCCCTATAATGTTAGAAATGGCCCATGAGAGGGGGGGAGGGGGAATATGATAGGTGTACCTTATACTTTGGTGTTGTAAAATTCCCCTTAATAAATGTTATCTGGATGTTGGCCAAGAATGTTTGTGTCTAATCTGCTTTCCATGTTTATGTGCAAAAATACTAAGTTTTTTTTGTTTTCCTCAACAGTTTTCTTCACTGTGACTGTGGCCTCCCACTTTGCCCAGCGGTGGGACTTTCCTAACTGCGGAGGGGCAATTGATGGGAAACACGTCCACATCATCCCACCACCCAACTCCGGGTCGTACTATTATAATTACAAGGGGTTCAATAGTATTGTGATGTTGGCGGTGGTGTCGGCTAATTACGACTTCCTGTATGTGGACGTGGGGAAGAATGGCCGGATGTCCGATGGTGGAGTCATCGCCCAGACGGAGTTTTACAGGCGTCTCCAGAATGGCAGCTTGGACTTGCCACCTCCAGAAGACAATGTGGAAGGACTCCCATTCGTCTTCATTGCGGATGAAGCATTTGCGCTGGGGGACCATCTTATGCGGCCATTCCCGATGAGGACCCTCACCCCGGAACAGAGGGTTTTTAATTACTGGCTGGCCAGAGCCAGAAGAGTGGTGGAGAACACATTTGGAATCATGGCCAGCCAGTTCCGCCTAATTCTGACACCCATCCATATGGCGGAGTATAAACTTAATCATATAATCCTGGCGTGCTGTGTTCTACATAACTTTTTACGCCAACATTCTGCCAACTATGCTGGCTCAGTTGGGCCTGAGGCCAGAATTCTAAATGAAACAACCCTGACAGTGCTTGAAAGTGATGTCCGGTTAAGATACCTTGAGTTCTTTGCGGGTAGGGGGGCCATCATTATGCCAGACAATTTGTGAAGCCTTTATCAAATAAAAACAAAAAAAAAAAAATGTTTGGTGACATTTACTGCTTGTGTTTGTTTTAGCTGACCCTGACAGCAATGTGGGGAGTCCTGAAAATGGCGTGATTGTGTAACCTTATACAAAGCATTGTTGGGTGTTATTTACTAAAGGCAAAAACACTTTGCACACTACAAGTGCACTTGAAACTGCACTGAAACTGCACTTGTAGTGCAAAGAGGATTTGCCCTTAGGAAATCACCCCCATTTTTCACAGAAAGCAGCAATTACATCACTACAAAAGTGTTGTAGCGTTGAGACAATTATCCACACATTCTTGATTAACAATCTTTTTAATGCCTGCACAATCACATGTGCATTTAGAAAAGGTTTTTAAAACAAACCAACATGTTTGTTGTATAACAATTTTTGGGGTGGCATTAGAAAAAGTAGAAATGTCCATTTAAGATAAAACAGGCATGTTTCAAACCAACAAGAAAGACACAAATCTTGAACTTACAAAGTTCACATTTGGTAGAACTTGAAGGCAATATCAGACATGAGTATTTAGGAACTGTGTTTGATATTGCATTCAGATGGGGTGAAGTCACCCCAGGAAAAGCCAAATTTGGAAGATGCACACAAATTTGCCAATGTCAACATGTGCTAGCTGCCATCACGAGGGATCAAGGGACGTGTTTTGGGGGAGAAACCCCTTCCTCTCAGCTACTTTATTATTGAGGAAGGGGTTGCACCCCCAAAACGCATCCATTGATCTCCCGTGATGGCAGATAGCACATGTTGACACACTGTGTGCATCCTCCAAATTTGGCTTTTCTAAAAATCGCTAAAACCTTTTTAACATTGTAGCACACAAAAAAACAAAGGGATTTGGAGGGGTTTTAAACTTGCCCCAAAACATCAATGATGTTTTTATTTTTTTGAATAACATCATTGATTTTTTTCTTGAGGTTTTCCAATTCTAAATTACACCCCATGATCCCCCCGATCAGGATCTGGGCACTTTCTGATGTGAAAGGATCTGGATCCACAACATCACGATCACCTACAAAGAGAGAAACCAAACAAAAACAGGTATCAAAAATATGCCGGCATCCATCTCTTACCTGAGCCTGTGGTCGCAGACACTCACCTGTTGTGGTGACAATTTCCACCACATCTTCTTCCTCCTCCTGCTCTGCTTGGGTTGGGGGTATTTCCCCTTCTTCCAGAGGTGGGGGGTCTGTGGCCTCCTCGGATGAGGGGTGTCCTCCGAGTCTTTTCTTCCCTATGTAAAACAAAAATGGTATACTTAGCACACAGGTATTTGATGGCAGAACTATAAATAGGAAACATTACTTGGAAGTGGGGTACAATTGTCTGTTTTGGCAGAGTTCCAAAATGTAGAATTCTCAGTGTCCTTTGTCAAGCTGCAATACTTTACCTGTTTGGTACAAGCTTCACAGATGGAGTCACCCCTATAGTATACACTGGAGCACCTGTGTGGCCCCCCTAATAAAAACGGTGTTCTGGGGTCCCACACTAGTGCTCCAGTGTCCAGATGTGAAAACAGCTGCTCAGTGTCCTCTCCTTACACAGAATCTAGTTTGCATTTCATTCTAGTAACAAACACATCTACACAACCAAATTAGTTTCATACAAGTAGGGCGTAACAAATGTGGCCAAATGCATATGGCCAAAACAATGGTGTTTTATAGGCCGAAAGAAAAATGTTTGATACAAACGAATAATGTGCCCATGAACATGAAAGTTGCCATTTTAAAATGTACACTTTTAAGAAAAGCACATGGAGCAGCACGAACGTAATAAACACAAAAAGAATAGGAACACAGGACAACTACTTACTTTTTTGCAGTACTCTCCGGATCTTTCTGTACTGCTCGTGTTCTCGTAATTTGAGGTCCGATCACCGCTTCCTGAGCTGATCTTTCGATCGTCGTACCCCGAAATTCCGGTGCAGACTTTTGACCACTTTCTCCATGATCTTGGCCTTTCTGACATTGAGGTTGGGGTAAGGTCCATACTTCCCGTCATAGTCGGCCTTCTTCAGGATGTCCACCATCTCCAACATCTCCCCAAAGGACATATTTGAGGCCTTAAATCTCCTTCTGGATCGGGACGTATCCGGATCCGGGCTTTCCTCCTCCTCCTCGTTCCTGTAATTAGCACGCACCTGCTGTGTCTCCGCCATGTGCTCTTCCCCCACTGTGCAGAACAAAAAGGGACAGGGAATAGACTAGAAAGAACGTCAGGGGCGGGCGGAGTTACACGCATGCGCAGTGCGTATAACGCGTAACACGCGTGCGTATTACGTACGATCTGTGAGCGGAGGAAGGAGCATCGGAGGCGCCGAACGTGATAACGAAGATAAGATCTAAACTTGGGCCTATACTGCTTCGAAATTGAAGCCTATATTGTAACAAGATTAGGAGAGTTTGGCCTGACCTTGGGGTTTGTCTTGTGTTGTGTCTGGCAGAGAAAATGGATGGCTTCAATGACCACAACTTCCTCCCCCTGTTCATAGACAAGTACAGGGAGCTGCCCTGTCTGTGGCAGGTGAGACATCCCCATTATAATAATAAAAAAAAGAGGCAGGCAGTGCTGGAGAAACTGCTGGAGTTGGTGAAGCCGGTGGTCCCCACAGCAACCATCCCTTATTTAAAAACCAAAATTGGTGGCCTGAGGAGCACTTATCTTAGGGAGCGCAAGAAGGTCACGGATTCCCAGAGATCCAGAGTTGGAGCAGATGACATTTATGTCCCCAGGCTGTGGTACTATGAGAGACTGCGATTTCTGTCAGACCACACTGAAGTCAGGGAATCCCTCTCTACTCTTCCTTCCACTCTTCCTTCCACCCCAGCTGAGGCTTCCGATGTCCAACCTGGGCCTTCCAGCCAGGAAGAAGTGGAGGAGCCCAGCTGGAGTCAGGTATAGCATTCTTCTACAGATTTCTTGTCAATAAAGAAATGATCTTTACTAGATGTTATTATTGATCACTAATTGCTGATTGAAAAAAGTGTTTGACATATCAATAGACAGTAGTGGGCACCCAAAATTGGGACAAGAATGAAAAATGCTGGGCTCAGAATGATAGTCTATTATATGTGTTCACATTCAATTTGCAACAGTCAGGAGGTGAAAATTGTGTGTGAATGATGACTAAAAAACTAAAACTATGTCCCTTTTTCATACACAGGAAGACCTCAGCCAGGAGGAGGCTGTGGAATGTGGCAGCCAGGAGGAGGTGGGGGTTAGTGGCAGCCAGGAGGAGGTGGGGCTAAGTGTCAGCCAGGAGAAGCCTGGGACCAGTCGCAGCCTGACAGAATCGCAGGTTCCTCCCCTCCGCCTTCCATACAAAAGACCCAGGAAGGGGAGTCACGTTCAGGATTCTGCACTCAGGCTTATTCAGGAGGCTTCTGCGTCCCTCAGAGCCTTACCCACTCCTGAAGAGGCCTTTGCCTGCATGGCTGCCACAAAACTGCAGGACATGCAGGAGGGTCAACGCCTCATGTGTGAGCAACTTATTTATAAAGTCCTAACTAAGGGGGTGAGTGGCGAAATCACACCTAAGACCGACGTGATTGAGTTGGACCATCCTCCTCCTCCTGCTGCCACAACTCCACCACCAGAGCCACAGCGTGGAAGGAAGCATGGAAGGAAGACCAGAGAGTGATGACCCTGGGTTCAGTCTGGTCTGGCAAAAGATGCAGTCTCTTGTATGACCACAGCCTGGGGACACAGATGTCATCTGCTGCTTTCCGGATCTCTGGGACTTCTGGACCAGACTGCACTCGAAAATACTTGATGTGTGCCCTGGGGGTCCAAGGCTTCACCCATTTCTGCTGTTTCTCCAGCGTTGCCTCCCTCTTTGTTTAGTTGTGAGCCCTTAACAAATGTTTTTTTGGGGGAAAATTATACTCTCCTATGTGTGTTTTCATACAAAAAGGACAGTTTGTTTGTGAGGATTCAGGTACATTTCGAAAGTACAATGTGAAATTAACAAGAGACAACAACACCAAACAATCTCGTACAGATTAAATAGAACAACATATCAATGGTGTTGTGGTAACTTGACACACAAAATACACACAAAAATATTCTGGAGTAAAAATAAAAATACAATAAAACAAAGATCAGCCTTGAAAAAAAGACAAACCAAAAAAAAATAATCTGCCTTAAAACCAAAAAAAAAAAATTCAACACAAAAATAATGTTGTCAGATGTGACAAATCAAAATATATTGAGGGAATCCCGATAAATAGTAAAGAAATAAGTTTGTGAGAAGTCTGTGTGAATATGAACAGCAAAACGACTTCATTCTTCTCCCATTATAAAGAAGAAGAGAGTGCGCTGTATTAAACCATTTTTAACATTGCAGCGTGACGAAAGTGCTGTATCCATTCCGAACGCTAATTTTACCCGACCGAGCTGTTCCGTCTCGGAATTTCTTCTGAACATGCGTGGCACTTTGTGCGTCGGAACAGGCCACACACGGTCGGAATTGATGCAATCGGATTTTGTTGTAGGAAAATTTTATAGTCTGCTCTCAAACTTTGTGTGTTGTAAAATCCGATGGAAAATGTCCGATGGAGCCCACACACGGTCGTAATGTCCAACAACACGCTCCGATTGGACATTTTTCATCGAAAAATCCGACCGTGTGTACGGGGCAATAGAGGTTAATTTACTGAAGGCAAATATACTGTGCACAACAAGCTTAGCGAATTAGGGGGGCTCTGTTGATTTCTATCATTTAATCATGTAAAAGCAAGAATGCTGTTTTTATTTTCCTTGCATGTGATTGAGTATTCTTTGCAAAGTGAAGCTTTACCTCATTTACTAAGCTTTGGCGCAAGTGCACTTCAAGCGCAATATATTTGCCTTTAGTAACCCCATAGTGTCATACGCTACCCCATGAGGTCAGTCATGTCTAAAATAACAGACAAAGGTTCTGCACATGGAAGTAGTAGACATTGTGTTTTTTTAACCACTTCAGCCCCGGAAGAATTTACACCTTCCTGACCAGAGCACTTTTTGCGATATAACACTGCGTCACTTCAACTGACAATTGCGTGGTCGTGTGACGTTGCACCCAAGCAAAGTTGATGTCCTTTTTTTCCCCACAAATAGAGCTTTCTTTTGGTGGTATTTGATCACCTCTGCGTTTTTTATTTTTTGCGCTATAAGTAAAAAAATGCGTAAATTTTGAATAAAGCAATATTTTTTACTTTTTTGCAATAATAAATATCCCCAAAAAATATATAAAAAAAAAATTCTTTCTCAGTTTAGGCCGATATGTATTCTAAAAAAAATCAAAATAAGTGTATATTGATTGGTTTTAGCAAAAGTTATAGCGTCTACAAAATAGGGGATAGGTTTATGGCATTTTTATTATTAATTTTTTTTTTTTAGTAATAACGGCCATCTATGATTTTTTTAGTGACTGCAACATTATGGTGGACACATCAGACACTTTTGACACTATTTTGGGACCATTGCCATTTATACAGTGTTCAGTGCTATAAAAATGCACTGATTACTGTATAAATGACACTGGTAGGGAAGGGGTTAAACACTAGGGGGCGATCAAAGGGTTAAGTGTGTTCTAGGGAGTGATTCTAACTGTGGGGGGGGGATGGGCTACCACTGACATGACAGTGATCACTGCTCCTGATGACAGGGAGCAGTAGATCCATGTTATGTCACTAGGCAGAACAGGGAAATGCCTTGTTTACATCTCCCCGTTCTGCCGCTCTGCAACACGATTGTGGGACACCAGCGGACATCGAGTCCGCGGGACCCACGGGCACGATCACGGAGTATACGTCAGGTGCACGCACGCCCACAATGCCACGTTTTAAAGGGGACGTACAGGTACGCCCATTTGTGCTGCCGTGCAATTGTGTCGACATATATCGTCATGCACTGGTCGGCAAGCATTAAAACAATATTTTGTTTGTATGGATGTAATTTTTATAATGATCATTCATCAAATAAGGGCAGGGATGGCAATGCAAATTTGATACTACATTTATAAAAACAAGAAGTTCTGGGCCTAAATCCCACCTTGTCCCCATACAAGAAGTAAATATGGGTCCCTTGAATAATATGTCACAAACAAACAAAAGATTTCTTAGCATGCTTATCAGCCAGACTGCAAAACAACTAAATTGACCGTGTCTAACAGTTTTTTTGTTAAAAACAGAGGGTTTTGCTTGCACACATTTGCAAATATGTATAAGCTGCAGTGCCCACGTCAAGCCTCCTTTGTATACTGCAGTCCCAATTCCATAATTTTCAGAGTCTCCTAAATGGAGCACATATAGGGGGCTGCACATACAGGGGTTCTTCCAAAGAAGTGGGGTTCTTTAAATAAGTGGCACTTCTGCTCTTGCACCATCCATCTGAACATCTTCTTCTCTCTTCACAGGTAAACCTGCGTTTATACCTCCACATACCTTAAAACTGAATATTGCCTGACTGCACAAATGCTTATTTGGTAAATCTGTTTGTCACCACTGTTTCAACTCCATCTGTAGCCATGCTCACATTATTTCAATGTTTATTTAGCCATTAAGTCTTACCTAAATTATGGGTTCCCTTATCTTTACAATTTTGGCCTTTTAGTCCCCTTGCAGTTTGATTGTGGTGTGAAAGTTATGCCCTGTTAGCTGTGTTGCTAATATGCCCTCCTAATTGATTAATTGCCAGATTCAACCCACACCCAACACACAGTACAAAAACAAGGCCTTCCTTACGGGGGAACACATACAGGGGGCTGCACATACAGGGGTTCTTCCAAAGAAGTGGGGTTCTTTAAATAAGTGGCACTTCTGCTCTTGCACTTCAGCGAGTTGCACAAAGCTAACTATAAAAGACTGTAGGTGACCCCATTTCCTAATTTTATCATCTTCCTCTCTGAAACATGCACTCTTTACCTCTCCTCCTTTTCACAATTGCTGCCTCTCTCCTCACCTCCTACCTCTCCTCTCTTTTCTACATCCCTCTGCTCCACCCCACAATCTGTACATATCACCCTCACTTCTCCCCTCCCCCTATTACTGCACTCATCACCTCTTTCTAACTCTAAGCCCACTTGCTAACATACCCCCCCAGGATACTGAAGCTTGCCCCCTCATACAAAACATATTCTCATATTACATCCCTCACTCTTCTGCTTCTAATCGCTGGAGATATTTCCCCAAACCCTGGGTCCCCTTTATTTAACTGTGCCCAACACACCCATCACCCTACACCCTCTGGCAGTAGTCGCAATCTACACAATTTAGTCTCTTTTCCTCTTCTTGCCAACACCAGCCTCCCTCTCTCCTGCGCCCTCTGGAACGCCCGCTCTGTCTTCAATAAACTCACTTCTGTTCATGACCTCTTTGTCACTAATTCCTTTAATCTACTTGCTCTCACAGAAACCTGGCTCCACGAATATGACACCCCTTCTCCTGCTTCCCTCTCCCAGGGTGGCCTCCACTGGACTCACTCCCCCAGGCCTAATGGATGCAAGGGAGGTGGAGTGGGATTCCTCCTATCCCCCCAGAGCACCTTCCAGGTTATTTACCCTCCTCCCTCTTTTTCACTCTCATCATTCGTAGCCCACTGTATACGTCTATTCTCTCCTACTTCCCTAAGAATTGATGTGATCTACCGGCCCCCCTGGACCATTATCGACTTTCCTTGATGAGTTTTCTGCCTGGCTACCCTACTTTCTCTCTTCGGATATTCCCACAATCCTTCTCGGTGATTTCAACATCCCTGCTAATACAAACACGCCTGCTACTGCTAAGCTTAGTCTAACCTCTTCATTTGACCTGAAGCAATGGGTACAGGCTTCTACTCACTCTGATGGCAACACCCTTGACCTTGTATTCTCTTACCTATGCACTCCATGCAACTTCTCAAACAATCCTTTTCCTCTCTCCGACCACCACCTTATTAGTTTCTCTCTCCCTCTGTCTTCCACCACCTTTCCCTCCAATCGCCTAACCATCACCCGTAGAAACTTTCACAACTTCAACTCCTCTCTCCTCTATTCTGCTACCGACCACCTCTATGACAAATTCTCTCCCCTGTCCTGCCCCAACCAAGCCATGCCCATCTACAATAAATCTCTGTCCTCCACCCTGGACAAGCTCGCTCCCCTCACTACACACAGAATCAGGCCTCGACCCCTACAACCCTGGCAAACAGATGACACTAAAATTCTCAAAAAACGTAGTCGCGCTCTTGAGCGTCTGTGGCACAAGACTAAGTCTCTCAAAGACTTCAACCAATACAAATCTGTCCTCCAAAAATACTATTCTTTCCTCCACACTGCCAAGCAAACCTATTTTACAACTCTTATTAACACCTTCTCATCCAATCCCCGTAAACTCTTCTCTACCTTCAACTCTCTACTTTGTCCTCCACCGCCTCCCCCCACTGACTTACTCACTGCCCAGGAAATCGCTAATCACTTCAAAAACAAGATTGATACAATCCGTGATGAAATCTCCACTCTACAGGTATCTCCCCCAGCTAAAACCCCATGTCAACAGATACAACTGACACTCCCCCTATTCAAATCTGCTACTCCAGACGAAGTTGCTAAATTCCTTTCTATCTCCCACCTAACCACCTGTCCCCTGGACCCTATTCCCTCTCAAATGCTACGGTCACCCTCTGACCCCATCCTACATTCTCTAACCCTCATCTTCAATCTCTCCCTCACCTCTGGCGTCTTCCCTGATGCTCTAAAACATGCACTGGTCACTCCCATACTCAAAAAGCCGTCCTTGGACCCTACCAATCTTAACAACCTACGCCCTATCTTCTTGCTCCCCTTTTCCTCTAAACTCCTTGAACGCCTGGTTTACAACCAACTGAGTGACACCTCATTAAAAACAACCTTCTTGATCCCCTTCAATCTGGATTTCGCCCTCAACACTCCACAGAAACTGCTCTTTTAAAACTCACAAATGACCTACTAACTGCAAAAACCAACGGACACTATTCTGTACTCCTACTTCTGGATCTTTCAGCTGCCTTTGACACGATTGACCACCCCCTCCTCCTCGAAAAACTTTACTCCCTCGGTCTCCCTGACTGTGCTCTTCAGTGGCTCTCATCCTATCTATCCCAACGCACCTTCAGTGTCACTTACAATTCTACTTCCTCCACTCCTCTTCCCTTCTCTATCGAGGTCCCCCAAGGTGCTGTTCTTGGACCTCTTTTATTTTCAATCTACACCTCTTTCCTGGGTCAGCTGGTAGCCTCTCACGGCTTTCAATATCATTTCTATGCTAATGACACACAAATCTATCTGTCCACCCCTCAACTCACTCCATCAGTCTCCTCATGCATCACTAACTTACTAACTGACATATCTGTATGGATGTCACACCACTTCCTCAAACTCAACTTGTCCAAAACCGAGCTTATAATATTTCCTCCCCCACGTGTCTCTTCCCCTGACTTCTCTGTGAAGAGCAATGGCAAAACCATCCACCCGTCCCCACATGTCAGGGTGCTAGGTGTTATCCTAGATTCTGAACTCTCCTTTCAGCCCCACATCCAATCACTTTCCAAAGCTTGCTGCCTCAACCTCCGCAACATCTCTAAACTATGTCCCTTTCTAACCAGTGAAACCACAAAGCTCCTGATTCACTCCCTGGTTATCTCTCGCCTTGACTACTGCAACTCACTCCTCATTGGCTTACCTTTAAATAGACTATCCGCCCTTCAGTCCATCATGAATGTGGCTGCCAGACTCATCCACCTTACAAATCGCTCAGTGTCTGCTACCCCTCTCTGCCAATCCCTTCATTGACTACCACTCGCCCAACGAATTAAATTCAAAATACTAACAATAAGTTACAAAGCCATCCACAACTGTGCCCCCAGCTACATCACTAACCTAGTCTCAAAATACCAACCTAAACGCCATCTCCTTTCCTCCCAAGATCTCCTGCTCTCTAGCTCCCTCATCACCTCCTCCCATATCCGCCTCCAGGACTTCTCCCGAGCCTCGCCCATCCTCTGGAATTCCCTACCCCAATCTGTCAGACTGTCTCCAAATTTATCCACTTTTAGGCGATCCCTGAAAACTTTCCTCTTCAGAGAAGCCTATCCTGCCTCCATCTAACAACTGCACTATTTTCTCCATTAGCTCATCCCCCACAGCTATTACCCTTTTGTATAACTTGACCCTCCCTCCTAGATTGTAAGCTCTAATGAGCAGGGCCCTCTGATTCCTCCTGTATTGAATTGTATTGTACTTGTCTGCCCTAATGTTGTAAAACGCTGCGTAAACTGTCAGCGCTATATAAATCCTGTATTATAATAATAATAATAATAATATAGTCATGGATAGATTAAGTTGTGGTGTGCCTGAAAAAGAAAAGATTCATCATGAAGATTCGACGAAGCAGACGCCGCGAGCGGACATTTATAGTCAAATTCTCCGCCCATAGGCTATAGAAGAATTCTAATGTTGGTTGACTAGTAATAATAATTAATAAATATAATTATTAATAGTGTCATACAACATTAGAATTCTACTATAGCTTGTAGGCGGAACATTCGACCGGAAATGTATGATTGCGGCATCGTACAGTTTAGCTGCTCCGTCGAATCTTCCTAGAACATTCGACAGACACCATAAGCCTTCAATGACAGATTCAACCTTAATTATTTCAAATTTTCGGACGAATGCATTTTTTAATGAAATGAAATAAATAAAAACAAATTTCGGGAGTAACTAAATACATTTATTTTTCGGACGAAAACAAAATTTCCAAAACAAAATATTTCAGTGTGCACATGTCTAGGGGGTGCCAGCTGTCCCTTCCTCCCCCTTCTTTCTTCCTTCACATCTCGTTATCCTCAGCTTTTCTACTTTTCATTTCTTCCTCCTTTCTTTTCCTTTTTATTTTCTTTCCCATGCCTCCTTTTATTCCCCACCCCTTTTTCTTCCCCTCTTCTTTTTCTCCTCCCTCTTTCTACTTTATTTGCTTCCATAGTACAGATACACTATTTTCCTTTGTGTTCACCAAATGATATTGTAAAACCGTAATGCTGCGTACACACAATGGCACATTCCGACAACAAAATCTATGTTTTCTTTCCAACTAATGTTGGCTCAAACTTGTCTTGCATACACACGGATACACAAATCTTGTCAGAAATTCCGAACGTCAAGAACGCGGTGACATACAACACATACAACAAGCCAAGAAAAATGAACTTCAATAACCAGTGCGGCTCTTCTGCTTGATTCTGAGCATGCGTGGATCCAGATCCCAAATTTTGTTTGTCGGAATTTCCGACGGAAAATGTCCGATGGAGCCTACACATGGTCGGAATTTCTGACAACAAGCTCCCATCGAACATTTCCCATCGGAAAATCCGACCGTGTGTACGCTGCATAATAGTAATGGCACTAGCAAAATCTGATTTGTTATTCCCTAACCCTTATGCCGTGTACAGATGATCGGACATTCCAACAACCAAACCGTGGATTTTTTTCCGACGGATGTTCGCTCAACCTTGTCTTGCATACACACAGTCGCACAAATGTTATCGGAAATTCCAATCACCAAGAACGCGCTGACGTACAACACGTACGACAGCACTATGAAAAGGAAGTTCAATACCAAGTGTGCCACCCTTTGGGCTCCTTCTGCTAATCTCGTGTTAGTAGAAGTTTGGTGAGAGGCGATTCGCACTTTTCAGCCTCATGCTTTTAAGTTTGTTACTGCTCTTCAGTTTGTGCTTGTGGGTTCGTATTTCAGTGCGTGTTGTCAGTTCGTATCTGTTTTTCAGTGCGTTCTTGTTCACTCGTTTCTGATTTTCAGCTTGCTCTTCTCAGGCCTTTCTGATTTTCAGTGCGTTCTGTTAGTTCGTTCTGACCAGCTGACCATTTTGAAGCCATGTTGTGGGTACGCACTCGTTGTAGAGTTTGTACTGTGCAGGGGCTTGGTGTTGGGGTTCTTACTTTGACCCAAGCCCAGTCCATGAACAGGGGGAGTTGATGGATGAAGAATTGGTTGCTCCAGCGTGACAAATTCTTGCACATGCCTTTGTTGCAGGAGATCCAGGAGAATAATCCTGATGATTTCAGGAATTATCTCCAGGTGACGGACTCCGTTTTTCACCATCTATTGGCTTTGCTGTCCCCTTATATTACCAAGTAGGACACCTGCATGTGGCAAGCCATCACTCCCGAGCAGAGGCTTGTCGCCACCTTGCGGTACTTGGCGACGGGGAGAAGTCTGCAGGACATCAAATTCTTGACAGGCATCTCCCCCCAGGCGCTGGGGATCATTATTCCAGAGACCCGTTCTGCTATCATTCTGGTCCTGCAGAAGGACTATATTAGGGTAAGTTTTATCCTTTAACATCACATTATATGTATTTAATGTTTGCTAATGTATTGTATTTATTTCATTATTCCATAATTACCATGATTGTAATATGCTGTGAATGTCAACTTTGTCCTCATGCATGCTGTATGCATTCAGCTCTCAATGAAGTGGAGAGGGTTACCTGTCCAAAACATCTCCCCCCCTAAAATTTTTACAATGGGAGGGTGTGAGGAATCTGATAAGTGGACCGTCTACTTTTGTCTTTAACCACTTCAGCTCCGGAAGGATTTACCCCCTTCCTGACCAGAGCACTTTTTACAATTTGGCACTGCGTCGCTTTAACTGCTAATTGCGCAGTCATGCAATGCTGTACCCAAACAAAATTTGTGTCCTTTTCTTCCCACAGATAGAGCTTTGATGGTATTTGATTACCTCTGCGGTTTTTATTTTTTGCGCTATAAACGGAAAAAGACTGAAAATTTTGAAAAAAAATGATATTTTCTATTTTTGTTATAAAAAAATCCAATAAACTCAATTGTATTCATACATTTAGGCCAAAATGTATTCGGCCACATGTCTTTGGTAAAAAAAATGTCAATAAGCGTATATTTATTGGTTTGCGCAAAAGTTATAGCGTCTACAAACTAGGGTACATTTTCTGGAATTTACACAGCTTTTAGTTTATGACTGCCTACAGTATGTCATTTCTTGAGGTGCTAAAATGGCAGGGAAGTACGAACCCCCCCCCCCCAATGACCCCATTTTGGAAAGTAGACACCCCAAGGAAATTGCTGAGAGGCATGTTGGGCCCATTGAATATTAATTTTTTTGTCCCAAGCGATTGAATAATGACAAAAAAAAGAAATTTACAAAAAGTTGTCACTAAATGATATATTGCTCACACAGGCCATGGGCATATGTGGAATTGCACCCCAAAATACATTCAGCTGCTTCTCCTGAGTATGGGGATACCACATGTGTGGGACTTTTTGGGAGCCTAGCCGCGTACGGGGCCCCGAAAACCAAGCACCGCCTTCAGGATTCCTAAGGGCATAAATTTTTGATTTCACTCCTCACTACCTATCACAGTTTTGAAGGCCATAAAATTCCAAGATGGCACAAACCCCCCCAAATGACCCCATTTTGGAAAGTAGACACCCCATGCTATTTGCTGAGAGGCATGTTGAGTCCATGGAATATTTTATATTTTGACACAAGTTGCGGGAAAATTACAAACTTTTTTTTTTTTTTTGCACAAAGTTGTCACTAAATTATATATTGCTCAAACATGCCATGGGCATATGTGGAATTACACCCCAAAATACATTCTGCTGCTTCTCCTGAGTATGAGGATACCACATGTGTGGCACTTTTTGGGAGCCTAGCCGCGTACAGGGCCCCGAAACCAAGCACCGCCTTTCGGATTTCTAAGGGCGTAAATTTTTGATTTCACTCCTCACTACCTATCACAGTTTTGAAGGCCATAAAATGCCAAGATGGCACAACCCCCCCAAATGACCCCATTTTGCAAAGTAGACGCCCCAAGCTATTTGCTGAGAGGCATGTTGAGTCCATAGAATAATTTATATTTTGCCACAAGTTGCGGGAAAAAGACAAACTTTTTTTTTTTGCATAAAGTTGTCACTAAATGACATATTGTTCACACAGGCCATGGGCATATGTGGAATTGCACCCCAAAATACATTCTGCTGATTCTCCTGAGTATGGGGATACCACATGTGTGGGACTTTTTGGGAGCCTAGCTGCGTACGGGGCCCCGAAAACCAAGCACTGCGTTCAGGATTTCTAAGGGCGTAAAGTTTTGATTTCACTCCTCACTACCTATCACAGTTTTGAAGTCCATAAAATGCCCAGATGGCACAACCCCCCCCCCCCAAATGACCACATTTTGGAAAGTAGACACCCCAAGCTATTTGCTGAGAGGCATGTTGAGTCCATGGAATATTTTATATTTTGACACAAGTTGCGGGAAAGTGACAAATTTTGTATTTTTTGCACAAAGTTGTCACTAAATGATATATTGCTCAAACATGCCATGGGCATATGTGGAATTACACCCCAAAATACATTCTGCTGCTTCTCCTGAGTATAGGGATACCACATGTGTGGGACTTTTTGGGAGCTTAGCTGCATACGGGGCCCCGAAAACCAATCACCGCCTTCAGGATTTCTAAGGGTGTAAATTTTTGATTCACTCCTCACTACCTATCACAGTTTCGAAGGCCATAAAATGCCAAGATAGCACAAACTCCCCCCAAATGACCCCATTTTGGAAAGTAGACACCCCAAGCTATTTGCTGAGAGGCATGCTGAGTATTTTGCATCTCTCATTTGTTTTTGAAAATGAAGAAAGACAAGAAAAAAAAAATTTTTTTTCTTTTTTCAATTTTCAATTTTTGACAAAAAGTGAGGTCTACAAAATACTCACTATACCTCTCAGCAAATAGCTTGGGGTGTCTACTTTCCAAAATAGGGTCATTTGGGGGGTTTTGTGCCACCTGGCATTCCATGGCCTCCGAAACTGTGATAGGCAGTGAAGAGTGAAATCAAAAATTTACACCCTTAGAAAGCCTGAAGGCGGTGCTTGGCCTCACACATGTGGTATCTCAGGAGAAGCAACAAAATGTATTTTGGGGTGTAATTTCACATATTCCCATGGCATGTTTGAGCAATATATCATTTAGTGACAACTAAAAAGACAAAAATTTGTCTTTTTCCTGCAACTTGTGTCACAATATAAAACAATATAAAATATTCCATGGACTCGACATGCCTCTCAGCAAATAGCTTGGGGTGTCTACTTTCCAAAATGGGGTCATTTGGGGGGGTTTGAACTGTCCTGTCATTTTATGCACAACATTTAGAAGCTTATGTCACACGTCAACCACTCTTCTAACCACTTGAAGACAAAGCCCTTTCTGACACTTTTTGTTTACATGAAAACATTTTTTTTTTTTTTTTTTTGCAAGAAAATTACTTTGAACCCTCAAACATTATATATGCTTTTAAAGCAAATGCCCTACAGATTAAAATGGTGGGTATTTCATTTTTTTTCACACAGTATTTGCGCAGCGATTTTTCAAACGCATTTTTTGGGAAAAAAACACAATTTTTTTAAATTTTAATGCACTAAAATACACTATATTGCCCAAATGTTTGATGAAATAAAAAAGATGATCTGAGGCCGAGTACATGGATACCAAACATAACATGCTTTAAAATTGCGCACAAACGTGCAGTGGCGATAAACTAAAAACATTTTTAAAAGCTTTTAAAAGCCTTTACAGGTTACCACTTGAGATTTACAGAGGAGGTCTACTGCTAAAATTACTGCCCTTGATCTGACCTTCGCGGTGATACCTCACATGCATGGTGCAATTGCTGATTACATTTTTTTTTTGCTTGTTTACCTTATTTTTTAAACTGTTCCTTTCATTTTTTTTTAAAATCATTTTTATTGTTATCTCAGGGAATGTAAATATCCCCTATGATAGCAACAGGTAGTGACAGGTGCTCTTTTTTGAAAAAATTGGTGTCTATTAGACCCTAGATCTCTTCTCTGCACTCAAAGCATCTGACCACACCAAGATCAGTGTGATAAAATGCTTTTCCAATTTCCCAATGGCGCTGTTTGCATCTGGTGAAATCTAAGTCATGAAATGCTCGTAGCTTCTGGTTTCTTAGGCCATAGAGATGTTTGGAGCCATTCTGGTCTCTGATCAGCTCTATGGTCAGCTGGCCGAATCGCCGGCTGCATTCTCAGGTTCCCTGTTGGGACAGGAGAACCAGAGAAAAACATGGAAGACGGTGGGGGGGCATTCCCTCCCACTGCTTGTAAAAGCAGTCTAGAGGCTAATTAGCTGCTAGGATTGCTTTTACATGAAAGCCGACCACTGGCTGAAAAGAATGATACCAAGATGATACCTAAACCTGCAGGCATCATTCTGGTATAACCACTCAAAGTCCAGCAACATACCAGTACATTGCTGGTTCTTGTTGAGCATATATTGTAAACTTTTTTTTCATGCAGCCTGTGGGCTGAACGAAAAAAAGATATTGATCGGTGGGTAAACCCACCATTAGAATACCTCCCTCCATCCACCCACTTCTAATGATGGGCATACATGCACCATTTATATATGCCGAAGCATGGGGGCATCCAAATCGCTCCTCCACCCACTGCTGCTCCCACGCTTCGGCATATATGCTGAAGTATGTAACTGTGGTGGTGAAATCACCTCCGACAGCCCTGGAGTCACGGCTTTATGTATCGTGGGAGCAAACACTGTTGCTGTCAAGATAAATAAATCTGCACTGCAACTGAATGGCGTACCTGCTATGCAAATAATGGTTAACAATAAAACAAAGTAACATTACAGTATAACAGTAAGACTTACCATACCTGCAAAGCAAATACAAAAAATACACAGTAAAAAATAAAACATTTAACGCAACCTGTGCCTAAAATATATATATGCCAAAGCATGGGGGCACCCTCCCGCAAAAGGTAGGAGCAAATCGCTCCTCCACCCACTACTGCCCCCACGCTTCGGCATATATGCTGAAGTACGTAACTGTGGTGGTGAAATCACCTCCGACAGCGCTGGAGTCACGGCTTTATGTATCGTGGGAGCAAACGCTGTTGCTGTCAAGATAAATAAATCCGCTCTGCAGCTGAACGGCGTACCTGCTAAGCAAATGATGGTTAACAATAAAACACAGTAAACAGTAAAGTATAAAAAAATTGCATACCTATAAAGCAAACATGATAAAAGCATAATAACAATAAAACATTGCAGAATAGAATACAGTAAAAAAGAACAGAACAATAGAGAGAGAGAATAGAGAGAGAACAATAAAATAACAACTATTTTTGTTTTTTTTTATTTCATATATTTTTTTGTGTTTTTTTTGTTTTTTTTTTACACTTTTTTTGTAACTTTAACTTTTGTAACTGGTACCAGGTTTAGGTCTCTCAAAATGTGATGGCATCTTGGGAGACCCTGTGAAAGTGTGTCCTAGTCTGTGCAGTGCTGTACCCTACGCTAATACTCAACTAGTGTACGGTAGCGTTCAAAACATTCACCAATGCAAGGACCAGGACAGGAGGGACAATAATACTGGGTGTCACACCTATAACCGAGCTTGCTGCAGACATGACATCTTTTTTGGGGGGCTCCTTGGGTAGGGGTACTTGGGAGGACATAAAGAAAATGCCTCTCATGCAGCCGGCTTACTGCATTTTGATGGAGCACTGTCTGGAAATAGAAGGGCTCTGACGATCTCTTCCTGGAATTTAAGGAAGGATCCAGTTCATCCTGAAGCTCTGTATAGCACATAAGCGTTCAGCAAAGCCAATTGAAATAAATAAACAGACACTTTTTTGTACCAGCGTCTGGCCTTACGGGCAACTATTTATGGTGCCAACAACTGGTCATTGAGGTCCACCCCTCCCATGTTAAGGTTATATTCGTGGACACAGAGGGGTTTCTCCACATCGCCAGTCGCCGTAGTAATTTGGACCGTCGTGTCTGCATGAAGGGAGGTAAGAACGAAAACATTCTTATTAT
This sequence comes from Aquarana catesbeiana, assembly GCF_042186555.1. Lineage (NCBI taxonomy): Eukaryota > Metazoa > Chordata > Amphibia > Anura > Ranidae > Aquarana > Aquarana catesbeiana. Next base: position 222,780,816 of record NC_133330.1, on the reverse strand, counting down.
CCCTCCACTTCATAGCGAGCAAATTATTACACTGCAAGCAGGCTCTCTCCCCCAGCCTAAGATGGGAATCTACAAGCCGCTGGGGAAAGCCCCGGCGATTAGGTCGCATGGTGCCACATGCTCCAATCTGATGATCAAAAAGGTGACTAAAAGGTGACACTCTCATGTAATAATTGTCCACGTACAAGTGGTACCCCTTTCCGAATAAGGGTGACACCAAGTCCCACACAATCTTGCCAGCGCTTCCTATGTAGTCAGGGCAGTTTGTCGGCTCTACGTGACTATCTTTGCCCTCGTAAACCATAAAACTGCATGTATAGCCTGTGGCCCTGTCACAGAGCTTATACATCTTGACCCCGTATCTGGCACGCTTGCTGGGAAGGTACTGTTTGAATAACAAGCGGCCAGAAAACTTAATCAGGGACTCATCAACGCAGACAACTTGATGGGGAGTAAACAAGTCTGCAAAACGTTGGTTGAAGTGGTTTACGAGGGGCCGAATTTTGTAGAGCCGATCGTATTCAGGGTCCCCATGAGGATGACAGAGTTCATTGTTGTTGAAGTGCATGAACCACAAAATCTGCTTGTATCGTGCCCTGGCCATGGAAGCAGAGAACACGGGCATATGGTGAATTGGGTCAGTGGACCAATATGACCGCAAATCACTCTTTTTGGTTATGCCCATGAGGAGGGAAAGGCCCAGAAAGATCTTAAATTCAGAAACCGTAATTGGTTTCCAATCTCTGGCAAGGGAGGGGAATAGTGGCGATGGGCTGACCAGCGTACAAATTGCTTTGGTCCACAATAGATCTATAGAGATCTTCGGTGAAAAACAACATAAAAATCCAGTGACGTAAAATCAACTGTTTCCACCTGAATGCCGGGTTGGCCAGTGAATGGGGGCAGTACGGGTGCTACAGAAGTGGTGGGTTTCCAATTCGGATTGGCGAATGCAGCAGGAAGGGCACTATGGGCACGACAGGCCTGTGTTCGTCTTCCTGGTGGCAGTGGGACACTACTTGTGCTTGCCACCTCGCCAGCTTGAACTGCACTTATGGGACTCGCCATGTCACCAAGTGTTACTGCAGTGCTGGATGTACGACCAGGGTGTACTAGGCCGCTGGTGCTTGCCAGTTCACCAGAAGGAATAGCGGCGCTAGTACTTCTCTGCTCAATATGAGGGACCTGTGGTTCTTGCACATCAAGGACAGAAGAAGAAGTTTGGGGTCTGGTACGCCTGACATTGGCAGGGACCACAACTCCGTTGTCAGAGCTATCTGTCATGGAGCCGCTGTCATCTACAGGATCATATTCTGAGCCTGAATCTGACAGATGAGTGACTTCCTCTTCACTATCTGTCATGCTCAGAAACGTGTAGGCCTATTCACTACTGTAGCTTCGATTTGCCATTTTGGGCTCTAAATTTAGTGGTGCACAAGTAAGACTCACAGGCAAAAAAGCTTCTGACTGTTAGCTACTGTATCAAAACGCTACCAACAAAACTGTTAGCGATCGCAGGGATCAGGCCTGACTCTGCGAACATTGCAGTTATGTGTGTTTAGTGTTTTGTAAGTGACAGTGATTGATTGATACTGCACTTGGGTGGACTGGGCTGGGCTGGGCCGAGGGGCAAAACGCAGGTGCTAGCAGGTATCTGGGCTGATCCCGCTAACACTGTGTTTTTGGGAACCCTAAACTGCTGAGGACGCTAGTATAGATCTGATCGGATCAGATATTGATCCGTTCAGATACTATACCACTAAGGGAGGTGTATGGTGCGTGCGTGGGTGTTAGTGGTACTGGCGCTAACCTGACGCTGCCTGGGGCGACAGACCTTATCTGACCCTAAAACTTAACTTATATCACCGCCGGGCGATCAGGGGGTTAAACCTTTATAAGGTAATAAATGGCGGGTGCCCTGAAACTATAATAAACTAACTAACCAGCGTCACCCGTAACAGTTATATGGTGATCAATGGTGAAAGTGTTAACTAGGGGGCAATCAGGGGGTTAAAACCTTGATTAGGTAGTATATGGGGGTCCCTGTCGCTATAAAACGCTGACGGCGAACCTATATACTTACCTCCCTAACTAGCATCACCTGTGTCACTAATACAGCGATCAGAAAAACGATCACTTAGTGACACTGGTGACGGGGGGTGATCAAGGGGTTAAAACTTTGTTAGGGGGTACCCGAGACCTAAAGTGGGCTAACCCTAACTGCCCTACCACTTATAACTGTCACAAACTGACGCCAATGCAAAAAAAACTGCTATTGGTGTTACTGTGACAGGGGGTACAGGGGGGTGATCGGGGGGTGATTGGGGGGTGATGAGGGTGAAAAGTGTGCCTAGTATGTTCTACTGAAAGTGTAGTGTTGGTGCAACTCACATTCATGTCTTCTCTCCTCGGCGCCAGAACGAAAAGACCGGCTCGAGGAGAGATGACATCACTTCCTCTGCCGCTGTTTACATTACAGCAGCAGAGGAAGATTTTCATTCGTGGGGAGCGATCGCGAGGGGGTGGCCACAAATGAGTGGCCTCCCCCTCAGCCTGTATCACTTCCCTAACGAAGCCGACCGCCTAGGGCACCGGGGGGGGGCACGAAGTGCCCACGCCCGCGGGAGGCAGATCATGTACCAGGTACGTGATTTTGCCTGCCCGTGCCATTCTGCTGCAGTATATCTGCGTTAGGCGGTTGGCAAGTGGTTAAATACTCCTTAAAATAAATGTTATACTTACCGTATGTTGGCCAAGGATGTTTGTGTCTAATCTGCTTCCAATGTTATGTGCAAAAGTACTAATTTATTTTTTTTCTAGTTTGACTCCACAGTTTCCTTCAAACCCACAGGAATGGCAGACTGTGGCTTCCCAGTTTACCCAGCGGTGGGACTTTCCTAACTGCAGAGGGGCAATAGATGGGAAACATCTTCCCAACACCCATAACGGGGTTATACTATTATAATTATAAGGGGTTTAATAGTATTGTGTTGTTGGCGGTGGTGTCGGCGACATACAAGTTTTTGTATGTGGACCTGGGGAAGAATGACCAGATGTCGGCTGGTGGAGTCATCGCCCCGAGTTTTACAGATGGCTCCAGAATGGCAGCTTGGGCTTGCCACCTGCGGAAGACAACGTGGCTGGTCTTCCGTTTGTGTTCGTCGCTGATGAAGCGTTTGGGCTAGGTGAAAATCTGCCGAGGCCAATTCCCATGAGGACCCTTACCCCGGACCAGAGGGTTTTTAATTACCGGCTGGCCAGAGCCAGAAGAGTGGTGGAGAATGCTTTCGGCATAATGGTCAGCCGGTTCCGCCTATTTCTGACACCAATCCACATGGCGGAATATAAACTGAACCATATTGTGCTTGCCTGCTGCATTCTGCACAATTATCTATGAAAAAATGCAACGAACTATGTGGCCTGATGGCACTTGAAGCTGGCGGTCCTGGCTTGCCCCCCTCAAAGCGCCCGCGAAGTGAAACAAAATATCTGGAGCACTTTGCGGGTAGGTTGGCCATTGATATGCCAGCAAATGTGTGAAACATTTTTAAAATACATTTTTATTTTAAACTGAACTAATATTTCATTTGATTTACTGCTTGTGTTTCTTTTAGCTGTCTCCTAGGTTCTCCAATGGGCTTTTCTTTTTGGCCATTTTCTTCAATAGTGCAAATGTTATTTATTTGATACATGAGGTGACAATCTCTTCTTCAGCTAACTATTATGTTGTGGGTCTGCCACACACACATATTGTTTTTGTTGTTAATGTATGTAATGCATTAATGATAAAAATATTCATCCTTTTCAGCACCATGAATTAATTTTTTTGAGTCCCTAAAATGGCCTGATTGTGGCCAATTTTAGAGCACTGTGTGGGTTATTTACTAAAAGCAAATCCACTTTTCACTGCAAGTGCACTTGTAGTGCAATGTGGATTTGCCTTTAGTAAATACCCCCATTGTCACTTTAAACTACAACAACTTACTCCAAAAACTGGTACTGAGCATTGAAATAAGAAGCCACACATTGTTGAGTATAAAACATTTTACTCGGTGCACATTCACATGTGCGTTAGAAAAGGGTTTTTGAACAAACCAACATCTTTGGTGTATAACATTTTTATGGTTGACATTAGAAATAGCCTTTTTTTGTTAAACAGGCATGTTTAAAACTTTGAAAAATTGAAGGCAATATCAGTCAGTAGTATGTCCAAACTGTGTTGATTTTGCCTTCATCAGATGGGGTTATGTAACCCCTGTAAAAGCCAAATTTTGAAAATCCACACAAATTAGGAGTCAAAATGTGGATTTCCCTCCTGATCCCATGTCTAATGTCAACATGTGCTAGCTCCCATCATTGGGGATCAATGGACATGTTTCGGGGGTGCAACCCCTTCCTCTCACCTACTTGAGTTGTGAGGAAGGGGTTGCACCCACAAAACGTGTACATTGATATCCCGTGATGGCAGATAGCACATGTTGACACATGTTGTGCATCTTCAAAATTTGGCTTTCTGATTACTTTAAAACTTGATTTCAAAGAACAAATTACACGACCAAAAAGGTACAATTTTTGTGTGTTTTAGATTCTGCCTAAAACATCAGTGATGTTCGTCATTTTTTGTTGAACATCATTGATGTTTTCCTTTATCTTTTCTAAATCAAGTTTGCACACCATGATCTCCCTGATGAGGACGTGTGCACTTGCACTGGTGAAATTAGTTTCTTCTTCCACAACATCCACATCATCTAAAATAAAAAAAAAACACACCATGTATTATAAATATGCATGCATACATCTATTACCTGAAGCTGTGGTCTCAGACACTCACCTGTTGTGGTCGCTATTGCGCCCAATTCATGTACCTTGGAATCCACATCCACAGGTTGTGGTGTGGGGATTTCCCCTTCTTTAGGAGGTGTGGTATTCTTGGTGTCCTCTGATGTCCCAAGTCCTTTCTCCCCTATGTGAATTAAAAAAAAAAGGTATACTTAGCACACAGATATTTCAAGCAAGAAATAGGAATATGAAACATTGCTGGAAGTGTCGTACAATTGTCTGTTTTGGCAGAGTTCCAAGCTGAAGACATGATTTCTTTCCTTTCTTCAAGCTGGAATACTAACCTTTTTTTGGTAAAGTTTCACACATGGAGACACCCCTAGTATCCACTGGAGCACCTGTGTGGGACACCCTAAAAAGGGTGTTCTAGTGTCCCACACTAGTGCTCCTGGGTCCAGATGTGTAAACAGCTGCTGAGTGTCCTCTCCTTACACTGAATCAAGTTTGCATTTCATTCTAGTCACAAACCCATCTAGACAACAAACTTCTTTTAATACAAATAGGCCTGAACAGATGTAGTTAACCTGCATCTGCCAAAAGCATTGTATTAGTGGCCAAACGAACAATATTTACTACGCCCACGAACCTGAAACTTGCTATTTTTAACGCCATTTTAAACTGTACAACAGTAAAGAAAAGCACATGGAGCAGCAGGCAAGTAATAATAATAATAGGAACACACGTCAAAATACTTACTTTTTTGCAGCACTCTCTTGATCCTTTTGTACTGATCCTGCTCCCTCAATTTGAGGTCTGACCATAGTTTCCTCAGTTGATCCTTGGATCCTCGTACCTCCCAATTCTTTTTTCATGATTTCTCACATTTGGGTTGCTGTATGGTCCATATTTCCCATCATAGTCGGCCCTCTTCAAGATGTCCACCATCTCCACCATCTCTACAAAGGACATATTTGACACCTTAAATCTCCTCCGGGTTTGGGATGTTTCTGGCTCCAGGCTTTCCTTGTCATTGCTGCTCTCTGCATGCACCCGCTCTGTCTCCGCCATGTGCTCTCCCACTGCGCCGAAAGAGAAGAGGCAGGGAATATACTAGATAGAAGGTCAGGGGCGGAGTTTCACACATGCACAGTGTATATGAAGCATAACACGCGTGCGTCGTACGTACGATCTGTGAGCGGAGGGCAGAGTGTCGTAAGCGCTGATCGTGCTAACTAAGGTACAATTTTAACTTGGGGAATCAGTGGTCTATACTGCTTATAGATTGAGGCCTATATTGAGACAAGATTAGGAGAGTTTAGCCTGACATTAGGGTTTGTCTTATGTTGTGTCTTACAGAGAACATGGATAAATTCAATGGCCATGACTTCCTCCCCAACTTCAGTGATAAGTACATTGATAAGTACAGGAGCTGCCCTGTCTGTGGCAAGGCAGCGCTGGATCAACTGTTGGAATTGGTGATTCCCACGGCAGACATCACCTATTTGAAGTGCAAAATTGGTGGCCTGAGGAGCACATATAATAGGGAGCGCAAAAAGGTCCAGGATTCCATGAGATCAGGAGCAGCAGCAGATGACATTTATGTACCCAGGCTTTGGTACTATGACAGACTGCGATTTTTGTTAGACCAGACTGAAATCAGGCTATCACTCTCAACCCTTCCTTCCACTCTTCCTTCCACTCTTCCTTCCACTTCAGATGAGACTTCTGAGGTACAACCTAGGCCTTCCACCCAGGAAGATGTGGAGGAGCCCAGCTTGAGCCAGGTATAGCATTGTTCAACATATTTCTTGACCAAAAATTAATGATGTTAACTAGATGTTATTGATCACTAATTTCAGATTTAACAAAGTGGTTTACATATCAACAGACAGACAGATTGGGACAAGAATGAAAAATGCTAGGGTCTTTTCTATTTGTTAACATTTAATTTGCAACAGGCATGAGCTCAAAATTGTGTATGATTGATGACCAAAAAACTAAATCTATTTCCCATTTTCATACACAGGAAAGTCTCAGCCAGGAGGAGGCCGTGGAAAGTGGCAGCCAGGAGGTGGCTGGGGAAAGTGGCAGCCAGGAGGTGGCCATGGAAAGTGACAGCCAGGAAGTGGCGGGGCAAAGTGGCAGCCAGAAGGTGGCCGTGCAAAGTGGCAGGCAGGAGGTGGCTGTGCCCAGTAGCCTGACTGAATCCCAGGTTCCTCCCCTCCGCCTTCCAACAAAAAGGCCCAGGAAGGGGAGGAACATGGAGGAGTCAGCGCCTAGTTTTATTCGGCAGGCTACTGCGGTCCTGACAACAACCCCTATTGTCCAGGAGGCCTTTGTGTGTATGACGGCCAGTAAGATGCAGGAAATGGAGGTGGGCCAACACATCATTGGTGAGGAGCTCATATTTCAGGTCCTAAATAAGGGGGTGATGGGCGAACTCACAAAAAAAGTCACGTATGTGAGTTGGACCATACTCCTCCTCCACCTCCTGCCACAACTCCAACACCACAGCCACAGCCTGGAAGCAAGCATGCAAGGAAGTCTTGAGAGTGATGGCCTGGGTTTGGTCTGGTCTGGCAAAAGACGCAGGCTGTGGTCAGACCACAGCCTGGGGACATATATGTCATCTGCTGCTGCTCCCGATCTCTCGGATTCCTGGACAGGATTGTGCTCCCAATAATCTGACTCCTCAGGTTACCAATTTGGCCTGTCAAATAATTGATGTCTGCCCTAGGGTACAAAGGCTTCGACAATTTCAACAGTTTATCCAGCGTTGCCTTCCTCTTTATTTTGTTATGACCCCTAATGTCCCGTACACACAGTCGGAATTTCCAACAGAATAATTCCGATGGGAGCTTTTGGTCGGATATTCCGACCGTGTGTATGCCCCATCGTACTTTTTCTGTCAGAATTTCCAACGGACTTAGATATAGAATAGGGATGAGCTTCGAGTTTGAGTCGAACTCATGTTCGACTCGAACATTGGCTGTTCGCAAGTTCGCCGAACACCGAACAATTTGGGGTGTTCGCGGCAAATTCGAATGCCGCTGAACACCCTTTAAAAGTCTATGGGAGAAATCAAAAGTGCTAATTTTAAAGGCTTATGTGCAAGTTATTGTCATAAAAAGTGTTTGGGGACCTGGGTCCTGCCCCAGGGGACATGTATCAATGCAAAAAAAGTTTTAAAAACGGCCGTTTTTTCAGGAGCAGTGATTTTAATAATGCTTAAAGTCAAACAATAAAAGTGTAATATTCCTTTAAATTTCGTAGCTGGGGAGTGTCTATAGTATGCCTGTAAAGGGGCGCATGTTTCCCGTGTTTAGAACAGTCTGATAGCAAAATGACATTTCGAAGGAAAAAACCCATTTAAACCTACTCGCGGCTATTGCATTGCCGACAATACACATAGAAGTTCATTGATAAAAACGGCATGGGAATTCCCCACAGGGGAACCCCGAACCAAAATTAAAATGACGTGGGAGTCCCCCTAAATTCCATACCAGACCCTTCAGGTCTGGTATGGATTTTAAGGGGAACCCTGTGCCAAAAAAAAAAAAAATGGCGTGGGGTCCCCCCAAAAATCCATACCAGACCCTTATCCGAGCACGCAACCTGGCAGGCCGCAGGAAAAGAGGGGGGGAGAGAGTGCGGCCCCCCCTCCTGAACCATACCAGGCCACATGCCCTCAACATTGGGAGGGTTCTTTGGGGTAGCCCCCCAAAACACCTTGTCCCCATGTTGATGAGGACAAGGGCCTCATCCCCACAACCCTGGCCGGTGGTTGTGGGGGTCTGCGGGCGGGGGGCTTATCGGAATCTGGAAGCCCCCTTTAACAAGGGGACCCCCAGATCCCGCCCCCCCTGTGTGAAATGGTAAGGGGGTACTTACCCCTACCATTTCACTAAAAAACTGTCAAAAATGTTAAAAATGACAAGAGACAGTTTTTGACAATTCCTTTATTTAAATGCTTCTTCTTTCTTCTATCTTCCTTCATCTTCTTCTTTTTCTGGTTCTTCTGGTTCTTCCTCCGGCGTTCTCGTCCAACATCTCCTCTGTGGCGTCTTCTATCTTCTTCTCCTCGGGCCGCTCCGCACCCATGGCATGAGGGGAGGCTCCCGCTCTTCTCTTCGTTTTCTTCTCTTCTTCCTTCTTCTCTACTTCTCTTCTTCATTTTCTTCTCCGGGCTGCTCCGCAACCATGCTGGCATGGAGGGAGGCTCCCGCTGTGTGACGGCGTCTCCTCGTCTGATGGTTCTTAAATAACGGGGGGTGCACGGGACATGATGGGACATCCCTGTGGCATTCCCCGTGATGTCACAGGGAAGGCCCGTCAAGTCACCGTGCGTCAGAGGGGGCGGGGTCACGGGTGGCCCCACCCCCTGTTATTTAAGAACCATCAGATGAGGAGACGCCGTCACACAGCGGGAGCCTCCCTCCATGCCAGCATGGATGCGGAGCGGCCCGGAGAAGAAAATGAAGAAGAGAAGAAGAGAAGAATAGAAGAAGGAAGAAGAGAAGAAAACGAAGAGAAGAGCGGGAGCCTCCCCTCATGCCATGGGTGCGGAGCGGCCCGAGGAGAAGGAGATAGAAGACGCCACGGAGGAGATGCTGGACGAGAACGCCGGAGGAAGAACCAGAAGAGCCAGAAGAACCAGAAGAAGAAGATGAAGGAAGATAGAAGAAAGAAGAAGCATTTAAATAAAGGAATTGTCAAAAACTGTCTCTTGTCATTTTTAACATTTTTGACAGTTTTTTAGTGAAATGGTAGGGGTAAGTACCCCCTTACCATTTCACACAGGGGGGGCCAGGATCTGGGGGTCCCCTTGTTAAAGGGGGCTTCCAGATTCCGATAAGCCCCCCGCCCGCAGACCCCCACAACCACCGGCCAGGGTTGGGGGGATGAGGCCCTTGTCCTCATCAACATGGGGACAAGGTGTTTTGGGGGGCTACCCCAAAGCACCCTCCCAATGTTGAGGGCATGTGGCCTGGTATGGTTCAGGAGGGGGGCCGCACTCTCTCCCCCCCTCTTTTCCTGCGGCCTGCCAGGTTGCGTGCTTGGATAAGGGTCTGGTATGGATTTTTGGGGGGACCCCACGCCGTTTTTTTTTTTGGCACGGGGTTCCCCTTAAAATCCATACCAGACCTGAAGGGTCTGGTATGGAATTTAGGGGGAACCCCATGTCATTTTTTTTTAAATTTTGGCCGGGGTTCCCCTTAATATCCATACGAGACCTGAAGGGCCTGGTATGGAATTTAGGGGGACTCCCACGTCATTTTTTTTTTTATTATTTTGGTTCGGGGTTCCCCTGTGGGGAATTCCCATGCCATTTTTATCAATGAACTTCTATGTGTATTGTCGGCAATGCAATAGCCGCGAGTAGTTTTAAATGGGTTTTCTCCTTCGAAATGTCATTTTGCTATCAGACTGTTCTAAACACGGGAAACATGCGCCCCTTTACAGGCATACTATAGACACCCCCCAGCTATGAAATTTAAAGGGATATTACACTTTTATTGTTTGACTTTAAGCATTATTAAAATCACTGCTCCTGAAAAAACGGACGTTTTTAAAACTTTTTTTTGCATTGATCCATGTCCCCTGGGGCAGGACCCAGGTCCCCAAACACTTTTTATGACAATAGCTTGCATATAAGCCTTTAAAATTAGCACTTTTGATTATTCATGTTCGTGTCCCATAGACTTTAATGGTGTTCGCGCGTTCGAACAAACTTTTTTCCTGTTCGCATGTTCTGGTGCGAACCGAACAGGGGGGTGTTCGGCTCATCCCTAATATAGAACATGTTCTAATGTTTTCCATCAGAAATGCCGATGGAGGTTATCCCATTGGCAAGTCCGACCGTGTGTACGCGGCATCTGGTGAAAAAAAAAAAAAAGATTATTCAGGAGATCACGAGAAATAATAAAGAAATCAGTTTGTCAGAACTCTGTGTGAATATCAGCAGCAAAACTACTTCATTATTCTAGCATTATAAAGAAGAAGAGAACGCACTGCATTAAAAGATTAAAAGCTTTGCAGCGTGACTAATGTGCTATCTCCATTACGAACGCTAGTTTTACCAGACCGAGCGTTTCCATCTCATACTTGATTCAGTGCATGCATAGAATTTTGTGCATCAGAATTGTGGACAACTATCGTGGGAAGGTAGAATTAACATACTCAAGATGGCAATCCTACCCAAAATTATGTATAAGATGCAAATGCTTCCAATTCCACTCCCACTGGCTTACCTCAAAACATTGCATACACTATTTTTAAAGTTTATTTGGAGAGGGAAAAAAACACGTATAAGTTTTTCACAATTGAAAAAAGATAAGGAGAAAGGGGGGGTGGGGGGCTCCGGACATTAAAAGTTATTATGAGGCAATTGTATTATCACGAACAATAGAATGGGCAAAAAATAATAAGGAAAAACATTGGGTTAAAATGGATAGCACAATTTTAAAAGTTACACTGGGAAAGATAATATGGATCCCACCACAATATAGAAAACTCAGCATGGACACACACAATATCACTAGACACGCACTAAAAGTTTGGGAAAATCTACACAAAAGGGAGAAATGGGAGTTCAACTCACCCTTAATCCCATTGAAGGATACAGAATACTTTATACCGGGGATTGAGGATTTGTTTGGGAAATGGATCCTACAGGAGGAAGCCCAACTAAAAGATGTGATGGAACAGGGTAAAATATGCACATACCGGGATTTAAAAAATAAAGATGAGCTTATGGTTATAGACCGATGGTGATATAGCCAATTAATGGTTTGTAGCAAGAGATATAAAAATAAACCGCCCCTGAATCTCTCTTACTCCACTGCGCCAAAGAAAAGTGCAAAGCTATATAAAAGATGTGTAAATAAATACAAAATGTGTGTACATACACAGTGTACAGTGAAAAAGCTGCCACTTAAATAAATACGTAAACTGATCAGAATCCCAAAACTATACCTCTCACACGTGTACAGATAGAGATAGCGGCGCTAATATAAATTGTGTAAAATAATGGGTCAGAGCAGCATAATGCCTATGACCCTCTACTTATACATAAAAATAATAATAGTGTCATGAAAAATATTATTTTTATCATGAAAAGAAATTTCTTTAACACCCAGTGAAAAGTGTCACTATAAATAATAAATTACAAGAAATGAATGAATAAGTTCAACAGTTGTTTTTCAATCTTCTTGTGTGAAAAATCTTCTACTCTTCCACCACACCAACGTGATAGTGACACCACTCCCTCTGAAGAGCGCACTCACCAGATTGTATAGCCTCCCACTCTCGTGTTCGGCAAAACAGCAATTGAACCACACCTGGGTTGCTTGTGATGAACCGTGAATCCAATCAAGCCAGAAAAAATGAATGAATAAGTTCAACAGTTGTTTTTCAGTCTTCTTGTGTAAAAAATCTTCTACTCTTCCACCTCAACCGTGATAGTGACACCACTCCCTCTGAAGAGCGCACTCACCAGATTGTATAGCCTCCCACTCTCGTGTTCGGCAAAACAGCAATTGAACCACACCTGGGTTGCATGTGATGAACCGTGAATCCAATCAAGCCAGCTCCATATGTGAAAAAATGAATAAAGTGCTCCACATAGCATGATACCATTTTGACAGATTTATTAAAATCACTTCAAACACACTTCAATGGTTACACTCACTTTTAAACTGAAACATAAAAGCCTTTAAAAAAAATCCACAGCAAGCACAGCAAGCAACAGGATCAGTGATCCAACGGTGCACCGCGGTCACAGCGGACCTGAAGTGTAAACTGGTGTATCTCTCACCCAACCTTCTAAGGCCCAGCCATCCGATCGGTGTAGTCCTCCTCAGACAGCGGCATCTAATGTCAGTGCAATGGAATGCCGTGTAACCATGCCCAAGACATGTTTCATCGAAAAGACTTCTTCAAATGGGATTGGCCAAATTAAAACATTTTGGGGGGAGATTAGGCAAATTATCAAAGAGATAACCAATATTGGAGTGCTGGATGACCCATGGGGATGCTTATTTCACGGGAGTAGAATGCCAACTAGGAAGTATTTGAGAACACTACTACCACAATTGTTGGACGCGGCCAAAAGCCTTATTCCCAAATATTGGCAGGAAAAAAGGAGTCCTAAGCTGCAGGATTGGTTTAATAAAATCAAAGAAACCCATAATTTCGAGTATTTAAGGTTTAGCGAGGGGACAGGAATGGAAGAATATGAAGAGAAATGGAGGGGATGGGTAGTATAAAAGTACTTGATTAGGTGCGCCAAGGTGATGGGTCAATAAAGAAAAAACGAAGTATGGCCTAACAAAACACGGGAAATTTGTCACAGCATAAGAGGTAGGGATAAGAAAAGATTAGAACCGGTAGGAGTAAAGATGAGTTGGGGTGGGAAAGGGGGGGGGGTGTCCTGGGGGGGAGCGAGGGGTTGGGTATATTGGGGGTAATTATGTTTTTGTATGTGTGTTAACGGCTGGCGTCAGCCGTAGTGAGACCTTATTTGGTGTAATACGAAGTAACAGAATTATTAAAATTCAAAAGAGATAAAAAAAAAAAAAAGAGAATTATAAAAATGCCACAATGATGTGAAAACGAGAAAGGACGAAGTTGAACTGTAAAGTTGAAAAAAGCCTCTCGGAAAAGGTTCACTGAAGTGGTAATAAAAAAAAAAAAAGAATTGTGTACACACGCTCTGAATTTCCGACAACAAGTTTTTTTGTCGGAAAATTAGAGAACCAGCTCTCAAACAGTTGTTGTCGGAAATTTCGACAGCAAATGTCCAATGTAACATACACATGGTTGGAATTTCCGACAACAGGCTCACATTGAGCATTTGTTGTCGGAAATTACGATCGTCTGTACGTGGCATTAAAGGGGTTGCTGTAAACCCTCATGTTTTTTCACCTTAATGCATCCTATGCTCAGGAAAAAGTCTGCATCTTTCAAGAAGACCATGATACAGTATTTATGCAGGACAATGGTCCATCTCATACATCAAAGCACTCCACTCTGTGGGTAGCCAGTAAAGGCCTTAAAGTTGAAAGAATAATAACATGGCCCCTTCCTCATCCTACCTAAATCCTATTGAGAACTTGTGTAGAGATTTACGGTGAAGGAAAACAGTGCACCTCTCTGAACAGTGTCTGAGAGGCTGTGGTTGCTGCAGCACAAAAAGTTTATCATCAATAGATGAAGAATCTCCATAAAAGACTCCATAAATGAAAGGCTTATGACTTTTATTGAAAAGAAGAGTGGCTATATTGGTTACTGATTTTGATTGAAATGTCAGAAATGTTTATTTGTAAATTTTGAGTTGTTTGTTTAATATTTTCACTTTAACAGATGAAAATAAACAAGTGAGATGGGAAAATTTAAGTTTTTTCATTTAGTTGCATAATAATTGTGCACACTAATAGCTACCCAATAATTGTGTACATATAGATTTCACCTAGGAAAGCCAAAACCTCACTTTTTCTTTCTTAAATATTCAGGTTTGAGGTTTATAAACATTTTGGTTTGCCCGAGAGCACTATAGTTGTTCAATAATGAAACAAATCCTCAAAAATACAACTTGCCTAATAATTGTGCACACAGTGTAGGGGATCTCTTGACTTATCTAAAGTCTATCTACCTAATGTATCTATCTAATTTTCCTGTCTGATTTACCATTACATAAAATCTCATTCAGCTATGTTAGGGCTGAATAATATAAAAATATTCAAAATTCAAAAATATAAAAACTACATGTTGGACTAACAAAATAAGAACACCAAACTTTTATTTTCAAGAGTTCAGAAGCATAAAAGCTTGTAAAAGTCCTCCATATCTGTTGATGGACATCCAGTGATCAGATGGCAGCTGCAGCACAGAAACCGCAAAGCTGTAGAACTCATACAAAGTCAATTTTATCTTTAGGACTATTGCAGTTCAGAAGTCATAGATATGCATGTGCTTGACCATCACGGTAGATGGAACTTTGGCTTTTTTGCATAAACATTTTAGGCATTTGACCATCATAGCAAATGGAACTTGCACAAACAGTTCAGCTGCTGATACAGTGAGTGGCAAAGTCTTTATAGCCGGTTACTGCTGTCAAGAGCATTTGTCACCTCCTCCAACATGTTTATGGTTGACATCAAGGCAGGTGTCAATCAGACTGTTGGTCCAACAGTTCCAGAGGATGGGCGATGCCCTGGAGAAGTCCTGGAGATGAGCATGGGAGGAGGAGACAAGGAAACTAGGAGGTCCTGGGAGGAGTGGAGAGGAGGGTTTGGGTGATATTTGGAGACAAAATTAGTGATGTAGCTCAGGGCAGAGTTGTACTTTGGTCTGTTATTGTGAGTGTTTTGAATTTTATACGTTGGGCAATGAGAAGCCAGTGGAGGGATTGGCAGAGAGGGGTGGCAGACACTGAACAGTGGATAAGGTGGATGAGTCTGGCAGCAGCATTCATGACAGACTAAAGAGGGGATAGCCAGAGAGGTAGGCCAATGAGGAGGGAGTTACAATAGTCAAGGTGAGAGATAACAAGGAAGTGAATAAGCTGCTTAGTGGTTTCAACGGTTAAGAGGGGGTGCATTTTGGAGATATTACGGAGGTGAAGTCTGCAATATTTGGACAGTGATTGGATTTGAGGCTGAAAGAACAGATCAGAGTCCAGGGTTACACCTAGCACCCTGGCATGAGGGTAGGGACTGATGGTTGCATTATTGATCTTGATGGAGAATTCAGGGGAGGGGGCATGGGCAGGAGGAAATGTTATGAGCTCAGTTTTAGAAAGATTGAGTTTGATGAAGTGGTTTGACAACCATGCTGATATGTCAGTTAGTAAGTTAGTAATGTGAGAGGAGACTGATAGATTTGTGTGTCATCAGCATAAAGATGGTACTGGAAGCCATGGGAGTTTATCAATTGACCTGGGGAGAAGGTGTAGATGGAGAAGAGCAGGTGTCCAAGGCAGGACCGTCTTTAACGCAGGGCAAATGGGGCAGCTGCCCTGGGCCCTATCATTGTTGTGGGGCACAATCGCAGCTGGCCCCTGAACCCGCGTTGCCCGCAAATATTTTTCCTCCTGTAGTGGGTGCAGCCAATCCTACACTTGTTCTCCGAGCACGTTAATTCAAGTGGCCATGCTGTGACAGGAGATAGGCACAGCTGTGGGCTGGAGCTACTGTGACAGGAAGTGAGCAAGAGCGGCTGTGTGTTCCCCCACTCTCCCCCCTTCTTCAGTCAGCATTGCGGAGATCAAACACACAGACTGGGCTGTATGTGGATTCTTCTCTCCCTTCTCTTGTCAGCAGGAATGAGATTAATAGTGGGGGCAGAACCAGACCGGAGAAACTTATAGAAGAGGACATAGGGTAAGTTGCTGACAATTAGTGAATAGTGTTAACCACTTCAGCCCAGGAAGGTTTTACCCCTTCCTGACCAGAGCACTTTTTACAATTTGGCACTGAGTCACTTTAACTGCTAATTGCGCGGTCATGCAATGCTGTACCCAAACGAAATTTGCTTCCCTTTTTCCCACAAATAGAGATTTCTTTTGATTTGTATTTAATCACCTCTGTGGTTTTTATTTTTTGCGCTATAAACGGAAAAAGACCGAAAATTTTGAAAAAAAATTATATTTTCTAATTTTTGTTATAAAAAAAATCCAATAAACTCAATTTTAGTCATACATTTAGGCCAAAATGTATTCAGCCACATGTCTTTGGTAAAAAAAAAGTCAATAAGCATATATTTATTGGTTTGCGCAAAAGTTATAGCGTCTACAAACTAGGGTACATTTTCTGGAATTTGCACAGCTTTTAGTTTATGACTGCCTATCTTATTTCTTGAGGTGCTAAAATGGCAGGGCAGTACAACCCCCCCTCCCCCAAATGACCCCATTTTGGAAAGTAGACACCTCAAGGAAATTGCTGAGAGGCATGTTGAGCCCATTGAATATTTTATTTTTTTGTCCCAAGTGATTGAATAATGACAAAAAAAAAATATTTTACAAAAAGTTGTCACTAAATGATATATTGCTCACACATGCCATGATTATATGTGAAATTACACCCCAAAATACATTTTGCTGCTTCTCCTGAGTACGGGGATACCACATGTGTGTTACTTTTTGGGAGCCTAGCTGCGTAAGGGGCCCCCGAAAACCAAACACCACCTTGAGGATTTCTAAGGGCGTAAATTTTTGATTTCACTCCTCACTACCTATTACAGTTTTGAAGGCCATAAAATGCCCAGATGGCACAACCCCCCCCCCCAAATGACCCCATTTTGGAATGTAGACACCCCAAGCTATTTGCTGAGAGGCATGTTGAGTCCATGGAATATTTTATATTTTGCCACAAGTTGCGGGAAAATGACAAACTTTTTTTTTTTGCACAAAGTTGGTACTAAATGATATATTGCTCAAACATGCCATGGGCATATGTGGAATTACACCCCAAAATACATTCTGCTGCTTCTCCTGAGTACGGGGATACCACATGTGTGGGACTTTTTGGGAGCCTATCCGCGTACGGGGCCTTGAAAAACAAGCACCGCCTTCAGGAGTTCTAAGGTCGTAAATTTTTTATTTCACTCCTCACTACCTATCACAGTTTTGAAGGCCATAAAATGCCCAGATAGGACAAAACCCCCCCAAAATGATCCCATTTTGGAAAGTAGACACCTCAAGCTATTTGCTGAGATGCATGGTGAGTATTTTGCAACTCTCATTTGTTTTTGACAATGAAGAAAGAAAAGAAAAATGTATTTTTCTTTTCTTTTTTTAATTTTCAAAACTTTGTGACAAAAAGCGAGGTCTGCAAAATACTCAACATACCTCTCAGCAAATAGCTTGGGGTGTCTACTTTCCAAAATGTGGTCATTTGGCGGGGGGGGGGGGTGTTATGCCATCTGGGTATTCCATGGCCTCCGAAACTGTGATAATCAGTGAGGAGTGAAATTAAAAATTTACACCCTTAGAAACGTGGCTAGGCTCCCAATAAGTCTCACACATGTGGTATCCTTGTACTCAGGAGAAGCAACAGAATGTATTTTGGGGTGTAATTTCACATATTCCCATGGCATGTTTGAGCAATATATCATTTAGTGACAAGTTTGTGCAAAAAAAAAAAAATTGTCTTTTTCCTGCAACTTGTGTCACAATATAAAATATTCCATGGACCCGACATGCCTCTCAGCAAATAGCTTGGGGTGTCTACTTTCCAAAATGGGGTAATTTGGGGAGGTTTGAACTGTCCTGGCATTTTATGCACAACATTTAGAAGCTTATGTCACACATCACCCAGAAGACAAAGCCCTTTCTGACACTTTTTATTTACATGAAAAAATAATTATTTTGCAAGAAAGGCAAAGGCCCTACAGATTAAAATGGTGGGTGTTTCATTTTTTTCTTCACACAGTATTTGCGCAGCGATTTGTCAAACGCATTTTTTTGAGAAAAAATACACTTTTTTTAATTTTAATGCAATAAAATACACTATATTGCCCAAATGTTTGATGAAATAAAAAAGATGATCTTAGGCCGAGTACATGGATACCAAACACGACATGCTTTAAAATTGCGCACAAACGTGCAGTGGCGACAAACTATATACATTTTTAAAAGCCTTTAAAAGCCTTTACAGGTTACCACTTGAGATTTACAGAGGAGGTCTACTGCTAAAATTACTGCCCCCGATCTGACCTTCATGGTGATACCTCACATGCATGGTGCAATTGCTGTTTACATTGACACCAGACCAACGCTTGCGTTCGCCTTTGCGCAAGAGCAGGGGGGGACAGGGGTGCTTTTTTTTCCTTTATCTTTTTTTTGCTTTTTTATCTTATTTTTAAACTGTTCCTTTCATTTTTTTTATCATTTTTATTGTTATCTCAGGGAATGTAAATATCCCCTATGATAGCAATAGGTAGTGACAGGTACTCTTTATTGAAAAAATTGGGGTCTATTAGACCCTAGATCTCTCCTCTGCCCTCAAAGCATCTGACCACACCAAGATTGGTGTGATAAAATGCTTTCCCAATGGCGCTGTTTACATCCGGCGAAGTCATGAAATGCTTGTAGCTTCCGGTTTCTTAGGCCATAGAGATGATTGGAGCTATTCTGGTCTCTGATCAGCTCTATGGTCAGCTGGTTGAATCACCAGCTGCATTCTCGGGTTCCCTGTTGGGACAGGAGAGCCAGAGAAAAACATGGAAGATGGTGGGGGGACATTGTAAAAGCAGTCTAGAGGCTAATTAGCTGCTAGGATTGCTTTTACATGTAAGCCGATCGTTGGCTGAAAAGAATGATACCAAGATATTTAAACCTGCAGGCATCATTCTGGTATAACCACTCAAAGTCCAGCAACATACCAGTACATTTCTGGTCCTTGTTGGGCATATATTGTAATCTATTTTTTCATCCAGCCTGTGGGCTGAACGAAAAAAATAGATTTGGGGGGGGACTCAGAAATGGAAACGGATGTCACGTATGACGAAACATGTAGGGCGTGGCCTCGCAGTGCTAGCCATCACGTGTTCTGAAGAGTTCATTTGCACGGGCGTTCTGCCTTTGATTATGCCGGCTTTTTAATTGAATTTTATATCTGGATTTTTAATGTTCACTTGTGGTTTGCTTTAACCAATAAATATCCTAAACGTTATCACACTATTGGAGTTTTTTTTTTTTTTTTTTTTTTTTTTTTTTTCTCCTTATGCCGTTTTTTCCTGTATGTGGACTTTTCCATTTCTGAGTCCCCCCTTTGAGATTGGAATAGTGGGACCATCCCAGCCATATGGAAGTCGGCGGTACACGCTGCCAAGACCAGGAGATTAACAGCTGGTCCCTGCAGAGGGCGAAATCTGCAAGCTGATAAGACCTTGCCACAGGGGAGGTCCATCTTTTGGGGTAAGCGCACATCTATTACTTCCTTCACCGCTATCAATGCACATCTGATCAGAAGTATCTTGGCGTACCAATCCTTAGTGTGTGGTGATGAAACACATGAAGTGGACTTTTTTGCTTTCTGGTTAAAACGATTCATATTATTATGGACGGATTATGAGTGGCTTTTTACCTATGATCACTGACCTTTGACATATTTTCTCCACTTTTGTATAAGTATTTTATGCACTCATTGTTTATATACATATTGTGTTCTTTAAGCACTTCTAATTAATTTTTTACTGAGGAAAAGTTTGTTTTTTTTTTGCTAGCGCAATTTAGTTTGTTTACATGTTTGTCACTTCATAGATATTTGGAGTTTTTTTTGCAGCTACACTTTTTTGTATATATACACTTTTCCATCACATATCGCTCATTAGCGCAGATTGATTTTACCATATTTCTAGAAAAAAATAGATTGATCAGTGGATATGTCCACCATTAGAATACCTCCCTTCATCCACCCACTTCTAATGATGGGCTTACATGCAGCATTTATATATGCCGAAGCAAGGGGGCATCTACCCCAAAAGTTAGGAGCAAATCGCTCCTCCGCCCCTGCTGCCCCCATGCTTCGGCATATATGCTCTTTTTTTTAACTGTGGTGGTGAAATCACCCCCTACAGCGCTGGAGTCACGGCTTTATGTATCGTGGGAGCAAACACTTTTGCTGTCAAGATAAATAAATCTGCGCTGCAACTGAATGGCGTACCTGCTAAGCAAATGATGGTTAACAATAAGACAAAGTAACATTACAGTATAACAGTAAGACATACCATACATGCAAAGCAAATAAAAAAAAAGTAAAAAATAAAACATTTTTTAACGCAAGCTGTGCCTAAAATATATATATGCCGAAGCATGGGGGCATCCACCCGCAAAAGGTAGGAGCAAATCGTTCCTTCGCCCCTGCTGCCCCCATGTTTCGGCATATATGCTCTTTTTTTAGCTGTGGTGGTGAAATCACCTCCGACAGAGCTGGAGTCACGGCTTTATGTATCGTGGGAACAAACGCTGTTGCTGTCAAGATGAATAAATCTGCGCTGCACCTGAATGGTGTACCTGCTAAGAAAATGGTGGTTAACAATAAAACAAAGTAACATTACAGTATAAAGTCCCTATGTAATCATTCAGAAAGTCTCCAGCAATATCACATAATATAGCAGAGGTGGTATAAGAGACACCAGTGACAACTGCATAAACTCAAGATTTTCTTATTAGCAGTTCATTGCATGCAGCAGACAGTTAAAATAAGGGGTTAGATTCTTTCTGGAGTGCACTTTTCCATGGGTTAATACACCTTCTCCCTTGAATCAGCTCCTCCGCCGCCAGACGCGACCTATCAGCTGAAGGCAGCCAGCGTCATCCCGGGTCTCATCGTAGTAGGTGGGCTGCTTGGAGCTCCGACCAGCGGTGAGCTGATGCTGACTGTGTCAATGCTGTTTTAAACTTTTATATTGTGTAAGCACATATTGTAAGGGGGGTTCCTGGTGGGTTTTGTTTGATAAACTGTTTCACACTATAGAGAGCCTCCCCTTCTATTTCCTTACCATGACATTATATTACCCTGACTGAGGAGGACTGAGAGATTCTGGCGGCGGAGGAGCTGATTCAAGGGAGAAAGGAGATAACAAGCTTGCTTTTGTGTTACCTCTGGTAAGCTTAATACCATAGGGGGTCATTCACGAGGTGTGGTGAAGGTGTATTAACCCATGGAAAAGTGCACTCCAGAAGGAATCTAACCCCTTATCTCAACTGTCTGCTGCATGCAATGAACTGCTAATAAGAAAATCTTGAGTTTATGCAGTTGTCACTGGTGTCTCTTATTCCACCTCTGCTATATTATGTGCTATTGCTGGAGACTTTCTGAATGATTACATAGGGACTTTTTTGGTTCTCACGTAACTACATTGGATTCTCTGTTATATTGTTACTTCTATATTTATATGTATTCTCGTTCATTCGAGATTGTATTATTATTGACTTTATCACCTTCAACCTTTTGAGTGTTTTGGTGTAATTTCATTAGCGCTGTTAATACTATCTTTTTAATATATTAGTATAGTATATTTTGATTTTATCTGTATTTTTTCCTTTTCTAACAGCAGCATTATATTGCTTATATTGCATGTATATATAGCGGATTTAGTTCCACTCTTTTCATACTATCCTTTGAGCGCTAGGACTGGAGTTGTTTATCAACTCC
Source organism: Aquarana catesbeiana (assembly GCF_042186555.1). Classification (NCBI taxonomy): domain Eukaryota; kingdom Metazoa; phylum Chordata; class Amphibia; order Anura; family Ranidae; genus Aquarana; species Aquarana catesbeiana. The sequence continues at coordinate 222,758,878 of NC_133330.1, read as the reverse complement.
AGTATTTGTTTTATTTAACATTACAGTATAACAGTAAGATATACCATACCTGCAAAGCAAATACAAAAAAAATAGTAAAAAATAAAACATTTTTTAACGCAACCTGTGCCTAAAATATATATATGCCGATGTCATGGCTTTATGTATCGTGGGAGCAAACGCTGTTGCTGTCAAGATAAATAAATCCGCGCTGCAGCTGAATGGCGTACCTGAAAACAAAAAAAGGTTAACAATAATGCCCCGTAGACACGGTCGGATTTTCCGATGGAAAATGTCCGATCGGAGCGTGTTGTCGGAAATTCAGACCGTGTGTGGGCTCCATCGGACATTTCCATCGGATTTTCCGACACACAAAGTTTGAGAGCAGGCTATAAAATTTTCCGACAACAAAATCCGATCGCGTCAATTCCGACCATGTATGGCCTGTTCGACGCACAAAATGCCACGCATGCTCAGAAGAAATTCCGACACGGAACAGCTCGGTCTGGTAAACTTAGCGTTCGCAATGGATACAGCACTTTCATCAAGCTGCAATGTTAAAAATGGTTTAACCCCTTCCCGCCGACCGTACGCAGATATGCGTACTCGGCTTTCCGGGGTTATACCGGGATGATGCCCGCAGCTGCAGGCATCATCCCGGTACCGTTGTTTACAGCGGGCGATCGGCTACCCGTGTATAACAACTGATGCGGCTAAAAGCCGCTCGGCTGTTATACCGGAGGAGCGGGAGGGGACACCCCCCCTCCCGCCGCCTCCCGCCGCTGTTACCGGGCCTCCCGTGCGATCGGGAGGCCCGGTGTCCGTTCGGCTGCCTTCGGTGGCTGGGGGTGGGCTGGAACGAAGCTGCGAGCAGCTTCGTTCCAGCCTTCATGTTGTAAACGCGGAAGCGACGTCATGACGACACTTCCCGTTTACTCGGCTGCCAATGGCGCCGAATTTAAAAAAGTACACAGTATTCAGAATCTGCGTTTTCAGCGATCTGAATACTTTGAAGTGTAAAGGAGGGATGGGGGGTCTTTTAGACCCCCCATCCCTCCATAAAGAGTACCTGTCACCACATATTACTGTCACAAGGGATGTTTACATTGCTTGTGACAGCAATAAAAGTAAAAAAAAAAAAAAAAAAAAAAAAATTTTAAACACAATTTATAAAGTACAAAAATAAATAAAATAAATTAAAAAAAAAAAAAAATTTAAAGTGCCCCTGTCCCCGCGAGCTCGCGCAGCGAAGAAAACGCATACGCACATGTGAGGTATCGCCGCGATTGTCAGAGCGAGAGCAATAATTCTAGCCCTAGACCTCCTCTGTAGCTCAAACCTGGTAACCGTAAAAAATTTTTAAAGCGTCGCCTATGGAAATTCAAAGGTACCGTAGTTCGTCGCCATTCCACGAGTGCGTGCAATTATAAAGGGTGACATGTTTGGTATCTATTTATTTGGCGTAACATCATCTTTCACATTATACAAAAAAATTGGGGTAACTTTACTGTTTGGATTTTTTAAAATTCATGAAAGTGTCACTTTTCCAAAAATTTGCGTTTAAAACACCGCTGCACAAATACCGTGTGATAAAAAATATTGCAACAATCGCCATTTTATTCTCTAGATTCTCTGCTAAAAAAATATATATAATGTTTGGGGGTTCTAAGTAATTTTCTAGCAAAAAATACGGATTTTAACTTGTAAACACCAAATTTCAAAAATAGGCTTAGTCATACAGCGCACTCTCTTCTTCTTTATAATGTGAGAAGAATGAAGTAATTTTGCTGCTCATATTCACACAGACTTCTCACAAAGTTCTTTCTTTATTATTTATCGGGATTCCCTTAATATATTTTGATTTGTCACATCTGACAAAAATTTTTTTTTTTTTTTTCAAAGCCAGTTTTTTTTTGGATTTTATGTTTGTATTTTTTCAAAGGCTGATCTTTGTTTTATTTTATTTTTAGTTTTACTCCAGAATATTTTTGTGTGTGTTTTGTGTGTCAAGTTACCACAACACCATTGATATCTTTTATTATTTAATCTCAAGGAGATTGTTTGGTGTTGTTGTTTCTTGTTAATTTCACATTGTATTTTTGAAATGTACCTGAATCCTCACAAAAACACTGTCCTTTTTGAAGGAAAACACACATAGGCAAGTATAATTCAAACCAAAATTCCTTTATTAAGGGCTCAGAACCAAACAAAGAGGGAGGCAACGCTGGGGAAACAGGAGAAATTAGCGAAGCCTTGGACCCCCAGGGCAGACATAAATTCTTGAACATCAAAATTGGTGGCCTGAGGAGTCCATATGTAAGGAAGTGCAGTCTGGTCCAGAAGTCCCAGAGATCCGGAAAGCAGCAGATGACATCTGTGTCCCCAGGCTGTGGTACCACAAGAGGCTGCATCTTTTGCCAGACCAGACTGGATCCAGGGTCCTCACTTTCTGGTCTTCCTTCCACGCTTCCTTCCTGGCTGTGGCTCTGCTGTTGGAGATGTGGCAGGAGGAGGAGTAGGACCTGGAGGAGGAGGAGGACTAGTAGGACCTGGAGGAGAAGGAGGAGGAGGACCTGGAGGAGGAGGAGGACCATGTGTGAGGTCAAAAAGGTGGGTATCAGATGTTATTTGGGCCCTCAACCCCTTATTGAGAGCCTCCAACATTAATGACTCACACATGAGTTGTTGGCCCTCCTCCATCCGCTGCATTTTACAGGCAATGATGGTAGCAAAGTCATCCTCCACTGTGTGTGGTGCTCCCAGGGCCTCTGTAGCCTTCCAAAAGAGGCCTATGGTAGCCTCCTCTAGGGTACTCCTCCTCCTGCCACTTTCTCTTTGCGGGTGTAGGGGAGGGACCGGCATATCAGGCAGCCCGCTCAGCCCGGCCACTTCCTGGCTGAGACTTCCCTGTGTATGAAAAAGGGACATGGTTTAATGTTTTGCATCATCAATCACAATCCTAAATTAGTACTCCAAACTAACATCTAGTTAACCTCATTGATTGAACAACCTGAAATATTTAGAGGAATGCTATACCTGGCTCAATCTGGGCTCCTCCACATGTTGTTGCCTGGAAGGCCCAGGTTGGGCATCAGAAGCCTCAGCTGGGGGGGAAGGAAGCGTGGAAGGAAGACTGGAGAGTGATGACCTGGGTTCAGTCTGGCCTGCCAGAAAATGCAGCCTGTCATAGTACCACATCCTGGGGACATAGATGTCATCTGCTGCTCCGGATCTCTGCGAATCCTGGACTTTCTGGCGCTCCCTTACATATGTGCTCCTCAGGCCACCAATTAGGATCTTCAAATATGTGATGTCTGCCGTGGGGATCACCTGCTTCACAATTTCCAACAATTGATCCAGCGCTGCCTTCCTCTTTGTTTGGTTCCTATAATGTGGGTGGTTGATCTCCCACAGACAAGGCAGCTCCCTGAACATGTCAGTGAATATTGCCATGAAGTCTGTATCATTCAAGATATCCATTTTAACTGCAAGACACAACACAAGACAAACCCTAATGTCAGCCAAAACTCTCCTAATCTTGTTACAATATAGGCCTCAATCTAGAAGCAGTATAGGCCCAAGTTTGTCTCTTACCTTCGTTATTACGATCGGCGCCTCCAATGCTCCTTCCTCCGCTCACAGATCGTACGTAATACGCACGCGTGTTACGCTTTATACACACTGCGCATGTGTGTAACTCCGCCCGCCCCTGACGCTCTTTCTAGTCTATTCCCCGACCCTTTTTGTTCGGCGCAGTGGGTGAAGAGCACATGGCGGAGTCAGAGCAGGTGCGTGCTAATTATAGCAACGAGGGGGAGGAAAGCCTGGATCCGGAAATGTCCCGATCCAGAAGGAGACGATTTAAGGCCACAAATATGTCCTTTGGTGAGATGTTGGAGATGGTGGACATCCTGAAGAAGGCCGACTAAGACGGAAAGTATGGACCTTACCCCAACCCCAATATCAGAAAGGCCAAGATCATGGCGAAAGTGGTCAAGAGTCTGCACCGGAATTTCGGGGTATGACGATCGAAAGATCAGCTCAGGAAGTGGTGGTCGGACCTGAAATTGAGAGAGCCCAAGCAGTACTGAAAAGTAAGTAGTTGTGCTGTGTTCCTATTCTTTTTGTCTTTATTACGTTCGTGCTGCTCCATATGCTTTTCTTAAGTGTTGTACAGTTTAAAATGGCAACTTTAATGTTCATGGGCCCATTATTCGTTCGTATTAAACATTTTTCTTTTGGCCTATAAAACACCATTGTTTAGGCATTTGCCCACATTTTTTAGGGCCTACTTGTATGAAAAATATTTGGTTGTGTAGATGGGTTTGTTACTAGAATGAAATGCAAACTAGATTCTGTGTAAGGAAAGGACACTCAGCAGCTGTTTAGACATCTGGACGCTGGAGCACTAGTGTGGGACACAAGAACACCCTTTTTATTAGGGGGGCCACACAGGTGCTCCAGTGTATACTATAGGGGTGTCTCCATCTGTGAAACTTGTACAAGACAGGTAAAGTATTGAAGCTTGACAAAGGACAATAAAAATGCTACATCTTGGAACTCTGCCCAAATAGACAATTGTACCCCACTTCCAAGCAATATTTCATCTTTATATTTCGGCCATCAAATATCTGTGTGCTAATTATACCATTTTTGTTTTACATAGGGGAGAAAAGACCAGAGACCCCCCACCTCTGGAAGAAGGGGAAATACCCCCAACCCAAGCTGAGCAGGAGGAGGAAGAAGATGTGGTGGAAATTGACACCACAACAGGTGAGTGTCTGCGACCACACGCTCAGGTAAGAGATGGATGCCGGCAGATTTTTGATACCTGTTTTTGTTTGGTTTCTCTATTTTTAGGTGATCATGATGCTGTGGATCGAGATCCTTTCACATCAGAAAGTGCCCAGATCCTGATCGGGGAGATCATGGGGTGTAATTTAGAATTGGAAAACCTCAAGAAAAAAAACAATGATGTTATTAAAAAAAATAATAACATCATTGATGTTTTGGGGCGAATTTAAAACCCCACAAAATCACTTTGTTTTTTGTGTGCTACAATCTTAAAAATGTTTTAGCGATGTTTAGAAAAGCCAAATTTGGAGGATGCACACAGTGTGCCAACATGTGCTATCTGCCATCACGGGAGATCAATGGACGCGTTTTGGGGGTGCAACCCCTTCCTCAATAATAAAGTAGCTGTGAGGAAGGGGTTGCTCCCCCAAAACACGTCCCTTGATCCCCCGTGATGGCAGCTAGCACATGTTGACATTCGTAAATTGGTGTGCATCTTCCAAATTTGGCTTTTCAAGGGGTGACTTCACCCCATCTGAACGCAATATCAAACACAGTTCCTAAATACTCATGTCTGATATTGCCTTCAAGTTTTACCATATGTGAACTTTGTAAGTTCAAGATTTTTGTCTTTCTTGTTGGTTTTACCCATGCCTGTTTTATCTTAAATGGACATTTATATTTTTGATAATGCCACCCCAAAAATTGTTATACAACAAACATGTTGGTTTGTTTTAAAAACCTTTTCTAAATGCACATGTGATTGTGCAGGTATTAAAAAGATTGTTAATCAAGAATGTGTGGATAATTGTCTCAACGCTACAACACTTTTGTGGTGATGTAATTGCTGTTTTCTGTGAAAATGGGAGTTATTTCCTAAGGGCAAATCCTCTTTGCACTACAAGTGCAGTTTCAGTGCAGTTTCAAGTGCACTTGTAGTGCAAAGTGTCTACGCCTTTAGTAAATAACACCAAACAGTGCTTTGTCTAAAAGGTTACACAATCACGCCATTTTCAGGACTCCCCACATTGCTGTCAGGGTCAGCTAAAACAAACACAAACAGTAAATGTCACCAAAGATTAGCTTTTTTTTATTTGATAAAGGCTTCACAAATTGTCTGGCATATTGATGGCCCCCCTACCCGCAAAGAACTCAAGGTATCTTAACCGGACATCACGGGCACTCAGGGAGTGCAAGCCAGGATGGCCACTTTCAAGCGCCGTCAGGGTTGTATCATGTAGAATTCCGGCCTCAGGCCCAACTGAGCCAGCATAGTTGGCAGAATGTTGGCGTAAAAAGTTATGTAGAACACAGCACACCAGGATTATATGATTAAGTTTATACTCCGCCATATGGATGGGTGTCAGAAATAGGCGGAATCGGCTGGCCATGATTCCAAATGTGTTCTCCACCACTCTTCTGGCTCTGGCCAGCCGGTAATTAAAAACCCTCTGTTCCGGGGTGAGGGTCCTCATCGGGAATGGCCACATAAGATGGTCCCCCAGCGCAAATGCTTCATTCGCAACAAAGACGAATGGGAGTCCTTCCACATTGTCCTCTGGAGGTGGCAAGTCCAAGCTGCCATTCTGGAGACGCCTGTAGAACTCCGTCTGGGTGATGACTCCACCATCGGACATCTGGCCATTCTTCCCCACGTCCACATACAAGAAGTCGTAATTAGCTGACACCACCGCCAACATCACAATACTATTGAACCCCTTATAGTTGAAATAGTATGACCCCGAGTTGGGTGGTGGGACAATGTGGACGTGTTTCCCATCAATTGCCCCTCCGCAGCTAGGAAAGTCCCACTGCTGGGCAAAGTGGGAGACCACAGTCTGCCATTCCCGTGGCGTGGAAGGAAACTGTTGAGGAAAACAAAAAAAATTTGTATTTTTGCACATAAACATGGCAAGCAGATTAGACACAAACATTCTTGGCCAACCTCCAGATAACATTTATTAAGGGGAATTTAACAACACCAAAGTATAAGGTACACCTATCATATCCCCCCCCCATGGGCCATTTCTAACAATATGGGGGGGGGGAATCTTGGACAGGTAACCCTCTCCACTTCATTGAGAGATGAATGCCTAAATACAGGTCATAATACAAAGATATAAATACACACTGTACACATTTGAGCACATTTGGACATTCAGCTATTACTTATCAAGATAATAATAGGATACAAAAACTTTCAACAGTACCATTTGAAAGTATACAGGGAGGCCCTTGCACTACATGCTTTGGGTAATTCATCCATACATCTGAGCACAAAAGAGATGGGTATAGTGTGTATGGGTTTGGCAAAGTCAGCAGATAGATGATTGAGGATAGATAGAGAATTGGGATCAGCTGACTTAGCAGTTGGGGGAGGGAGGGTTAAAAAAATTGATTTGGGGACACCACAAAAAAAATGCCTCTGGCACTCTGCCTGAATTTAAAGCACAAATCACATTTCAAAACATTTTAGGGGTTGTTTGGGGTAAAACACTACTATGGAGCTGATAAAATACATTGTTAAGTGACTACATGAGGTGAATATAGGGCAGGAGAGCATGCTGGGGAGGTTATTGAAGGCAAATATGTATGAAGGACAAAAAAAATAATTACAGAAAAATCCAGCATGCATGAGAACAAAGGGGACATTCACAGCATGTTACAATCATGGTAATTAGGGAATGAGGAAAGAAATACAATATATTATCAAACATTCAATACAATAAAATGTGATATTAAAGGATACAAATCTTACCTTCATATACTCCTTCTGCAGGACCTGGATGATGGCAGAACAGGTCTCCAGGATAATGATTCCCAGAGCCTGGGGGGAGATGCCTGTCGAGAACTTGAGGTCCTGCAGGCTTCTCCCTGTCGCCAAGTACCGCAGGGTAGCGACCAACCTCTGCTCCGCAGTGATGGCTTGCCTCATGCAGGTATCCTGCCTGCTGATATAGGGATCAGCAAAGCCAGCAGACGGTGAAATACGGGGTCCGTCATCCGGAGAAAGTTCCTGAAATCATCAGGATTATTCTCACGAATCTCACGGAGCAAAGGCATATGAGAGAACTGGTCATGCTGAAGCAACCAATTCTTGGTCCATGAACTCCTCCCCACCCTGTTCATGGACTGGACTTGTGTCAAGGTCAGGACCCCAACACCAAGCCCCCGCACAGCACGAACTCTACGAGGAGTACGTATACGCAACATGGCTAGAAAACGGTTGGCTGCTCAGAACGAAGTAACAGAACGCACTGAAGAACAGCAAGGCCTGTGAAGAGCGACCTGAAAAACAGTAACGAACGAACAAGAACACAATGACTAATTAAATGCGTAGCTTGCTTACACGCACTGAAGAGCAGATACAAACCCACAAGCACAAACTGAACCGCAGAAAACGATCTGAAAGCCACGAGTCTGAAAAAGTGCGAATCGTCTCTCACCAAACTTTTACTAACACGAGATTAGCAAAAGGAGCCCAAAGGGTGCTGTGCTTGGTTCTGAACTGGCCTTTTCTAGTCTCGTCGTACGTGCTTGATGTCACTGCATTGTTGGCGATCGGAAATTCTGACAACTTAGTGCGACCGTGTGTACGCAAAACAAGTTTGAGCCAACATCCGTCGGAAAAAATCCTAGGATTTTGTTGTTGGAATGTCCGACCAATGTCCGACCGTGTGTACGGGGCATTAAACACACCAAACAGTAAAGTATAAAAAAATGACATACCTGAAAAGCAAACATGATAAAACATAATAACATTGCAGAATAGAATACAGTAAAAAAGAGCAGAACAATAGAGAGAGAGAGAAAACAATAAAACAACAACTATTTTTGTTTTTTTATCATTTTATATTTTTTTGGTGTATTTTTTTTTTTACTTTTTTTTGTAACTGTAACTTTTGTAACTGTAACCAGTTCTAGGTTTGGGTCTCTCAAAATGTGATGGCATCTTGGGAGACCCTGTGAAAGTGTGCCTAGTCTGTGGAATGCTGTACCCTACGCTAAAACTCAACTAGTGTATGGTAGCACTCAAAACAGTCACCAATGCAAAGACCAGGATTGTCAGGACAGGAGGGACAATAATAGTGGGTGTCACGCCTATATCCGCGCTTTCTACAGACACATTTTCTTTGGGGGGCTCGTTGGGTAGGGATACTAGGGAGGACATAAGAAAAATGCCTCTCATGCAGCCGGCTTATTGCATTTGGTTGAGGAAGGTGAGGTGGAGCACCGTCTGAAAACAGAAGGGCTCTGACAATCTCTTCCTGGAATTTAGGGAAGGATCCAGTCCGTCCTTAAGCTCTGTATAGCACATGAGCGTTCAGCAAAGCCAATTGAAATAAGTATACAGACACTTTTTTATACCAGCGTCTGGCCTTACGGGCATCTAGGTACGGCGACAACAACTGGTCGTTGAGGTCCACCCCTCCCATATTTTGGTTATAATCGTGGACACAGAGGGATTTCTCAACAACAAAAGTCGCTGTAGTAATTTGGACAGTCATGTCTGCATGAAGGGAGGTAAGAATGAAAACATTCTTATTATCCCTCCACTTCATAGCGATCAAGTTATTACACCTCAAGCAGGCTCTCTCCCCCAGCCTAAGATGGGAATCTACAAGCCGCTGGGGAAAGCCCCGGCGATTAGATCGCACGGTGCCACATGCTCCAATCTGATGATCTAACAAGTGACTAAAAAGTGGGACGCTCGTGTAATAATTGTCCACGTACAAGTGGTACCCCTTTCCGAATAAGGGTGACACCAAGTCCCACACAATCTTGACAGCGCTTCCTATGTAGTCAGGGCAGTTTGTCGGCTCTACGTGACTATCTCTTCCCTCGTAAACCATAAAACTACATGTATAGCCTGTGGCCCTGTCACAGAGCTTATACAACTTGACCCCATATCTGGCACACTTGCTGGGAAGGTACTGTTTGAATGACAAGCGGCCAGAAAACTTAATCAGGGACTCATCAACACAGACAACTTGATGGGGATTAAACAAGTCTGCAAAACGTTGGTTGAAGTGGTTTACGAGGGGCTGAATTTTGTAGAGCCGATCATATCCAGGGTCTCCACAAGGACTACAGAGTTCATTGTTGTTGAAGTGCATGAACCGCAAAATCTGCTCGTATCGTGCCCTGGCCATGGAAGCAGAGAACACGAGCATATGGTGAATTGGGTCAGTGGACCAATATGACCGCAACTCACTCTTTTTGGTTATGTTCATGAGGAGGGATAGGCCCAGAAAGAACTTAAATTCGGAAACCTTAATTGATTTCCAATCTCTGGCAAGGGAGGACTGGGAAATAGTGGCGATGTGTTGACCAGCGTACAAATTGCTTTGGTCCACAATAGATTTATAGAGATCTTCAGTGAAAAACAGCGAATAAAAATCAAGTGACATAAAATCAACTGTTTACACCTGAATGCCGGGTTGGCCAGTGAATGGGGGAAGTATGGGTGCTGCAGAAGTGGTGGGTTCCCAATTAGGATTGGCGAATGCAGCCGGAAGGGAACTATGGGCACAACGGGCCTGTGTTTGTCTTCTTGGTGGCAGTGGGACACTACTTGTGCTTGCCACCTCGCCAGCTTGAACTGCACTTATGGGACTCGCCACGTCACCAAGTGTTACTGCAGTGCTGGATGTATGACCAGGGTGTACTAGGCCGCTGGTGCTTGCCAGTTCACCAAAAGGAATAGCAGCGCTAGTACTTCTCTGCTCCCTACAAGAGCCTTGCGGTTCTTGCACCTTAACAGCAGAAGAAGATTGGGGTCTGGTACGCCTGACCTTGGCAGGGACCACAACTCCGTCATTAGAGCTATCTGTCATGGACCTGCTGCTGTCTACAGGTTTGTATTCTGAGCCTGAATCTGACAGATGAGTGACTTCCTCTTTACTATCTGTCATGCTCAGAAACATGTAGGCCTCTTCACTACTGTACCTTTGATTTGCCATTTTGGGCTCTAAATTTAGTGGTACAGTAGTGAGACTCACAGGTAAAAAAGCTCCTGACTGTTGGTGACTGTATCAAAATGCTACCAAAAAAACTGTTAGTGATCACAGGGATCAGGCCTGACTCTGCGAACGCTGCAGTTATGTGTTTAGTGTTTTGTAAGTGACAGTGATCTATTGATACTGCCCTTGGTGGGCTGGGCTGGGTGGAGGGGAAAAACGCAGGTGCTAGCAAGTATCTGGGCTGATCCCACTAACACTGCGTTTTTGGGAACCCTAAACTGCTGGGGACGCTAGTATAGATCTGATCAGATCAGATATTTATCCGTTCAGATACTATACCACTAAGGGAGGTGCTGCGTGCATGGGTGTTAGCAGTACTGGCACTAACCTGACACTGACTGGGGCGATGCAGACCCTATCTCACCCTAATACCTAACTTATATCACCCACCGGGCGATCTGGGGGTTAAACCTTTATTAGGTAATAAACGGCGGGTGCCCTGACACTATAAAAAACTAACTAACTAGCATCGCCCGTAACAGTTATACGGTGATCACTGGTGAAAGGGTTAACTAGGGGGCAATCAGGGGATTAAAACCTTTATTAGGTAGTATATGGGGATACCTGACGCTATAAAAAGCTGACGGCGAACCTAAATACTTACCTGCCTGACTAGAGTCACCTGTGACACTAATACAGCGATCAGAAAAACGATCGCTTAGTGATACTGGTGACGGGGGGTGATCAAGGGGTTAAACCTTTATTGGGGGGTTAGGGGGTACCCTAGACCTAAAAGGGCCTACCACTAACTGCCCTACCACTTATAACAGTCACAAATGACACCGATGCAATAATCAGAAAAAAAAACTGCTATTGGTGTCACTGTGACAGGGGGTACAGGGGGGTGATCGGGGGGGGGTGATTGGGGGCTGAAAAGTGTGCCTGCGTGTTCTACTGTTAGTGTAGCGTTTGGTGCAAACTTACTTGATGTCTTCTCTCCTCGGAAGCCAGAAGGAAAAGGCTTTACGAGGAGCGATGACATCACTTCCTCTGCTTCTGTTTACAGTTCAGAAGCCGAGGAAGCCTGTCATTCACCAGAAGCAATCGTGAGGGGGTGACCATGAATCAGTGGCCTCCCCCTCAGCTCGGATCGCTCCTGAAGCTAATCCGACCACCTCAGGCACTGGGCGGGGGTCCGACTGGACCCCCCGCTCATGGGCAGGCAGGGCCGTACAGGTAAGCCCTTATGCTTGCCCGTGCCGATGTACATCGGCGTGCGGCGGTCGGAAACTGGTTAATGTGCAGTAACCTCTAACAACCAAATAGTGAATGGTAATAATGTGCAGTAACCTCTCTAGCTACCAATCAGTATATGCTATTAATGTGCAGTAACCTCTAGCAACCAATCAGGGATTGGTAATAATGTGCAGTAAACTCTCTAGCAACCAATTAGTAAATGGTATTAATGTGCAGTAACCTCTAGCAACCAAATAGTGAATGGTAATCATGCGCAGTAACCTCTCTAGCAACCAAATAGTGAACAGTAATAATGTGCAATAACCTCTAGCAACCAATCAGTGAATTGTAATAATGTGCAGTAACCTCTAGCAACCAATGGGTGAGCAGTAATGATGTGCAGTAACCTCTAGCAACCAATGGGTGAGCAGTAATGATGTGCAGTAACCTCTAGCAACCAATGGGTGAGCAATAATGATGTGCAGTAACCTCTAACAACCAATCAATGAATGTTAATAATGTGCAGTAACCTCTATAGCAAACAATTGGTGACTGGTAATAATATGCAGTAACCTCTCTAGCAAACAATTAGTGAATGGTAATGATGTGCAGTAACCTCTAGCAACCAATGGGTGAGCAGTAATGATGTGCAGTAACCTCTAGCAACCAATGGGGGAGCAATAATGATGTGCAGTAACCTCTAGCAACCGATCAATGAATGTTAATAATGTGCAGTAACCTCTAGCAACCAATTAGTGAATGGCAATAATGTGCGGTAACCTCTAGCAACCAATCAGTGAATGTTAATAATGTACAGTAACCTCTATAGCAAACAATTAGTGAATAGTAATGATGTGCAGTAACCTCTAGCAACCAATTAGTGAATGGTAGGGATGGGCTCGAACATGAGTTTGATTCGAACATATTGTCATAAGTGTTTGGGGACCTGGGTCCTGCCCCAGGGGGCATGTATCAATGCAAAAAAAGTTTTAAAAACGTCCATTTTTTCAGGAGCAGTGATTTTAATAATGCTTAAAGTGAAACAATAAAAGTGTAATACCAGGTCTGGTATGGATTTTAAGGGGAACCCCGAGCCAAAATTTTTAAAAAATGGCATGGGTCCCCCAAAAATCCATACCAGACCCTTATCCGAGCACGCAACCTGGCAGGTCGCAGGAAAACAGGGGGGACGAGAGAGCGTCCCCCCTCCTGAACTGTACCAGGCCACATGCCCTCAACATTGGGAGGGTGCTTTGGGGGAGCCCCCCAAAGCACCTTGTCCCCATGTTGATGGGGAGAAGGGCCTCATCCCCACAATCCTTGCCCGGTGGTTGTGGGGGTCTGCGGGAGGGGGGCTTATCAGAATCTGGAAGCCACCTTTAACAAGGGGACCCCCAGTTCCTGCCCCCGTGTGAATTGGTAATGGGGTACAAATGTACCCCTACCATTTCACAAAAAAAGTGTAAAAAATGTAAAAAAAAAAAGACAATAGACGGTTTTTTGACAATTCCTTTTATTAATGTCTTGTTCTTTCCCCGCTTCTTCTTCCATCTTCTTCTGGTCTTCCTTCAGTGTTCTTCTTCTTCTTCTTCCTCCATCTTGTTCTTCCCCCGCTTCTTCCTCTATCTTCCTCTGCTTCTCGTCCGGCATCTTGCTCCAGCTTCTTCCTCTCCGCTTCATCCTCCGATCTGCCTAAATGGGAGTCTCCCGCTGTGTGACGCTTCTGTTCAGGTGACAGCTCTTATATAATAGATGGTGACCCTGCCCCCTCTGATGCATGGGGACTTCCCTATGGCTTTCCCCATGTTGTCAAAGGGGGACGGGGTCACCTGTTTGACCCTGCCCCCCATTATATAAGAGCTGTCACCTGAACAGAAGCATCACACAGCAGGAGACTCCCATTGAAGCGGATCGGAGGACAAAGCGGAGAAGAAGAAGCCTGAGCAAGATGCCGGACGAGAAGACCGGAGGAAGAAGCGGAGGAAGATAGAGGAAGAAGTGGGGGAAGAACAAGATGGAGGAAGAAGAAGAACACCGAAGGATGACCAGAAGAGGATGGATGAAGAAGCGGGGAAAGAAGAAGACATTATTAAAGGAATTGTCAAAAAACGTCTATTGTCTTTTTTGTCATCCCCACAACCACCGGTCAAGGGTTGAGAGGATGAGGCCCTTCTCCTCATCAACATGGGGACAAGGTGCTTTGGGGGGGGCTACCCCAAAGCACCCTCCCAATGTTGAGGGCATGTGGCCTGGTATGGTTCAGGAGGGGGGGGCGCTCTCTCATCCCCCCTCTTTTCCTGCGGCCTGCCAGGTTGCATGCTCGGATAAGGGTCTGGTATGGATTTTGAGGGGGACCCCCACACCATTTTTTTTTAATTTTGGCGCGGGGTTCCCCTTAAAACCATACCAGACCTGAAGGGCCTGGTATGGAATTTAGGGTGACCCCCACGCATTTTTTTTTACATTTTGGTTCGGGGTTCCCCTGTGGGGGAATCCCATGCCGTATTTATCAATGAACTATTATGTTAAAGTCTATAGGACACGAACATGGAAAATCAAAAGTGTTAATTTTAAAGGCTTACGTATATGCATGGTATTGTCCTAAAAAGTGTTTGGGGACCTGGGTCCTGCCCCAGGGGACATATATCAATGCCAAATAAAGTTAAAAAAATGGCCGTTTTTTTCGGGAGCAGTGATTTTAATAATGCTTAAAGTGAAACAATAAAAGTGTAATATCCCTTTAAATTTCGTACCTGGGGGGTGTCTATAGTATGCCTGTAGAGGGGTGCATGTTTCCCGTGTTTAGAACAGTCTTACAGCAAAATGACATTTCAAAGGAAAAAAAGTCATTTAAAACTACTCGCGGCTATTAATGCATTGCCGGTCTGACAATACACATAGAAATTCATTGATAAAAATGGCATGGGAATTCCCCACAGGGGAACCCCGAACCAAAATGTAAAAAAAAAAAATGACGTGGGGGTCCCCCTAAATTTCATACCAAGCCCTTCGGGTCCGGTATGATGGATATTAAGGGGAACCCCGGACTCCCTCCATGCCATCATGGATGCGGAGCGGCCCGAAAAGAAGATGAAGAGAAGAAGATGAAGAGAAGAGCGGGAGCCTCCCTCCATGCCATCATGGATGTGGAGCGGCCCGAGGAGAAGAAGGGAAGAAGATGCCGCGGAGGAGATGCCGGACGAGAACACCGGAGGAAGAACCAGAAGAACCAGAAGAAGAAGATGGAGGAAGAAACCGAAGGAAGATAGAAGATAGAAGAAAGAAGAAAGAAGAGGCATTTAAATAAAGGAATTGTCAAAAACTGTCTCTTGTCATTTTTAACATTTTTGACAGTTTTTTAGTGAAATGGTAGGGGTACTTTTGTACCCCCTTACCATTTCACACAGGGGGGAGGGCCAGGGTCTGGGGGTCCCCTTGTTAAAGGGGGCTTCCAGATTCTGATAAGCCCCCCACAACCACCGGCCAGGGTTGTGGGGTTGAGGCCCTTGTCCTCATCAACATGGGGACAAGGTGTTTTGGGGGGCTACCCCAAAGCACCCTCCCAATGTTGAGGGCATGTGGCCTGGTACGGTTCAAGAGAGGGGCGCTCTCTCGTCCCCCCTCTTTTCCTGCGGCCTGCCAGGTTGCATGCTCGGATAAGGGTCTGGTATGGATTTTTGGGGGGACCCCACAACTTTTTTTTTTTAAATTTTGGCGCGGGGTTCCCCTTAAAATCCATACCAGACCTGAAGGGTCTGGTATAGATTTTGAGGGGGGATCCCATGCCATTTTTTTTTTATTTTGGCCGGGATTCCCCTTAATATCCATACCAGACATGAAGGGCCTGGTATGGAATTTAGGGGGACCCCCCACGTCATTTTTTTTTAAATTTTGGCTGGGGTACCCCTTAATATCCATACCAGACCTGAAGGGCCTGGTATGGAATTTAGGGGGACCCCCCACGTCATTTTTTTTTAAATTTAGGTTCGGGGTTCCCCTGTGGGGAATTCCCATGCCATTTTTATCAATGAACTTCTATGTGTATTGTCATTAATAGCCGCGAGTAGGAATAAATTACTTTTTTTCCTTTGAAATGTCATTTTGCTGTCAGACTGTTCTAAACATGGGAAACATGCGCCCCTTTACAGGCATACTATAGACACCCCCCAGGTATGAAATTTAAAGGGATATTACACTTTTATTGTTTCACTTTAAGCATTATTAAAATCACTGCTCCCAAAAAAACGGCCGCTTTTAAAACTTTTTTTTGCATTGATCCATGTCCCCTGGGGCAGGACCCAGGTCCCCAAACACTTTTTATGACAATAACTTGCATATAAGCCTTTAAAATTAGCACTTTTGATTATTCATGTTCGTGTCCCATAGACTTTAATGGTGTTCGCGTGTTCAAACAAATTTTTTGCCTGTTCGCATGTTCTGGTGCGAACTGAACAGGGGGGTGTTCGGCTCATCCCCACTAGCCACTAGCAATAATAATGTGCTCTGCCAGTGAGGACGGCTTCCCCGGCCGGGAGACACACTGGTTTCGCAGGATGGAAGCCCCTGTTAACACTGTGTTGATGGGGGAATCTGGATATTTTCTTTCCTGCAACCTGTGGCTGCAGGAAAAAAATTGCTCCGTCTATGGCTGGCTTAAGTCTGTGGGTGTGTGTGTGGGGGGGGGGCACCCAAGAAAATATTTGCCCAGGGTCCAATCAATATTAAAGATGGCCCTGGCCCAAGGACAGAACCTTGGGGGACCCCTACAGAAAGAGGAAATGGAGAGGAGGAGATAGAGTTATAGATAATGCTGAAGAAGCTATGTGATAGGTAGGGGGAGAACCAGGAGAGAGCAGAGTTTTGAATGCCAAGAGAGTGGAGTTTTTTTTTTAGGAGGAAATGGTCAACAGTGTCAAAGGTGGTAGAGCGGTCTAGTAGTAGAAGTATGGCGTAGTGGCCATTGGTTTTAGCAGTTAGTAAATCATTAGAGAGTTTTAGTAGGGCAGTTTCAGTGGAGTACTGCGAGCAAAAGGAGATGGGTCTTAACCACTTGACCACTGGGCACTTAAACCCCCTTAATAACCAGACCAATTTTCAGTTTTCGGTGCTCTCACATTTTGAATGACAATTATTCAGTCATGCAACACCGAAAATTCTGTAAAAAAATGTATTTTTCTTCGTTTCTATTATAAAATTTTGCAAATTAGTAATTTTTCTCCATTTATTTTGGCTAAAATTTATACCGCTACATATCTTTGGTAAAAATAACCCAAATTTGTGCATATTATTTGGTCTTTGTGAAAGTTATAGCGTCCAAAAGCTATGGTGCCAATATCTGAAAATTGATCACACCTGAATTACTGACGGCCTATCTAATTTCTTGAGACCCTAACATGCCAGAAAAGTACAAATACCCCCCAAATTACCCCTTTTTGGAAAGAAGATATTCCAAGGTATTTAGAAAGATGCATGATGAGTTTTTTGAAGTTGTCATTTTTTCCCACAATTCTTTGCAAAATCAAGATTTTTTTTTCTTATTTTTTTTTCACAAAATTGTCATATTAGCAGGTTATTTTTCACACACAGCATATGCATACCACAAATTACACCCCAAAACACATTCTGCTATTACTCCCGAGTACGGCGATACCACATGTGTGAGACTTTTACACAGCGTGGCCACATACAGAGGCCCAACATGCACGGAGAACCTTCAGGCGTTCTGGAGCACCAGGCCAATTCTGACATTTCTCTCCTACATGTAAAAATCATCATTTATTTGTTGGAAAAGTACATAAAACCCCAAAACATTATATATGTTTTTTTAACAAAGACCCTAGAAAATACAATGGCAGTCGTTGTAACTTTTTATCTCGCATGGTATTTGCACAGCGTTTTTTTGGGAAAAAAAACTGTTTTGTACTTAAAAAAAAAAACAGTAAAGTTAGCCCACTGTTTTTGCATAATGTGAAAGATGAAGTTATGCCAAATAAATAGATACCTAACATGTCACCTTTCAAAATTGCACACAGTCGTGGAATGGCGCTTCACTTCTGCATGCGAGCACACGGGGACACAGGGAAAAAAAAATGTTATTGTTCATTTTACTTTATTTATTTTAGTTTGATGCTTTTGTCCAAAAAATAAATTTTTGATCACTTTTATTCCTATTACAAGGAATGTAAACATCCTTGTAATAGGAATATGGAATTACAGGTCCTCTTTACAGTGAGATATGGGGTCAATAAGACCCCACATCTTACTTCTAGGATGGGAATCCTGAAATAAAAAAAGAAAATCCTGGCTTTGATCGTAGTGGTGAGTCGGTAGAAGCACCTGAGGGCGGCGGGAGGGGGGGATGTCCCCTCTCACCTCCCGTAAGAATGATCAAGCAGTGGAACAGCTGCTATGACCATTCCTATGGTGTAGGGAATTGCCGGCTGAAAAAGCTGATATCTGAATGATGCCTGTAGCTGCAGGCATCATTCAGATATCCCCGCACAAAGTCAAGGACGTTGTATGACTTCTAGCGGGCAGGAAGTGGTTAAAACGCATTTTTTTTTAACACAAAGTTATCCATTTATACAATATTTCTAACACATGGCATGTACATACCAAAAATGACACCCCAAAATAGATTCTCCTACTCCTCCTGAGTATGGCAATACCACATGTGTGAGACTTCCACAGCCTGGCCACATACAGAGGCCGAGTACAGCCGAGTTTGGCTGAGCATGGCAGAGTATGGCCGAACATGGCTGAGCATTGCTGGGTATGGCTGGGTATGGCAAAGTATGGCTGGGTATCACCGAGTATTGCAGAGTATGGCTGGGTATTGCAGAGTATGGCTGGGTATTGCAGAGTATGGCTGGGTATGGCAGAGCATGGCTGGGTATGGCAAAGTATGGCTGGGTATGGCAGAGTATGGCTGGGTATTGCGGGGTATTGCAGGGTATTGCGGGGTATTGCGAGGTATTGCGGAGTATTGCGGGGTATTGCAGAGTATTGCAGAGTATTGCAGGGTATTGCAGAGTATTGTGGGGTATTGCAGGTTATTGCAGAGTACTGTGGGGTATTGCGGGGTATTGCAGAGTATTGCAGGGTATTGCAGAGTATTGCAGAGTATTGCAGGGCATTGCAGAGTAGTGCAGGGTATTGCTGAGCATGGAGGGATGGCTGAGCATGAATGGATGGATCCTTCGGATGTGACTGCACATGTCACAGAGCAGCGCTGTGGGCACTACACATCAAGCCCACGGCGCTGCTGCCATCCAATCTCTCCCCCTCTGTACAGATCGGTACAGAGAGGGGAGAAAGGAATCGGCGTCATGACATGATGTCGGTTTGTTTACATGTGATCGCTCCGTCATTTGACGGAGCGATCACATGGTAAATGGCTGCGATCAGCAACCGTTTACCGTGATCCATGATACATCCGTGGTCACGGATGTTCCCGTGTGTGCACCCCAGGGGGCGCGCGGGATCGGTTTTCCAGGATCACGTCATAGTACGTGCTCCCAGAGTTATCCAACCGCGCTGCAGCCATCATTTGGCTATGGGCCGGTTGGTAACTGGTTAAAGGAGTTGTAAAGGCAAAAGGTTTTCTATCTTAATGCATTCTATGCATTAAAGCGGAGGTCCACCCTAAAATAAAAAATTACATTAACATTCTCAAAAAAAATATATTAAAAAAATCTGAAAATAAAAATTTCTTACCAGAAACGCCTGTTGCTAGGCAGTCCTAATCTGCCTTTTCCTATTTTGCGGTGCTTCCTCCTCTTCGGCGAGCTGCCCCGTTGTCTTCTGGGACATGTGTGTGTCCCAGAAAACAACAGGGCCATTCACAAAGCACCGTGCGACTCGCGCATGTGCAGTAGGAAACGGCCAGTGAAGCCGCAAGGCTCCACTGCCTGTTTCCCTTCTTTAAGATGGCGGTGCCGGCACCCAATCTGATGGACGGATCGGCCTCGGGGGGCTGACGTTGCAGGCTCCCTGGACAGGTAAGTGTCCTTATTAAAAGTCAGCAGCTACAGTGTTTGTAGCTGCTGACTTTAAAAAAAAAATTGCAGCTGGAACACCGCTTTAAGATAAAAAACCTTTTGTGGGTAGCAGGCCCCCCAGGATCCCCCAACACTTACCCTGAGTCCCTTCTTTTCCACCGATGTCCACGATTCCCTCGGCCATCCGGGACTCTTCTCCTGATTGGCTGGGGCACAGCGCAGCGCCATTGGCTCCCTTCGGCTGTCAATCAAAGTCAGTTAGCCAATCAGGGGAGTGAGGGGGTGGTGCTAAATGACAGCATGTCTGAATGGACACACAGGGCTGCAGCTCGGCTCGGGTGCCTCCATAGCAAGCTGCTGGTCTATGGGGGCACTCGTCAGGAGGGAGGGGCCAGTAGCAGCGAAGAGAGACCCAAGAAGAGGAGGCTGCTCTGTGAAAAACCAACTGAACTGAGGAGGTAAGTATAACATGTTTGTATGTTTTTTAAAAAGCAAGACTTTATAATCACTTTAAGTTGTTCAGGTTGGTGTGGTCCAGTGAGGGATTTTTAAGTATGGGGGTGATCAGCACATGTTTTAGAGGGGAGGAGAAGATGCCAGTAGAGAGGGAGAGATTGAAGATGTGAGTGAGGGAGCATAGCAGTGGCAGCTGGTGCTCAAAATTTTTTGGAGGGCGCAAACAAGTTCTGAAAAAACCCCCATCGATCGCAGCCACTGTGCCCATCAAACGCAGCCACCATGCCCATCAAACGCAGCCACTGTGCCCATCAAACACAGCCACTGTGCCCATAAAACGCAGCCACTGTGCCATATCAAATGCTCCCACTGTGCCATCAAATGCTGCCACTGTGCCATCAAATACAGCTACTGTGCCCATCTTATGCAGCCACTGTGCCAAACTTATGCAGCCTCACTGTGCCCATCAAATGCAGCCTCACTGTCCCATCAAATGGAGCTTGTGTCCCATCAAATGCAGCCTGTGTCCCATCAAATGTAGCCTGTGGCCCATCAAATGTAGCCTGTGGCCCATCAAATGCAGCCTGTGGCCCATCAAATGCAGCTTGTGTCCCATCCCAGCGCAAGATGATCGCTAGAGAATATATGAACCGAAGGTACGGTTCCGCCTATACTGAGCCCTTAGATAAATGGGTAGAATGGACAAAGGGAATAGCTAAACCTTTAAAATCTGAAGGGACTTTTGATTTACAAGTATGGCAAATGTTTCTGCACGATTATGGCCCACTACTGTGCAGTGAAGGAACGTGGAGAATAGCTTGCACAATGGAGACAGAAGCTAAAGTAGCAAATCAAACTGGCTTGACGGAGATGTTTAATAAAAGTACTGCCAAAATTTACTACGTTTGGCCAGAAGACTCTGTAGAGGAGGACCCCCCACCTTATGTGGCTGCCAGTTTGGCTTTAAGGGGTCCACCCACAAAAGCACAAGAATTAAAGTTACATGAAACACACAAAAGATGAGCCAGTCAATATAGTAGAGAGCAGAGGTTTAACAGCCCCATATCAACCTACAAAGAGGGATTTGGCTCATATCCTAAGAAGCTGATGAATGTCAGTAGCAGAAGCCTCATATGCTTCCTGTACAGCACTAAGTTTGTTTGCAAACCCAATTGGATTCTTTCTAGGATCTCCCAGTCCCTCTAATATGGCTCTCATTTCTTGGGGACTAAAAGGTACATTATAATAAAAAGTAGTATAATATAATCAGTAAATTGAACTGTAATAATACACTACAAACAGCGCTATTGTTGAGCAAAAACACACAAGCAAGCGGCCAACTTCACACAAAAGTCCTTTAAGAGTAGCGAGGAGTTTAAAAAGTGGTTCAGAGAGTGTTCATAGGTGATCATAAAACAGAATCTCAGTGTGCACCTTCCACCGGTCAGTCCAATTCCACCATGTGAGAACACACTCCCCTCACGGGGTTAAACTCACCAGAGCTAAGAAATACATAAGCCTCCAAGGGAAAAAACATCGAAGCCACAAGCTACTGCCAACACCACTCCGGGGGATTCACAGATGATCGGGGCTCAAAATAAATCAATAACAAAAGAAAAGTGCACATAGCGTAATCCTGTTTATTGAATGAACACCCATCACATCACACAAAAACCCCCCTCAATGATTATACGTACAAAACACTGCAATCAACCAAGCAAAGGAAGCGTATAGACCGTGCATTTCACCGCAACGAAGATCAGCCGGCTCAATGTCCCAAGGAGCGAACACCACTTCCTTGTTGTGGATCCAGCTGCAGTGGAGCGCATACGTCACTTCCGGCGGCGTCTGAAGAGGTGGCCTTTATGTTGCAAGCTCAAATTATAAAGAAAAAGTTTATGGAAAAGGGGTATTATGAAGGAGCGTTGGACTCCATTATTCAGGAATTGGCTGTGCAGCCTAGATGTGCCTTTTTAGAAGAAGCTCCATTGGTCCTGAATAGGGACAGTCATGAATGGAGCTTCATCTCTGGTTTTCAAAGACAGTGCCAGTGGGTAGCAAAGACATCTTTGCTACCCACTGGCACATTCTACGTATGGACAAAGTGCTGCATTCAGTTTTACCCTGTAAACCTAAGTTTATCTATAGAAGGTCACTGAGTTTTGCGGATAAAATAGTGCAGAAAGTGTTGGATCCCCCATCTAGGCCCTCTACTTTTTAAGACAGAAATGTTTTTTTTTAGTTGTAGGAGGTGCCGTGCGTGTAGGGAAGTGAATAGACCAGTGAGGGCTTTGGAAAGTTTTACATCAACCTCTAATTACAAAGAATTTACCATCAAGGAATTCATTACATGTAACACTTCCTTTATGGTCTATGCTCTGCAATATCCGTGCGGCCTTATTTATATAGGGCGCACTAAAAGGCCTTTGAGAGTCAGAATTGCAGAGCATATAACCAATATAAAAATAGGTTTTAAAGATCACAATGTATCACTCCATTTTAAATTGATGCATAATCAGGATCCATCGGGCCTTAAATTTTGGGGCGTGGATCATTTAAAGCCAAAATGGAGGGGTTCAAATCTAGTCCGTGACCTGTCTAAGAGAGAGACCCAATGGATTTTTTTGGTGGATACTTTATCGCCAAAAGGTTTGAACGTTGACTTAGATATTAATTATTTCATAAGTGATTATTCATTTTTTGAAGTAATTTTTTTGAAGCAGTTTTTATTGTTCAGCTTGTCATGTTTTTATATATTTATTTTTTATAT
Source organism: Aquarana catesbeiana (assembly GCF_042186555.1). Taxonomy (NCBI): domain Eukaryota; kingdom Metazoa; phylum Chordata; class Amphibia; order Anura; family Ranidae; genus Aquarana; species Aquarana catesbeiana. Next base: position 222,735,680 of record NC_133330.1, on the reverse strand, counting down.
TTATATATCTTTTTTAATACTGTATACATTGTTTATCCACTTTTTATTATGTTTTTTATATATATGCCTCTTTTATATATATGCCTCTTTTAAGTGTATATATATTTATTTTTATCTGTATTCTAGTTTCCTAGAAATTATTTGCCCGCAGTCTATTGGTGTATTTTTGTGAAATAAGTCACATTATGATAGCCTGTTTCTATATGTTTGTATTTGGTTTCTGTATTTATGCTATCTCAATGAGGATTCATTTTCTTGTTAAAAGCATTACGATCAGAATTAGTTGATGTACTTGGTAACTGTATTGTATAAATTATGTGGGCTATTTTATACCTATTAGTCCGCTCAGTATGTGTTATTTACATATTTGCATACTAGTCCATTCAGTATATGTTAATTATGTGGGCTATTTTATACCTATTAGTCCGCTCAGTATGTGTCATTTTACATATCTGCATATCTCGTAGCCCCTATGTAAAAAGTGCAGTGTGGCTGATTGTTCCTCTCCCCCTCCTGTAGGAAGCCGTTACTGTTTACTTCGGCTGACGATTTGCGCCTGTCGTCATGCCGAACGCGCTGTGATTGGCTATGGAGGTCTGGGCGGGACGATTTAAGCCTGTCCGTCTGTCATGTAGGCACGCCCTCTGTTGAAGTCAGGATATGATGAAACGCGTCAGTGCGTGGCCTACACGATGCCGGAAGTGACGTATGCGCTCCACCGCAGCTGGATCCACAACAAGGAAGTGGTGTTCGTTTCTTGGGACATTGAGCCGGCTGATCTTCGTTACGGTGAAGTGCACGGTCTATACACTTCCTTTGCTTGGTTGATTGCAGTGTTTTGTACGTATAATCATTGAGGGGGGTTTTTGTGTGATGTGATGGGTGTTCATTCAATAAACAGGATTACACTATATGCGCTTTTCTTTTGTTATTGATTTATTTTGAGCCCTGATCATCTGTGAATCCCCCAGAGTGGTGTTGGCAGTAGCTTGAGGCTTAGATGTTTCTTCCCTTGGAGGCTTATGTATTTCTTAGCTCTGGTGAGTTTAACCCCGTGAGGGGAGTGTGTTCTCACATGGTGGAATTGGACTGACCGGTGGAAGATGCACACTGAGATTCTGTTTTATGATCACCTATGAACACTCTCTGAACCACTTTTTAAACTCCTCACTACTCTTAAATGACTTTTGTGTGAAGTTGGCCGCATGCTTGTGTGTTTTTGCTCAACAATATCGCTGTTTGTAGTGTATTATTACAGTTCAATTTACTGATTATATTATACTACTTTTTATTATAATTAGTTTATGGTTCAAACGGCTGCTTTTATTAATATATTAATTTAATCTTTTGCCTTCTTTGTGATAGCAAATTGGGCAATACCTGTATTTGTATCAACAGGTTCTGTTTCTGCTTTTGAGTAGCATTTTTTTCCCTGGCGCTGAGAGGTGTACTTTGGGCCCGAGTGAAAACCTTTGACTAAAAGGTACATGCCATTTAATTTGAGACTTACGGTAAACAGCATTACCTTAAAAAACTAATTGGGTTCTGACAGGATAAACTGCAACAGATTGCTCTGTGCCAGGGGCAGAAGGGGTGGCATCTCCCTTCCTTCTCTCTTCATCTTGCTGCCACAATTTGGAAACTATGGTTTGCTCCAGAAGTTCAGACTCTCTCCCCCTTCTCTGTAGAGGCGTGGGAATTAAAGCAATGAAAAGAATAAATAATTACACTAGAGCTGTAGATGAGATTATTAACCTTACTACCACTGAAATAGGTTTATTAAGTGAAAAAATGGCTCAGCTTAAAAAAGTAGTATTAGAGCACAGATTAACGCTAAATTATCTCACTGCATGTGTAAGGTATTTCACACTGACTGTTGTATATACATTTCTGATAATGAGGACATTATTAAAGGGCATCTTGCTAAGATAAGAGAACTACAGAATAAGGCCAGAGATATTGCTAAAGATGGATGGAACCCCTTTAATGGTTTAGGAGGTTTTGGTGACTTTTTATATGCCTTAGTAACATGGTTACAGAAACTAGGCGCTTACATTGTGATGTTCCTATTCCTCATATTTGTTATTTACTTCCTCATCGCGGCTATGCCTCGGTGTGACTATCCACTGTACCAACAAATGGTCCACCAGCCCTGAAGAACCCATTATTGTGAGAAAGCTATGAAAGAGCTGAACAGAACGTCATCTCTCTGCACCAATGTAAAAGGAGTTACCAGCAATCGGCTGAATCTAACTCGGAAAAGAATGGTGTTAAATAAACAAAAGGAGGGAAATGACATGGACATTCATTGTATTGTTCATTTAAGCACAAGAGACTCCATTTTGTTCTCACTGTTGAAATGTGTTCTGTAACCTTCACCTAACAAACAGACATATCTTCTGCTAGAAACTCTCTCTCTGTTTCCACTCCCCCCTCCCCTTTCAAGGTTTTACTTTTGCAATTGTTCTATTCACAAGCATTTAATAATATATTTCTATTTGTTAGTTTTTAATAACATCTCACATAACCCCTTTCTTATCTATGTATAAAATAACATTCAATAATAAATTTTGGCACTGAATGGACATTTTAAACACAGTGATTGTGTCCTGTGAATCTGTTCCTGCAGCTGCAGTATTAACTTTTGTATTAGAGTCCCAATCAGAAATAATTCCATAACAGTTTAAAGGCATCAAAAGTTGGCAAAGAACCTCTTGGCATTATGTGCTGCAGTACCTTGATTCTATTTCTAGCCCATACATGGGGATCTGGTATGGTGTGCAAATGAGAGAAAGTGGGATTATCCCAATGAGGAGTATGTGGGGAGTAGGAGTCTGGAACTTTATATCTCACTTTGGCCTGGTGCCAAACTACAAGTCGTTCTCATGGGGGTAGTACTAGCAGGATTAGAGCCAGGGCCTTTAATTGGCAAATTACTGAATTCTGCATAAAATCCCAAAAGTGAAGCTTCTACATTCACTTATATTTATTGTTAATGTGTACTGAACCTATAAACTGGTTTACAGTTTCACAGTGATACCTGTCCCTGTCTTTGATAGCCTAGTTGTGCTATGTTTGTTCTGTAGGTTGTCAATTTCAGCTGCATAATACATTCAGAAAATGTTGAAAATGTATCAGTTGTTTAGCTGGGTTAAGAGAAATGTGCCACATGATCAAAATGTGCCATTCCCAAGCTGGATGCATACATTTGAACAGTGGAATCCCATAACTTGCGATCCTTGCCAGTTGCCAGGTGGAATGGTTTTGCTATCAAAAGCTTCAGATAGGGAAAAAAAGGCATTGAAATCTGGGCTGTAGACAGTTTCAGAGCAATTCGCTTTTTTGAGGTTTGGAAATGATGAGCAGAAAAACGCAACAGGTAAAAAAAGAAGTAAAAATATAACCTGTGCTGGCGCCAAGATTGTGATTACTGCAGTAACATAGGATATGTGTGTATGTGCAAATCTAGCTTAGGGGGCACGTGTGCACCTGGTGCCCCCGCGGCGATCGGATTAGTTTCAGAACCGATCAGTCTCCATGTCCACGCCAATGTTTTCTGGCCTGGACTTGGAAATCGGTTCTGGTGAATGGCAGATTGTCCTCTGCCTGTGTAATGTAAACACAGGCAGAGGAAGTGATGTCACGTCCCCTCGTGGAATCCTTTTCAGTTCCAGAGCGAAGAGAGAGGACATCCAAATGTGAGTTGCACCAACCCTACACTGACACAGTACACATAAGCACACTTTTCACCCCCCGATTGCCACCCCCCACCCCAGTTAACCCTTTCACTCCCTGTCACTGTGTCACCGAGTGCAGTTATCAGATTTTGTACTGATCACTGTACTGGTATCACTTGTGACACTAATTAGCATTACGGCAGTTAGTGGTAGGCCCAGGTACCCAACCAAAAAACCCCAACTAAAGGTTTAACCCCTTTATCAGCCCCCAGTTAACCCTTTCACCCCATCACTAGTGTCACTAATATAGTGTACAGATCTATTTTCTGATCACTGTATTTAATGTCACAGGTGGCGCTAGTTAGCCAGTTAGCTAGTTACTGTCACCGTCAGGTTTTTATAGCGTCAGGGTACCCGCCATATATTACTGAATAAAGGATTAACCCCCAATCGCCCCCAGTACAGGTTTTAGCGTCAGTTAGGGTCAACGTCAATCCCAGGCAGCATCAGATTAGTGCCAGTAGTGCTAACACCCAGGCACACACCATACACTTCCCTTGCTAGTATAGTATTTGAACGGATCAATATCTGATCTGATCAGATCTATACTAGCGTCCCCAATAGTTTAGTGTTCCCAAAAATGTGGCGTTAGCAGGATCAGCCCAGATACCTGCTAGCACCTGCGTTTAGCCCCTCCGCCCAGCCCAGCCCAGCCAAGTGCAGTATCAATTGATCACTGTCACTTACAAAACACAACATACATAAGTTCAGCATTCGCTGAGTCAAGCCTGATCCCTATGAATGCTAATAGGTTTTTTGGTAGCGATTGAAGCAGTTTCTGACAATCAGTTGCTCTTTTTGCCTGTGAGTCGCACTAGTTGTACCTGTACAGAAGTACACTAGTGAAGAGGCCTACACGTTGCTGAGTGATGAGAGTGATGGGGAAGCCACGTCACTGTCAGATTCAGGCTCAGTATACGAACCAGTAGAGAGCAGCGGCACCCTGACAGATAGCTCTGATGACGGAGTGGTCCCTGCTAAGGTCAGGTGATCCTGACCCCCTTCTTCTGTTGTTGAGATGCAAGAACCGCAGGGGTCTCATATGGAGCAGCGAGCCAGTACTAGTGCTACTCATCCTTCTGGTGAACTGGCAAGCACCAGTGGCCTAGTACATCCTGGTCGTAGTCAAACCAGCACTACAGTAACACGTGGTGACGTGGCGAGTCCCATAAGTGCAGTTTAAGCCGGTGCAGTGGCTAGCACAAGTAGTGCCCCACAGCCACCAATAAGACAAAGACAGGCCGGTAGAGCCCATAGTGCCCTTCCTGCTGCATTTGTCAATTCTAATTGGGAGCCCACCATTTCTGCAATGCCAGTACTTCCCCCATTCACTGGTCAACCCGGAATTCAGGTTGAAACAGTTGAGGCCCCATAGGCTCCGCCCCTCTGACAAAGTTCTCTGAACGTAACGCATACAGGGTAGGAGCCACACGCTGATGTCACCCACTGCCGACCTGCGTTTTACACACCGCCAGAACCTTGATCTGGATATGCCCTTTCTTTTAAAGATCCTTGTGCATAGCTATTTTATAAATTAATAAAGCTGTTTTTTTACTAGTCAACAGTGACTGCTTAGATTTGTTTTGTCTCACCATATATATACCCTGGGGAAATTGACTGGAGTTCCTAGTCCTGCTTGGATGATTTACCCTTATGGGACATGTGCATATGACCATCTGTTAGCTCAGTGGTCCATAGCTTGAGGTGAACGAAGCGAGTGCTTTGGAGGTGAAGGGTCTGTCAACATTGCATCCTGATTTGTTTTCTGTCACGTGGAATCTTCTTGGTGCTTGCTGGGACCTCTAGTCCTCTTCATTTTCCTGCTGGATTACTATTGGACTTTGTAGAATTTTTTTGAAATTTTAATTTTGTGCGCTGCACTATGTTTTTTGTTATACTGTACATAGGGAGCACTAGCAAGATTGTTTGGGACTTGGTGTCACCCTTATTCGGAAAGGGGTACCACTTGTACGTGGACAATTATTACACAAGCGTGCCACTTTTTAGTCACCTTTTTGATTGTGGCACCATGCGATCTAATCACCGGGGCTTCCCCCAATGACTTGTAGATTCCCGACTTAGTCGGGGGAGAGAGCCTGCTTAAAATATAATAATTTGCTTGCAGTGAAGTGGAGGGATACACTGAATGTTTTCGTTCTGTCCTCCCTTCACGCAGATACGTCAGTCAAAATTCCGGTGTTGTTGTGAAGCCCCTACCTGAACATGGGAGGGGTGGACTTCAATGACCAGATGACGGCGCCGTACTTAATTGCCCATAAGGCCAGATGCTGGTATAAAAAAGTGTCTGTATATTTATTCCAATTGGCTCTGCTGAATGCTTATGCGCTATACAAAGCTTCAGGACGAACTGGATCCTTCCTAAAATTGCAGGAAGAGATCATCACAGCCCTTCTGTTTCCAGACGGTGCTGTGCCCCACCTTCCCAATGCAAATGCAGTGAGCCAGCTGCATGAGAGGCATTTTTCGTATGTCCTCCCTGGTACCCCTATTCAAAGAACACCCCAAAGAAGATGTTGTGTCTGCAGAAAAGGTGGATATAGACGTGACACCTGCTTTTATTGTCCCTCCTGTACTGACCAACCTGGTCTCTGCATCGTTGACTGTTTCAGTCGCTACCACACACTAGTGGAGTGATAGTGTAGGGTACAGCACTGCACAGTCCTAGGGCACACTTCCACAGGGTCTCGAAAGATGAGATGGCCATCACCTTTTGAGAGACCTTAATCTGGAATGTTTACAGTTAAAATAAAAGTGCAAAAAAAATAAAAAACACAAAAAAACACAAAAAAATAAAAAATAGATTGTTTTTATTTTACTTCTCTCTCCCTATTGTTCTCTATCTATTGTTCTCTCTCTATTGTTACTGTATTTTTGTCAGGGCTGGGCTCAGCCCTTCCTTCTCTGAGCTGGATGCTCAGCTGTCAGTTAATTGCCAGCTCCTATCTCTCCACATCAACTAGCTGTTGATGATATCCTGCTCGTCAGTCCTACCTACGTTTCCACTGGTTATTGGTTATCCTTGGTTACAGAGGCACAACCCCTTTTTTGATTGGCTCCATGCTGAGGTTCTCTCCTGGTCACCACAATGCAGTGAGACATGCTTCCAGAAGGTAGCCAAGGTCCTGTGCACCTCTTCACTCTCCTCCCTGCCGGAGGAGTACCGCGATTTTAGTGATGTCTTTGACAAAGGTCAAGCCAGTAGTTTGCCTCCACACCAGCCATATGATTGCGCAATTGACCTTCAACCTGGTGCCATACCCCCTCATGGCCTGGTTTACCCTTTGTCGGTCTTGAAGGATAAGGCCATGGAGGAGTATGTTACAGACGCACTTTCACTTCCTCAAGGTTTCATCTGCAAATCCTCATCTCCCGCTTTTGCTGGTTTCTTCTTTGTGAAGAAGAAGAGTGGTGAATTGAGACCTTGTATTGATTATAGGGGTCTCAATCGTTTTACAATTAAGAATGCCTATCCTTAGGGAGCAACGTTTTTCACGAAGCTCAATTTGAGAGGGGCATACAATCTCGTGGGGATTAAGGAGGGCGACGAGTGGAAAACTGCGTTTAATACCAGAACAGGCCATTATGAGTACCTCGTAATGCCTTTTGGCCTTTGTAATGCCCTGGCAGGAATTTATTAACAATGTCCTCCGAGATTTGTTGCAGTTATGTGTGGTGGTTTATCTTAATGATATCCTCATATTTTCCAAATCCCAGGAGAGCCACCACACAGATGTCTGTCGTGTGCTTGAGAAACTAAGAGAACCACCTCTATTGTAAACTGGAGAAGTGTGAGTTCCATCGTAAACAGGTTAAATTCCTGGGTTATGTCATTTCAACTGCTGGTTTTTCAATGAACCCAGAGAAACTTTCGGCAGTTCTACTGTAGCCCCGACCCATGGGTTTACGTCCTCTGCAGTGTTTCTGGGGCTTTGCCAACTATTATCGGAAGTTTATTCGTAACTTCATGTCTCTGGTCAAGCCCCTGACTGATATAACCAGAAAGGACGGTAACCCACAGAGTTGGTCTCCGGAGTCCATTAAGGCCTTTGAGAGTCTCAAGGCTGCCTTTGTTTCTGTTCCTGTGTTGGCACATCCTGATCCTACATTACCTTTAACGTCCTACCTCTGAGAGCACTATGCATCCTTGTGGCTACTTTTCCAAGAAAGTGTCACCTGCGGAGTGCAATTACGAGATTGGTGACAGAGAGCTGTTGGCGATCATTTTAACCCTGAAAGAATGGTGACATCTCCTGGAAGGTACCACTGTGCCGGTTCTCATTCTTACTGACCATAAGAATCTCACATTCTTGTCTGAGGCTAAACGCCTCTCTCCCAGAAGGGTGTGATGGGCTCTTTTCTTGTCAAGTTTCAATTACATTGTCTCATTCTTACCTGGTACTAAGAATGTAACGCCTTGTCACCACAATTTTCCTCCACTTCCAAGTTGAAGTTGGTTCTGGTTCCTGTGATTCTTCCTGATTGTATTCTGGCTACAGTTTGCACCAGTCTCACTTCTCCTTTGGGTGACAACATTTTTGCTGCTCAGGTCCATGCTCCTCCTTGTGACAGATGCTTTGTCCCAGAGAGTCTCTGTACTGCCGTGCTCCAGACTTACCATTCTCCCAAGGTTGCTGGCCACCCTGGGAAGAATCAACTCTTTTGGGCCATTTCCCAACAATTCTGGTGGCCTAGTCTACGTGCTGATGTAATTGCCTTCATAGCTGCCTCTTCCGTGTGTGCTCAGAGTAAGACTCCACGACACCTTCCAGTGGGCCTCCTACAACTCATACCCAATGGAGAGATACCCTGGACCCACCTGTCTATGGATTTCATTGTGGAGTTACCCAACTCCCAGGGCCACACAGTTATCCTTATGGTGGTTGCTGGCTCTCAAACATGTGTCATTGTATTCCACTTAAGAAGTTGCCCACTTCTAAGGAACTGGCTTCCATTTTTGCTTGGGAGATCTTTCGCTTACATGGGCTACCCAAGGTGATTGTCTTGGACAGGGGTAGTCAGTTTGTGTCCCGGTTCTGGCAAGCATTTTGTGCACAGTTGGGAATTCAGCTTGCTTTCTACTCTGCGTATCACCTGCAGTCTAATGGGGCTGCAGAACGAGCCAACCTGGCCTTGAAGCAATTCCTACGTTGCTATATTTCTGACCATCATAACAACTGGTCAGATATATTACCATGGGCAGAGTTTACTCACAACAGTGCCTTGAATTCTGCTTCCCGAGTGTCCCCATTTATGGCGAATTATGGTTTCCAACCTTCCATGTTGCCTGACTCGTTTGTTCCGCAGAGTATTCCTGTGGCAGAGGAGCATCTCAGTGGTCTTCGTTCCACTTGGGCACAAGTCCAGGAGGCTTTGCGACATGCTAATGATAGGTACAGACTCCATGCTGACTGCAGACGCCTGCCTGCGCCTTCCTACCAGGTTGGGGACAGAGTCTGGCTGTCATCTTGAAACCTCTGACTTTGTGTTCCCTCACTGAAATATGCACCTCAGTTTATTGGGCCTTTCCGTAGTCTTTGCAGGATTAACCCAGTGGCTTACGCATTAGACCTTCCTTCTAATATGCGTATTTCGAATGTATTTCAAGTCTCCTTATTAAAACCTTTTGGTCTGTGTGACAGACCTAGCCGGGAGATAGACTTTTGGAGGGGACTGAATGCTAGCCTCTTCCCGATCGATCGTGGGCCCTGGCATTTGGGGGAACGGTGCTCTTTGTGAGCTGTATGCCTGGGGACCCTTGAGGTGGTACTACTGTGGATTCGGGTTCTGGTCCCCCAGGACACACAGACTCTGGGGACCCTGGATTTGCCATATTAGAAATAGTGGCTGATTCATAATGCTGGGACAAATACTGTTAGGAGATGCTGATGTAAATTCCAGCATCTGTCTGTCTGTTGCCTGCTAGAATGTGTATTGTAAATAAGTCTCTAGTATGGGATCCAAGAGTCATTAGATCCCCATTGTTGTTTGTGTTAATTAACTCTGCCATTGTGATAATTTTGATTGGGTTTTCTGAGCTACAAGACGACCAGTCTGGCCTAAAGGTCATGTCTCAGTCATCTAGGCTGTCTAAAGGGATTAGTTAATTAGCCCATGTTAATTAGGTTAATTAGGTTACAAGTGTATTGTTAGAGTAATATGAGCCGGAGGTATGCACCTCCACTTTTAGTGTATAAAAGAGCCTGTATTTTCCAATAAAGGAGATTCCTGGTTGAACTTACATACAGCCTGCCTGGTGTTTGTTCTGAGCTACACAACTGGACACATAGCTGTAGTTCTAGTCCCGGAGCATTGGATGACCGAACCATCAGATGTTGCGATCTGCAATCTGATTATATAGCCACAGAGGAGTGTCGGGAGAGTGGAACCGAGTGAGCCGTGGGCTCATTACATTGGTTGGCAGCGGTGGGATTTGCTCTCCAGTTACTGGGACACTCCAAACCAGCCTGCAGGAGAGCCACGCTGAAAGACTTACTTAAGAGCCGTGGAGGGAATGGTAGGATCGTGCTTCCTTGCCGTGAACACATCCAAACCATCACCTAGATCCAAGGTCCAGATAGCAGGAGAGGAGAGGTACAGACACCAGCCACCATGGAAGAGGAATTCAGAAGGAGGTTGCGAGAGATGCAGATACAGCACAGAGGACCAGTATCAGAGCAGGTCCTGCTAGGATGGTTTGATTCTATCCGCTGTGAACTCTGGAAGGAAGCGCTAGCCCGTGAGCAGCGAAACCAGGGAAAAGTTCTCCCCTCCATCCATGTAAGGTACTGGTCGCAGTATGAAGTGCGAATGCTGTTATTGGGTGAACAGCCAAACCAGGAGTGGACAGCTGAGTTAAGCAGGCTGATCCAGGCAGAAATGCGGTTGGACGAGAGCTACAGAGCCCTCCAGTGGTATGTAGCCCAAGTGTGCCCGTGGACAGCGGATGACAGCCCCAATGAAGGCTTTGACTACGATGGCCTGGGATTGTTGTACTGGAGGCTGTCCAGGGACCCTGACTTTGGGAGTGATTGGGAGTGGTGTTTGGAGGAAATAATGGAGCACAGAGAGTGGAGACTGAATGTCTCGGAAGTGTACTGGGCACAGGAAGATTTGGAGTTTCTGGCCGTTCAGGAATCGGAGCTTGAGATGGCCTACAGACAGCTGCTAGACTCTGCTCAGCAGCAGGGTGGGGCTCCCTTTGCCTGGGACTATCCGGAAATACCAGTTGACAACTCTGAAATCCTGGCTGAAGAGTTGAGAATGTGGCAGAGTAACAGTGTGCCTTGCCAACCTGCCCCCGCAGCTATGGAGGTGGAGGTCTTATGGCGGATGCAGCAAGTGCTGACTGACCTTGATGATCCTGTTTCTGCATAAGATGATCTTGGATGGAGGAATGTGCCTGTCCAGCAGCATGCCAGAGAATCGGCAGTGGAAAATCTGAAGATTGCCGTCCCCAAACCTGAAGTGCTGACAACAGGGCAGAGCGCTGTTAACCTCTGCCCAGCACTGATAGCATCTTCTGGGTTCCACTGAGAGGAGATGGTGAACCTTTATCCCCAGACACCAGTTGCAGAGACAGGGAATTTGATAGACTTTTCTGCTGAGGAAGAACAACCTGGTGAGCCTCCAGCAGAAGAAGAGCTGTTATTAGGGCCAAACTTCCCTGTGCTCTGCCCAGCACTGATAGCATCTTTTGGGTTCCACGGAGAGGAGATGGTGAACCTTTATCCCCAGACACCAGTTGCAGAGATAGGGGATTTGATAGACTTTTCTGCTGAGGAAGAACAACCTGGTGAGCCTCCAGCAGAAGAAGAGCTGTTATTAGGGCCAAACTTCACTGTGCTCTGCCCAGCACCAACAGAAGTATCTGTGAAGTTACAAGGAACTTCCCCAGCTGAAGCGCTGGCAACCGGACAGAGGGTCCAAGATCTCTGCCCTACACCTGCGGCGGTTACGGAGGCTCAGGGTGAGAAGGAGGTGGTCACTTCCCAGCAGCAGATCAGGATACAGGGGGAGAAGGGAGAGGAGGTGTTCGTCGTCCCTCCCCAACAGTTAGCTGGAGCAGATGGTGTGAGGTTTCCAGCAGAAGGGCTGGCAACAGGGCCGAGTACTGCTGGACTCTGCCCTCAACTAACAGAGGATGGATTTCCTGTGACGGTGGATGGGACTTCAGTCTCCACCTGTATACCCCAAGGATGCTGGGCAGTCGGCCCAGATCCCCAACAGCATGATGGAGTGAGCCCAGACACCCTGTCTTCTCTCCAGCGGCAGAAAGGACTCCAGGGAGAAGGGCCAGTCCAGGCATCTCCCCAGCGGCAGATATGTTCTCTGAAAGAGGCAGAGGTTGGCTGGATGAGTAATGCTTTGTTTGGAACAATTTGTTTGGGGTACTGTGTGGGTACAGGCATTAGAGGACTGGAACTACTGATTAACTTCGGAGTCAACCCGTCTGGGGTCTCCTCCTGTGTTAGTCTATTGCCGAAAGGGGAGAAAAATGTAACGAGCCCCGGCTTGCTCGGTTCCACTCTCCCGACACTCCTCTGTGGCTATATAGATTGCAGATCGCAACATCTGATGGTTCGGTCATCCGATGCTCCGGGGCTAGAACTACAGCTATGTGCCGTTCTAATCCAGTTGTGTAGCTCAGAACAAACACCAGGCAGGCTGTATATAAGTTCAACCAGGAATCTCCTTTATTGGAAAATACAGTCTCTTTTATACACTAAAAGTGGAGGTGCATACCTCCAGCTCATATTACTCTAACAATACACCTGTAACCTAATTAACCTAATTAACATGGGCTAATTAACTAATCCCTCTAGACAGCCTAGATGACTGAGACATGACCTTTAGGCCAGACTGGTCGTCTTGTAGCTCAGAAAACCCAATCAACATTATCACAATGGCAGAGTTAATTAACACAAACAACAATGGGGATCTAATGACTCTTGGATCCCATACTAGAGACTTATTTACAATACACATTCTAGCAGGCAATAGACAGACAGGTGCTGGAATTTACATCAGCATCTCCTAACAGTATTTGTCCCAGCATTATGAATCAGCCACTATTTCTAATATGGCAAATCCAGGGTCCCCAGAGTCTGTGTGTCCTGGGGGACCAGGACCCGAATCCACAGTAGTACCACCTCAAGGGTCCCCAGGCATACAGCTCACAAAGAGCACCGTTCCCCCAAATGCCAGGGCCCACAATCGACGGCAAGAGGCTAGCATTCAGTCCCCTCCAAAAGTCTCTCTCCCGGCTAGGTCTGTCACAGTCTGCAACCGCTTTACCACCTCGTGCCACATCCTCACCCTGTACAGGTTGATAACCACGAGGAGTATGAAGTACAGTCCATTGTTGACTCCCGTAGGTTCCATTGGCCTATACAGTACCTGGTGCATTGGAAAGGGTACGGTCCGGAGGAACGCTCTTGGGTCTCATCCTCGGATGTACAGTATATGCCCTTGTTCTCCTCCGTGATTCCCATAGATGTTTTCCTCTCAAGCCTGGTGGTCCTCCGACTGGGAGGGGTCATTGAGGAGGTGGTACTGTCAGGGCTGGGCTCAGCCCTTCCTTCTCTGAGATCCTGTTCAAGACCTGCTTTGCAGACATCTCTTCTGGCTCCAGATCCTGCTTGCTGTTCCACTACATTGATCCCTGTCTTCTGACTTGGCTGACTATCCGTTCCGAACTTTGGCTGTGTTTTGACTGCGTTTGTTCTTTTTACTTTTATTATTAAAGAAGTGATTTAACTGTACTTCTGTCTCGGCCTGATTTCATGGTTTCTGACAATTTTGTAACTGTAACGTTTTATTTTTACGGTGTTTTATTGTATATGCTTTGCAGTATTTCTTACTGTTATCCTGTAATGTTACTTTGTTTTATTGTTAACCATTATTTGCTTTGTAGGTACGCCATTTAGCTGCAGCACGGGTTTATTTATTCTGACAGCAACAGGATTTGCTCTCACCACGTAAAGCCGTGACTCCAGCGCTGTAGGAGGTGATTTCACCACCACAGTTAAAAAAAAGAGCATATATACCGAACCATTGGGGCAGGGGTGGAGGGACGATTTGTCCCTAATATTACAGGTGGATTGCCCCGATGCTTCGGCATATATTTTTACTCTTTTTTTTTGGCACAGATTGCAATAAAAGAAAAAAATAGTTTTATTGAGTTACATAGTTACATAGTTACATAGTTACATAGTAGGTGAGGTTGAAAAAAGACACAAGTCCATCAAGTCCAACCTATGTGTGTGATTATGTGTCAGTATTGCATTGTATATCCCTGTATGTTGTGGTCATTCAGGTGCTTATCTAATAGTTTCTTGAAGCTATCAATGCTCCCCGCTGAGACCACCGCCTGTGGAAGGGAATTCCACATCCTTGCCGCTCTTACAGTAAAGAACCCTCTACGTAGTTTAAGATTAAACCTCTTTTCTTCTAATTTTAATGAGTGGCCACGAGTCTTGGTAAACTCTCTTCTGCGAAAAAGTTTTATCCCTATTGAGGGGTCACCAGTCCGGTATTTGTAAATTGAAATCATATCCCCTCTCAAGCGTCTCTTCTCCAGAGAGAATAAGTTCAGTGCTCGCAACCTTTCCTCATAACTAATATCCTCCAGACCCTTTATTAGCTTTGTTGCCCTTCTTTGTACTCGCTCCATTTCCAGTACATCCTTCCTGAGGACTGGTGCCCAGAACTGGACCGCATACTCTAGGTGCGGCCGGACCAGAGTCTTGTAGAGCGGGAGAATTATCGTTTTATCTCTGGAGTTGATCCCCCTTTTAATGCATGCCAATATTCTGTTTGCTTTGTTAGCAGCAGCTTGGCATTGCCTGCCATTGCTGAGCCTATCATCTACTAGGACCCCCAGGTCCTTTTCCATCCTAGATTCCCCCAGAGGTTCTCCCCCCAGTGTATAGATTGCATTCATATTTTTGCCACCCAAATGCATTATTTTACATTTTTCTACATTGAACCTCATTTGCCATGTAGTCGCCCACCCCATTAATTTGTTCAGGTCTTTTTGCAAGGTTTCCACATCCTGCGGAGAAGTTATTGCCCTGCTTAGCTTAGTATCGTCTGCAAATACAGAGATTGAACTGTTTATCCCATCCTCCAGATCGTTTATGAACAAATTAAATAGGATTGGTCCCAGCACAGAACCTTGGGGAACCCCACTACCCACCCCTGACCATTCTGAGTACTCCCCATTTATCACCACCCTCTGAACTCGCCCTTGTAGCCAGTTTTCAATCCATGTACTCACCCTATGGTCCATGCCAACCGACCTTATTTTGTACAGTAAACGTTTATGGGGAACTGTGTCAAATGCTTTTGCAAAATCCAGATACACCACGTCTACAGGCCTTCCTTTATCTAGATGGCAACTCACCTCCTCATAGAAGGTTAATAGATTGGTTTGGCAAGAACGATTCTTCATGAATCCATGCTGATTACTGCTAATGATATCGTTTGTATTACTGAAATCCTGTATATAGTCCCTTATCATCCCCTCCAAGAGTTTACATACTATCGATGTTAGGCTAACTGGTCTGTAATTCCCAGGGATGTATTTTGGGCCCTTTTTAAATATAGGAGCTACATTGGCTTTTCTCCAATCAGCTGGTACCATTCCAGTCAGTAGACTATCTGTAAAAATTAGGAACAACGGTCTGGCAATCACTTGACTGAGTTCCCTAAGTACCCTCGGATGCAAGCCATCTGGTCCCGGTGATTTATTAATGTTAAGTTTCTCAAGTCTAATTTTAATTCCGTCCTCTGTTAACCATGGAGGTGCTTCCTGTGTTGTGTTATGAGGATAAACACTGCAGTTTTGGTTACTGAAGCCCCCCGATTCACTCGTGAAGACTGAGGAGAAGAATAAATTCAATACCTTCGCCATCTCCCCATCCTTTGTAACCAGATGTCCTTCCTCATTCTTTATGGGGCCAATATGGTCTGTCCTCCCTTTTTTACTGTTTACATACTTAAAGAATTTCTTGGGATTTTTTTTGCTCTCCTCCGCTATGTATCTTTCATGTTCTATCTTAGCTGTCCCAATTGCACCTTTACATATCCTGTTGCATTCTTTATAAAGTCTGAATGCTGAGGATGATCCCTCAACCTTGTATTTTTTGAAGGCCTTCTCCTTTGCTTTTATATGCATTTTTACATTGGAGTTAAGCCATCCAGGACTTTTGTTCGCTCTTTTAGATTTATTACTCAATGGGATACATTGGCTAATGCCCTTATTTAATATGCTCTTAAAGCAAACCCATCTCTCCTCCGTATTCTTTGTTTCTAATATTTTATCCCAATTTATGCCTTTTAGCAAAGTTTGTAGTTTAGGGAAGTTGACTCTTTTGAAATTCAGTGTCTTTGTGTTCCCTTCATGTTTCCTATTTGTGTGATTTATACTGAAACTAGTTGACCTGTGATCGCTGTTACCTAAATTGCCCCGTATTTCCACATCCGTGATCAGGTCTGTATTGTTGGTAACCAGTAGATCCAGTAATGTTTTATTTCTAGTTGGTGCGTCTACCATCTGACCCATAAAATTGTCCTGCAAGACATTAAGGAACTGGCGAGCCTTAAATGAATGCGCGGTTCCCTCCGCCCAATCTATGTCTGGATAATTAAAATCCCCCATTATGACAACACTTCCCATCCTTGCTGCTACTCCAATTTGTGATAGGAGATCCGTCTCCACTTCCTCCCTCAGGTTTGGGGGCCTATAGCATACTCCCAGTATTATTTTCCCCTTAGCTTTATCCCTTTGGAGCTCTACCCATAAGGATTCCACCTCCTCTCTAGCTCCCTCAGGGATGTCATCTCTCACATTCACTTGTACATTATTCTTGATATATAGGCATACCCCTCCCCCTTTTTTACCCTCTCTATCCTTGCGGTATAGGGTATACCCTTGAATGTTTGCCAGCCAATCATGAGAGCTGTTGAACCAGGTCTCTGAAATTCCCACAAAATCCAAATCCTCCTAGTACAACAGTATCTCTAGTTCACCCATCTTGTCCGTCATGCTCCTGGCATTGGTGAACATGCCACATAGTTTAGACCGGTCGCATATTGTCTTCGTATTGGGTGTTTCGAGATTGCAACTAGGACTTGCTACTATACTCACCTTGTGTTTTTGTGCTTTGGTTAACCTACCACTAATGCCCCCAATACTACCCTCTGGAATATCTTCCGCGCTGGCTATCTCTGCCTCTGGACCCTCCCCCCCATCGCCTAGTTTAAAAACCCCTCTAACTTTTTGGCCATCTTCCTTCCCAGCAGATCTGCACCCTCCTCATTTAGGTGCAGTCCATCCCTTCTACAGTACCGGTTACCAACTGAGAAGTCGGCCCAGTCCTCCAGGAACCCAAACCCCTCCTTACTACACCAGCTCTTCAGCCACTTGTTTACTTCCCTAATCTCCCTCTTCCTTTCTGGTGTGACTCGATGTACCGGTAGTATTCCTGAGAATACTACCTAGGAGGTCCTTTTCCTCAATTTAGCTCCTAAGTCCCTAAAATCGTTCTTTAGGACACTCCATCTGCCTCTGACTTTGTCATTGGTGCCAACGTGCACCATGACAGCCGGGTCTTCCCCAGCCCCTCCCAGTAATCTGTCCACAAGATCCGTGATGTGCCGAACTCGAGCGCCCGGTAGACAACATACTGTTCGGCGCTTCAGGTCTTGGTTACAGATTGCCCTCTCTGTCCTTCTAAGAATTGAGTCCCCTACCACCAGAATCTGTCTTTCCTTTCCCTTTGCTGCCCCCTCACTCTCACTGGAGGAGTTCTTCCCCCGGCAGCTAGGAGAGTCCCTCAGCTCCAGCAGTGCTGGTCCCTGACTGGTTTCACCAATGTCACTCAAAGTAGCGTACTTATTGGGATGCTCCAGTCCTGGATCGGCCTCCCTGACACTTCCCCCTCTACCCCTCCTGACTGTCACCCATCTACTCTTTGCTAGTGCCAGCACCTCTTTGTCTCCACCCGCCTCTGTGCTGGCCCCTGCCGGCACCTGCCGAGTACGAGTTAATGTTTTATTGTTACCGTTGTTTCCTTTTTAGGTATGCCATTCAGCTGCAGCACGGATTTATTTTGACAGCAACAGGGTTTGCTCTCACAATACATAAATCAGTGACTCCAGCGCTGTAGGAAGTGATTTCAGCACCACCGTTTTTTAAAAAACGGTGCGTGTATGGCCATTATTAGAAGTGGGTGGATGCAGGGCAGTTCTCTAATAGTGGGCATACCCACGATCAATCTCTTTTGACGTTCAGCCCACAGGCTGCATGAAAAAAAAAGAACATTACAATATATGCCAGGGATATGCAATTAGCGGACTTCCAGCTGTTGCAGAACTACAAGTCCCATGAGGCATAGCAAGACTCTTGCTATGCCTCACAAACATGACACCCATGACACCCAGAGGCAGAGGCATGATGGGACTTGTAGTTTTGCGACAGCTGGAGGTCCACTAATTGCATATCCCTGATATATGCCCAACAAGGACCAGCAATGTACTGGTATGTTGCTGGACTTTGAGTGATTATACCAAAATGATACCTGCAGGTTTAGGTATCATCATGGTATCGTTCTTTTCAGCCAGCGATCTGCTTTCATGTGAAAGCAATCCTAGCAGCTAGACTGCTTTTCCAAGCAGTGGGCTCTTCTGCCCCACCGGGGAACCTGAGAATGCAGCTGGTGGTACCGCCAGCTGACCATAGAGCTGATCGGAGGCCAGAAACCAGAAGCTACGAGCATTTCATTACTTATTTTTTGCCTGATATAAACAGTGCCATTGGGAAATTTTGAAAGCATCTTATCACACTGATCTTGGTGTGGCCAGATGCTTTAAAGGGCAGAGGAGAGATCTAGAGTCTAATAGACCCCATTTTTTTCAAAAAAGAGTACCTGTCACTACCTATTGCTATCATAGGGAATATTTACATTCCCTGTGATAACAATAAAAATTATCAAAAAAATTAAAGGAATGGTGTACAAATAAAATAAAATCATCAAGCAAGAAGAAAGTTCCCCTACTGGTGGACTTTAAAGGCACGTATATATGAATATAAGAGGAGATTTGTAATATATAGAAAAAACATTTATTCATTTCAGAAGCATTTTAAAAAGAGAAATATATATATATCAACAACAATGTGATTATAGCAAACAGTAAAAGGAATGCGGTTTATGCATTTATACATATGTTGGACATTGATACCAATATATTTGCACCCGACGCGTTTCGGAGAAATTGAGCCTCCTTCTTCAGGGGTGGGTGTGAGTTATATCAAGGATTTCTAAATTGGAGATAATGTATTTAACAAGGAGATCATGAGTATGTATATATCTCAGTTTTTTACAGATAAAGGTACATATCATGTATACATTACACTCACATTGGTAATATGTAGCTTGGCTTCGCATTCCAAACAAGGAGTTAAAAACAGAGGCGCTGGCACTGTCAGCCCATCCGGTGTGTTTCCCAATTGTGATCAATACGGGTTAACTATCGTACCCAAGGTCTTAATGTTTCATGTGTAGCAAGTACAGATGACTAGGTGAAGGGTATGTGGATAGGTTTACTTCCTCATATACTAGAGGAGAAGGCCCGTATATGTGGGGCATAGAGAGGTGTTGGATCTGAGGTTCCACTGAGGCCAGATGCGGGTCCTGTAGAGTGTAAAAATGTAGAAGTGTGTAATAAGCGATAAATAATTTCAGGTGTAGCTTATTTGTAGGAAAAAGGGGAATTTTATAGTAATGGGGGTACAACATACCTGATCCGGCCAATGTAGAAGATTCAGGAAAGAGTCATGAGAGTAGCTGGTATACGTTATGTATCCCAGGTGGCTGGAAGAGAATGGTACAGAGGGGGGAAGGGAGAAACAAGAATAGGATATAATTAGATAAATGAATAATTTATCCAATTAGGGGTTGTAGACGATAAAGGATATATGTATATCTAGGGGGTTAATATAGTCCAGATATGTCTGGATTGTCTTAGGTGGGATGGTAGTGATAGACTGAATGTAGATCAAATCAGTGAAGAAAAAAAAAAAAAAAGGAGAAGAGAAAAGAAAAAGGATGAAAAACGGGGGGGGGGGAAGGGGGGGGAAATATAATAGAAGGGGGTAAGGGAAAAGAAGGGGGAGAATGGGGAAGGGGGAGGGGAGGGGGGGGGAGAAAAAGGAAAAAGAAAAGAGAAGAAGGGGAGACAAAGACAGAGAGAAAGAAGGAGAAAAAGAAAAAGAAGGAGAACAAGAGAGGAATAGAGGAGAGAGGGAGCAGCTATAGAAAGTCTCTCACAGCTGCAGCGATGCACTTGTGTAAATAGAGCAGCGTGGAAATAAAGATAGAGGCATGAATAGTGTGTTTATTGGGAATGGCAGAGGCAGCATGTGGGATAAATAAGAGTAGTAGATAATGTAATAGGATACTCACTTTTAGTATGGTATGTACTTTTTTGACATCAGCTCAGACCGACAGCGTCCTGCACACAAGAGCGGACGCTCAGTCTGGGCTGTGTAAGAGCATATAAAGCCCTCCCTACCAATCAGCTGCTGATGTGATTGCCAACAGCTGATTGTGGCAGGGGAGGGACAGACGAGCTGAGAGTGGCCCCCCTGGGTGGAGCGAACGCCGCCAGGCCCCCACCGCGCATGCGCAGGCATCCGTGATGAGGCGCGGCCACGCCCACTACACCCGCCGGCACGTCTGGCTTCCCCGGCGGACTGCGCATGCCCGCCGGGGTCGCAAGATGAAGGACAGTGTCAGCAACACTGTGTCCTCACACAACGCCACCAAGAGCCAAGAACGCTCAGGCGGCTTTGTGTGCCGGGTAAACCGCAGATCACCAATAAGGATATTGAAGGCACAAGTTGCCATATATAGATAGAGAGCATGTAGATCACAATTTTGGGAAAAAAACAGCGCTGGCTGACAATATTACAGGCTGGGATTTCTCATGTAATGAGAAGCAAATTACAAGAAGTAAATGCTATAGATACATACATAAATTACACTATATAATAAAAAATATTATATTTATATTTTACAGGCTGAAATTATTCATATAATGAAAAACAGGTTGTGAAACATAATAGATACAGTTACATCTATAAATTACACCAATCCAAGGAAAACTACATAGGTTAGGGTGGTCGCAACATAGCCATTCATCATGTATTTTAACCATATATATGTACAGTAAAAGTCCTGTAAATGTGTCACAGTCTTCAAAACATATCCCTTATATTTAGCATATGGAGAAGCAAGTTACAGACTGAAGTTGTATATACATTGGAAACTCCAAGTATGTTGAGCAGTGATCAAAATAGATACGTATAGGAGTTACATAACTCAGAGAGATGTTATATGTTATTTTTTTAGTGGCATTTGTAGGGAGAGGGCATGGATGCTAGAGAGATGTTTATGAGAGTCGTCATTTTCCTCATTGCTCCCTACCACCTGACGAGAAGCCTTCAAGGAAAGGCTTGTACCAGATGGTTTCGTTCAAACCTGGGGGCTGGGTAGCCTTTAAGTTGTATATCCAGCGGGATTATAACTGTAATGCCCCGTACACACGATCGGACTTTGTTCGGACATTCCGACAACAAAATCCTATGATTTTTTCCGACGGATGTTGGCTCAAACTTGTCTTGCATACACACGGTCACACAAGGTTGTCGGAAAATCCGATCGTTCTAAACGCGGTGACGTAAAACACGTACGTCAGGACTATAAACGGGGCAGTGGCCAATAGCTTTCATCTCTTTATTTATTCTGAGCATGCGTGGCACTTTGTCCGTCGGATTTGTGTACACACGATCGGAATTTCCGACAACGGATTTTGTTGTCGGAAAATTTTATCTCCTGCTCTCCAACTTTGTGTGTCGGAAAATCCGATGGAAAATGTCCAATGGAGCCCACACATGGTCGGAATTTCCGACAACACGCTCCGATCGGACATTGTCCATCGGAAAATCCGACCGTGTGTACGGGGCATAACAGTGCCTTGTTCCAGTCACCTCCTCTGGGTTCCGGATGTATCCGGTCTAGAATAAGAAATTTGATTCTTGGAAATTTGCCCCCATGTACTATTGTAGTGTGTCTCCCAAGTGGGAGATCAGGGTCACAAGTTTGCATACTCAAAATGTGTCTATATGCTCTCTTCCGAAATTCTGTTTTGGTTTTTCCTATGTAGAAGCATGTACATTCGCACAGGAGCATATAGACCACACCGTATGTTTTACAATTAGCAAAGTGTTTGGGATGGAAGGGCTGGCCATTA
Organism: Aquarana catesbeiana; assembly: GCF_042186555.1. Taxonomy (NCBI): domain Eukaryota; kingdom Metazoa; phylum Chordata; class Amphibia; order Anura; family Ranidae; genus Aquarana; species Aquarana catesbeiana. The sequence continues at coordinate 222,713,607 of NC_133330.1, read as the reverse complement.
GGGAGGGTTGGGTTTCTGTCTGTGAGCATATACTTGCAATAGCTACAGTCTCCGCATCTAAAGGTTCCCTTGTATTTACAGTGTTTATCTACTTCCCCCTTAAATTCGCTCGTAGTGACTTTATCTCTTAGAAAAGAGGTACGTTTAAAGGTGAAAAGGGGTTTCTGTGGAACAAAGGGCCCCAAAGTCGGGTCGTATTGTAGCATGTGCCAGTATCTTTCCACAATATTCCGGACTTGTCTATGTTGGTTACTGTATTTTGTGATGATCCTAATAGTGTCTGTATCTTTTTTGCCAGTTTTGTTTATTTTTTCAGAGTGCAGTAGCTCATTTCTTGGTTGCATAAGGGCTTTTTTGAAAGAGCGTTTGAGTAACGCATGAGAATAGCCCCGTATTAATAGTCTGTCACGTAACTTGTTTGCTTCCATCTTAAAGGTGTCGTCATTAGAGCAGTTGCGTCTCACTCTAAGATACTGGCTATATGGAATTGAATCAAGGAGGGGTTTAGGGTGGAAACTCGTAGCATGCAAAATTGCGTTACTTGCAGTAGGTTCCTATATAGTTTACTCATAATGTTACCTCCCTCTCCTCTAGAAATCTCCACATCCAAAAACGTGACACATTGCTTGTCAAATGACATTGTAAAGTTAAGGTTAAATTCATTCCGATTCATTCTCAGTAGGCATTGTTGGAGGAGATCAATCGATCCATCCCATATAATGAACAGGTCATCGATGTATTGGTACCATCCACGTATGTGGTCCGTATACATTGATAGACCTTCGTCGCTCAAAAACATGGCTTCCCACTCCCCCAGGTACAGGTTGGCATACGATGGGGAACAACATGTCCCCATCGCAACCCCCTGCACCTGGAGGTAGTGGGAGCCGTTAAAGGTAAACACATTATGGCTCAGAATAAATTCTAGTAATGAGACGACGAACTCTCCATATGTAGGATCCATGTCTCTAGCTGTGCGAAGGACGTGTTTAATGGCTGCTACACCCTTCTCATGGGGGATAGAGCTATATAAAGACTCGACGTCAATTGTCACAAAAATTGCATATTCAGGAATTTCCAATTTATCAATAATTTGCAGAAAGTGCACCGTATCTTTGACGAAAGAAGGTAAGGAGTAAACAAATGGTTTCAAAACTTCGTCTATCAGTCTGCTAGCATTCTCGCTAATCGCCCCTATCCCGGAGATGATGGGTCTACCAGGGGGGTTCTTTATGTCTTTATGGACCTTCGGTAATGAATAGAAAACCGGTGTACGGGGAAAATTGTTCCTAATGAATACCTATAGAGACTTTGTGATTGTCGAGTTGGAGTAGGCCGTGTCTATTAGTGTATAGAAGTCCTGGTTGTATTTTTTTACCAAACTTGCCGGTATTTGGCGATACCACTCTGGGTTGTTTAATATTCTATTGCACATCTTGATGTAGTCCTCCTTATTTTGCACCACAATATTTCCACCCTTGTCCGCATTTTGTATTATAATTTGGTCGTTATTTGACAATGTTTTAAGTGCTGCTGTTTCACTTCTAGTTAGGTTCCTAGGAAGTTTGGTATGAGTTTTTATCTTGTCTAGTTCTTTATCGACTAATTTTAGGAAGGCTACTGCGTTCGGATGGGTACTGGGTGCCGGACAAAAGTCCGATTTCTTTTTTAGTGTGGATTTGTTTCCCCTACAAAGTTCATCAGGAGTTTCGATGGATTCTAGAATTTGAGAGAGGTTGATCTCATCAATGAGATCAGTTGGATCATTCTCATCAAGGAGGGACACCAATTGCTTTAGTGCTTGGTGTTCTTGTGGAGTAAAATCGTTTGGCCCTTCCTGTTTATGGTAGAGTTTTTTTAGAATCAGTTTGCGTATAAAGAGTTGGAGGTCTTTGTAGATCTCGAATTTATCCAAATCTTGATTGGGGCAAAAGTTTAGACCTTTTCTGAGGACGGCAGTTTCATCGTGAGAAAGTTTGTAAGATGAAAGGTTAATTATATTTAAATCATTCGGCTCCTGTTCTTGACCAACAGTTGGGACAGTTACAGTGCTATTTGGGTGTAGGTGTTGGGGTTGGATTGTGTAGGTTGTACACCCATCAAGATTTTTTCTAAAAAAGATGGGTCATTGGAAATAGTGTCTAGTGATGTGACAGTTGAAGGATTTGACTGGGGGGTGGGTTCACTTCCTGGGGTATATGTGCTGATTTGTGTATTTGGTGCTTTCTTGGTTAACTCGTGTGTAGGTATAAGGGATTTGGGTTTCATAGGGATATCAAGGGTTGGTTTCTTTGCCTGTTGACCCTCTTTAGGGTCTCCACGAAAAGTACGTTTAGTGCTCTGTCCCATATTTGGTTTTTGAGAGGTTTGGGTATGGGTAGGTTGGAGGTGGATTGTGAAGGGGTGCTTTGGTGTCCCTGGTGTTGGTAGTTTTTATTCTGGTTTGGTCTATTTTGGGCCCATTTGTATGTCTTCCCATCTCTGAAGGCGTTTCTGTCCCGAGTGAGTTTCTGTCGTTTTTTTATGAGTATATCCTTGTTGAATGTTTCCAAGTGTAATCTGAGTCTGTCCTCTTTGTTAGTGAGGGGTCTTTGGGTTTTCAGCTGTTGTAGTTTGTTGCAAAGAGCTACGATATCTGTATCTAGGGTACTGGATCTCTTTCTGTATTCTTCAATCAATATTTTCAGGGCTTGCTCCCATTTGGTTTTAAATTCCGAGTCCAGACCTTCTATTGTCGGGAAGATCTGGACTCACAATCCTGCAGGATTACTATCCTCTTTGATATAATCCTGAAAGGACCTGACATGCCAGTAAAATAGTGATTTTTTCTCCAGGGTCCTAGAAAGTCTGGAGAAAAGTGAGGATATTTCGGAATCAACAGATTCTTTATCTCCGAAATCTTTTAAATACCCTTCCATGAGTGTTTCCCATTCATCACCTGTAAAGTTGGTCATTTTGCCTCTTATTTATAAAAAATATATATATAGAGTAAAGTATACGTAGTTTTGAAATGGGGAAAGAAAATATCTTCAATGGTTAATAAAAACTCTAGAGAGTACCAGGTAAGTGCGCAGTAACAAATGCTAAAGGCGGGGAGCGGTATCTACTACCAATTTATTTGAAACAGAAATTATTAGTCGGCTTATTAGCTGCAAAATGTGCCATGTCCAATAATTAAATCATCAAGCAAGAAGAAAGTTCCCCTACTGGTGGACTTTAAAGGCACGTATATATGAATATAAGAGGAGATTTGTAATATATAGAAAAAACATTTATTCATTTCAGAAGCATTTTAAAAAAAGAAATATATATATATATCAACAACAATGTGATTATAGCAAACAGTAAAAGGAATGCGGTTTATGCATTTATACATATGTTGGACATTGATACCAATATATTTGAACCCGACGCGTTTCGGAGAAATTGAGCCTCCTTCTTCAGGGGTGGGTGTGAGTTATATCAAGGATTTCTAAATTGGAGATAATGTATTTAACAAGGAGATCATGAGTATGTATATATCTCAGGTTTAAAAAAGCAAAAAAAAATAATTAAAGAAAAAAAAGCACCTCTGTCTCGGTCTCGTGTCGTATGTAAACAGCAATTACAGCATGCATGTGAGGTATCACCGTGAATGTCAGATTGAGGGCAGCAACTCAAGCAGTAGACCTCCTCTATCTAAAGTGGAATCTGTAAAGGCTTTTAAAGGCTTTTAAAAATGTATGTCGTTTGTCGCCGCTACACGGTAGTGCACAATTATAAAGCATGTGGTGTTTGGTATCTATGTACTCGGCATAAGATCATCTTTTATATTTTACCAAACATTTGGGCAATATAGTGCATTAAAATTCAAAAAAGTGGTGTTTTTTTTCCCAAAAAATTGCATTTGAAAAATCGCTGAGCAAATACTGTGTAAAAAAAATTTGCAACACCCACCATATTAATCGGTAGGGGCTTTGCTTTAAAAAAATATATCATGTTTGGTGGTTCAAAGTAATTTTCTAGCAAAAAAAAAATATATATATGTGTTTTTATATATATATGTATATGTGTATATATATATATATATATATATACACACACACAGTACAAATACGCACACACAGTATAGTTGTAATGTATTTTCTTTTAGGACCTATTCACATCTGAGCAATGCAGAATTGCTGGCAGAATTGTACAATTCTTGCCAGGAATCCAAATTTCTGTAAAATTATGTCAAAATACGCAATGTGCTTTTGGGTGTCATTCATTGTTAATAGTACCCCAAATGCAGTTAGACATGCATTTTACCACACATTTTGTCATTTGACAAATACACTACCAATGTGCCAAAATGCGCATTGAAAAAATGCACAATGCTCCATGCTTAAAAAAATTTCAATTTGGCTTTTTGGGCCTTTTTTGTGTGCATTTTTGGTACAGTTTTTTTAACATGTATTTTGACTAATTTTTTTACCTGTGTTTTTGTGTGCATTGTGGAAATACATGCAAAATGCATGACATGCTTGCGGTGCTATTAATTGTTAATGGCACCCCAAAGGTGACTAGTAAATATGCTGTTTGCCAAAATATGCACAAAAAGCAAATCAAAATGCACGTTAAAGTGTCAAACTACATGCTAAAAGAAGCGCCAAAAGGGTCACCCGTTACGTAAGGACAAGAACGATGCCAGACGAGAACACCGGAGGAAAAACCAGAAGAACCAGAAGAAGAAGAAGATGGAGGAAGAAACCGAAGGAAGATAGAAGATAGAAGATAGAAGAAAGAAGAAGCATTTAAATAAAGGAATTGTCAAAAACTGTCTCTTGTCATTTTTAACATTTTTGACACTTTTTTGTGAAATGGTAGGGGTACTTTTGTACCCCCTTACCATTTCACACAGGGGGGAGGGCTGGGATCTGGTGGCTTCCAGATTCCGATAAGCCCCCTGCCCGCAGACCCCCGCAACCACCGGGCAAGGGTTGTGGGGATGAGGCCCTTGTCCCCATCAACATGGGGACAAGGTGGGGACAAAGCACCCTCCCAATGTTGAGGGCATGTGGCCTGGTACAGTTCAGGGGGGTGCTCTCTCGTCTCCCCCTCTTTTCCTGTGGCCTGGCAGGTTGCATGCTCGGATAAGGGTCTGGTATGGATTTTTGGGGGGACCCCACGCCATTTTTAAAAAAAATTTTGGCGTGGGGTTCCCCTTAAAATCCATACCAGACCAGAAGGGTCTGGTATAGATTGAGGGGGACCCCACGCCATTTTTAAAAAAAATTTGGCCGGGGTTCCCCTTAATATCCATACCAGACCTGAAGGGCCTGTTATGGAATTTAGGGGGACCCCCCCACGTCATTTTTTTTTTTTATTTTGGTTCAGGGTTCCCCTGTGAGGAATTCCCATGCTGTTTTTATCAATTAACTTTTTACTTGTATTGTCGGGCCGGCAATTCATTAATAGCTGCAAGTAGTTTTAAAGTGGGGTTCCACCCAAATTTTGAACAATATCTGTATGTATTCTCTTCCTTACCTAGATGCTGACATGCCGTTTAAAAAAATTTAAATTGCCGTAATTACCTTTTATTTTTCTATTCTTCTTTGCACTTCCTGGTTCTCCTCCTGTGGGAGTAGGCGTGTTTCTAGCCTCTCCCAGACTCCTGGGAGCTAGTCTCAGGCTTCCCAGGATGCCACTGAGCATGTGCGGGAATGAGCGGTGAATGCTGGGAGCACAGCATTCCCCACATCCAGGAAATAAATGCTTGTGGGCTTCAAATGCCCACAATGAAGATGGAAACCGCCTGCAGTGAATAATATAAGTTATTCTTTCCGACAAAATCTGACACAGGCGGACATATTACACACAATATGTGAGTATGTAATGCTGAGAAGAAAAGTTTGTGAATGAACTCAAAAAAAAAAAAAAAGGATAGATAGGTGGACCCCCGCTTTAAATGACTTTTTTCCTTTGAAATGTCATTTTGCTGTCAGACTGTTCTAAACATGGGAAACATGCACCCCTTTACAGGCATACTATATACACCCCCCAGGTACGAAATTTAAAGGTATATTACACTTTTATTGTTTCACTTTAAGCATTATTAAAATCACTGCTCCCAAAAAAATGGCTGTTTTTAAAACTTTTTTTTGCATTGATCCATGTCCCCTGGGACAGGACCCAGGTCCCCAAACACTTTTTATGACAATACCATGCATATAAGCCTTTAAAATTAGCACTTTTGATTTCTCCCATAGACTTTTAAAGGGTGTTCTGCGGCTTTCGAATTTGCCGCGAACACCCCAAATTGTTCGCTATTCGGAGAACTGGTGAACAGCCGATGTTCGAGCCGAACATGAGTTCAACTCAAACTCGAAGCTCATCCCTACCCTCCTCCTTCTACTCAGATCTCAGGTGTTCCCAGAGGAAAAACTTCTCCTCTCATCACCTTCTGAGAACAAATGTATTCTGCTTCATAATCAGGGTGCCAGAGAAGAAGATTTTTCTCTGAGAACTGAAATGAAATAAATCATCTCTGTTTGATAAACGTACACCAATGTCTTTAACCACTTAAGGACCAGCCTTGTTTTGGATTTTAGGTGTTTACATGTTTAAAACAGGTTTTTCTGCTAGAAAATTACTTAGAACCCCCAAACATTATATATGGTTTTTCTTCTAAAACCCTAGAAAATAAAATGGCGGTCATTGCAATACTTTTTTTTGCACTGTATTTGCGCAGAATTCACTTTTTTGAATAAAAAAATAAGACAACAGTAAAGTTAGCCTAATTTTTTTTATATTGTGAAATATAATGTTACGCCAAGTAAATTGATACCCAACATGTCATGCTTTAAAATTGGGCCCGCTCGTGGAATGGCGTCAAACTTTTACCCTCAAAAATCTCCATAGGCGACGTTTAAAAAATTCTACAGGTTGCATATTTTGCGGTACAGAGGAGGTCTAGGACTAGAATTATTGCTCTCGCTCTACCAGTCACGGCGATACCTCACATGTGTGGTTTGACCACCATTTTCATATGCGGGCGCTACTCGCGTATGCGTTCGCTTCTGCACGCGAGCTCGTTGGGACAGGGGGGTTTAAAATTTTTTTTTTATTATTTGTATTATTTATTTTACAATATTTTATTTATTTTTACACTGTTTTTTAAAAAAAAAATGGTGTCACTTTTATTCCTATTACAAGGAATGTAAACATCCCTTGTAATAGAAAAAAGCATGGCAGGATCTCTTAAATATGAGATCTGGGGTCAAAAAGACCTCAGATCTCATATTTACACTAAAAAGCAATAAAAAAAAAAATAAAAAAAGTCATTTAGAAAAATGACATTTGAAAAAATGTGTCTTTAAGAGGCGTGGACGGAAGTGACGTATTGACGTCGCTTCCGCCCAGCAGTGTATTGGAGACGAGTGAGCGCCATCTTAGCTTCACTTGTCTCCAGACACACCACACAGAAGGACGCGATCGCCTCGACCGCTACCGACGGCTCCGGTAAGCAGCGGAGGGCACCAGATCGCGGCGGGAGGGGGGCCTCTCCCGCCACCGATAAAAGTGATCTCGCGGTGAATCCGACGCAGGGACCACTTTTATCTGAAAGCCGACCGCCGCACGAAAACGGGGATACCGGGGTTATGGCAGCTAGCTGCTGCCATAACAACGATATCCCCGTTCAAAGTTTGGACGTACATCGTCGTGCGGCGGTCTTGAAGTGGTTAAGTGGTTAGAAAAGCTTCTAATGTTGTGCATACAATGCCAGGACAGTTCAACCCCCCCAAATGACCCCTTATGGAAAGTAGACACCCCAAGCTATTTGCTGATAGGCATGTTGAGTCCATGGAATATTTTATATTTTGCCACAAGTTTCGGAAAAACAAAATTTTTTTTTCTGTCACTAAATTATATATTGCTCACATATGCCATGGGTATATGTGGAATTACACCCCACAATACATTCTGCTGATTCTCCTGAATATGGGGATTAGGGATGAGCCGAACGCCCCCCGGTTCGGTTCGCACCAGAACCTGCGAATGGACCGAAACTTTGCACGAACGTTAGAACCCTATTGAAGTCTATGGGACTCGAACATTCAAATTCAAAAGTGCTAATTTTAAAGGCTAATTTGCATGGTATTGTCCTAAAAAGGGTTTTGGGACCCGGGTTCTGCCCCAGGGGACATGTATCAATGCAAAAAAAAGTTTTAAAAATGGCCATTTTTTCGGGAGCAGTGATTTTAATGATGCTTAAAGTTAAAAAAAGTGAAATATTCCTTTAAATATCATACCTGGGGGGTGTCTATAGTATGCCTGTGAAGTGGCGCGTGTTTCCCGTGCTTAGAACAGTCCCTGCATAAAATGACATTTTTAAAGGAATAAAAGTAATTTAAAACTGCTTGCAGCTTTAATGTTATGTCGGGTCCCAACAATATGGATAAAAATCAGTGAGACAAACGGCATGGGTACCCCCCCCCCAGTCCATTACCAGGCACTTTGGGTCTTGTATGGATATTAAGGGGAACCTCGCACCCAAATTAAAAAAAGGTAAAGGCGTGCGGCCCCCAGGCCCTATATACTCTGAACAGCAGTATGCAGGCGATGCAAACTAGACAGGGACTGTAGGTTTGTTTTAAGTAGAATCTGTTTGTAATTTTGAACTGGTACATTTTTAAAGTGTAGCTCCAGCCAAAAAATCTATTTTTAACCTCCTGACATCTGGCCGTAGCCGAATGACGGCTTCAGGGCGGATGTCAATTCCCGGGAGGCCGTCATATGACGGCCCCCCCTTTCCTCGCTCCCAGTGCACGCTCACGAGCGCGCAACGGGGAAATTCTGTGTTGGCCGTGTCCCTTGGACACAGCCAATCACAGATCGCTGTAAACGGCCAATCACAGCAGCCATTTACAGCGCGATCGCTGCCTCCAATGAGAGATGATCTGAAATGTAAACATTTCAGATCATCTCTCATTGCCGGAGAGTGATCTGTCAGCGTTCTGTGAGTGTTAGTTTGTGATTTACTGTGCCCACAGTGCCCATCAATACAGTGCCCATCAATACAGTGCCCCATCAATACAGTGCCCCATCATTACAGTGCCCCATCAGTACAGTGCACCATCAGTACAGTGCCAATCGGTGCCCTCCTGTGCCAATCGGTGCCCACCTATGCCAATCGGTGCCCACCTGTCTGCCCAGCGGTGATCAGTGTCCAGCTGCACATCTGCACAATCAGTGCCCACCTGTGCCACCTCATCAGTGCCCACCTGTGCCACCCTGTGCCACCTCATCAGTGCCCACCTGTGCCAATCAGTGCCCATCTGTGCTGCCTCAGTGCACATCTGTGCTGCCTCAGTGCACATCTGTGCTGCCTCATCAGTGCCCATCTGTGCTGCTCCATCTGTGCCGCCCCATCTGTGCCGCTCCATCTGTGCCGCTCCATTTGTGCCGCCCCATCTGTGCCGCCCCATCTGTGCCCAGCTGTGCCACCTCATAAGTGCACATCTGTGCAATCTCAGTGCACATCTGTTCCACCTCATCAGTGCCCACCTGTGCCGCCTCATCAGTGCCCACCTGTGCCGTCTCATCAGTGCCCACCTGTGCCACCTCATCAGTGCCCACCTGTGCCACCTCATCGGTGCACATCTGCACATCTGTTCCACCTCATTAGTGCACATCTGTTCCACCTCATCAGTGCACATCTGTTCCACCTCATCAGTGCCCCTCTGTGCCATCTCAGTGCCCATCTGTGCTCATCAGTGCCGCCTCATCAGTGCCCATCAGTGCAGGCTTAGCAACCATGGCCAAAAGAAGCTTTTCCGCCGAGGAGGCGTACCAAATACTGTCCCAGGACGACAAGAGCAACGGGGAGCTCTCTTTTTCAGATTCCCTTTCCATTTTCTGAGTCGGACATAAATTATGAGCCAGTCCTCAGTAGTGAAACACTGAGTGACTCAGAGGAGGAAGAGATTCGGCCCGCCAAACGAAGGGGTTCTGGTGGGGAGGCAGTGGCATCTACCAGCACCGCAGTCCCATCCACCAGCATGGCAGTCCCATCCACCAGCACGGCAGTCCCATCCACCAGCACGGCAGTCCCATCCACCAGCACGGCAGTGCCTCGGCAAGAAAGGCCAAGGACCCATGCAAGCCTTCCCTATGCCCTGCAGAACCCCTTGTGGCTTCCTCCGAATTCAGGAGAAGCCAACATTCCCCCTTTCACTGCCCAGCCAGGAGTCCAGGTGAACACTGAGAATTTTTCCCCAATAGATTTTTTTAATTTATTTTTTACAGAGGACATGCTGTCAAGTATTGTGGCCCAGTGCAACCTTTATGCACAGCAATTCATTGCGAATAATCCAACGTCCTACTATGCCCGTCCCTACGAATGGAGAGACCTAACGGTGGAGGAGTTGAAGGTTTTTTTAGGGCTCACATTTAACATGGGACTCACGAAAAAAAACACTTTGCTGTCCTATTGGTCAACCCACCCCCTCCAACACATGCCAGTATACTCCAAGGTAATGTCCAGAAACAGATACCTCATGATATTGAGGTTTCTTCATTTCAACGACAATACCCAGTGCCCTCCCCGAAATGACCCAAACTATGATAGACTTTTCAAAATTCGGCCACTTTTAAATTATTTTTCTGCACTATTCCCCCTGCTGTTTACTCCGGACAAAAACATATGTGTGGATGAGTCCCTTCTTAAGTTTAGTGGCAGGCTTAAAATAAAGCAATATGTTCCCAGTAAAAGAGCCCGCTATGGGGTGAAGGTATACAAATTATGTGACCGAGTCACAGGTTACTTGTATGCCTTCAAAGTGTACGAAGGGAAGGACACCCAGCTGCAACCCCCTAATTGCCCAGACTACTTGGGATCAAGCGGGAAAATTGTTTGGGACATCACATACCCCCTACTGGAGAAAGGCTACCACCTGTACATAGATAACTTCTACACATCTCTGCCCCTGTTCCACAACCTGCATGGGAAGAAGACGCCTGCATGTGGTACCATCAAAAAGAACCGGAAGGGCTTTCCTCAAAGTCTGGTCAATAAAAAATTGAGAAAAGGAGAAACGGCGAGTCTACAAACAATGAGATTTTGGCAGTGAAGTGGAGAGACAAAAGAGATGTGTACATGTTGTCTTCAATCCACGATGATACCTTCATGGAAATCCCCAGAAGAAATGGCCCCATACAGAAACCTAAATGCATCTTTGATTACAATTTGTTTATGGGGGGAGTCGACTTGAATGACCAGATGCTGGAACCGTACCTTGCTACAAGACGGACATACCATTGGTATAAGAAAGTCGCAATTTATTTTTTTCATTTGGCCATCTACAATTCTTATGTCATTTATCGTAACTCCACCCAAAACCCCAAACGCTTCCTTGGCTACCAGGAGGAAGTTTTCACTGCCCTTACATTCCCGAACGGCCCCCCAGAAAATATCCGATCTGATGTTCTAAGTCGACTCTCCAAACGCCACTTTCCAGATAAGATCCCTCCCAAACCAACAGGCCAACGACGGCAAAAAAAATGTAAGGTGTGTACCAGAGCTGGATTCAGAAGAGACACATCTTATTATTGTGCACAATGTCCTTCTGAACCAGGCCTCTGCGTAGGTGAATGTTTTCGTCGTTACCATACTTCACTAAACTATTGGTGAAGTATGGTAAACATAAGCCTACGTTCCTGCAATTTACCCTCACACCCCTTATGCCACTGCCTCCTCTGTAACTGACCCTGGCTTGTTATTTGACCACGCTTCTGCCTAACGATTCTGCACATACCTCTGCCTGATCTGGAACTGACCCTGGACTGTTATTCGACCATGCTTCTGCCCAACGATTCTGCACATACCTCTGCCTGATCTGGAACTGACCCTGGACTGTTATTCGACCATGCTTCTGCCCAACGATTCTGTACATACCTCTGCCTGATCTGGAACTGACCTTGGACTGTTTGACCATGATATTTGCCTGCCTCTTGGACTGATCTTGTACCCTGCAACTGGACTAGTGGGATTCAAAACAGGGGTCTCACATATGTGAGGGGCTCCAGAATTGTTTTTCTGGATGAAGAAAACAATTTTTTTTGTTTTCTCAATCCTAGATTAGGGTCTGGAGACTCGGAGGCTTCAAAGAGATTTGGGTGGGAGAAGCCTCTACCCCTGTCCCCATTCTGTCCTGAATGAGGCCCTACTTCTGCCTGTAGGACTTACTGCCGTCATGCCTCTGCCTGTTGCACTGACCACACCACATGGACCTGCCTACTACCAGGACCAATATTTTTGGCACTGCGGACAATATCTCTGCCTGCACTGACCCTGGACTTTATATGGACAGTAACCCTGCCTGCTGCCTGGACAATTGTGTTCGCCGCTGCTGACCAAGTCCCTGCCTGCTGCCTGGACCAGTGCTATCCTCCTGTGTACAACTGCGCTACTACAGCCACAGGTAATATTTTTTGTTTACGCTTTGCTCAGCATGATGTATTTTGGGGTGTAATTCTTGGTATGTGCATGCTATGTGTCCCTGGAACACCTGACGGTGTTCCTTGCATGTTGGATCTCTGTATGTGGCCAGGCAGTGAAAAAGTCCCACACATGTGGTATCGTAATACTCAGGAGGAGTAGCAGAATGTATTTTGGGGTGTCATTTTTGCTATCTAAATGCTATGTGTTGGAAATATCTTATAAACGGACAACTTTGTGTAAAAAAAAATGCATTTTCATTTTTTTCCACATTTTCCAAAAACTTCTGGAAAAAAATAAACCATTCAAAAGACTCATTATGCCTCATAGATTATACGTTGGGGTGTTAGCTTTCCAAAATGGGGTCATTTTGTGGGTGTTTCCATTGTCCTGGTGCTCCAGGGCCTTCAAAAGTGTAATAGGTGGTTGAGAAATGTGATGTGTAATTTATGCTCCTAGAACACCTGATGGTGCTTCATGCATGTTGGGCCTCTGTATGTGGCCAGGCAGTGAAAAAGTCCCACACATGTGGTATCGTAATACTCAGGAGGAGTAGCAGAATGTATTTTGGGGTGCCATTTTTGCTATCTAAATGCTATGTGTTGGAAATATCTTATAAACGGACAACTTTGTGTAAAAAAAAATGCGTTTTCATTTTTTTCCACATTTTCCAAAAACTTCTGGAAAAAAATAAACCATTCAAAAGACTCATTATGCCTCATAGATTATACGTTGGGATGTTAGCTTTCCAAAATGGGGTCATTTTGTGGGTGTTTCCATTGTCCTGGTGCTCCAGGGCCTTCAAAAGTGCAATAGGTGATTGAGAAATGTGATGTGTAATTTATGCTCCTAGAACACCTGATGGTGCTCCATGCATGTTGGGCCTCTGTATGTGGCCAGGAAGTTAAAAAGTCCCACACATGTGGTATCGTAATACTCAGGAGGAGTAGCAGAATGTATTTTGGGGTGTCATTTTTGCTATCTAAATGCTATGTGTTGGAAATATCTTATAAACGGACAACTTTGTGTAAAAAAAAAATGCGTTTTCACTTTTTTCCACATTTTCCAAAAACTTCTGGAAAAAAATAAACCATTCAAAAGACTCATTATGCCTCATAGATTATACATTGGGGTGTTATCTTTCCAAAATGGGGTCATTTTGTGGGTGTTTCCATTGTCCTGGTGCTCCAGGGCCTTCGAAAGTGTAATAGGTGGTTGAGAAATGTGATGTGTAATTTATGCTCCTAGAACACCTGATGGTGCTCCATGCATGTTGGGCCTCTGTATGTGGCCAGGCAGTGAAAAAGTCCCACACATGTGGTATCGTAATACTCAGGAGGAGTAGCAGAATGTATTTTGGGGTGTCATTTTTGCTATCTAAACGCTATGTGTTGGAAATATCTTATAAACGGACAACTTTGTGTAAAAAAAAATGCGTTTTCATTTTTTTCCACATTTTCCAAAAACTTCTGGAAAAAAATAAACCATTCAAAAGACTCATTATGCCTCATAGATTATACGTTGGGGTGTTAGCTTTCCAAAATGGGGTCATTTTGTGGGTGTTTCCATTGTCCTGGTGCTCCAGGGCCTTCAAAAGTGTAATAGGTGGTTGAGAAATGTGATGTGTCATTTATGCTCCTAGAACACCTGATGGTGCTCCATGCATATTGGGCCTCTGTATGTGGCCAAGCAGTGAAAAAGTCACACACATGTGGTATCGTAATACTCAGGAGGAGTAGCAAAATGTATTTTGGGGTGTCATTTGTGGTATACACATGCCATGTGAGAGAAATAAGCTATTACAATGACAATTTTGTGGGAAAAAAAAAAATCTCAATTTTGCAAAGAATTGTGGGAAAAAAATACAACTTCAAATAACTCACCATGCCTCTAACTAAATACATTGAAATGTCTACTTTCCAAAAAGGGGTTATTTGGGGGGCATTTGTACTTTCCTGGCTTGTTAGGGTCTCAGGAAATGAGATAGGCCTCAGTACATCAGATGTGATAATTTTTTTATGATTTGCACCATAGCTTGTAGACTCTAAAACTTTCACACAGACCAAATAATTTCCACAAATGTTTGATTATTTTTACCAAAGATATGTAGCAGTATAAATTGTGGCCAAAATTTATGAAGAAAAATTACAAATTTGCAAAATTTTATCACAGAAATTAGGAAAAATGTGTTTTTTTTCAAAATTTTCGGTCTTTTTTCATTTATAGCGCAAAAAATAAAAAACCCAGAGGTGATCAAATACCACCAAAATAAAGCTCTATTTGTATGAAAAAAGGACAAAAAAATAAAAAAAATCATTTGGGTACAGTGTTGCATGACTGAGTAATTGTCATTCAAAGTGTGAGAGCACTGAAAGCTGAAAATTGGTCTGGATAGGAGGGGGGTTTAAGTGCCTAGTAAGCAAGTGGTTAAGCTTTTTGGAAAACATAGGGAAGGGTTATCACCCCTGTGACATTTGTTTTGCTGTCTGTGCTCCTCTTCAGAAGATTTCACCTCACTTTCTGTCCCAATGACAAATATTTTTAGAACATTTGGGGTTTTTAGTGAAACAAGGATTGGTGATAGAGCATCAGTGGAAAGGAGAAACTTTTTCCCATATTAACTCTTACAGGAGAGAATTTCCCTTCCTAGGGGTAGACTTCATCTCACTTCCTGTTGTCTCCTTCCGTTTGCAAGTAGGAGTCGTTTGTAAGTTGGATGTTTGAAAGTAGGGGCTCTCCCCCAGAAATTGGGGCCTTAGGTGTTGATGTTGCCACAACACTGTAAGCCCTCACAGGGCCCTGCTGTGAAATATTAGATCAAGACTTGCAATTACATGCCCCTGTTAAACAGGGGCAGAAAAATTGGGCCTTTGGTGATGGTGGTGGTGCTGGTGCCACAACATTGTATATCCTCACATTTACTCTTGGTGGGCACTGGAACGGGCCCTGCTGTGAAATATAAGATCAAGAATTGTAATTACATGCACCTGTTGAACAGGGGCAGAAAAATTTGGCCTTTGGTGGTGGTGGTGGTGCTGGTGCCACAACACTGTAAGTCCTCACAGTTACTCTTGGTGGGCGCTGGAACGGGCCCTGCTGTGAAATATTATATCAAGAATTGTAATTACATGTACCTGTTGAACAGGGACAGAAAAATTGGGCCTTTGGTGGTGCTGGTGCCACAACACTGTAAGTCCTCACAGTTACTCTTGGTGGGCACTGGAACGGGCCCTGCTGTGAAATATTAGATCAAGAATTGAAATTACATGCACCTGTTGAACAGGGGCAGAAAAATTGGGCCTTTGATGGTGGTGGTGGTGCTGGTGCCACAACACTGTAAGTCCTCACAGTTACTCTTGGTGGACGCTGGAACGGGCCCTGCTGTGAAATATTAGATCAAGAATTGTAATTACATGTCCCTGTTGAACAGGGACCGAAAAATTGGGCCTTAGGCACTGATGCTGGTGCCACAACACTGCAACCCCTCACAGATAATCTAGTTGGAGTGCAGGAACGAACCCTGCTGCAAAGAATTGCATCAAAAATTGTAATTACATGCCCCTGTTAAACAGGGGCTGAAAAATTGGGCCTTAGGCACTGGTGCTGGTGCCACAACACTGCAACAACTCACAGATACTCTAGTTGGAGCGCAGGAACGAGCCCTGCTGCAAAGAATTGCATCAAAAGTTGTAATTACACGCCCCTGTTAAACAGGGGCTGAAAAATTGGGCCTTAGGCACTGGTGCCATAACACTGCAACCCCTCACAGATACTCTAGGTGGAGCGCAGGAACGAGCCCTGCTGCAAAGAATTGCATCAAAACTTGTAATTACACACCCCTGTTAAACAGGGGCTGAAAAATTGGGCCTTAGGCACTGGTGCCACAACACTGCAACCCCTCACAGATACTCTAGTTGGAGCGCAGGAACGAGCCCTGCTGCAAAGAATTGCATCAAAAATTGTAATTACACGCCCCTGTTAAACAGGGGCTGAAAAATTGGGCCTTAGACACTGATGGTGGAAACAAAAATATTCTTACAAGCTATCAGCATGATCATTGAGGAGGAAGAGGATAGTCACTCAGCATAACAGGATAGTCACTCAGCATCAGCATAGGCAGTCTTGAAGGGATCTTACATTTCAAAAAAATGTATTCGTTACATCAGCATCAGGTGCTTGGTATCTGGTGGTGATCCAAGACTGATTAATATTTATGAAGGTCAGTCGATCGACCAAGTCGGTGGACAGGCGCACCCTGTGATCGGTTACAAAGCCTCCAGCAGCACAGAATATGCGTTCCGAAAGAACGCTGGATGCAGGACAGGCCAGTAGCTCAATTGCATACTGTGCAAGCTCTGGCCAGTGATCCATCCTCAAGACCCAGTAACCCAGAAGATTTTCGGTGGGAAAGGTGTCCAAGTCAGATCTTGCCCCTAGGTATTCCTGCACCATGTAAAACAAACGCTGGCGATGGTTGCTGGAACCGATTATACCTTGGGGCTGTGGACCAAAAAATTGTCTGAACGCATCGGTCAGACGGCCATCTTCTCCACAGCTCCTTTGACTGAACGAAGCCTCGGCAACACGTTGTCCAGGAACAGGAGTTTGTAACCTCACAGTCTCTGGGAACACGTTGCACAGACCTTTCTGCAAGGCCTCCCAAAGATGTTTCATCCTCTGCTCCCTCTGCGACGGCAAGATAAGGTCTGCAACCTTACTCTTGTAACGTGGATCAAGAAGGGTTGCCAGCCAGTAACGATCCCTCTCCTCGATACCTCGAATACAAGGATCTTTCCGCAGGATTTGCAGGATCAGGGAGGCCATGCAGCGTAGGTTTGCTGAGGCATTCGGTCCAGAGTCCTCTGGGTCACTAAGGACGACATGATCCACAGCCACCTCCTCCCAGCCACGTACAAGTCCATGGGTTTCTTGGGACTGTAAATGATCCCTTAAAGACTGCTGCTGATGCTGAGTGCCAGGCTCCACCTCCATGCTGACACAATTCTCCTCCTCCTCTTCCTGTGTGATCGGCGGGCATGCAGGAACAATGTCTGGATAAAGGGGACCTTGAGAGCTAAGGAAGTCCTCCTCTTGCTGCCTCTGTTCTGCCTCAAGTGTACTGTCCATTATTCCATGCAGCGTGTGCTCCAACAGGTGGACAATGGGGACAGTGTCACTGATGCATGCACTGTCACTGCTCACCATCCTTGTGGCCTCCTCAAATGGTGACAGGACAGTGCATGCATCCCTGATCATGGCCCACTGGCGTGGGGAAAAAAAACAAGCTCCCCTGACCCTGTCCTGGTGCCATAGTCACACAGGTAATCATTGATGGCCCTCTGCTGCGTGTGCAGCCGCTGCAGCATGGCCAAGGTTGAGATCCACCTGGTGGGCATGTCACAGATTAGGCGGTTCTTGGGCAGGTTAAATTCCTTTTGGTGGTCTGCCAGCAGAGCACTGGCATTATATGACCGGCGGAAATGCACACAGACATTCCTGGCCTGCCTCAGGACATCCTGTAAGCCCGGGTACCTGCCCAAGAACCGCTGCACCACCAAGTTAAGGACGTGAGCCAAACAGGGCAGATGGGTCAGTTGTCCCTGTTGGAGGGCGGAGAGGAGGTTGGTGCCATTGTCGCAAACCACCATTCCTGGCTTAAGTTGGTGTGGCGTCAACCACCTCTGAACCTGCCCCTGCAGAGCTGACAGAATCTCTGCCCCAGTGTGGCTCCTGTCCCCCAAGCACACCAGCTCAAGCACCGCATGGCATCTTTTGGCCTGCGTACTTGCGTAGCCCCTTGAACGCCTATGGAGCACCGCTGGTTCCACGGACAAAGCACAAGAAGAGGCCATGGAGGAAAAAGAAGAGGAGGGGGTGGTGGAGAGAGGTGTGTCAGAATCACCAGTAGTGGCATTTTGGAGGCATGGTGGCGGAACAACCTCCAACACTACTGCACCTTGTCCTGCATCCTTCCCAGCTGCCAGCAGAGTCACCCAATGCGCCGTGAAACTTAGGTAACGTCCCTGTCCATGCCTGCTGGTAATATGCACCTTACCGCTGACCGCCCTGTCCAGCGAGGCCAAGACATTGCCTTCCACATGCCGGTAGAGCTGGAATCGGCTTCCCTGAGAAAAAGTGGCGTTTGGGAACCTGCCACTGAGGAAACACACATTCCACAAACTCACGTAAGGAGGCAGATTCTACCATCTGAAAAGGTAGTAGTTGAAGTGCTAGCAGTTTTACAGTCCCTGTCTTGATTGCACCGCCTGTATACTGCTGTTCAGAGTATATAGGGCCTGGTGGCCCCATGCTCTATATACCCGTATACCCCACAATTTAGGGTTAGCAGCAGTGGAATTATTCCTGTCCAGAGAAGAGACCATCCCAAGAACCCAACAAAGATTTATCATGGACCTGTTTAGGTTCGCTACCAAACATAACTATTTTTGGTACAATGGTGACTTTTACATCCAACAAAAGGGAGTGACCACGGGCGCCAAATTTGCCCCAAGTTTGGCAAACATTTTTATGGCGCGCTGGGAGGAGGATGTCGTCTATGCCCTAGACCCCCCGGAATTGGTCCTTTGGGCTAGGCATATAGACGACATCCTCCTCCTATGGAGGGGAAGTGTGGAATCTTTACACTCTTTCCTCACAACGTTAAATGCCAATGACATTGGCATTGATTTAAAATATGAGATTAGCTCTTCTACTATCCATTTTTTGGATTTGGAGATAACTGCCGTTGATGATCATTTAGAAACCAAAACGTTCTTTAAACCTACATAATGTCTGTGGGTGGAGGAGAACTGAAACATTTGTCTCCACGTCTACAGGAAAAGAATACTAAGTGAAACATTTCTTGACATGTGAAACTACATATGTGGTCTATTTGATCACGTGCCCATGCGGGAAGCAGTACATGGGTCGTACTGTACGTACATTCTCTATAAGAGTAAATGAACATATAGCTAATATAAAAAAGGGACTTACAAACGATAGCGTCCCTAAACATTATCTCCGGTGTCATAATCAGAATCCAGCAGGGACAAAGTTTCAAGCTATAGATAAATTTGTCCCAAACTGGAGGGGAGAATCTCACAAGAGGGGCGTGTCAAAGTTAGAGACTTTCTGGATACATCAATTAAAATGTTATTTACCATACGGCCTTAACATCGATTGGGACATAAATGCATTTATTAACCAATCTTAAAATAAAATGCATTTCTTGTCCCTTCCCTATCCCGATTCCTGGATATATAGATCTTTTAGACCCTCATTGAGCACATTTTCCATTTATTTCTATTCACTTTTTTATATTTGTTCATATTCTCTATGCGACTTAGTAGTTTTACCAGAGAATATTTTAATTGTTCTTTCTACACCACTTTCTGAGTCTCACAGTCGATCAATTATGGTTACATACCACTATCGCCTATTCACATAACATATATAAGTGAGGCTACCATTCCATCTGTTCGAAATAATGTTTTTTATATAAGGGTGCTCATATATAGGAATGGTATTTTCTGTATTACACATTTGAAAGCAATGAGACCACCTGTTTTGTACTATAATCGATAATTAACGAGAATATTTGTATTATATTTTGCTTTGGTTGTTATATTATATCAGGTGACCTATAACATTGTTGGTGTTATGTGAAGTCTAACATTGGATAACCTTAAATTAGACAATGTTATTATCCTGACTGTCCAAAAAACTTTTTAATTTTCCCTAGTAAAATTTCGTCCAACATTAAAGCCCAATTTTAAGGGCTTGAACCGCATTTGCTTTCCGAACGCCTTGCTTCAATTTTCTACTTCAGGTAGCCGGTCTGATAGACTATCACTGACGTCACGCGCAATGTGTGTGGGCTCAGATATGCTGACGGTTTCAGTTGACAGCTTGTTGGCGATTGGCCTCGATATCGAGGCAGTCACGTGGGGTTGTGACGACTTACTGTCGATTGTCCTGATTGGTGGGGGGGCCGCCGTCTGGCGTTAACGTGAGGAGGGCGTGATAGGAAGCGTTATGACGGTGCCTCATTGGCTAACCAGACTGAGGCTTGGTTGTCTATGCCTCACTCGCCCAATATGATTGGCTAATAATACCATTGACGCCATCTTCATAATACCTGGAAGCAGCGCTTCACATGGCGCGAACAGGTGTTTATGGCTTTTTATTATATTTTACATATATATATGGGCATACTAGTGGCAGACAGACATATACCCCAGTTGAAGTCCATGCGGACGAAACGCGTCGGGTTTGATATGCCTGTCTAGCCACGATTTATGTAAGCGCTTGTTTTTACCAACAAGAAAAAGACAATTCCATAGCTCAACTCACCAACCAGTCTGCTGACCAACCAAATTTACCTGTCTAACCGTATGTTAAAGGCAGGGGTTTAGTTAGCACACATTTGCAAACGCATTTGCAAGCGTTTGCAAATGTGTGCTAACTAAACCCCTGCCTTTAACATACGGTTAGACAGGTAAATTTGGTTGGTCAGCAGACTGGTTGGTGAGTTGAGCTATGGAATTGTCTTTTTCTTGTATGTATATGCCCTCCATGTGCTCCTTACTGTGAAGGCCAGTTATGGGTGTGGGCGGTGACCAGTGTCTTGTTACAGTTTGTATATTTGGGTCGGGGACACACTGGACGCCTCTGCTGCTTTTGCTGGGTGTCCAGTGTGTGTCCTGTCCCTTTAAGGGGGCTAGGGCGGCCTCCTGGCTCACCTGTCTCACACCTATCCATTCAATGCATGTGCTTCCACTGTGGAGACACTTATAAATTTAGTGTTAGGACTGCAAGTAATACAGGGTGCCTTGACGAGGCCTTGCAGCTTTCACATGCGTTTGCAAATGTGTGCTAACTAAACCCCTGCCTTTAACATACGGTTAGACAGGTAAATTTGGTTGGTCAGCAGACTGGTTGGTGAGTTGAGCTATGGAATTGTCTTTTTCTTGTATGTATATGCCCTCCATGTGCTCCTTACTGTGAAGGCCAGTTATGGGTGTGGGCGGTGACCAGTGTCTTGTTACAGTTTGTATATTTGGGTCGGGGACACACTGGACGCCTCTGCTGCTTTTGCTGGGTGTCCAGTGTGTGTCCTGTCCCTTTAAGGGGGCTAGGGCGGCCTCCTGGCTCACCTGTCTCACACCTATCCATTCAATGCATGTGCTTCCACTGTGGAGACACTTATAAATTTAGTGTTAGGACTGCAAGTAATACAGGGTGCCTTGACGAGGCCTTGCAGCTTTCACATGCGTTTGCAAATGTGTGCTAACTAAACCCCTGCCTTTAACATACGGTTAGACAGGTAAATTTGGTTGGTCAGCAGACTGGTTGGAGAGTTGAGCTATGGAATTGTCTTTTTCTTGTATGTATATGCCCTCCATGTGCTCCTTACTGTGAAGGCCAGTTATGGGTGTGGGCGGTGACCAGTGTCTTGTTACAGTTTGTATATTTGGGTCGGGGACACACTGGACGCCTCTGCTGCTTTTGCTGGGTGTCCAGTGTGTGTCCTGTCCCTTTAAGGGGGCTAGGGCGGCCTCCTGGCTCACCTGTCTCACACCTATCCATTCAATGCATGTGCTTCCACTGTGGAGACACTTATAAATTTAGTGTTAGGACTGCAAGTAATACAGGGTGCCTTGACGAGGCCTTGCAGCTTTCACATGCGTTTGCAAATGTGTGCTAACTAAACCCCTGCCTTTAACATACGGTTAGACAGGTAAATTTGGTTGGTCAGCAGACTGGTTGGTGAGTTGAGCTATGGAATTGTCTTTTTCTTGTATGTATATGCCCTCCATGTGCTCCTTACTGTGAAGGCCAGTTATGGGTGTGGGCGGTGACCAGTGTCTTGTTACAGTTTGTATATTTGGGTCGGGGACACACTGGACGCCTCTGCTGCTTTTGCTGGGTGTCCAGTGTGTGTCCTGTCCCTTTAAGGGGGCTAGGGCGGCCTCCTGGCTCACCTGTCTCACACCTATCCATTCAATGCATGTGCTTCCACTGTGGAGACACTTATAAATTTAGTGTTAGGACTGCAAGTAATACAGGGTGCCTTGACGAGGCCTTGCAGCTTTCACATGTGTTTGCAAATGTGTGCTAACTAAACCCCTGCCTTTAACATACGGTTAGACAGGTAAATTTGGTTGGTCAGCAGACTGGTTGGTGAGTTGAGCTATGGAATTGTCTTTTTCTTGTATGTATATGCCCTCCATGTGCTCCTTACTGTGAAGGCCAGTTATGGGTGTGGGCGGTGACCAGTGTCTTGTTACAGTTTGTATATTTGGGTCGGCGACACACTGGACGCCTCTGCTGCTTTTGCTGGGTGTCCAGTGTGTGTCCTGTCCCTTTAAGGGGGCTAGGGCAGCCTCCTGGCTCACCTGTCTCACACCTATCCATTCAATGCATGTGCTTCCACTGTGGAGACACTTATAAATTTAGTGTTAGGACTGCAAGTAATACAGGGTGCCTTGACGAGGCCTTGCAGCTTTCACATGCGTTTGCAAATGTGTGCTAACTAAACCCCTGCCTTTAACATACGGTTAGACAGGTAAATTTGGTTGGTCAGCAGACTGGTTGGTGAGTTGAGCTATGGAATTGTCTTTTTCTTGTATGTATATGCCCTCCATGTGCTCCTTACTGTGAAGGCCAGTTATGGGTGTGGGCGGTGACCAGTGTCTTGTTACAGCTTGTTTTTACCAGTTGCACCTGGTCTCTGTTTGTTTTAGGAGTCAGAGTGTTTTTTTATTACAAAACTTTTCATAAAAGTTTTTTCAGAAGCTGATTCACACTATGTGGAATTATTTTCTCCATTTTTCCATTTTGAGGGATATATCCTTTCCGTGAAGACTCACAATTGGATTGTCACACAGTCCTGTACCATAGAGACTGCAAAGCAGTGAGATTTGGTTAGAGTGACCGGTGAGTGTTTCTACCATCTCTCCATCAAGCCTGGATACAGTGTCGCATTCACCCTCTCCAGGATTACCAGCTTCAGTCACTCCCTAAGCCTGTACGACTCTCAGCCACAAGCTAGTGAGTCCATCGATTCCGGTAAGGGTATTTTAATCTGTCTATATCCACACTATGAGCCCGGTTGCCATACTGCAATGAAATTTGTCCCAGCCATGGGGGATCGAAATAGAATACATTCCACTTTAGGCTACAATAGCCGTTTTCTTATATATGTTCCAGAGAACTCTTACTGAACTTTTGAAAAAAACTTTTAGGAGTAAAGTTTAAGGAAGAAAAACTTACATTAAAATGCCCATCAATGCAGCGTTATCAGTGTCCATCTGCAGCCTTTTCAGTGTCAGTGCAGCCTTGCTCCAGTGTCTATTGCAGCCTTGTCAGTGCAGCTTTGCCCCAGTGCAGAATTGTCAGTGCAGCCTTGTCAGTGCAGCTTTGCCCCAGTGCAGAATTGTCAGTGCAGCCTTGTCAGCGCAGCTTTGCCCCAGTGCAGAATTGTCAGTGCAGCCTTGCCCCAGTGTCCATTGCAGCCTTGTCAGTGCAGCTTTACCCCAGTGCAGCCATGTCAGTGCAGCCTTGTCAGTGCAGCTTTGCCCCAGTGCAGCTTTGCCCCAGTGCAGCCTTGCCCCAGTGCAGCTTTGCCCCAGTGCAGCCTTGCCCCAGTTCAGCCTTGCCCCAGTGCTCGCTGCGATCCCTGCCGACATACACAGCTGTGTGCAAATTTAAATATGGCGCAGAGACTGCAGGGACTCGGTGGAACCGAGATACACATACCCGAGAGTCCTCGGCTTTTCTCGGCGCCGCCTACAGTCCTGCCCAGTCCCGCTCCCGACCCTCGGGTATGTGTATCTCGGCTCCACCGAGTCCCTGCAGTCTCAGCGCCATATTTAAATTTACACACGGCTGTGTATGTTGGCAGCGATCGCAGCAATCGCCGCTTTGCTCCGATCACACACAATTGGGGGGGGGGATCGGCCTATAACACGCACCCACGATTCTCCCCTGATTTTCAGGGGAAAAAAGTGCGTTTTATATGCCGATAAATACCGCATATACACAATACACTGTAAGTGCAGCTAACTTACTGACTGTCCTGCCTAATCTAGCTAACTCAAATGAAATGACACTGTCTCTCTCTCTCTCTAAGCACACTGGAACACATTACACAGGGCCGCCATGCAGGTGGCCTTATATAGTGTGGGGCGTGTTCTAAACCCCCTGAACCATAATTGGCCAAAGCCACCCTGGCTTTGGCCAATTACAGCTCTCTCTACTGATGGCGCTGTGATTGGCCAAGCATGCGGGTTGTCAGAACATTTGGGGTTAAAAGAATTTATATTCATATATATATAGGCCTTTATATTGTATATTTTTCAAATGAACATGAGAGGAGCCATTTTGGCTCTAAAGTTGAATCAGAGTTCATAGCCCATGAATAGGCATTGTTGCAAAAGTTGCTTTATGTCTTGAGACTGTGTAAAAGTACCAGTATCCCAGGTTATATATCTTTTGTCTTTGACACTTATAGATAAGGGGAGTTGGTACAAACTTACACAGCCTGCAAAACTAAATAGTATTTTCAAGAACAAACCACATAACAAAAAGGGCTTATCCACAAATGATATATTTTAAATAATGATGTTTCTTTTATACATCTTTACAATGTATCTTTATTAGGTAACATTATATAAACCTGTTTACTACATCTATATTATTATAAGGTTGCAAATATGGTATCTTATTTAGGAAACCATTCATGAACAACTGTTAGGCTTATCGTAAGAATCCTGACTTCACTTTCATGGCATTTGCAGCCCCAGTTAATTGTGTGGGGTATATTTTCTCATACACATATATTTTTAGAAGCACCAGGATGGCTGGGGATATTGACACTTGATTGTCAACCATTAGACAATTAGTGGTGTTTTGCTAAGCCAAGGTCAGCAGGTCATGTCAATCACATTTAAAGTAATTTCTGATCCAACATCGCCCCTAAGAGGCTGAAAATGGTAATTATTCAAAATGGCGTTGGTCTTGGTTGTCAAGGTAACATAGGTAACTCCATCGTCATATGACATCATCCATTACATAGTAATGAGACCTACACCCACTTTTGGGGTGAGATATAAAGGAGAGACAGATAGCCGGAAAGGGGGAGCTATGGGAAGATCTGGGAGAGCTATGGGAAGAGAGCTATGGGAAGATCTGGAGGAGCTCTGAGGATGGCTGGATGGGTCTGTCTCTAAAGGTGGAAAGAAGTCTCTTTTGGGACTTTGCTTCTCAAACTGACAGAATTCTTAAAGACCTGGTAAAGTATTAATCTTTCCAATGTATACCTTTTTAGGTAATTGAAGTTTGGTTGAGCATATTCTTGACTAATCCAATCCATTGTTAGTTTTGCTTTGAAGTGAAGTGAATTCTAACTGCAGTATGAATTTGTTTTGCTTCTAAACCAAGGGAGATACATATATATTGTTATATCTCATAATACTGACTTCAAAGTTTTAGAATTGGATTGGTTATAGTATGTGTTAAACCATTGATTCATTCTAAATCTAAAATATAAGCTTTGATTAAATTATCAAGCTGTGCACAATATAACAATTTTGTTTGTGCATTTAAGAGTGTACTAGGAAGGTCTGTTGGTTTTGAGAAGAGATCACATCATAGTATTAAGGTAAACAATATTTGTTTACGCAAGTCCGTGAAGTCACGGAAGACTATTCACAAGTTACCAGGTTTAAAATGTACAAGTATCATTTAGGTATTGAAATGTGGTATTTTGTTATAAGAAATTGAATAAGAGAACTGTGAGTATTATCTGAACCATCATTTATCTTTGATATGTAGAAGTATATCCATTTATTTGTTTTATCACGAAATATACCTGATATTTAATTTGCACTGTATTTTTAGTTAATAAATATATATTTTTGAACAACATCATTTGTATCACTTGTCTTCAAAATAGCACGGATAAACGAACTTGAATTTCTTGTAGGTATTGGTAGGAAATTGTAAATCTCCCAAATCAAAGATTTGCATATTTTCATGATTACAATACTATTTTATTATTTCAGTATAAACATTCTGACATAATTGGAGGTCCCACCGAGATCCGTTAACGTTTGAAACAAGTGATGTATTTGTGCAAAATTATATATATTTTATTGTCATTTTTTTTTGGAAAAAAAAAAAATTAATTAAAAAAATTAAGGGTTTTTTTTTGTGTTTTTAATATTGCCATTATTAGTTACAATATTGAAAAATGACAGACACTAAAGTTATTTCAAGTGTAGCCGGTCCTGCTGATGCGGAAAATGATAGTGGTCTGCATCACAGAGAATTGGTAAAAAATCAGGTGATGTCTTTTATCAGAGAAGTATGGAAAATAAAGACCGAACTTGGTCCCTATAAGTCAGCTATTGCTGCAAGAAGGACCATGGGTACTTTGAAACGTAAGCCCAATCAAAGTACCAGAGAACTTTTAAAAGTTCTCAAGAAGGCCTACAGCTTGGCTGAGAAAAACCCAGATTTTGAGAGCCATGAATTTTTCCAACTGTTTTATGAGGCTTTGTCAAATATAATTAAAGTTGTTGTGACCTGGGATTACTATCCCAAAAATGGTTTGGGTTGGCTAATAGAAAGCAGCATCATTTTTACTGTTCTACAGAACAGTAGGAAGCCTCAAGATTAATTTAAAAAGCCCGCTCAGATAATAATTGAGAATGCAAAAAGTAATTAGGCTGGAATTATTAAATTCCAGTTCTCCCAATAAGAGAAAAGTTACACCCAGTTTTAAAACTAAAAAAAAAAAAGTGAAAAACTAAATGAGGTGTTAAAATATTTAAATGTCTGAAATTGACCAATAAGAAAAAAAACATGAGCAAAGCATGTTTAAATATATTTTTTCCTCTCTCTCTTTCAAAAAGGAGTTTCACCCCCTCTTTTGCAAAGGGGGGGGGGGAGTGATTTTATCTTGCAGCTAAAACTTTGCTGTAAAGAGAAAACTGACAGTTTTTTGGAATGTGCCTGTGTAAAAAAAAAAAAAAAAAAAAAGGGTGGGGGCAAAACTCCTCCATGACTAAAGGAGTAAGTTACACAGCAGGACGAAAGTGAAACCCACCGTTATATCATTCCATGTTTTTTTTTTTTTTGTTTTTGTATATATATCCTTTTTCTTACAGGTATTTCATAAAAACAGGATACCCTAATAAGAAGTTATTGGATAAATATCCAAGTAATTATTTTGTTTCAGAAACATGTATAATAAATCCAAGAATTATTTTCTGAAAAATAATATCAGCTAAAATTATCTTTAAAGCTGAATTTGTAAATATTTTCAGCACTGCCCTGAAATCCTAAAAATAAAAAGCCCAGTTGAACTTCAACTTAAAGGGAATGAAGTAATTTACATTCCCGTATTTATAGTTAATATGCCCTACGATCGATTATGTATTGATATCGATCTTTTTAAAAAGATTAAATCCTATTGTGATTTTATTAAAATGTTATATGTCTTAAGTGACAAGGCCATAAATAGGAACCTTCCCAGTCCTCTCACAATCGGCGCAAATGCCCTGTGATAAGGAAAAACTGGAATATAAGTGAGATCCATCGCAGGAATAATTAAATTCTAGATGGCACCTTTTGTACAGGTAATTCCAACTCCCTAGAAGGGTCAGACAGGAGGATCATACCAGATGTATGTCCCCTGGAAAATAGTTGAGAGGTTTGCTTGGAAGGTGATGTTCTCAAATGCTCACATCCATACAGTATATACTGACTCTAATGAGCTTAGTAATTATACTCAATTCCTACTGGGATGGTATGGTAAGGTGTATTTTTCCCTAACAGGTTAGTGACCTGGGGAATGTTAATAAGGTTCATATTTATGCCAGGAATATAATCACGTTAGTAGAAAATTATCAAAATAGTTGGCCAATCCTAAAATATTTAGGTATTCAACCCCTCAGGATAATTGTCCATGATCTGGATAATGACTCTAATAGTCATAATAAAATTGCTAAATGCATCTTATCCATGTCTATGAAGGGGAAAATAGCCAATCATTTACTCATGGTAATCAATGACCCAAAATATCATGTGTACATTGGCAACGATATATGACATCGCTTTGCTATACACATGAATCTGGTAAATTCCACACTGTGGTCCAAAAAAAAAGAAGGCGCTTAAATAATATTAGTTACTGCCATATGCAGTAAACATATTAGTACCACATGAGGTCATTATTCATACAGGTACTAATTTTCCATGGAGTTCAAAAATATGTTTGCAAAAAGATTCCAGTGATGTGGTATAATAGACATACGCATTGCCAGGACTCAGTCTGATCCAAGTGTTAACGCACCTAATGTTTTCAATCAAACATTGCTGTCTTTCCCTAGCTTGCTATGTTTCGCTAGTTGAAATCATTAGGAATTTCAAGGAGAGGAGCGTTGTAAGATCAGTGCATAGTTCTTATGATAATCCTATACTTGATATTCTTAAACCAATGGTCATTGCGTTTATATGCTGGTCTGAAACAGCTAAATAAACGAGGATGTATGTACAGCTAGCTGTGCCATATATTGACCAATGCTTGATATAAGAAATACAAGGCGCTAAGTACTTCACTACACTAGATGATGCTCAATGATGGTGGAACATTCAGGTAAGTCCTGAAGACCCATACAAGCTGGCATTTAAAGGTGGTAAGAAATAGTACAACAGGAACAGAATGTTATTTGGTTATATAAATTTTGTTTTTAAATTTTATTTTGTTTTTGTGTGTTATTTTACATAAGGCCATTGCCTGATGTACCTGAAAGAGAAAGTCTAACATATGTGGATGATATTTTTGTTGAATAGCATAATGTTTGAAAAGCATATACCAGAGTTTAGATATGTTCTTAACCAGTTGAGAGAGGCAGGTGTTTAAAATTTTATTTCAGAAAGACCAATGGTGTTGCTCCAAGGTTCATCTCCTGAGATCTAAGGTTTGCAGCCTAAGTCTCGCACAAGAAGAAAATGGAGGCTGTAGTGAAGTCAAAAATATCTGCCAATATCAGTTGAATTGAGGATATGTTTGGGTATGGTATAAAGTATTCAATTGTATGCTTGTCATCCTAGGTTCCAACTAAGAATGCTGGAAGGTAATGTATAAGAAAAGATTTTTAAGACCTCAAGAGAATGTAAATGTAATAATATGACATTGTGACAATTCTCTCCTGACTTACAGATCTTCAAATCTTATACTTCAGCATTAATGTTAATCCTGCTAATCATGGCAGAATACTATCATCATTAGATCATTGATGATTTTAGTTAATTAAAATATAATTAACCAATCGATATATATATATATATATATATATATATATATATATATATATATATATATATATATATATATATATATATATATATAGCATAGTTGGAATATGAAAAGATTAATTATTAAGAATATGTATTCATACTGTCTATTTAAATAGAAAAAGATTGACAGTCCAGACCAGATCATTGATTGGTAAAGGTGAAGTGAACTGCCAAACGACACAGCGATCATATGGATGATGTTAATCCTTGGCGTCCAGTTCCGGAGGGAACCTGTCATCAAACCACCATCCAGACCAGATCGTTGATTGGTAAAGACAAAGTTGACTACCAAAAGACACAGCGATCGGTTGCATGATGTTAATCCGTGATGCCCAGTTCGGGATGGAACCTGTCACCAAATCGAATCCTTCATCAGGAGTCATGAAGCAAGATGCTCCAGGATTTGTATTGCCGGAAAGAAAGATTTGTTGCAGAAGTCCCTTGTGTGCTTGAATCCCAGAATATCAATTGAAAGGAAGGATAATATATCCCATTTTCAGCTTGTAGCAATACAAGAGTGGATTCACTGAAGAGTTTCTTCAATTTCTGGTTTACCAGCTTTGTTTTTATTACATTTGACAAGGGGGGGTTACACCACCACTGCAACGGTTCATTCTGTTTCCATAAAGACTTGAACCCATCAAGGAAAATCCAAGTCATACAAGAACATTCCTTTATTATATGGATGAAGAGAGAAACGTCCTTCAAGTAAGACGAAAAATAATAATATGGCCATATCTTTTAAACAACTATGATAATTCTTTAGACCCGTTTTCTTAGGATGTCCAAGGCTGTTCGCCAGAATTCTAAGAAACGTGGGGGGGGATTTGTCAGAACATTTGGGGTTAAAAGAATTTATATTCATATATATATAGGCCTTTATATTGTATATTTTTCAAATGAACATGAGAGGAGCCATTTTGGCTCTAAAGTTGAATCAGAGTTCATAGCCCATGAATAGGCATTGTTGCAAAAGTTGCTTTATGTCTTGAGACTGTGTAAAAGTACCAGTATCCCAGGTTATATATCTTTTGTCTTTGACACTTATAGATAAGGGGAGTTGGTACAAACTTACACAGCCTGCAAAACTAAATAGTATTTTCAAGAACAAACCACATAACAAAAAGGGCTTATCCACAAATGATATATTTTAAATAATGATGTTTCTTTTATACATCTTTACAATGTATCTTTATTAGGTAACATTATATAAACCTGTTTACTACATCTATATTATTATAAGGTTGCAAATATGGTATCTTATTTAGGAAACCATTCATGAACAACTGTTAGGCTTATCGTAAGAATCCTGACTTCACTTTCATGGCATTTGCAGCCCCAGTTAATTGTGTGGGGTATATTTTCTCATACACATATATTTTTAGAAGCACCAGGATGGCTGGGGATATTGACACTTGATTGTCAACCATTAGACAATTAGTGGTGTTTTGCTAAGCCAAGGTCAGCAGGTCATGTCAATCACATTTAAAGTAATTTCTGATCCAACATCGCCCCTAAGAGGCTGAAATTGGTAATTATTCAAAATGGCGTTGGTCTTGGTTGTCAAGGTAACATAGGTAACTCCATCGTCATATGACATCATCCATTACATAGTAATGAGACCTACACCCACTTTTGGGGTGAGATATAAAGGAGAGACAGATAGCCGGAAAGGGGGAGCTATGGGAAGATCTGGGAGAGCTATGGGAAGAGAGCTATGGGAAGATCTGGAGGAGCTCTGAGGATGGCTGGACGGGTCTGTCTCTAAAGGTGGAAAGAAGTCTCTTTTGGGACTTTGCTTCTCAAACTGACAGAATTCTTAAAGACCTGGTAAAGTATTAATCTTTCCAATGTATACCTTTTTAGGTAATTGAAGTTTGGTTGAGCATATTCTTGACTAATCCAATCCATTGTTAGTTTTGCTTTGAAGTGAAGTGAATTCTAACTGCAGTATGAATTTGTTTTGCTTCTAAACCAAGGGAGATACATATATATTGTTATATCTCATAATACTGACTTCAAAGTTTTAGAATTGGATTGGTTATAGTATGTGTTAAACCATTGATTCATTCTAAATCTAAAATATAAGCTTTGATTAAATTATCAAGCTGTGCACAATATAACAATTTTGTTTGTGCATTTAAGAGTGTACTAGGAAGGTCTGTTGGTTTTGAGAAGAGATCACATCATAGTATTAAGGTAAACAATATTTGTTTACGCAAGTCCGTGAAGTCACGGAAGACTATTCACAAGTTACCAGGTTTAAAATGTACAAGTATCATTTAGGTATTGAAATGTGGTATTTTGTTATAAGAAATTGAATAAGAGAACTGTGAGTATTATCTGAACCATCATTTATCTTTGATATGTAGAAGTATATCCATTTATTTGTTTTATCACGAAATATACCTGATATTTAATTTGCACTGTATTTTTAGTTAATAAATATATATTTTTGAACAACATCATTTGTATCACTTGTCTTCAAAATAGCACGGATAAACGAACTTGAATTTCTTGTAGGTATTGGTAGGAAATTGTAAATCTCCCAAATCAAAGATTTGCATATTTTCATGATTACAATACTATTTTATTATTTCAGTATAAACATTCTGACAGGGTCATAGTGCATGCTTGGCCAATCATCAGCCAGCAATGCACTGCAATGCCGCAGTGAATTATGGGCCGTGACGCGCCACACGAATTTGTCGCGAACGGCCCATATCATTCGCAATTCGGCCAATGATCGAACAGCCGATGTTCGAGTGGAACATGGGTTCGACTCGAACGCGAAGCTCATCTCTATACACCTGGGATGCATATATATACACAATACACTGTAAGTGCAGCTAACTGACTCGACCTGCCTACTCTAAGTTAAATCAAATGACACTGTGTCTCTGTCTATCTATCTCTCTCCAGTCTCCACCGCAACACACTACACAAGGCCGCCACGGAGGCGGCCTTATATAGTATGGGGCGTGTACTAAACCCCCTGAGCCATAATTGGCCAAAGCCTTTCGGGCTTTGGCCAATTACGGCTATCTGTACACACAGCGCTGGGATTGGCCAAGCATGCACGTCATAGTGCATGCTTGGCCAATCATCAGCCAGCAATGCACTGTGATGCCGCAATGAATTATGGGCCATGATGCGCCACTCAAATTTGGCGCGAACAACCAAACACGCGATGTTCATGTCGAACACGCGTTCGTCTCGAACACAAAGCTCATCCCTAATGGGGATACCACATGTGTGAGACTTTTTGGGAGCCTAGCCGCGTACAGGACCCCGAAAACCAAGCACCGCCTTCAGTATTTCTAAGGACGTAAAATAGTGATTTCACTTCCTCATTGCCTAGTTGCAGAGGCACTGAAATGTCAAGATAGCATTAATCCCCCCCATGACCCCTTTTGGAAAGTAGACACTTTAAGCTATTTGTTGTGAGGCATGTTGAGTCCATGTAATATTTTATATTTTGCTACAAGTTTCTGGAAAATTATTATTATTTTTTTTTTCACAAAGTTTTCACTAAATTATATATTGTTCAAATGTGGCATGGGTATATGTGAAATTACACCCCAAAATGCATTCTGCTGAGTACGGGGATACCACATGTATGAGACTTTTTGGGAGCCTACCCTTGTACAGGACCCCGAAAACCAATCACCACCTTCAAGCTTTCTAAGGGCGTAAAATGGTGATTTCACTCCTCACCAGGGATGGGTGAATGGTTCGGTCCAAGCATAAGTTCGGGCCGAACTTTGGTTGTTCAGACGTTCAGCGAACACCGAACAGTATGCGGTGTTCAGGGCAAATTCGAAAGCCGCCGAAACACCGTTGAAGTCTATGGGACACTAACATGAAAAATCAAAAGTGCTAATTTTAAAAGCTTATATGCAAGTTATTGTCATAAAAAGTGTTTGGGGACCCGGGTCCTGCCCCAGGGGATATGTATCAATGCAAAAAAAGTTTTAAAAACAGTCATCTTTTTGTGAGCAGTGATTTTAATAATGCTTAAAATGAAACAATAAAAATGAAATATTCCTTTAAATATTTGCCTGGGGGGTGTCTATAGTATGCATGTAAAGTGGTGCAGTTTTCCCGTGTTTAGAACAGTACCACAGCAAAATGACATTTCTAAAGAAAAAAAGTCATCAAACTGATCGCTGCTGTAATGAATTGTCAGGTTTCGGCAATATAGATAAAACTCATTGAAAAAAAACGGCATGGGTCCCCCCCCCAGTCCATTACCAGGCCCTTTAGGTCTGATATGAATATTAAGGGGAACCCTGAATCAAAAATTTAAAAAAAATTGGTGGGGTTCATAAACTAAAAGCTGCGTAAATTTCAGAAAATGTACCATGGTTTGTAGACGCTATAACTTTTGGGCAAACCAATACCCTTATTGACTTTTTTTTTACTCAAAAAAACATGTGGTTGAATACATTTTGGCCCAAATGTATGACTAAAATTGGGTTTATTGTATTTTTTATAACAATAAGTAGAAAATATCATTTTTCTTTCAAAATTTTCAGAAAAAATGCCACCAAATGAAAGCTCTATTTGTGGGGAAAAAAGGACGTAAATTTTGTTTGGGTACAGCATTGCATGACCGCGCAATTACTAGTCTAAGCAGCACAGTGCCAAATTGTAAAAAGTGCTCTGGTTATTAAGGGGGCAAATCCTTCTGGTCCTTAAGTGGTTAATTTGCACATGTTAGTTGATTAGTAAAGTTCAGCATACCATGTATATTTTAGTCAAAACTAAGAGTAACAGCATAATATGGGACAATAGTGGATGATCACACTGGAGATGAACATGTATCTGTTTAATGTGTCTACTTTATTGTGTACTTTATTATTTATTATTATTCATTTATATTATTTACTTTATGTGTCCTTTATTGGTAGCTGCACAAGGAAACTGAGACCAAACAAACAAGTATACAGGGTATAACCCTAAAGTGATATGTATTTACAGTGAAACACAGCAAACCATGAACATAGCAAACAATAAACATGAACAACCTCAACCGCAAGAACTTTTGAAAATGAACAACTAACTATATACAAAAACCAATCTAGGGACAAGGGTATAGGGAGCACAAGGTTGCATGGAAGGGGGATTTACGACTGGGTACTCGAACAGGAACAAGGCAGAGGGGTACAGGCTGGATCAGGCTTTCTGGCAGCAAGGAGGTGAACAGATAGCAAGGAAGGGACCAGTATCCCCTCAGCAGCTGAATACTAATGTGACTGATTACTAAAGCCTGCTGGCTTCTGAGAGACATCCACTGGTGCTGGAACTGCATCCAATGGATTTGAGAGCCACAGTGCCACCAGCAGGTGAGTCCTTTCCTGACAGTACCCCCCCAAGGAGCGGCCTCCAGATGCTCCAAACAGAAATAGCTGAACCAGTCCATAAAAGAAAGTCTTCCATTACTTCCAGTCAATAAAAGTTCCTTGTAGTCTGAAGCGGTGCTGGGTTCCAAGCAAGATGCCCTACTGCAAAGATCTGTCAATAGGCAAAGTGTCCCACCACCTGGATGAGGTGATTGGCTGGGTATTCCACTGGCCAGATTCCCAGAGATGTATAGCATTCCACACTTCAAGTCCCTCAAAACAGCAGATGCCCCAATGCTGGGGTTCCACGGGTTATCTGCAAACTTACTACTCTTCTCCGGAATCCAGACACCGAAGTGTCTTGTCATAACTAAGTAGCTTGCCTGGTTTCTAGGACTCGTTCTGCACATCAAAAACCACCTAGGTCTCTCTGAGGCACTGGTTACCCGACCCGGGTCCCCTAGTACACCCATGGCAATAGCCTCATGGCAACCCGGGACTTACCACGACCAGGGCCATGAAGGCAAATGCAGCTACCAGTTACCAAAGGTAAGTCCAGACAACTAGGCTTTGGTGCTATAGGAGCAACATACTGCCAGAGGGACTCGACCGAGGCAACCATCAAATGAATCTCAGGCCAAGGTAACTCATATAAGGCACATGAGGATTCTGAGTTTTCAGAACCATTACCAGGTGGACAATCAGAGACAGGCAGGTTGTTGAGTACAGGACGTCTAGAGGCAGGCAGGTTGTTGAGTACAGGATGTCTAAAGGCAGTCTGGGCATCAGGGACCGGATCATCAGGCTGGGCATCAGGGACCAAAATGTCAGGCTGGGCATCAGGGACTGGATAATCAGGCTGGGCATCAGGGACCGGATCATCAGGCTGGGCATCAGAAACTGGATCATCAGGCTGGGCATCGAGCAGAGGCACATCAAACTGGGGAGCGGGCAAAGGCACATCAAACTGGGCAGCAGCCTGGGAATCGGCACAATCCAACTGGACGGTAACCCGGGAATCAGCATAGCCCAACTGGGTGGCAGCCTGGGAATCAGCATAGCCCAACTGGGCGGCAGCCCTAGAATCAGCATAGTCCAACTGAGCGGCAGCCTGGGAATCAGCATAGTCTGGCTGGGCGGCAGCTCAAGAATTAGCATAGTTCAACTGGGCGGCAGCCCGGGGATCAGCATAGTCCAGCTGGGCGGCAGCCCAGGGAACAGCATAGTCCAGCAGGGCAGTGGTATGGTATCAACAGTGGTAGGCTTGGCAATAGATGTCAGGTCATCCACAGCAGGTTTGGCGGCAGGCGGAAACATGGAGGAGGACTGGACACCATCGGCAGGCAGCAACATGGAGGAGGACTGGACACCATCGGCAGGAGGCAACATGGAGGAGGATTGGTCACCATCGCCAGGCGGCAACATGGAGGAGGACTGGAAACCACTGGCAGGCGGCAACATGGAGGTGGACTGGACACCACCGGCAGGTGGCAACATGGAGGTTGACTGGACACCATCGGCAGGCGGCAACATGGAGGATTGGACACCATCAGCAGGTGGCCACATGGAGGAGAACTGGACACCATTGGCAGGCAGCAACATGGAGGAGGACTGGACACCATCAGCAGGTGACAACAGCATGGAGGAGGATGGGATTGCATCGGCAGCAGTCAACAGCATGGAGGAGGACTGGATCGCATCGGCAGCAGTCATCTGCATGGAGAACTGGATCTCATCCACAGTAGTGAGCACCAGATCAGCAGACTGGGCAACGGACACTGCATCAGTGGGCACAGGATCAGCAGGCAACATGGATAGTGGCAGAGTTGTAAGAGCAGGAGAAAAGTTTTGTTTCTTTTTCTTTTTTCTTTTGCTTAGATACTGGAATCCTGCATGTAGTTGCATTGTGCTGACCAGAGTGTACTGCTGATGGAGAGGTAGTAACAATAATGGGGAGAATAGAGGGAGGAGTAGCAGAAGTACAGGAAGAGACCTGAGATGTTGCTATAGGTAACGGCACTGCAGAGGAAGCCTTCAATGGATTGCATACAGAGGAAGTGTGGTTACTGGTGGCAGGATACTGATCTACAGAAGGTAAAGAACACTCAGCAGCAGCAGCAGATCTGACCTTCTGTGACTCATCTTGCACTGAGGATATGATCTCTGGCCAAGCTTGTAGCAGAGGTTGAACTAAAGTCAGTTTGTCTCTCCCTTGCTCACATTGCTCAATTAACGAGTGCACAGCAGCAATACAATCCAACAACACCTGTTGTGAATAGGCTAAACAAAAGTATTTGCACAATGTTCCAGCAACCATCCCAAAAATCCAACCTGGTGCATAGTTAATGGGGAGTGAAAAAATCATGGCTCTGAGAGATAACTGGAAATAATAGCTCAGAACAGACCTGAATCAAAGGTTGTACTTTGCTAAGGGAGAATCTGCCCTCAACAGTTAAAGCGTGCTGTCAGAATGCTTCCCAACAGTTCTTCCACAGTGAGATCCTGCCACATGAAGTGACAATAATCTTTATCTACTTCTACTGTGAGCTGCACATGACAGATTACCTTTGCTCTAAGCATCCTGACAAGGCAAAGCAAAAAACTCAAAGCAACTGGCTCTCAGTTCCCAAGTGCAGCAGATCTGGTTGTTGGTGGGCGTCACGATTATCACGAACAACCCCAACCACAAGAACCAAACCCCACTGACAAGAAGTGTTGAACCTGAATAACTAATTATTTACAAAAACCAATCTAGGGACAAGGGTACAGGGAATGCAAGGTTTCAAGGAAAGGGGAATCATGACTGGGTACATAATTATTGCGGCTCCCGTTTTTGTGGATGGTTGGTAAATAATTCTTGCCATCTGCTCTTTAGATTCCTTAGCACAGTTTTTTATACATTTTCCACAAAAGTACCCCTACCATTTCACAAAAAAAGTGTCAAAAATGTTAAAAATGACAAGAGACAGTTTTTGACAATTCCTTTATTTAAATGCTTATTCTTTCTTCTATCTTCTATCTTCTATCTTCTTTCTTCTATCTTCTATCTTCTATCTTCCTTCAGTTTCTTCCTCCATCTTCTTCTTCTTCTGGTTCTTCTGGTTCTCCCTCCGGTGTTCTCGTCCGGCATCTTCCTCCGCGGCGTCTTCCCTTCTTCTTCTCGGGCCGCTCTGCATCCACCATGATGGGAGGCTCCCACTGTGTGACGCTTCTCGTCTTCTGATGGTTCTTAAATAACAGAGGGCGGGGCCACCCGGTGACCCCGCCCCCTTTGACACACAGGGACTTCCCTGTGGCATTCCCCGTGATTTCAGAGGGGGGCGGGGTCACCCATTATGTAACGGTGACCCCGCTCCCCTCTGACGTCACGGGGAATGCCACATGCGTCAGAGGGGGGTCACAGCGGGAGCCTCCCATCATGGTGGATGCGGAGCGGCCCAAGAATAAGAAGGGAAGAAGATGCCGCGGAAGAAGATGCCGGATGAGAACACAGGAGGAAGAACCAGAAGAACCAGAAGAAGAAGAAGATAGAGGAAGAAACCAAAGGAAGATAGAAGATAGAAGAAGGAATTGTCAAAAACTGTCTCTTGTCATTTTTAACATTTTTGACAGTTTTTTTGTGAAATGGTGGGGGTAAGTACCCCCTTACCGTTTCACACAGGGGGGAGGGCTGGGATCTGGGGGTCCCTTTGTTAAAGGGGGCTTCCAGATTCTGATAAGCCCCACACCCGCAGACCCCCACAACCACCGGGCAAGGGTTGTGGGGATGAGGCCCTTGTCCCCATCAACATGGGGACAAGGTTTTTTGGGGGGGCTACCCCAAAGCACCATCCCAATGTTGAGGGCATGTGGCCTGGTACGGTTCAGGAGGGGGGCGCTCTCTCGTTCCCCCCTCTTTTCCTGTGGCCTGCCAGGTTGCGTGCTCAGATAAGGGTCTGGTATGGATTTTTGGGGGGACCCCATTCCATTTTTCTTTTTTATTTTGGCCGAGGTTCCCCTTAATATCCATACCAGACCCGAAGGGCCTGGTATGGAATTTAGGGGGACCCCCCACGTCATTTTTTTTTTAATTTTGGTTGGGGTTCCCCTGTGGGGAATTCCCATGCCATTTTTATCAATGAACTTTTATGTGTATTGTCGGACTGGCAATTCATTAATAACCGCGTGTAGTTTTAAATGACTTTTTTTACTTTGAAATGTCATTTTGCTGTCAGACTGTTCTAAACATGGGAAACATGCGCCCCTTTACAAGCATACTATAGTCACCACCCAGGTATGAAATTTAAAGGAATATTACACTTTTATTGTTTCACTTTAGGCAATATTAAAATCACTGCTCCCGAAAAAACGGACGTTTTTAAAACTTTTTTTGCATTGATCCATGTCCCCTGGGGCAGGACCCAGGTCCCCAAACACTTTTTAAGGCAATACCATGCATATAAGCCTTTAAAATTAGCACCTTTGATTTCTCCCATAGACTTTTAAAGGGTGTTCCGCGGCTTTCGAATTTTCCGCGAACACCCCAAATTGTTCGCTGTTCGGTGAAGTGGCGAACAGCCGATGTTCGAGTTGAACATGAGTTCAACTCGAACTCGAAGCTCATCCCTAGTGGCATGTCAGGAGGTCACCAACACTTAAAGCGAAAGTTCAATTTTTGGGTTGAACTCTGCTTTAAGTAGCCCCCCAGCAGCTAAACACTAATGTGATTAATTACTACAGCCTGCTGGCTTCTGGGAGACACCCGCTGGTGGACACTGGAACTGCATCCAGTGGATCTGTGAACCACAGTGCCACCAGCAGGTGAGTCCTTTCCTGACAGAATCAGATCTACTTACTGACCGGTGTCATTGGGTTAACTGTTCTAACTGACTCTTTTTCTATGAATATCCGGAATATCTGCAATATTAATGGATGTGAATTTTTGAAGTTTTAGGGGTGAGACTATTTTTCACGTCCCTTTTCCCCTTGCAAGGTATCTTTTCTGTGTGTGCTATACATGTCGCTTAGATATGATGATGATCTATTTTTAATACATATGTTATTATTATTTGAAATCTTATCTATGTGTTCTATTCTAGATAGTGAGACCTTTTTTCTCCAATAATCTCCAAGTGTGTCCTGACGAAGCTAAACAGTGAAACGCGTTGATGCACAGGGGCTCACTTCACTATATATATATATTCAATTCTTCTTTTTTGTATCATGTACTGCTATAATAAATTTTTTTTTATATTGTCCATTGTTCACTGTGCCCTTAAAGTCCGACCTATGGGCTACTTTTTGTGCCCTTTTTCTGTTTTATATCAATACTCTCATACGTATGTGGCCAGAGGAGTGTTTTTCCTATAGTTTTATGTTAATGTAGGTCTGCAATTTACTCATATTCCATACAGGGGTGAGCTTTAATCCTCTATCAAGTGCTTTGAGTTCATCATCTGTTAGGTTAATACCACTAAGATTAACCACTAGAGGACCAGCCGCTGCAGTTATACTGTGGCAGGTTAACTTCCCTGGGCAAATCACGGTAGCTGTATGTCGGCTGCTTTAAGACCACTAGGGGCTCGTGATGACGGAGCAGATGCACGTGCCCGGCAGCCACGATGTCTGCCGGGCACCCACGATCGCTCCTGAGTGAGACAGAACAGAGATCTGTCAATGTAAACAGACAAATCTCTGTTCTGTCAGGAGAGAGGAGACAGATCTGCTGTTCATATTAAGTATGAAACATGAGCAGTGTCCTCCTCCAGGCAGTCCCATCCCCCCACAGTTAGAATCACTCCCTAGGACACACAGTTAACCCCTTGATTGCCCCCTAGTGTTAACCCATTCCCTGCCAATGGCATTTATACAGTAATCAGTGGCTATTTTTAGCTCTGATCGATGTATAAATGTCAATGGTCACAAAAAAGTGTCAAAAGTGTCCGATCTGTCCGCTGCAATGTCGCAGTCCTGCTAAAAATTGCAGATTACTGCCATTACTACAAAAAAATTATAATAAAAATGCCATAAATATATCCCCTATTTTGTATACACTATAACTTTTGCGTAAACCAATCAATATACGCTTATTGTGACTTTTTTTTTTTTTTACCAAAAATATGTAGAAGAATACATATCGGCCTAAACTGAGGAAGAATTTTTTTTTATATATTTTTGGGGGATATTTATTATAGTAAAAAGTAAAAAATATTCCTTTTTTTCAAAACTGTTGCTCTTTTTTTGTTTATAGCACAAAAAATAAAAGCAGCAGAGGTGATCAAATACCACCAAAAGAAAGCTCTATTTGTGGGAAAAAAAGGACGTCAATTTTGTTTGGGTACAGCGTTGCACGGCTGCGCAATTGTCAGTTAAAGTGACACAGAAAAATGGCCTGGTTATAACGGAGGCAAATCCGGCGCTTAAGTGGTTAAATACACCAGCACCTACTGAGTAACCGGAGTCCCTAAAAAACCTTCCTCACGTTCATCCCTTCTGTCATATAAGGGTGTCATGGGGGCGATCCAGTTCAATGCAGAGGGTTTCTCAACCAAGTTGAGATACACTTTGAGATGCTGATCTATTCGTTTCCCACAGACAGAAGCAAAGTAGGGTTTGTGATATCTTTACTTTCTGAGAGAGCCTTGGCCTGGGCTAACTCTCTATGGGAGATGCAAAAACCCCGTTGTCTTGAGTTACCCTGAGTTTGTGGCCTCCTTTAAAAGGGCATTTGATGTTACCGCACGTTCCGCTTCTGCTGCCAAGTTCCTCATGTCCATCAAACAGAGTATGAGAACTGTTGGCAACTACGCCATTGAGTTCTGTACTCTGGCAGCAGAGATTGCTTGGAACAATGAGGCCCTCGTGATCTATCAGATTCCATCAAGGATGAGATAGCAGCCCGAGATATACCCACTGAGCTGGAGAGCTTGATCTCGTTTGCCATCCTCATTTGTTGTGGAAGCCTCCTGTATGTTTTGCAGTCACACCCGTGCTTCCCTCACCTCCCATGCCTCCTGGTACTGAGTCGGTCAGTGAAAATGAACCCATGCACTTGGGCTTCACACGTCTCTCTGCGGATGAGAGAGCCTTTAGGAGGAGGGAAAGATTGTGCCTTTATTGTGGCCAGGCAGGTCACTTTTTTTTTGTCCTACCCGTCCTGGGAACCACCGAACCTTGAGGTCCTGTCATGGATAGGTGGTGTTGTGTCATCTCCAGTTATCCAGAAGGATAAGCCCCTGGTTTCAGTCACCCTTTCCTGGGCTAAGTCGTCTATCGAGAGACAGGCTCTAATCCACTCTGGAGCTGCAGGTCTGATTCCACTGCAGCTGCGTGACATTCCACTTGCCATTGAGGCTCTTGACGGTAGACCTCTACAGCCTGCCCATGTGACTCATGAGACGGTTCCATTGTCCATGGCCGTAGGGGCTCTTCACCATGAGATAATCCAATTCCAAGTGATTTCCTCTCATAAGGTTTCCGCTGGTTATTGGTTATCCTTGGTTACAGAGGCACAACCCCTCTTTTGATTGGCTCCGTGCTGAGGTTCTCTCCTGGTCACCACAATGCAGTGAAACTACAGTGAAGGTAGCCAAGGTCCTGTATACCTCTTCACTCTCCTCCCTGCCAGAGGAGTACCGTGATTTTAGTGATGTCTTTGACAAAGATCAAGCCGGTAGTTTGCCTCCACACTGGCCGTATGATTGCGCAATTGTCCTTCAACCTGGTGCCACTCTCCCTCATGGCTGGATTTACCCTTTGTCGGTCTTGGAGGATGTTGCAGACGCACATTCTCGGGGTTTCATCCGCGAATCCTCATCTCCTGCTGGTGCTGGTTTCTTCTTTGTGAAGAAGAAGAGCGGTGAACTGAGACCTCGTATTGATTATAGGGGTCTCAAATATTTCATGATTAAGAATGCCTACCCGATCCCATTGATTACAGAGTTATTTGACTGCCTCAAGGGAGCAACAGTTTTCACTAAGCTTGATCTAAGAGGGGCTTAAAATCTCATGAGGATTAAGGAGGGCGACGAGTGGAAAACTGCTTTTAATACCAGAACAGGCCATTATGAGTATCTCGTAATGCTTTTTGGCCTTTGTAACGCACCGGCAGTTTTCCAGGAATTTATTAATGATGTCCTCCGAGATTTGTTGCAGTTATGTGTGGTGGTTTATCTCGATGATATCCTCATATTTTCCAAATCCCTGGAGAGCCACCACACAGATGTCTGTGGTGTGCTTCAGAAATTAAGAGAGAACAATCTCTATTGTAAACTGGAGAAGTGTGAATTCCATCAGGAACAGGTTAAATTCCTGGGCTTTTCCACTGCTGGTTTTTCGATGGACCCAGAGAAACTTTTGGCAGTCCTACAGTGGCCTTGACCCATGGGGATATGTCCTCTGCAGCATTTCCTGGATTTTGCCAACTATTATCGGAAGTTTATTCATAACTTCTCATCTCTGGTCAAGCCCCTGACCGATATGAACAGAAAGAATGGTAACCCACAGAGTTGGTCTCCGGAGTCCATTAAGGCCTTTGAAAGTCTCAAGGCTGCCTTTGTTTCTGCTCCTGTGTTGGCTCATCCTGATCCTTCGTTACCTTTTATCTTGAGGTTGATGCTTCTGAGACTGGTGCTGGCACCCTTCTGTCTCAACGTCCTACCTCTGAGAGTGCTGTGCATCCTTGTGGCTACTTTTCCAAGAAATTGTCACCTGCCGAGTGCAATTACGAGATTGATGACAGAGAGCTGTTGGCAATCATTTTAGCCCTGAAAGAATGGAGACATCTCCTCGAAGGTACCACTGTGCCGGTTCTCATTCTTACTGACCATAAGAATCTCACATTCTTGTCTGAGGCTAAACGCCTCTCTCCCAGAAGGGCACGATGGGCTCTTTTCTTGTCAAGTGTCAATTACATTGTCTCATTCTTACCCGGTACTAAGAATGTAAGGGCTGATGTCTTGTCACGACAATTTTCCTCCGCTTCCAAGTTGGAGTCGATTCCGGTTCCGATTCCTATGATTCCTCCTGATCGTATTCTGGCTACGGTTCACACCAGTCTTATTTCTCCTTTGGGTGACAAAATTCTTGCTACTCAGGTCGATGCTCCTCCTGAGAAACCTTGTGACCGCTGCTTTGTCCCAAAGTGTCTCCGTACTGCCGTGCTCCAGA
The DNA here is from genome assembly GCF_042186555.1 of Aquarana catesbeiana. Lineage (NCBI taxonomy): Eukaryota > Metazoa > Chordata > Amphibia > Anura > Ranidae > Aquarana > Aquarana catesbeiana. The sequence continues at coordinate 222,669,288 of NC_133330.1, read as the reverse complement.
CTTACCATTCTCCCAAGGCAGCTGGTCACCCTGGTAAGAATCAGCTCGTTTGGGCCATTTCCCAACAATTCTGGTGGCCTAGTCTACGTACTGATGTAACTGCCTTCGTAGCTGCCTGTTCCGTGTGTGTTCAGAGTAAGGCTCCACGACACCTTCCACTGGGCCTCCTACAACCCATACCCAATGGAGAGAGGCCCTGGACCCACCTGTCTATGCATTTCATTGTGGAGTTGCCCAACTCCCAAGGCAACACAGTTATCCTTATGGTGGTTGACCAGTTCTCATAGATGTGTCACTGTATTCCACTTAAGAAGTTGCCCACTTCTAAGGAACTGGCTTCCATTTTTGTTCGGGAGATCTTTCGCTTACATGGGATACCCAAGGTGATTGTCTCAGACAGGGGTAGTCAGTTTGTGTCCCGGTTCTGGCGAGCCTTTTGTGCACAGCTGGGAATTCAGCTTGCTTTTTCCTCTGCATATCACCCGCAGTCTAATGGGGCCTCAGAACAAGCCAATCAGTCCTTGGAGCAATTTCTACGTTGCTATATTTCTGACCATCACAACAACTGGTCAGACCTTTTACCATGGGCAGAGTTTTCTCACAACAGTGCCTTGAATTCTGCTTCCCGATTGTCTTCATTTATGGCGAATTATGGTTTCCAACCTTCCATATTGCCTGACTCTTTTGTTCCGCAGAGTATTCCTGCGCTAGAGGAGCATCTCCGTGGTCTTCATTCCACTTGGGCACAAGTCCAGGAGGATTTGCGTCATGCTAATGATAGGTACAGACTCCATGCTGACCGCAGGCGCCTGCCTGCGCCTTCCTACCAGGTTGGGGACAGGGTCTGGCTGTCATCTCATAACCTCCGACTTCGTGTTCCCTCACTGAAGTTCGCACCTTGGTTTATTGGGCCTTTCCGTATCCTTCGCAGAATTAAGCCAGTGGCTTACACGTTGGACCTTCCTCCTAGTATGCCCATCTCAAATGTGTTTCATGTCTCCTTATTGAAACTGTTGGTCTGCAACCGCTTTACCACCTCGGTGCCATGTCCTCACCCTATACAGGTTGAGAACCATGAGGAGTATGAGGTACAATCCATTGTTGACTCCTGTAGGTTCCATGGGTGCATACAGTACCTGGCGCATTGGAAGGGGTATGGTCCGGAGGAACGCTCCTGGGTCTCATCCTCAGACGTACATGCTCCTGCCATCCCCCGTGATTTCCATAGATGTTTTCCCCTCAAGCCCCGTGGTCCTCCAAGGGGGAGGGGTCGTTGAGGAGGGGGGTACTGTCGGGGCTGGCTCAGCCCTTCCTTCTCTGAGCTGGCTGCTCAGCTGTTGGCTAATTACCAGCTCTCATCTCTCTCCACAGTTAACCAGCTGTTGTGGATCTGCTTATCAGTCCTGCGTACTTAAAGATCTCCAGCTCACTTCATTCCTGCCTTCGCCTTGGTCACATCACAAGAAGCCATCTCCTGCATTCCTGTTTAAAGACTGGCTTTGCTGACGTCCCTTCTGGCTCCTTATCCTGCTTGCTGTTTGTTACATACCTTACAGCGGAGCCCGAGAGGATGAGGGTGGCCTCTTGCACAGTTCCAGTCCTAGCATCCCTGGTGGTGGATACACAAAATGCAGAGGCAGCGAAAGGGTGCAGGTGCCTGCAGGTCAAAGGCTGGAACTTGAAGACACAAGAATTCCTGTAAGGACTGAACACAAAATTGTTCAGCTGGGACCAGATCAGGATTAACAGAGGAGTCAGGAACTGGCAGGAGTCAGCAACGGGCTGGCAGCGAGGTACACGATCAGGAGACAGAGCCGTGGTCAAAGTCCAAGCCAGAGTCAGTTCGGTACACAGAGACAGGCAGGCGGGTAAGGAGAATCCAAAGAATGGTCATAGGGAAGCCGGGTTTTCAGGAGCAGAGTCAATCAGGCAGAAGTACAAGAACACAGGAACATGGGAAAAGGAAAGAATTGCTCCGGGGATTGTACGGGTGGGGGTTAGATATATGTGGAACAAATAGAAACGTAAGGGAATAGTAAAAAATACAAATTTTATTCAAAATTACATAGAATACATGATTAAAATCAATAAGTGACATGACAGTCAGAATACCCAACATGTTTCAGGATTTTGTTAATACAGTTCCTTCAGGGTTTTTTTGAAAATATACTGTATGGTCTATCATAGAAAACACATAAATAGAAAGTAATCAAAAAATGTGTGTCACAATGCAAGAAATGGTCCCCATTTCTTGCATTGTGACTTACACATTTTTTGATTATTTTCTATTTATGTGTTTTCTACGATAGACCATACAGTATATCTTCACAAAAGCCCTGAAGAAGGAACTGTATTAACAAAATTCCGAAACATGGGTCTCTGGCTATGCTTTGACTACGCTTACACTATTTACCTTTTTATTTTTATTAATAAACAAGTGTGATTTTACTGTACTTCTGTCTCGGTCTGGTTCATGGTTTCTGACATCCTGTTCACAAACCAAATCCCCTTGTTGAAGTGCATAAGGGTTGGTGGAATAGTAGGGACCATAGCCACGACCCCTACCCTTTCCTTTCCTTCTAGTACCCCTACCTCGATTACCTCGATAACACCCTGTAAATGTGTGTTCACAGATTTAACTGGAACAGACAAAGGTGACTGCATCAGAACCGAAGCTGAAGGTAGGGTGGGGTCATTGGGGATCATAGACAGCAAGGTTATCTGCCATTTAAATACCTCCTTTCGATCAGTCTCCTAAGTCTCTAAGAAATGTATCTCTTTTCCTGTCTGAGGATTCTTTATCCAATTTCCTATCTAAACCTGCAGAAAGATCTATACAGCCCCAATTAGGGGTTCACTCAAACCTAGTTAATAAATTTGTGTTTAATCCCCTTAATTCCAATAACAGGCATTTGGAGGTATTCAAGAATATGGTGCTTAGTGATGTTGAGGGACTGAACCTAAGAAAGGTCTAAAACCCCATATATATCAAAAAAGGAATAGCCTCACTGGAAAGTAAAAAAGAAGTGGGGATCCATCCTGCAGATAAGGAAGGGGTCTTGTGGTGCTTAGTAAATAATTTTATATGGAGGAAATGGGTCGTCTGTTAGGTGACAGGGAAACTTATCAACTTTTAAGACGTGACCCAGTTTTTGACTATGAAGAAAAATTACATCTTATTGAAAAGGGGAAGGATAAACATATTCTCACCAAGAAGGAAACTCTGTATCTGGATCCGTTGACATGTCGGACGCCGATCATTTATTGTTTACCTAAAAGTCACAAGAATGCCCAGTCACCACCAGGTAGACCTATAGTGAACGGTATTGACTCAGTGTCCATGCGTATGGGACAATATATAGACTTCTTTCTGAAACCTCTAGTGTCTGAAACAAAAGCTTATCTCAGAGATACTAAACATATGATTCAATTACTAGAATCCACACTGTGTAGTCCTAATAGTGTATTGGTTACAGCCGATGATGGTTCCCTTTACACTATTATAGGACATCATGATGCTTTGTCATCTGTAAAGTGGGCTTTAGAGAATTCTTCCTTCTCACGTAAACATAGGATTCTTGATCCAATATTTGAATTTTTGTTTAAATAGAAACTATTTCTGGTATGATAGACAATTTTACCTGCAAGTTAAAGGAGTGGCGATGGGAGCTTGTTTTGTTCTCAGTGTCGCTAACCTAATTATGGCACACTGGGAGGAAGAGATGATCTTTCAAAACCACCCCACCAGTTAAAGTGTTACCAGAGGTACATTGATGACCTCTTTGTGGTCTAGGAAGGTGATTTATATAGCATTCAGGAGTTTCAAGATAATTAAAATTCCAATAATAAGAACATCAACCTTTCCTGGAAATTTGACAGGGAGCAGATGGTGTTTTTGGATTTGGAAATTTATAAGGAGAAGGACCATTTTGGGACATGAACCTATTTCAAGCCAACAGGCAGAAACGGGTACATTCCCTGTGATAGCTGCCACCATAAAACATGGATTTGTAACATCCCTCATCCTAGGTTCACATTGGAGCAATTTGTCATGCGATTTGAGAGATCAAATTGCGTGACAAGACTCAGCCTATTAGAGGCAATGGCACTGTTTCAATCGGTACGACACCGATTTTTTTTGGAAATGTGTTTTAGAAATGTATTTTATACTTCCTCCTCTGAGGTTTTATGAGAATTGATCCTCTATATTGCTGCAAGAGTGGGCTTCACACTCAGTGGACAGCGTCTAACTTACACTGCACAGCCGCAGAGTATACAGCATCACTGTCTCTATGACAACGCTCTTCTCTTAAATAACATTGGGTGACGCCTTGGCTCCACCCCGCTGATGAAGCCCATAGGACGTAACGCGTACGGGAGGAGGGGGCCACGTTTTGTTGACATCACCCACCGCCGTCTGATCGACTTGTGGTGTATCTGAAGCCGTTCGGTGGTTCTTTTAAAATACACCATTTACAAGATGAAGGATCCTGTAAGTTTTACTCAATAAAGCGTGTATATGCATAAGCTTTACAGAGAGCACTTAGATTGTTCTTTCTAAATGTTTATATGATACCTGGATGTTGTTTCCAACCAAGTGAGTTCAGTGAATTCAGTGCGTCCCTGCATACCCTTCCATTATCCCCTTGGTAGTGGGAAACCGCTTGTTTGACCTTTCTGTGGTGACAGAGGTCAACATCCTGAGGTGAGCGAAACAATATTAACATTGGTGGTGGGCTCACTCTTACTAAGGATCTGGTATGTTTTGTCCTTCTGGGATTCTTAGCACCAGGATTCTTTATAGGATTACTCTGTCTTACCCTTCTTTCCTTGGATATATGGACACTATAAAAGGATACTATTTATGCGATGCACTGTTTTTATGTTCATTAAAAGTAAAATCTTAAAAGTTTAAAGGTTTAAACTTTGGTCTGATACATAAATGGTGTATGCTTTAAAATAGATTTTTAGTATATGATTGAGAGTTTGAATTTAAGCCAATTGTTTTATTCATTAATGAAATTATTCATAATTGTTGGTTTTGGTTTATAATATAATCCCTATCAAAGATACTTATGTTACTGCAATGATTGCACATTTTAAAGTGAGTCATACAAGATAAAGTGCTCTAAATATTAATATATATGTTCAGTTATATCTGACCCCTAGTGATCCTTTGGCCACCATGTTCGATACACTTAACTGAGTTTTCATAAAATTTTCTTAGTGAACCATCATGAGGAAAGTTCTCGAGTTTTTCCTCAATCCTCACTCATTGCTTGGGTTTGGCATGTAGAGTATGGTGACACACATACTGGGGCCAGTGTAGACAAGTGACTTTTCTGCAGGAAGGATCAGCAGTCCCTGTCACTCATCATGTCTATTTTGCTTTTTTACAGGCATTGCCACTGTTTTAGAAACCATTTAAACGGTCTCACTGCTTATACTAACACTGCTTTTTTTGGTTAATGCCGCTGTCTCAGAAACCATTTAAACTGTCTCAGTGGTTAAACTGACACTCTGTTATTTTTTTAAAGCAATGCCGCTGTCTCAGACAACCATATAAACGCTCTCAATGCTTACACTGACACTCTGCTATTTTTTAGGTACATAATCTAAGAGTTTTTTTTGTGGTGAATGACTCTCACCTCCTTTTGTCATCTAAGAATCAAACGTCTTCTATGACTTTGGCCTGTATCTGTGACTGGTCTGGTTTTGACCCCCTCCACCCAATTCATGTTTTCCTTTTCAGTTCCTAATTGGGGCGGAGAAGGATTCCCCATTTGATTATCACCCTATAAATTTTTTTTTGGCTTATGGGGGAAGTCACAGACAGGGTGCTTAGTCACAGTCAGAGCATAGCAGTTTAACTATAGCAGGATAACGGAAGCAACAAGAAAATACCACAAGTAACTCTTCTCCACTCTGGACCAATCACAAATCACCACTCAGGAAAGCATCTCTTACAATTCCGATTCCTATTCACTCTTCCATTTAATATTCCCCTTGAGTCCCGTTGGATCCATTTATTGAAAGCCACTGTTTATCCCGTGCTAAATGAGATACTGAGTTTCAAGCCCTTTCTTTAAACCTTTCCTCCTACTCTCTGTTGTTTTACACTTTTCCTTATTCCTTCCCCCTCCTTACTCTTCCTTCTCATACTAGTATCCTCGTTTTTCCAATTCTCATTTCTTTACCCCTTGTCTCCACCCCACAACTTGCACATACAGTATCTCACAAAAGTAAGTACACCCTCACATTTTTGTAAATATTTTATTATATCTTTTAATGTGACAACACTGAAAAAATGACACTTTGCTACAATGTAAAGTAGTAAGTGTACAGCTTGTATAACAGTGTAAATTTGCTGTCCCCTTAAAATAACACAACACACAGCCAATAATGTCTAAACTGATGGCAACAAAAGTGAGTACACCCCTAAACGAAAATGTCAAAATTGGGCCCAATGTGTCAATATTTTGTGTGGCCACCATTATTTTCCAGCATTGCCTTAACCCTCTTGGGCATGGAGTTCACCAGTACTTCACAGGTTGCCACTGGAGTCCTCTTCCACTCCTCCATGACGACATCACGGAGCTGGTGGATGTTAGAGACCTTGCGCTCCTCCACCTTCATTTGAGGATGCCCCACAGATGCTCAATAGGGTTTAAGTCTGGATACATTCTTGGCCAGTCCATCACCTTTACCCTCAGCTTCTTTACCAAGGCAGTGGTCATCTTGGAGGTGTGTTTGGGGTCGTTATGTTGGAATACTGCCCTGCAGCCCAGTCTCCAAAAGGGAGGGGATAATGCACTGCTTCAGTATGTCACAATACATGTTGGCATTCATGATTCCCTCAATGAAATGTAGCTCCCCAGTGCCAGCAGCACTCATGCAGACCCAGACCATGACACTCTCAGCACCATGCTCGACTGTAGGCAATACACACTTGTCTTTGTACTCCTCACCTGGTTGCTGCCACACATGCTTGACACCATCTGTACCAAATAAGTTTATCTTGGTCTCATCAGACCACAGGACATGGTTCCAGTAACATGGTGGTTGCACTGAGATAGCACCCCCTGCCAGGTGGTGCGGCACAAACAGCACCCCCCTCCCTGTGGGCAGTCCGGCACTTACCTGCTCATGTGGCTCTAGTGTCCTCTCATGGAGTTCACCAGTACTGCACAGGTTGCCACTGGAGTCCTCTTCCACTCCTCCATGACGACATCATGGAGCTGGTGGATGTTAGAGACCTTGCGCTCCTCCACCTTCATTTGAGGATGCCCCACAGATGCTCAATAGGGTTTAAGTCTGGAGACATTTTTGGCCAGTCCATCACCTTTACCCTCAGCTTCTTTACCAAGGCAGTGGTCATCTTGGAGGTGTGTTTGGGGTCGTTATGTTGGAATACTGCTCTGCAGCCCAGTCCCCAAAAGGGAGGGGATCATGCACTGCTTCAGTATGTCACAATACATGTTGGCATTCATGATTCCCTCAATGAAATGTAGCTCCCCAGTGCCAGCAGCACTCATGCAGACCCAGACCATGACACTCGCAGCACCATGCTCGACTGTAGGCAATACACACTTGTCTTTGTACTCCTCACCTGGTTGCCGCCACACATGCTTGACACCATCTGTACCAAATAAGTTTATCTTGGTCTCATCAGACCACAGGACATGGTTCCAGTAACATGGTGGTTGCACTGAGATAGCACCCCCTGCCAGGTGGCGTGGCACAAACAGCACCCCCCCTCCCTGTGGGCAGTCCGGCACTTACCTGCTCATGTGGCGGGGCTGTGGTGTCCTCTCCTCCTCTCCTGGAGTGCAGGCAGCGGCGGTTCCCGTGTCCGCTCATCAAGCTTTCTCCGCTGTGTTGTCTCCTCTTCCGCCAAAGCGCTAATCATCCAATAGGATCGCCTGACACTTTGGCCAATTGGGAAACAGGTCTCACGACCTGTCTCCTGATTGGCATGGAGGAACTTTAGTGTGAAAATAGCAAAAATTAATTTGTTATCTTCACATAGCACTGCGCTCCAAGCCCACACCTTTTTGAAGCCTATTAGAGCCTCTGGCTCTAATCAGGTGCTTCAAAAAAACACCCACCCCACATTGGAATCCATAGTCTGGTGTCCTGATTTGTAGATCAGGGAGCTGGACTCATGGATAGTGCGCCCTCAATGGATGGGCTGCCACTGTCCAGTAATCCATGTCTTTAGTCTGCTTGTCTTCAGCAAACTGTTTGTGGGCTTTCTTGTGCATCTACTTTAGAAGAGGCTTCCTTCTGGGATGACAGCCATGCAGACCAATTTGATGCAGTGTGCAGCATATGGTCTGAGCACTGACAGGCTGACCCCCCACCCCTTCAACCTCTGTAGTTATGCTGGCAGCACTCATACATCTCTTTCCCAAAGACAACCTCTGGATATGATGCTGAGCATGTGCACGCAACCACTTTGGTCGACCATGGCGAGGCTTGTTCTGAGTGGAATCTCTCCTGTTAAACCACTGTATGGTCTTGGCCACCGTGCTGCAGCTCAGACTCAGGGTCTTGGATCTTCTTATAGCCTAGGCCATCTATATGTAGAGCAACAACTCTTATTTTAGGGTTCCTCAGAGAGTTCTTTGCCACAAGGTGCCATGGTGAACTTCCATTGACCAGTATGAGAGAGTGAGAGCGATAACACCAAATTTAACACACCTGCTCCCCATTCACACCTGAGACCTTGTAACAGTAATGAGTCACATGACACCGGGGAGGGAAAATGGCTAATTGGGCCCAATTTGGACATTTTCACTTGGGGGTATGCTAACGTTTGTTGCCAGTGGTTTAGACATTAATGGCTGTGTGTTGAGTTATTTTAAGGGGACAGCAAATTTACACTGTTATACAAGCTGTACACTCACTGCTTTACATTGTAGCAAAGTGTCATTTCTTCAGTGTTGTCACATGAAAAGATATAATAAAATTTTTACAAAAATGTGAGGGGTGTACTCACTTTTGTGAGATACTGTATCACCCTCCTTCCCTACTACTGTTCTCATCACCTCCTGCAAATACTAATTTGAAACTCACAGTAATTGTCTGTTTTTTCCCATTTGTCTAAGGATTGCAGTGATCTATCGGCCTCATGGACTGGTGTCACACTTCCTTGATGACTTCCCTGCCTGGCTACTTTCTCTCCTCTGAAATACCCACTATCATTCTTGGTGATTTTTAACATCTCGGTTAATATTAACAGCAAAGCTACATTCCAACTTTTCAACCTAACACAATGGACACAGACCGTTGACCTTGTTTCCTCCCTTTTTTTCACCCCCTACAACCTCACCAACACCCCCTTTCCTCTCTCTGACCACAACCTCATCACTTTCACAATGTCCTTATCTCCAACCACCTGTCCCTACAAGCAGAAAATGATTAACCACAGAAACCTTTGCCACTTTAATCCTTTTCTTTTCTACTCTGCAACTGGCCACCTCAATGACAAAATCACACCCCTGTCTTGCCCTGACCTGGCCACTTCTGTCTACAACAGTTCACTTTCATCCACACTAGGGATGAGCCAAACACCCCCTGTTCAGTTCGCATCAGAACTTGCGAACAGGCAAAACATTTGTTCAAACACGCAAACACCGTTAAAGTCTATGGGACACGAACATGAATAATCAAAAGTGCTAATTTTAAAGGCTTATATGCAAGTTATTGTCATAAAAAGTGTTTGGGGACCTGGGTCCTGCCTCAGGGGACATGGATCAATGCAAAAAAAAGTTTTAAAAACTGACTTTTTTTGGGAACAGTGATTTTAATAATGCTTAAAGTGAAACAATAAAAGTGTAATATTCCTTTAAATTTCGTACCTGGGGGCTGTCTATAGTATGCCTGTACAGGGGTGCATGTTTCCCGTGTTTAGAACAGTCTGACAGCAAAATGGACATGTCAAAGGAAAAAAGTAATTTAAAACTACTCGCGGCTATTAATGAATTGCCGGTCCAACAATACACATAAAAGTTCATTGATAAAAAACGGCATGGGAATTCCCCACAGGGGAACCCCGAACCAAAATTAAAAAAAAAAACGACGTGGGGGGTTCCCCTAAATTCCATACCAGGCCCTTCAGGTCCAAATTAAAAAAAAAAATGGCGTGGTGTCCCCCTCAAAATCTATACCAGACCCTTCAGCTCTGGTATGGGTTTTGAGGTGACCCCGCCCCCTCTAACGTCACGGGTAATGCCACAGGGAAGTCCCCGTCAAGTCCCCGTGCATCCGAGGGAGGTGGGGTCACCGGGTGGCCCCACCCCCATTATTTAAGAACCATCAGAAGAGGAGAAGCGTCACACAGCGGGAGCCTCCCTCCATGCCATCATGGATTCGGAGCGGCCCGAGGAGAAGAAGGGAAGAAGATGCCATGGAGGAAGATGCCAGACGAGAACACCGGAGGAAGAACCAGAAGAACCAGAAGAAGAAGAAGATGGAGGAAGAAACCGAAGGAAGATAGAAGAAAGAGGATAGAAGATAGAAGAAAGAAGAAGCATTTCAATAAAGGAATTGTCAAAAACTGTCTCTTGTCATTTTTAACATTTTTGACAGTTTTTTTGTGAAATGGTAGGGGTACTTTTGTACCCCCTTACCATCTCACACAGGGGGAGGGCCGGGATCTGGGGGTCCCCTTGTTAAAGGGGGCTTCCAGATTCCAATAAGCCCCCCCGCCTGCAGACCCCCACAACCACCGGGCAAGGGTTGTGGGGATGAGGCCCTTGTCCCCATCAACATGGGGATAAGGTGTTTTGGGGGCTACCCCAAAGCACCCTCCCAATGTTGAGGGCATGTGGCCTGGTACGGTTCAGGAGGGGGGGCGCTCTCTCGTCCCCCCCTCTTTTCCCGTGGGCTTCCAGGTTGCGTGCTCGGATAAGGGTCTGGTATGGATTTTTGGGGGGACCCCACGCCATTTTTTTTTTCATTTTGGCACGGGGTTCCCCTTAAAATCTATACCAGACCTGAAGGGCCTGGTATGGAATTTAGGAGGACCCCCCACGTCTTTTTTTTTTTTTAATTTTGGTTCAGGGTTCCCCTGTGGGGAATTCCCATGCCATTTTTATCAATGAACTTTTATGTGTTCGGACCGGCAATTCATTAATAGCCGCGAGTAGTTTTAAATGACTTTTTTTCCTTTGAAATGTCATTTTGCTGTCAGACTGTTCTAAACACGGGAAACATGTGCCCCTTTAGAGGCATACTATAGACACCCCCCAAGTACAAAATTTAAAGGAATATTACACTTTTATTGTTTCACTTTAAGCATTATTAAAATCACTGCTCCCGAAAAAACGGCCATTTTTAAAACTTTTTTTTGCATTGATCCTTGTCCCCTGGGGCAGAACCCAGGTCCCCAAACACTTTTTATGACAATAACTTGCATATAAGCCTTTAAAATTAGCACTTTTGATTTATCCTATAGACTTTTAAAGGGTGTTCCGCGGCTTTCGAATTTGCCGCGAACACCCCAAATTGTTTGCTGTTCGGCGAACGGGCAAACGGCCAATGTTCGAGTCGAACATGAGTTTGACTCGAACTCAAAGCTCATCCCTAATCCACACTGGACTCTCTTGCTACTCACTACAGGATCAGGCCCCGACCATTACAACCTTGGCAGACTGACAACACCAGAAATCTTAAAATATATAGCCGCGCCTTGGAGCGATTGTGGTGTAAAACCAAATACCAGCAAGCATTCACCCTATATAAATCCGTTTTCTTAAAGCGGAGTTCCACACAAAAATGGAACTTCCGCTTTTCGGAACCCCCCCCCCTCCGGTGTCACATTTGGCACCTTTCAGGGGGGAGGGGGGTGCAGATACCTGTCTAAGACAGGTATTTGCACCCACTTCCGGCATAGACTCCCATGGGAGTCTACGCCTCTTCCCGTCCCCACCGCGCTGTCTCCTGGAAACACACAGCTCCCAGGAGAGAGCAGGGACCACTTGGGACGCGCAGCGCGACTCGCACATGCGCAGTAGGGAACCGGGAAGTGAAGCCGCAACGCTTCACTTCCTGACTCCCTCAAATAGGATGGCGGCGGCAGCTGCCGAGAACCGAGCGAGTTCTCGGCGTCCCCTGCCGACATTGCTGGACCCTGGGACAGGTAAGTGGCCATGTATTAAAAGTCAGCAGCTGCAGTATTTGTAGCTGCTGGCTTTTAATATTTTTTTTTTTTGGCGGTGTGGGTGAACCCCCGCTTTAAAATACAATTCCTCCCTCCATGCCACCAAACAAGCCTACCACTCTCATTAATAGACATGTGCAATTTGTTTTGGTCCGAATACAAATTCAGACACATTTTTTGCCATTCGGAGATTCAAATTTATTTGAATCTCCAAATTTAAATAGTAACGAATAGTAGAGAATTTTGTTGAAATCCATTAAAATTAATTTCATTTATTTGTTTTCAAACTAATTCCAACTTTTCAGAACAATTATAATTCGGATCGGTCGAAAAACGTTCTACCAATTCGAATACTGTGTGAAGAAATATTTGGTTGTTAAGCAGCAGGCAAGGAAGCCGGCTGCCCGCGTCCTTAACTGCTTTAACCCTGGAAGATTTAGCTGCTCAATGACCAGGCCCTTTTTTGCGATTTGGCACTGCGTTGTTTTAACTGACAATTGCGCGGTCGTGCAACGCTGTACCCAAACAAAAACAAAAGTTAATACTGCAGCTGCAGGAACAAATTCACAGGACGCAATCACTGTGTTTAGAATGTCCGTTCAGTGCCAAAATTTATTATTACATACATAGATAAGAAAGGGGTGGTGTGAGATGTTATTAAAAACTAACAAATATAAATATATTATTAAAAGCTAGCGAATAGAACAATTGCAATTCGTCACGTTGCAATGTAAAAAATATTTAATACAGCTGATCTTTGTTTTATTTTTTGGTTAGTTTTACTCCCTAATATTTTTGTGTGTGTTTTGTGTGTCAAGTTACCACAACACCATTGATATCGTATATCATTTAATCTCAAGAAGGTTGCTTGGTGTTGGTGTCCCTTGTTAATTTCACATAGTATTTTTGAAATGTACCTGAATCCTCACAAACCAACTGTCCTTTTTTAAGGAAAACACACATAGGCAAGTATAATTGAAACAAAAAATCCTTTATTAAGGACTCAGAACCAAACAAAGAGGAAGGCAACACTGGAGAAACAGCAGAAATTGGCGAAGCCTTGGACCCCCAGGGCAGACATCAATTATTTAACATCAAAATTGGTGGCCTGAGGAGTCCTTATCTAAGGGAATGCAGTCTGTTCCAGAAGTTCCAGAGATCATGAAAGCAGCAGATGACATCTGTGACCCCAGGCTGTGGTACTACAAGAGGCTGCATCTTTTGCCAGACCAGACTGAACCCAGATCATCACTTTCTGGTCTTCTTTCCACGCTTCCTTCCCGGCTGTGGCTCTGGTGTTGGAGATGTGGCAGGAGGAGGAGTAGGACCTGGAGGAGGAGGAGGAGGAGTAGTAGGACCTGGAGGAGGAGGAGGACTATGTGTGAGGTCACAAATGTGGGTAGCACATGTTATTTGGCCCCTCAACCCCTTATTGAGAGCTTCCAAAATTAAGGACTCACACAGGAGTTGTTGGTCCTCCTCCATCTGCAGCATTTTGCAGGCAGTTATGCAAGCAAAGTCCTCCTCCACAGTGTGGGGGGTTCTCAGGGCCTCTGTAGCCTTCCAAAAGAGGCCTATGGCAGCCTCCTCCAGGTTACTCCTCTTCCTGACACTTTTTCTTTGAAGGTGTAGGGGAGGGACCTGGGTATCAGGCAGCCTGCTTGGCCCGGCCACCTCCTGGCTGAGACTTCCTTGTGTATGAAAAAGGGACTTGGTTTTAGTTTTTGCATCATCAATCACAATCATAAATTAGTACTCCAAACTAACATCTAGTTAACATCATTGATTGGACAAGCAGAAATATTTAGAGGAATGCTATACCTGGCTCAAGCTGGGCTCCTCCACATGTTGCTGCCTGGAAGGCCCAGTTTGGGTGTCAGAAGCCTCAGCTGGGGGGGAAGGAAACCTGGAAGGAAAACTGGAGAGTGATGACCTGGGTTCAGTCTGACCTGCCAGAAAATGCAGTCTGCCATAGTACCAGAGCCTGGGGACATAAATGTCATCTGCAGCTCCGGATCTCTGGGAATCCTGGACCTTCTTGTGCTCCCTTAGATAAGTGCTCCTCAGGCCACCAATTAGGATCTTCAAATAGGTGATGTCTGCCATGGGGATCACCGTCTTCACAAATTCCAGCAATTGATCCAGTGCTGCCTTCCTCTTTGTTTGGTTCTTATATTCTGGGTGGTTTATCTCCCATAGACAAGGCAGCTCCCTGAACATATCAATGAAGATTGCCCTAAAGTCGTTATCTTTTAAGACATATATTTTCACTGCAAGACACAACACAAGACAAACCCTAATGTCAGGCAAAACTCTCCTAATCTTGTTACAATACAGGCCTCAATCTAGAAGCAGTATAGGCCCAAGTTTAGATCTTACCTTCGTTATCACGATCGGTGCCTCCGATACTCCTTCCTCCGCTCACAGATCGTACGTACTACGCACGAGTGTTACGCTTTATACACGCTGCGCATGCGTGTAACTCCACCCGCCCCTGACGTTCTTTCTAGTCTATTCCCCGCCCCTTTTTGTTCGGCGCAGTGGGGGAAGAGCACATGGCGGAGACACAGCAGGTGCATGCTAATTATAGCAACGAGGAGGAGGGAGAGGAAAGCCCGGAGCCAGAAATGTCTGGATCCAGAAGGAGAAGATTTATGGCATCAAATATGTCCTTTGGGGATATGTTGGAGATGGTCGACATCCTGAAGAGGACCGCCTATGATGGAAAGTATGGACCTTACCCCAACCCCAATGTCCAAAAGGCCAAGATAGTGGTCAAAAGTCTGCACCGGAATTTCGGGGTACGTCGATCGAAAGATCAGCTCAGGAAGCGGTGGTCGAATCTGAAATTAAGAGAACGCGAGCAGTACAGAAAAATCCGGAGAGTGCTGCAAAAAAGTAAGTAGTTGTCCTGTGTTCCTATTCTTTTTGTGTTTATTACGTTCGTGCTGCTCCATGTGTTTTTCTTAACTGTTGTACAGTTTAAAATGGCAACTTTCATGTTCATGGGCACATTTTTTGTTCGTATCAAACATTTTTCTTTCGGCCTATAAAACACCATTGTTTTGGCCATATGCATTTGCCCACATTTTTTAGGGCCTACTTGTATTAAAATAATTTGGTTGTGTAGATGGGTTTGTTACTAGAATGAAATGCAAACTAGATTCTGTGTAAGGACAGGACACTCAGCAGCAGTTTTCACATCTGGACACTGGAGCACTAGTGTGGGACACAAGAACACCCTTTTTATTAGGGGGCCCACACAGGTGCTTCAGTGTATACTATAGAGGTGTTTGCATCTGTGAAGCTTGGACAAAACAGGTAAAGTATTGAAGCTTGACAAAGGACACTCAAAATTATACATCTTGGAACTCTCCCAAAACAGATAATTGTACCCCACTTCCAAGCAATGTTTCATATTTATAGTTCTGCCATCAAATATCTGTGTGTTAAGTATACCATTTTTTTTTACATAGGGGAGAAAAGACTCAGGGGACACCCCTCATCCGTGGAGACCAGAGACCCCCCACCTCTGGAAGGTGGATCGTGATGTTGTGGATCCAGGGCATTTCACCTCGGAAAGTGCACAGATCCTGATTGGGGAGATCATGGAGTGTAATGTTGTTGGAAAATATCACGAAAAACATCAATGATGTTATTCTAAAAAATAAGAACATCATTAATGTTTTGGGGAGAGTTTAAAACCCCTCCAAATCCCTTTCTTTTATGGTGTGCTACAATTTTTACATTTTTTGTCGAATTGTAGAAAAGCCAAATTTTGAAGAGGCACACAGTGTGTCAACATGTGCTATCTGCCATCACGGGAGATCAATGGACGCGTTTTGGGGGTGCAACCCCTTCCTCAATAATAAAGTAGCTGAGAGGAAGGGGTTGCTCCCCCAAAACACGTCCCTTGATCCCCCGTGATGGCAGCTAGCACATGTTGACATTCGTAAATTGGAGTGCATCTTCAAAATTTGGCTTTTCCTGGGGTGACTTCACCCCATCTGAACGCAATATCAAACACAGTTCCTAAATACTCATGTCTGAAATTGCCTTCAAGTTCTACCAAATGTGAACTTTGTAAGTTCAAGATTTGTGTCTTTCTTGTTGGTTTGAAACATGCCTGTTTTATCTTAAATGGACATTTCTACTTTTTCTAATGCCACCCCAAAAATTGTTATACAACAAACATGTTGGTTTGTTTTAAAAACCTTGTCAAAATGCACATGTGATTGTGCAGGTATTAAAAAGATTGTTAATCAAGAATATGTGGATAATTGTTTCAACGCTCCAACACTTTTGTGGTGCTCTATTTGCTGCTTTCTGTGACAATGGGGGTTATTTCCTAAGGGCAAATCCACTTTGCACTACAAGTGCAGTTTCAAGTGCACTTGTAGTGCAAAGTGTCTTTGCCTTTAGTAAATAACACCCAACAGTGCTTTGTAAGGTTACACAATCACGCCATTTTCAGGACTCCACACATTTCTGTCAGGGTCAGCTAAAACAAACACAAGCAGTAAATGTCACCAAAGATTTGCTTAATGTTTTTTTTTTATTTGATAAAGGTTTCACACATTGTCTAGCATATTGATAGCCCCCTACCCGCAAAGAATTCCAGGTATCTTAGCCGGACATCACGGGCACTCATGGAGGGCAAGCCAGGATGGCCACTTTCAAGCGCCATCAGGGTTGGTTCATTTTGAATTTCCAGCTTCAGACCCAACTGAGCCAGCATAGTTGGCAGAATGTTGCTGTAAAAAGTTGTGTAGAACACAGCATGCCAGGATAATGTGATTCAGTTTATACTCCGCCATATGTATGGGTGTAAGAAATAGGCGGAACCGGCTGGCCATGATTCCAAACGTGTTTTCCACCACTCTTCTGGCTCTGGCCACCCGGTAATTAAAAACCCTCTGGTCCGGGGTGAGGGTCCTCATCGGGAATGGCCGCATAAGATGGTCCCCCAGCACAAAGGCTTCATCCGCAATGAAGACGAATGGGAGTCCTTCCACATTGTCTTCTGGAGGTGGCAAGTCCAAGCTGCCATTCTGGAGATGCCTGTAGAACTCAGTCTGGGCGATGACTCTACCATCGGACATCCGGCCATTCTTCCCCACGTCCACATACAGGAACTCATAAGTAGCCGACACCACCGCCAACATCACAATACTATTGAACCCCTTATAATTATAATAGTACGACCCCGAGTTGGGTGTTGGGATGATGTGGACGTGTTTCCCATCAACTGCCCCTCCGCAGTTAGGAAAGTCCCACCGCTGGGCAAAGTGGGATGCCACAGTCTGCCATTCCTGTGGCGTGGAAGGAAACTGTTGAGGAAAACAAAAAAAATAGGCTTTTTGCACATAAACATGGAAAGCAGATTAGACACAAACATTCTTGGCCAATATCAAGATAACATTGATTTATGGGAATTTATAAAGACCAAAGTATAAGGTACACTTATCATATTCCCCCTCCCCCCCCCGTCATGGGCCATTTCTAACATTATGGGGGGGAGCTCTTGGACAGGTAACCCTCTCCACTTCATTGAGAGATGAATGCCTAAATAATAATGTGTATTACTTGGAACAGCCCCTCTTTAGTTACACTATTGGCAGCCCACTGGACAGGTAAGAAGTGTCATAATACAAAGATATAAATATACACTGTACACATTTGAGCACATTTGGACATTCTGCTATTGCCTATCAAGATAATAATAGGATACAACAACTTGAAACAGTACCATTTGAAAGTATACAGGCAGGCCCTTGTACTACATGCTTTGGGGAATTCATCCATAAATCTGACCACAAAAAAGATGGGTATAGTGTGCATGGGTTTGGCAAAGTCAGCAGATAGATGATTGAGGATAGATAGAGAATTTGTATCAGCTGACTTAGCAGTTGGGGGGAGGGAGGGTTCCAAATGATTTGGGGACCCCCCCAAAAAAACTCTGGCACTCTGCCTGAATTTAAAGCACAAATCACATTTAAAAACATTTTAGGGGGTGTTTGGGGTAAAGCACTACCATGGAGCTGATAAAATACATTGTTAAGTGACTATATGAGGTGAATATAGGGCCAGGAGATCATGCTGGGGAGGTAAGTGAAGGCAAATAAGTATGAAGGACCAAAAAAAATTACATAAAAATCCAGCATGCATGAGAACAAAGGGGACATTCACAGCATATTACAATCATGGTAATTAGGTAATGAGGAAAGAAATACAATATATTAGCAATCATTAAATACAATAAAATGTGATATTAAAGGATAAAAATCTTACCTTAATATACTCCTTCTGCAGGACCAGGATGAGGCAGAACAGGTCTCTGGGATAATGATCCCCAGAGGCTGGGGGGAGATGCCTGTCGAGAACTTCAAGTCCTGCAGGCTTCTCCCCGTCGCCATGTACCGCAGGGTGATGACTAGGGATGAGCCGAACACCCCCCCTGTTCGGTTCGCACCAGAACATGCGAACAGGAAAAAAGTTTGCTCGAACACGCGAACACTGTTAAAGTCTATGGCACACGAACATGAATAATCAAAAGTGCTCATTTTAAAGGCTTATATGCAAGTTATTGTCATAAAAAGTGTTTGGGGACCCGGGTCCTGCCCCAGGGGACATGGATCAATGCAAAAAAAAGTTTTAAAAACGGCCGTTTTTTCAGGAGCAGTGATTTTAATAATGCTTAAAGTCAAACAATAAAAGTGTAATATCCCTTTAAATTTCGTACCTAGGGGGTGTCTATAGTATGCCTGTAAAGGGGCGCATGTTTCCCGTGTTTAGAACAGTCTGACAGCAAAATGACATTTCGAAGGAAAAATTCCATTTAAAACTACTCGCGGCTATTGCATTGCCGACAATACACATAGAAGTTCATTGATAAAAACGGCATGGGAATTCAACACAGGGAAACCCCGAACCAAAATTTAAACAAAAAAAATGACGTGGGAGTCCCCCTAAATTCCATACCAGGCCCTTCAGGTCTGGTATGGATATTAAGGGGAACCCCAGCCAAAATTTTTTTAAAAAATGAAGTGGGGTTCCCCCTAAATTCCATACCAGACCCTTCAGGTCTGGTATGGATTTTAAGGGGAACCCCGCGCCAAAAAAAAAAAAAAAACGGCGTGGGGTCCCCCCAAAAATCCATACCAGACCCTTATCCGAGCACGCAACCTGGCAGGCCACAGGAAAAGAGGGGGGGACGAGAGTGCGGCCCCCCCTCCTGAACCGTACCAGGCCACATGCCCTCAACATTGGGAGGGTGCTTTGGGGTAGCCCCCCAAGACACCTTGTCCCCATATTGATGAGGACAAGGGCCTCATCCCCACAACCCTGGCCGGTGGTTGTGGGGGTCTGAGGGCGGGGGGCTTATCGGAATCTGGAAGCCCCCTTTAACAAGGGGACCCCCAGATACCCCCCCCTGTGAAATGGTAAGGGGGTACTTACCCCTACCATTTCACTAAAAAACTGTCAAAAATTTTAAAAATGACAAGAGACAGTTTTTGACAATTCCTTTATTTAAATGCTTCTTCTTTCTTCTATCTTCCTTCATCTTCTTCTTCTTCTGGTTCTTCTGGCTCTTCTGGTTCTTCCTCCGGCATTCTCGTCCAGCATCTCCTCCGCGGCGTCTTCTATCTTCTTCTCCTCGGGCCGCTCCGCACCCATGGCATGGGGGGAAGCTCCCACTCTTCTCTTCATCTTCTTCTTCATCCTCTTCTCTTCTTCCTTCTTCTCTTCTTCATTTTCTTCTCCGGGCCGCTCCGCACCCATGCTGGCATGGAGGGAGGCTCCCGCTGTGTGACGGAGTCTCCTCGTCTGACGGTTCTTAAATAATGGGGGGTGGGGCCACCCGGTGACCTCGCCCCCCTCTGACACACGGTGACTTAACGGGACTTCCCTGTGATGTCACGGGGAATGCCACAGGGAAGTCCCGTCATGTCCCGTGCGTCAGAGGGGGGCGGGGTCACCGGGTGGCCCCGCCCCCCGTTATTTAAGAACCGTCAGACGAGGAGACGCCGTCACACAGCGGGAGCCTCCCTCCATGCCAGCATGGATGCGGAGTGGCCCAGAGAAGAAAATGAAGAAGAGAAGAAGAGAAGAAGGAAGAAGAGAAGAGGATGAAGAAGAAGATGAAGAGAAGAGCGGGAGTCTCCCCCCATGCCATGGGTGTGGAGCGGCCCGAGGAGAAGAAGATAGAAGACGCCGCGGAGGAGATGCTGGACGAGAACGCCGGAGGAAGAACCAGAAGAGCCAGAAGAACCAAAAGAAGATGAAGGAAGATAGAAGAAAGAAGAAGCATTTAAATAAAGGAATTGTCAAAAACTGTCTCTTGTCATTTTTAACATTTTTGACAGTTTTTTAGTGAAATGGTAGGGGTAAGTACCCCCTTACCATTTCACACAGGGGGGGGCTGGGATCTGGGGGTTCCCTTGTTAAAGGGGGCTTCCAGATTCCGATAAGCCCCCCTGCCCGCAGACCCCCACAACCACCGGCCAGGGTTGTGGGGATGTGGCCCTTGTCCTCATCAACATGGGGACAAGGTGTTTTGGGGGACTACCCCAAAGCACCCTCCCAATGTTGAGGGCATGTGGCCTGGTACGGTTCAGGGGGGGCCGCACTCTCATCCCCCCCTCTTTTCCTGCGGCCTGCCAGGTTGCATGCTCGGATAAGGGTCTGGTATGGATTTTTGGGGGGACCCCACGCCTTTTTTTGTTTTTTTTTGGCGCGGGGTTCCCCTTAAAATCCATACCAAACCCAGGTCTGGTATGGAATTTAGGGGGAACCCCACGTCATTTTTTTTTTTAATTTTGGCCGGGGTTCCCATTAATATCCATACCAGACCTGAAGGGCCTGGTATGGAATTTAGGGGGACTCCCATGTAATTTTTCTTTTTTTAATTTTGGTTTGGGGTTTCCCTGTGTTGAATTCCCATGCCGTTTTTATCAATGAACTTCTATGTGTATTGTTGGCAATGCAATATTCGCGGGTAGTTTTAAATGGAATTTTTCCTTCGAAATGTCATTTTGCTGTCAGACTGTTCTAAACACGGGAAACATGCGCCCCTTTACAGGCATACTATAGACACCCCCCAGGTACGAAATTTAAAGGGATATTACACTTTTATTGTTTGACTTTAAGCATTATTAAAATCACTGCTCCTGAAAAAACGGCCGTTTTTAAAACTTTTTTTTGCATTGATCCATGTCCCCTGGGGCAGGACCCGGGTCCCCAAACACTTTTTATGACAATAACTTGCATATAAGCCTTTAAAATTAGCACTTTTGATTTCTCCCATAGACTTTTAAAGGGTGTTCTGCGGCATTCGAATTTGCCGCGAACACCCCAAATTGTTCGCTGTTCGGCGAACTTGCGAACAGCCAATGTTCGATTTGAACATGAGTTCGACTCGAACTCGAAGCTCATCCCTAGTGACGACAAACCTCTGCTCCGGAGTGATGGCTTGCCTCATGCAGGTATCCTGCCTGCTGATATAGGGGGTCAGCAAAGCCAACAAATGGTGAAATACGGGGTCCGTCATCCAGAGAAAGTTCCTGAAATCATCAGGATTATTCTCACGGATCTCACGGAGCAAAGGCATATGACAGAACTGGTCACGCTGGAGCAACCAATTCTTGGTCCATGAACTCCTCCCCACCCTGTTCATGGACTGGACTTGTGTCAAGGTCAGGACCCCAACACCAAGCCCCCACACAGCACAAACTCTACGAGGAGTACGTATACGCAACATGGCTAGAAAACGGTCGGCTGCTCCGAACGAGGTAACAGAACACACTGAAGAACAGCAAGGCCTGTGAAGAGCGACCTGACAAAACAGTAACGAACGAACAAGAACACAATGACAAGTCACGTGGTGCTTGCTTACACGCACTGAAGAGCAGATACAAACCCACAAGCACAAACTGAACAGCAGAAAACGATCTGAAAACCACGAGTCTGAAAAAGCGCGAATCGTCTCTCATCAAACTTTTACTAACACGAGATTAGCAAAAGGAGCCCAAAGGGTGCCGCGCTTGGTTCTGAACTGGCCTTTTCTAGTCTTGTCGTATGTGGTTTACGTCACCGCGTTCTTGGCGATCGGAAATTCCGACAACTTTGTGCGACCGTGTGTACGCAAAACAAGTTTGAGCCAACATCCGACGGATGAGTGGATTTTGTTGTCGGAATGTCCGATCAATGTCCGACCGTGTGTACGGGGGATAAGAGCTGTGAAAATGTGGAATAGACTCCTGCCAGAGGCAGTTCTGGCCAGCTCAGTAGATTGCTTTAAGAAAGGCCTGGATACTTTCCTAAATGTACATAATTTAACTGGGTGCTAACATTTATAGGTAAAGTTGATCCAGGAAAAATCCAATTGCCTCTTGGGGGATCAGGAAGGAATTATTTCCCCTGCTGTAGCAATTTGGAGCATGGTCTGCTGGGGTTTTTTGCCTTCCTCAGGATCAACTGTGGGTATAGAATTGGGTATATTGGATTGTACGATATATTTTTTTTTTTTTTATGGTTGAACTGGATGGACTTGTCTTTTTTCAACCTGACTAACTATGTAACTATATGTAACTATTATCACATAAAGCTCAGGCAAAGATTTGAGAAACCTAATGCAAAAGCTTAATAGAAGGATCAAGCTGCCATTGTCTGATTAGCAATTTCTAATCTGTTTTTATGTTTACACTATTGAATGCACCAAATTATTCATACACACATGATCAAGGCACTACAAGTGAGTTATAAAAAGAAAACACACGTAGAATCTGCATTTGGTGTTAACAAAGGACAAATAAAATATATGATAAATTTATTTATTTTGGAATGTATTAACTTAAATATATACACATATATATATATATATATATATATATATATATATATATATACCGTATTTATCGGCGTATAACACGCACTTTTTTCCCCTTAAAATCAGGGGAAAATCGCGGGTGCGTGTTATACGCCGATCCCCTGCGATCCGGAGCTGCCAGATTTTCAAAATCGCCGACCGCGATTTGAAAATGGCGCAGCCGGCGCCGAAATACACAGTGCCGGTCCTCGGCTCTTCTCGGCGACTTTCGTCTTCACTCGAGCGCCGCCCGAACCTAGCCGAGTGTACTCGGCTAGGTTCGGATAGCTCCGCTCGGGACTACGAGTGGAGCCGAAAGTAAACGAGAGCCGCTGAGAAGCGCCGGCGGCACCATTTTCAAATCACGGTCGGCGATTTTGAAAGACAGGATGGCAGGGGTCCGGGATCACAGGATGCGAGGCTGCACTGGGGAAGGCTGCACTGGGGATGGCTGCACTGGGGAAGGCTGCACTGACAAGGCTGCACTGGGGAAGGCTGCACTGGGGAAGGCTGCACTGACAATGCTGCACTGGGGAAGGCTGCACTGACAAGGCTGCACTGACATGGCTGCACTGGGGAAGGCTGCACTGACAAGGCTGCACTGACATGGCTGCATTGACATGGCTGCACTGGGGCAAGGCTGCACTGAGAAGGCTGCAATGATGGGCATTTAAATGTAAGTTTTTTTTCCTTCAACTTCCATCCTAAAAGTTTTTTTTCCCTAAAATTATACGCCGATAAATACGATATATATATATATATATATATATATATATTTAGAGATAAATAACTGTTATCATCCAAATTGGAAAATAACTTACTTTGTCTTTGTACTTTGTCAATCAACTATTGTTTGTTTTCAGCAATTTTTGCTCTATGTATGCTCATCATGCACAAACCAAATAAGCGATCATCTGCCATTGTCGATCTCAGCCAGGTTTTCACCCTTCTCATTGTGCTGAAAGATCTTTCCACTGTACAAGTGGTCACTGGTAATGTGAGAGCAATGAGAATTGCTTACTGGACTGACAGAAAAAAATCTGTGTGGTTTAGCAAATCCAGAAATCCATTGTCAAACTGCTCATCCTTCGTTGACCAGATCTCAAACCATGTGACTGCTTTGGCTTCCAGGTTTTCAATGCCGTAAATTTCTTTGATGTCTGCAATATGGCATTTGTATTGCTCAAGTGTCATTTTTGCCATTTGTTTTGGGTACAGTGAGAACAGACTGAAATTTTTCTTGTTTTCATTGCCAAACCGGCTTTCTAATGATGCAATGATTGAGTCCATGTATGGCACATAGATAGACTGGTGATAGTATTCTTCCACAGAAGAGGAACCAAAATTATAACAAAATACTTGCCTGCCACACTGTCTGGGAACACAAAGTTCGATGTTCAATTTTTCTGCCATTGTTTGAACATTTGAAAAAATGTCCTTAAATTGTTCTTCTGCATTTTCTCTGTGATTACACACGTTGAGGATATCAAGCTGAACAGCTTGGAGAGCCTGGATTACTGATTCCAATCTTGATGAATAATTTGAAATGATGGTCAAGCAAAAGAGGAAGCTCACTGTGCTTGAAGAACATTGCAATTGATATGCATCCTGACGTGTTTTCCCTGATGCTGTAGTGACCAGTAAGCTTAATTGATTAAAAATATCTTCAAAGTATGAGCTAAACATTCGAATGCTTTTGTATTTAGCTGTCCACCTTGTTTCACTCAGCAATGGCACATTAGGAATAAGAGATCTTCTTTTTGGACTCTCGCGGAAAAACTTGAAGATGGCTTTCACTGTGCCAATAGAATTCCGTATATCAGGAACAGCATTCAGGTCATTAACAACCAAATTGAGTTTATGTGCAGCACAGTGAGCAAAAGCAGCTTTAACCACTTAAGGACCGCCTAACGCCGATTTACGTCGGCAAGGCGGCACGGGCAGGCAAAATCACGTACATGTACGTGATTTGCCTCTCGCGGGTGGGGGGTCCGATCGGACCCCCCCCCGGTGCCCGAAGCGGTCCCGTTCTGTTCCCCGGCGATCCGAGATGAGGGGGAGGCCATCCGTTCGTGGCCCCCCCCTCGCGATCGCCGCCGGCCAATGGGAACACTCCTTTGCTGCTGTATGCTAAACAGCAGCAAAGGAAATGATGTCATCTCCCCTCGGCTCGGTATTTTCCGTTCCAGCGCCGAGGGGAGAAGACATCAATGTGAGTGCACAACACACTACACACACAGTAGAACATGCCAGGCATACAAAACACCCCGATCCCCCCCCCGATCGCCCCCCCGATCCCCCCCCAATCACCCCCCCCCCCCTGTCACAAACTGACACAAGCAGGTTTTTTTTTTTTTTTTTTTTTTTTTTTCTGATTACTGCATAGTGTCAGTTTGTGACAGTTACAGTGTTGGGACAGTGAGTATTACCCCCCTTTAGGTCTAGGGTACCCCCCTAACCCCCCCTAATAAAGTTTTAACCCCTTGATCACCCCCTGTCACCAGTGTTGCTAAGCGATCATTTTTCTGATCGCTGTATTAGTGTCGCTGGTGACGCTAGTTAGTGAGGTAAATATTTAGGTTCGCCGTCAGCGTTTTATAGTGACAGGGACCCCCATATACTACCTAATAAATGTTTTAACCCCTTGATTGCCCCCTAGTTAACCCTTTCACCACTGATCACCGTATAACCGTTACGGGTGACGCAGGTTAGTTCGTTTATTTTTTATAGTGTCAGGGCACCCGCCGTTTATTACCTAATAAAGGTTTAGCCCCCTGATCGCCCGGCGGTGATATGCGTCGCCCCAGGCAGCGTCAGATTAGCGCCAGTACCGCTAACACCCACGCACGCAGCATGCGCCTCCCTTAGTGGTATAGTATCTGATCGGATCAATATCTGATCTGATCAGATCTATACTAGCGTCCCCAGCAGTTTAGGGTTCCCAAAAACACAGTGTTAGCGGGATCAGCCCAGATACCCGCTAGCACCTGCGTTTTGCCCCTCCGCCCAGCCCACCCAAGTGCAGTATCGATCGATCACTGTCACTTACAAAACACTAAACGCATAACTGCAGCGTTCGCAGAGTCAGGCCTGATCCCTGCGATCGCTAACAGTTTTTTTGGTAGCATTTTGGTGAACTGGCAAGCAAGCACCAGGCAGCGTCAGGTTAGCGCCAGTACCGCTAACACCCACGCACGCACCGTACACCTCCCTTAGTGGTATAGTATCTGATCGGATCAATATCTGATCCGATCAGATCTATACTAGCGTCCCCAGCAGTTTAGGGTTCCCAAAAACGCAGTGTTAGCGGGATCAGCCCAGATACCTGCTAGCACCTGCGTTGTGCCCCTCCGCCCGGCCCAGCCCAGCCCACCCAAGTGCAGTATCGATCGATCACTGTCACTTACAAGGCACTAAACGCATAACTGCAGCGTTCGCAGAGTCAGGCCTGATCCCTGCGATCGCTAACAGTTTTTTTGGTAGCATTTTGGTGAACTAGCAAGCACCGGCCCCAGGCAGCGTCAGGTTAGCGCCAGTACCGCTAACACCCACGCACGCAGCATACGCCTCCTTTAGTGGTATAGTATCTGAACGGATCAATATCTGATCCGATCAGATCAGATCTATACTAGCGTCCCCAGCAGTTTAGGGTTCCCAAAAACGCAGTGTTAGCGGGATCAACCCAGATACCTGCTAGCACCTGCGTTTTGCCCCTCCGCCCGGCCCAGTCCAGCCCACCCAAGTGCAGTATCGATCGATCACTGTCACTTACAAAACACTAAACGCATAACTGCAGCGTTCGCAGAGTCAGGCCTGATCCCTGCGATCGCTAACAGTTTTTTTGGAAGCTTTTTATTGAACTGGCAAGCACCAGCGGCCTAGTACACCCCGGTCGTAGTCAAACCAGCACTGCAGTAACACTTGGTGACGTGGCGAGTCCCATAAGTGCAGTTCAAGCTGGTGAGGTGACAAGCACAAGTAGTGTCCCGCTGCCACCAAGAAGACAAACACAGGCCCGTCGTGCCCATAGTGCCCTTCCTGCTGCATTCGCCAATCCTAATTGGGAACCCACCACTTCTGCAGCGCCCGTACTTCCCCCATTCACATCCCCCAACGAAATGCAGTCGGCTGCATGAGAGGCATTTTTATGTGCTCCCGAGTACCCCTACCCAACGAACCCCCCCCAAAAAGATGTTGTGTCTGCAGCAAACGCGGATATAGGCGTGACACCCGCTATTATTGTCCCTCCTGTCCTGACAATCCTGGTCTTTGCATTGGTGAATGTTTTGAACGCTACCATACACTAGTTGAGTATTAGCGTAGGGTACAGCATTGCACAGACTAGGCACACTTTCACAGGGTCTCCCAAGATGCCATCGCATTTTGAGAGACCCGAACCTGGAACCGGTTACAGTTATAAAAGTTAGTTACAAAAAAAGTGTAAAAAAAAAAAAAATATATATAAAATAAAAAAAAATAGTTGTCGTTTTATTGTTCTCTCTCTCTATTCTCTCTCTCTATTGTTCTGCTCTTTTTTTACTGTATTCTATTCTGCAGTGTTTTATTGTTATTGTTATTGTTATTGTTATTATGTTTTATCATGTTTGTTTTTCAGGTATGTAATTATTTATACTTTATTGTTTACTGTGCTTTATTGTTAACCATTTTTTTGTCTTCAGGTACGCCATTCACAACTTTGAGTGGTTATACCAGAATGATGCCTGCAGGTTTAGGTATCATCTTGGTATCATTCTTTTCAGCCAGCGGTCGGCTTTCATGTAAAAGCAATCCTAGCGGCTAATTAGCCTCTAGACTGCCTTTACAAGCCGTGGGAGGGAATGCCCCCCCCCCCCACCGTCTTCCGTGTTTTTCTCTGGCTCTCCTGTCTCAACAGGGAACCTGAGAATGCAGCCGGTGATTCAGCCAGCTGACCATAGAGCTGATCAGAGACAAGAGTGGCTCCAAACATCTCTATGGCCTAAGAAACCGGAAGCTACGAGCATTTTATGACTTAGATTTCGCCGGATGTAAATAGCGCCATTGGGAAATTGGGGAAGCATTTTATCACACCGATCTTGGTGTGGTCAGATGCTTTGAGGGCAGAGGAGAGATCTAGGGTCTAATAGACCCCAATTTTTTCAAAAAAGAGTACCTGTCACTACCTATTGCTATCATAGGGGATATTTACATTCCCCGAGATAACAATAAAAATGATTTAAAAAAAAAAAAAATGAAAGGAACAGTTTAAAAATAAGATAAAAAAGCAAAAAAATAATAAAGAAAAAAAAAAAAAAAAAAAAAAAGCACCCCTGTCGCCCCCTGCTCTTGCGCTAAGGCGAACGCAAGCGGCGGTCTGTCGTCAAACGTAAACAGCAATTGCACCATGCATGTGAGGTATCGCCGCGAAGGTCAGATCGAGGGCAGTAATTTTTGCAGTAGACCTCCTCTGTAGATCTAAAGTGGTAACCTGTAAAGGCTTTTAAAGGCTTTTAAAAATGTATTTATTTTGTTGCCACTGCACGTTTGTGCGCAATTGTAAAGCATGTCATGTTTGGTATCCATGTACTCGGTCTAAGATCATCTTTTTTATTTCATCAAACATTTGGGCAATATAGTGTGTTTTAGTGCATTAAAATTTAAAAAAGTGTGTTTTTTCCCCAAAAAATGCGTTTGAAAAATCGCTGCGCAAATACTGTGTGAAAAAAAAAAATGAAACACCCACCATTTTAATCTGTAGGGCATTTGCTTTAAAAAAATATATAATGTTTGGGGGTTCAAAGTAATTTTCTTGCAAAAAAAAAAAAACTTTTTCATGTAAAAAATAAGTGTCAGAAAGGGCTTTGTCTTCAAGTGGTTAGAAGAGTGGGTGATGTGTGACATAAGCTTCTAAATGTTGTGCATAAAATGCCAGGACAGTTCAAAACCCCCCCAAATGACCCCATTTTGGAAAGTAGACACCCCAAGCTATTTGCTGAGAGGCATGTCGAGTCCATGGAATATTTTATATTGCGACACAAGTTGCGGGAAAGAGACAAATTTTTTTTTTTTTTTTTTTTTTTTTGCACAAAGTTGTCACTAAATGATATATTGCTCAAACATGCCATGGGAATATGTGAAATTACACCCCAAAATACATTCTGCTGCTTCTCCTGAGTACGGGGATACCACATGTGTGAGACTTTTTGGGAGCCTAGCCGTGTACGGGACCCCGAAAACCAAGCACCGCCTTCAGGCTTTCTAAGGGGCGTGAATTTTTGATTTCACTCTTCACTGCCTATCACAGTTTCGGAGGCCATGGAATGCCCAGGTGGCACAAAACCCCCCCAAATGACCCCATTTTGGAAAGTAGACACCCCAAGCTATTTGCTGAGAGGTATAGTGAGTATTTTGCAGACCTCACTTTTTGTCACAAAGTTTTGAAATTTGAAAAAAGAAAAAAAAAAAAAGTTTTTTCTTGTCTTTCTTCATTTTCAAAAACAAATGAGAGCTGCAAAATACTCACCATGCCTCTCAGCAAATAGCTTGGGGTGTCTACTTTCCAAAATGGGGTCATTTGGGGGGGGTTTGTGCCACCTGGGCATTCCATGGCCTCCGAAACGGTGTTAGGCAGTGAAGAGTAAAATCAAAAATTCACGCCCTTAAAAACGCTGAAGGCGGTGATTGGTTTTCGGGGCCCCGTACGCGGCTAGGCTCCCAAAAAGTCCCACACATGTGGTATCCCCATACTCAGGAGAAGCAGCTAAATGTATTTTGGGGTGCAATTCCACATATGCCCATGGCCTGTGTGAGCAATATATCATTTAGTGACAACTTTGTGCAAAAAAAAAAAAAAAAAAAAAAAAAGTGTCACTTTCCCGCAACTTGTGTCAAAATATAAAATATTCCATGGACTCAATATGCCTCTCAGCAAATAGCTTGGGGTGTCTACTTTCCAAAATGGGGTCATTTGGGGGGGGGTTGTGCCACCTGGGCATTCCATGGCCTCCGAAACTGTGATAGGCAGTGAAGAGTGAAATCAAAAAGTTACACCCTTAGAAATCCTGAAGGCGGTGATTGGTTTTCGGGGTCCCATACGCGGCTAGGCTCCCAAAAAGTCCCACACATGTGGTATCCCCGTACTCAGGAGAAGTAGCTGAATATATTTTGGGGTGCAATTCCACATAGGCCCATGGCCTGTGTGAGCAATATATCATTTAGTGACAACTTTTTGTAAATATTTTTTTTTTTTTTTTTTTTTGTCATTATTCAATCACTTGGGACAAAAAAAATAAATATTCAATGGGTTCAACATGCCTATCAGCAATTTCCTTGGGGTGTCTACTTTCCAAAATGGGGTCATTTGGGGGGGTTTTGTACTGCCCTGCCATTTTAGCACCTCAAGAAATGACATAGGCAGTCATAAACTAAAAGCTGTGTAAATTCCAGAAAATGTACCCTAGTTTGTAGACGCTATAACTTTTGCGCAAACCAATAAATATACGCTTATTGACATTTTTTTTACCAAAGACATGTGGCCGAATACATTTTGGCCTAAATGTATGACTAAAATTGAGTTTATTGGATTTTTTTTATAACAAAAAGTAGAAAATATCATTTTTTTTCAAAATTTTCGGTCTTTTTCCGTTTATAGCGCAAAAAATAAAAACTGCAGAAGTGATCAAATACCATCAAAAGAAAGCTCTATTTGTGGGAAGAAAAGGACGCAAATTTCGTTTGGGTACAGCATTGCATAACCGCGCAATTAGCAGTTAAAGCGACGCAGTGCCAAATTGGAAAAAGACCTCTGGTCCTTAGGCAGCATAATGGTCCGGGGCTCAAGTGGTTAAGATATTTTCTCTTTATTATGGCTTGAACGCCACCTTCTTTTCCTGCTATTGTAGAGCATCCATTATATCCTTGGCCATAGAGTTTTTCTAAGTTTAATCCAAATTTAGAACATGTTTCCATAATCATATTTGCAATTGAGATGGCATCCATTTCTTTTAAGGTTGCAAATCCAAGGAATTCTTCTCTGATGACAGCTACGGTGCTGCTTGTGTCTACAAAACGTACTCCAAGTGACATCTGTTCTTTTCCTGAAATGTCAGCACTTTCATCAGATATGACTGAAAAACCATTTGACATGTTGACCAAGGATACCAGATCTTCTCATAATGTTTCTTCACATAATCAATTCATTTTCAACACGAACCGATGTATAACGTGCATTAACTGGTGCATTTTCAAGATGGTTCTTTAGGATCACATCTCCTGCTTCGATGCGAAATTGGTACAGACTTTGCACGTTTCCAGTTGTACTTTTTTTCCCACATAAAGCAATGTCATGTGTTTCACAAAATAAGATAGTAGACAAAATTGGAAATAACTTTTTCCAATTTTCTTCAACTTGCCTTTTCACAGCGCTGTCTATTTGGCAAACAATACTCGTTTCAGGTTTCTTCCTGATCTCCAAAAAATTTGTTGCATCCACTTGTGCATTTTTATGCCAAGACGTTGAAACATGGTTCCGTGCACCTTCATGGAAATCTTTATATTTAGTGAAAGGCCTAGTTATGAATTCTCCTTGTATCCCACAATGAACTGGCTGTGGAAAAACTGTACAATACTTGCAAATCGCACCTTTCAGTTGTGGAGAGTAGCTAAGCCAAGGTGAATATTGATTAATCCACACCTGACGGAAAAAGCGTGGTCCGATTGAATCTTTCTTGAAGTCATAATTTTCTGGTGGATTATATGTATTTATTAGCAGATTGTATTTAAGATCATCTGTTAATTTTTTTGATGAATTAAAATACAATCCAATGTCATTTACAGGAACATCAACAGGAGCATCAACATGGATACATTCTGTTGGAGCTGGAACTGGACCTGCAGAACTGCTTGTACTTGATTCTGCCTCATGTTCGCCATGTCTAGATTCTTGTGTTGCTCCCTTATCAGATTCTACATCATCCAATTTGCGTTTTGAAAAAAATTTGGGGATATCCATTTCTAAAAAGAAATGGGGATCATTAAGTACTCTGCTTATCACCTGGCTACATCACTAGATTGCACCCAAAAGACTTGCCACAGCACCAGCTCTATAGATAAAACCCTACGGCACCAGATTCACAGCGCTTAAAATAACCCCACAGCACCAGATATAGATTCACTGCACCAGATATAGATCCACTGCACAAGATAAAGATCCAGAGCACTAGAAAAATAGCGCCACCGGCTATAAAACCACAGCAAAATGTATAAACCAACAGCACAAGATATAAACTCAGAATGCAGGGTTCAGGAGTGCGTTGTGCTCAGAATGCAGGGATCAAGAGTGCATTGCTCTCAGAATTCAGGGATCAGGAGTGCATTGTTCTCAGAATGCAGGGATCAGGGCTGCATTGCGCTCAGAATGCAAGGATCAGGAGTGCATTGCACTCAGAATGCAGGGATCAGGAGTGCATTGTGCTCAGAATGCAGAAATCAGGACTGCATTGCGCTCAGAATGCAGGAATCAGGAGTGCATTGCACTCAGAATGCAGGAATCAGGACTGCATTGTGCTCAGAATGCAGGGATCAGGAGTGCATTGCGCTCAGAATGCAGGAATCAGTCTGCATTGTGCTCAGAATGCAGGGATCAGGAGTGCATTGCGTTTAGAATGCAGGGATCAGGGGTTAGGGGTGTAATATGCTCAGAATGCAGAGTTTAGGAGTGGGTTGCGCTCAGAATGCAGGGATCGGGGGGGTGGGGGGTGATATGAAGGGTGCTACAGGACACTGCTATGGGGGTGACCCTGCCCATAACAGTGTCCTCTGCCCCATTCACATTACCTCCCCCCCACACACACAGTGGTGTCTTCTGTCCCCCCTTTACCCTATAGCAGTAACTTCCCCCCTTCCCTCCCCTCCCATAGCACAATGTCCTACCTGTTTCCACAGCGAAGACTGGGAGGCAGCACAGTTATGGACAGAGGGCGGGAGCTGGCAGAGTGACTTTTCATATTAGAAAGCTGGTGATTGGTTGCTTAGAACCAACCTGTATGCTAGCAACCAATCACCAGTGGTTTAACATAAAAAGTTTCTTTCACTAGCTCCTCTTCCCACCCTCCGTCCTGAGCTGTGCTTCCTCCAGGTCTCCGCTGTTCACTGATGACAGTGGTGGAGGAGGATAGAGGCGGGAGGGCGAGAGAGCGACCGTGACATAGATGGAATGGTGGAGCCACCCACAGAGTAGGCTGGGATGGGAGACAAGGACTGGCACATAGAAAGCGGAGGTCGGCGGCGCAGAAACCCGTTCGCGGTGGACAGGTGGACTAAGATCGTCAGGTTGCCGACCCCCGTTATAGTGAGTACTGAAACATTTTTAGTCTTGTGGAGGAAACCTGGAGAATGGGCTGTAATAACAATTCAGACTTTTTAAAAACCACAAAAAAAATTTCAAGTATAGGCTGTTTTCATCATGATCAAAATATGGTCATAACAGATCATCATGTATTGCTATACATTGCAAATTTTCAACATAAAAAGATGTACATTCTCTAGGCAATATTTATATGGACTGGTACACCTGGCCTGAGCAACTTCCAATACAATGTGGAGCTCAATGATCTCTTATATAACACATATATCTTTCAAGCCTAGAGAATGTACATCTTTTTATATTGCAATACATCTGTTATGGCAGTGCTCAAAGTTTTTGGGGGGGGGCACAAAAAATGTTGAAAAAAAATCATCAAATGCAGCCACTGTGCCCATCAAATGCAGCCACTGTGCCAAACCCTGCCACTGTGCCATCAAACACTGCCAGTGTGCCCATTAAACACTGCCAGTGTGCCCATCATATGTTGCCAGTGTGCCCATCATATGTTGCCAGTGTGCCCATCATATGCTGCCAGTGTGCCCATCATGATTGGCGGAGAGGCAATTTAGCGTTAGGAAAGTGAATAGTCATTTGCTTTTCTAACACAGCTGAGTGACCTGCGAGCGCCCAGAATGGCGCTTGTAGGTCACCATTTTTTATGCCTATTAGAGCCTATGGCAGTAATCAGGTGCTTAAAAAACACCCCCCACTGTAATTCAGGCGTCCTGCGCCCGAAAGGGGTCCGGGTGCCTGAGTAGGGGGTGGCAGTGGCGGCCACAGATAGATTCATGCAATGCATGAATCTATCTATAGGTGATAGAGGGGTGGCAGGAGAGAGGGGGCGGCACTCCCGTACGCCTTTAATGCACGGGCCTCCATTGTGTTCTGCCCATATTTTGATCTTGGTGAAAACAGCTATACAGTCTGTAAAGCTGTTTTCATCAAGATCAAAATATGGCCACAACAGATGTATTGCAATACAAAAAGATGTACATTGTATTCTCTAGACTGATATAAATTATATGGGTATGGAATGGTCTGGTACGCCTGGCCTGAGTAGTAACTTACAAAGTGAAGAAGACATGAATTATCTCATCAACATAATACACTAAAGAGACATATCTTTCCAGCATATCTAGCAATAAATACATCAAAATGCTGGCTGCTACTAACTGCTGTTACCTGTGGTTCCTCGCTGTTCTTGTTGCCTAGGCACAGGTAGCATATCACTGATCGGCTCGCAGTTGAGTGGGTGGTGGCAGTGTCGGCCCAGATCTACATAGTGGCAGACTGCCAGCATATCACTCGGCAGCTCGCACTTGAGTGGGCGGATCCAGGGGTGTACCTAGAGCATTTGGCACCCGGGGCGGATCCTATATCTGGCACCCCCTCCCCAGGTGGGCAGTCAGCGCACCACATGTTGACATCAAATGACGTCATGTGTAGAGCCTCCATGCACTGTGGCCTGTGCTGCTGCCAGTGGCGTCACTAGGGCTGGTGTCATCTGGTGCAGTAAAACATAGTGTCACCCCCCAAAAAAATATATGTTTTCCTGTTTTCTGAAAATGCGCCAAAGATGCAGACTTTTGGTGCGTTTTCAGAAAATGCAGAAAAATATACGCAACCTAAGAGAAATCTATAGCACTGCATCTATAACTGCTGGTAAAATGTAGGAAGACCCCCTTTACATTACACAGCACTTGTACTTAAATGAACAATACAGTGAATGTCCATGTCAAAACTCTGTTTGGTTGCCCAATTCCATGTTATTTTGTTTCTTGCAGCTCAGGCATGCAGTGGGAGCCAAAATTCCTAAGCCCTCACCTTCTGAGATCCAATGTGTTTCCGATTTCGAGAGGATCCTGAACTTCCGTAATCCAGAAGAGGTGTAGGGTGAAATAAAGAACACAACATTAGCACATGGACCTGAAGCCTGGCCTTTATCGAGGAAATCCTTAAGTTCCATTAGTCACACTTGCTTTCACTATTGTCCAACACTAGCAGGTCACATTACTGCCGATGGACATATATGTTGGTTTAATTACTTTCCTGCACATTCTCAATGATGAAGACATGTTTCCGTAAAACACAATTCAGCTGTCATATATTTTGGCATTTAATGTATTATTCTAGCATGCATTTATTATTCTAGCATGCATTTCCCTTTAGTGCAATTGACAGCTTTACTGTTCTTCCTTTACTTGGAACTTCTGACTGGCTAGCTACTGTAAATGAAAAGCCTGCATCTACATTGTACTGTAACATGCCTTTTACTCCCTGGTGAGAAAATATTATCTTGCCCTTAAATATTTTCTGTGATAGATTTTTCCTTGGAAAACACTCAGTGGTGTACTGGCCACTTTTTTGATATTCTCAAATGGCCAGTGTGAGTAATCATATTCCTAAAAGGTATCACAAGATGAAATAAGTACTTAAAACCACTGACATACTATAGCTAGATATTTATTGCAAAAAGTGATTGTTAAAGCATTCTTGATAGTATCTGCACATTAACTCTGTATCACTTTTATTCTGTTGAAATTTATGATACAAGAAGGAGATTAAATATTATGCATGAAAAATATGACAAGTCTGGAAATAAGATCTGCCATTTGCTCATCATTATTCTGTTGCATACCTTGCTTCCCACAGGAAATGTTTAAATATCGACTTAGTAGAATTCAGTGGACCTAAAACCTGACAGACCAGCCTGCTTATTATTACTGCCTTAAAAGGAGAACAGTTGTGTTTGTTCACTTATATACTGTAGATTGTGTGTTTCTTTTGCAACATTGAACTAATAATACATATTTACATGTCTTTTACCTTTTTTGGTCATTTAACTACATTTATCAAGATTATATTTCTTAAACAGTCTTTTAAATGTTTATTAGTCTTGGTAATCGGCTAAATGATCAGACAGAAATAAGTTGTAACATGAAAGCTGTCCAGACATGGACTCTTCACATCTATGTCTGTGTGACTCAATCAGGGTAACATGTGGCATAGCATAGTCTCTATAGAACTCCATAAAATTAAACATTTAAGCTATGAATTACTATTACAGAAAAAAGTGCAGAACTCATCTACTTGTGATTACCTTTGTAGATAGCACCCATCACAGTAAAGTCAGGTGGGCTCTGGAAATGCAAGTGAACAACTAGAGAGATCCAAGACCCAAGTACAAAGGGCCATCCCACTGAGTCTGGAGTACTTTGGTATCCCCAGGGAGGGGCTCTACAATAGCTGGGTGTTCTGGAGAAATTGCTTGCTATTAGGCTCCAGCCCATCTGCATGCATGCTCTTTCTGAAAGTGGAGGGCTTCTCACCTGGCTGAAGACCACTTTCCAAACCACCTCTGCCTCATCAGTTGTGGTTTCTCTGAGCTGCCGAAGAAAGGAAGCATAGGAACTTTTCTTACATTGGTGTATCCAGGAACCCAGGGTATTAAGGGAAATGCAGTTGAAAGGGCCTGCACCTGCATTTAAATATGATTAGTAAATGGGCACTCCTCTACATTCTACCCCAACTGAATTTGCTGTCCCTGGCCAGTCCTCAGATCATTCAAATTCATCCTGTACAAAGTGCACAGGGTGTAAGTAAAAATAAAAAGCAGCGCTACTATTAAATATAGTAAAATATCACTCAACTGTAAAAATATATAAACTATGCGTATGAACCTTGACCTTATAAATAAACTAAAAAAGACTGTAATCTAATGCAAATAAGTGATACATTTAGGGGAATCCAAATAAATAAGTTATAGCTGATAAATAACACTTAGGGTTTATTTACTATAGCGCAAATTTGCAAATGCATAAATAAATAGTCGCAAAATGGCCAAACCCGCGTAAATTGGAATGGAATTCACTATAGCACCCGGGAAAAAATAGTCACAAAATTGAATTTACTATAGGTCACAGACAACAGAGACCATCTGAATCAGTAGTTGTGATCGAAACACAGGAATTGCACATGGAAAAATGTTTAGAGCATGATATGATGGTTCTTAAATATGTGGTATATTGTTTGAAGATAATCTGCATTTAACTGCCTGCCGACCGCCCACCATCGTTTGAGGACGGCACAATGACACTCCTGCGAGAATCTCCGTAGCTGTATGGCGGGCACTTTAAGGAGTATAGGGCGTGTGTGCCCGTGCCTGCGGCGTGACGTAGGAGCTTGTGCGCATGACCAGCGGCCCCGATGGCCAATGTAAACAGACAGATCTCCGTTCTGTCAGGGGTGAGGAGAGCGATCTGTTGTTCCTATTGCTTAAGAACAGCGATTGGTCTCCTCACCCAGGCAATGCCCCCACAGTTAGAATCACTCCCTAGATAACACAATTAACCCCTTGATCACCCCCTATGTTAACCACTTCCCTGCCAATGACATTTATACAGTAAACAGTGGCTATTTATAGCACTGATCGCTGTATAAATGTCAGTGGTCCCAAAATAGTGTCAAAAGTGTCCGATCTATCCAGCGTAATCTCGCAGCTCTGATAAAAATCGCAGCTCGCCACCATTACTAGTAAAAAAAAAAAAAGAATACATATCGGCCTAAACTGAGGAAGAAATTTTTTTTATATATTTTTTGGGGGATTTTTATTATAGCAAAAAGTAAAAAATATTGCTTTTTTTTCAAAATAGTCCGTATTTTTTTGTTTATATCACAAAAAATAAAAACCACAGAGGTAATCAAATGCCACCAAAAGAAAGCTCTATTTGTGGGAAAAAAAAGGATGTCAATTTTGTTTGGGTACAGTGTCACGTGACCGCTCAATTGTTAGTTAAATCGACGCAGCGCCCTATAGCAAAAAAATTGCCCGGTCAGGAAGGGGGTAAATTCTTCTGGGGCTGAAGTGGTTAAATTGCTGAAAAAATGTATGTATAAATTGAAATATCATTGAAAGTCTGAGAAGAGATAAATTCCCCCTCTTTCTATGACTATGTACCAGCACAAGTGCGCATGCTCAGACATGAAAAATAGTCACAATTTAACTCCCATTCCTTTTTTCCCCAGGTGCTATAGTAAATTTGCTAATTTGTGCTTGTCAAACATGTGTTTGCAAACGTGAAAGTGAGCATTATATAGCCAAATGCAAATTTCAACTATTGAATATAATTGTACAATTGTTACTTCCACAAAAAAATACATTTTAATTTTGAGAGGAACTGTTTATTTCTCTAAAATAAATTGTCCTTGCTGAGTTTTTAGGTTGCTTCTTTATTTTTTTTTTCAAGAATGTTAGTAATGTGTAATGTTTTCATGATTTAGTAAAATATATTTTTCACAAAAATCTAATCCAAAACTCCCACAGGTGTCTTCACAAACCACAAACAATACCATGTTTCCCTGAAAATAAGCCCGGGGCTTGTATTAATTTTGGCTACCAAAAACACGTTAGGGCAAATTGTCGGGGATGGGCTTGCCATTTAATGTGCTGTCTTCTCTTCTCCTCTCCCTCCCTGCCTGTCAGGAATCCCCAGTGTGAATAATAGTAAAAGTGGTTGTAAAATAGTAGAAGTCTCTCTATTACTGTAGTATATAATATAATCAAATTGGGTCAAATACCTTCTTATAGCGTCATTCAGCGTTTTTGTGACTTGCCTGAGCTGTCTTCCCCACTCCAAGCACTGCACAAGGAGGGGCCGAGTTCCCCCCGCTGACAGCCAGGAGAATAGAAGGGGAGAGCAGCGGGAGATTAGCTGAGCGGCGCTTCCATGGCCCACTCCGAGCACTGCAGAGGAAGGGGTGTCCGAGATCCCCCGCTGACACCTAGGAGAAGGGGAAAGCAGTGGGAGATCAGCTGAGCACTGAGCGGTGGTATAAGAAGGTATTTGACTTAATTAGATTACAGAAACACCTTTTACATTAGAGGACACAAAGAATTTTAGCAGTTTACAACCACTTTAAACTAGGGCTTATTTTCAGGGTAGGGCTTATATTGCAGTCCTCCCCGAATATCACAGTAGATCTTTTTTTTAGGGTAGGTCTAATTTTGGGGGAAACACGGTATCATTGCTGATGCAAATTTTAAATGAGTCACAATTTTGTGTGTTGTTTAGAATTTCCAAATGATCATAATTTTACCCCAAAAAATGTGATATGTGTACAAACATCAGAAATCAAAATGTCATTCCTAAAATTCAGAGGGTAACATCGCTATTCTATACTCACACACCAAGAACCACCAAATATCACATATTAAATAAAGAAGCTAAACTACTGACTAGTGTCATTCCGCCACCTTTAGGTCAAGGGCCGATCCTAGGGTCACAGACGCCTAGGTGGAGAAATATTTCTGGTGCCCCTACATGGGCGTGGTCACCTTACTAACTCTTCCCCCTTTACAAATGTTTCTATGGCAATGACTCAAACACAGAGATGCTCCCCTAAGGAGTCTTCATTACCCTGGGATCTTCCCACAATCTCTTAACAATAAACAGAATACAGGAAGAGAAGCAGTGTACTATAACTGGACCTGGAGGGGGGTCTCTCTAATGGACAGAGAGAGGGCATCTGTTAGAGAGTCCCCAGACATACTACAGGGGATGGTCAGACTGCAGACGTGATACAGGAGATGGTCAAAGACTGCAGACATGATACAGGAGATGGTCAGAGACTGCAGGAATGATACAGGAGATGGTCGGAGACTGTGGAAATGATAGCGATCAATGCAGCCTCACTAGTGCCCATCAAATGCAGCCTACCAGTGCCCACTAAATGCAGCCTACCATTGTCCAACAATTGCTGCCTACCAGTGCCCAACAAATGTAGCCTACCACCTACCAATGCCCACCAAATGCAGCCTTATTAGTGCCCATCAAATGCAGCCTACCAGTGCCCATCAAATGCAGCCTACCAGTGCCCATCAATTGCTGCCTCATCAATGCCCATTAAATGCAGCCTACCAGTGCCCACCAAATGCAGCCTACCAGTGCCCACCAGTTGTAGACTACCAGTGCCCACCAGTTGCAGCCTTATCAGTGCCCATCAAATTCAGCCTATCAGTGCCCATCAAATTCAGCCTACCAGTGCCCACCAATTGCAGCCTACCAGTGCCCACCAATTGCAGCCTCATCAGTGCCCATCAAATGCAGCCTACCAGTGCCCATCAAATGCAGCTTACCAGTGCCCACCAATTGCAGCCTACCAGTGCCCATCAAATGCAGCCTACCAGTGCCCACCAATTGCAGCCTGCCAGTGCCCACCAATTGCAGCCTCATCAGTGCCCATCAAATGCAGCCTACCAGTGCCCACCAAATGCAGCTGATCAGTGCCCACTAGTTGCAGCCTACCAGTGCCCACCAGTTGCAGCCTTATCAGTGCCCATCAAATGCAGCCTACCAGTGCCCAACAAATGCAGCCTACCAGTGCTCACCAATTGCAGCCTACCAGTGACCATCAAATGCAGCTTACCAGTGCCCACCAATTGCAGCCTACCAGTGCCCACCAATTGCAGCCTATCAGTGCCCATCAAATGCAGCCTACCAGTGGCCATCAAATGCAGGCTACCAGTGCCCATCAAATGCAGCCTAATGCTCCGTACACATGGTTGGATTCTCCAACAGAAAATGTTCGATGGGAGATTGTTGTCAGAAATTCCGACCGTGTGTAGGCTCCATCGGACATTTTCCACCGGAATTTCCGTCAAACAAAATTTGAGATCTGGATCTCAAATTTTCCGACAACAAAATCCATTGTCTTAAATTTCGATTGTGTGTACACAATTCCTACGCACAAAGTTCCACACATGCTCGGAATCAAGCAGTAGAGCCGCAATGGCTATTGAACTTCTTTTTTTCTCAGCTCGTCGTACGTGTTGTACATCACTGCGTTTTTGATGTTTGGAATTTCCGTCAAGATTTATGCGACTGTGTGTATGCAAGACAAGTTTGAACTAACATCCGTCGGAAAAAATCCATGGATTTTGTTTCGGAATGTCCGATCGTGTGTACAGGGCATGCAAATGCAGCTTACCAGTGCCCACCAAATGCAGCCTTATTAGTGCCTACCAAATGCAGCCTTATCAGTTCCCACCAAATGCAGCCTTATCAGTGTCCATCAAATGCAGCTTACCAGTGCCCACCAATTGCAGCCTACCAGTGCCCATCAAATGCAGCCTACCAGTGCCCACCAATTGCAGCCTGCCAGTGCCCACCAATTGCAGCCTCATCAGTGCCCATCAAATGCAGCCTACCAGTGCCCACCAAATGCAGCTGATCAGTGCCCACCAGTTGCAGCCTACCAGTACCCACCAGTTGCAGCCTTATCAGTGCCCATCAAATGCAGCCTACCAGTGCCCATCAAATGCAGCATACCAGTGACCACCAATTGCAGCCCACCAGTGACCATCAAATGCAGCTTACCAGTAACCACCAATTGCAGCCTACCAGTGCCCACCAATTGCAGCCTATCAGTGCCCATCAAATGCAGCCTACCAGTGCCCATCAAATGTAGCTTAATGCCCCGTACGCATGGTTTAATTCTCCAACAGAAAATGTTCGATGGGAGATTGTTGTCAGAAATTCCGACCGTGTGTAGGCTCCATCGGACATTTTCCACCAGAATTTCCGTCACACAAAATTTGTCTGGATCTTAAATTTTCCGGCAACAAAATCCATTGTCGTAAACTTCGATCGTGTGCACACAATTCCGACGCACAAAGTTCCACACATGCTCGGAATCAAGCAGTAGAGCCGCACTGGCTATTGAACTTCCTTTTTCTTGGCTCGTCGTACGTGTTGT
This sequence comes from Aquarana catesbeiana, assembly GCF_042186555.1. Taxonomy (NCBI): domain Eukaryota; kingdom Metazoa; phylum Chordata; class Amphibia; order Anura; family Ranidae; genus Aquarana; species Aquarana catesbeiana. Next base: position 222,627,159 of record NC_133330.1, on the reverse strand, counting down.
ACATCACTGCGTTTTTGACGTTTGGAATTTCCGACAAGATTTTTGTGACAGTGTGTATGCAAGACAAGTTTGAGCCAACATTCGTCTGAAAAAATCCATGGATTTTGTTTCGGAATGTCTGATCGTGTGTATGGCGCATACACATGCAGCCTACCAGTGCCCACCAAATGCAGCCTTATTAGTGCCTACCAAATGCAGCCTTATCAGTTCCCACCAAATGCAGCCTTATCAGTGCCCATCAAATGCAGCCTACCAGTGCCCATCAAATGCAGCCTACCAGTGCCTATCAAATGCAGCCTACCAGTGCTCACCAATTGCAGTCTACCAGCGCCCACCAATTGCAGCCTACCAGTGCCCACCAATTGCAGCCTATCAGTGCCCATCGAATGCAGCCTCATCAGTGCCCATCAAATGCAGCCTCATCAGTGCCCATCAAATGCAGCCTCATCAGTACCCATCAAATGCAGCTTATCAGTGCCCATCAAATGCAGCCTACCAGTGCCCATCAAATGTAGCCTACCAGTGCCCACCAAATGCAGCCTTATTAGTGCCTACCAAATGCAGTCTTATTAATGCCCACCAATTGCAGTTTATCAGTGCCTACAAAATGCAGCCTTATCAGTGCCCACCAGTTGCAGCCTTATCAGTGTCCATAAAATGCAGCCTATCAGTGCTCATAAAATGTAGCCTACCAGTGCCCATCAAATGCAGCCTACCAGTGCCCATCAAATGCAGTCTACCAGTGCCCACCAATTGCAGCCTACCAGTGCCCACCAATTGCAGCCTCATCAGTGCCAATTAAATGCAGCCTCATCAGTGCCCATCAAAAGCAGCCTACCAGTGCCCACCAAATGTAGCTTACCAGTGCCCACCAAATGCAGCTTACCAGTGCCCACCAAATGCAGCCTACCAGTGCCTACCAATTGCAGCTTTATCAGTGCTCACCAATTTTAGCCTACCAGTGCCCCTGGATCACACAGAGGAGCAATATCCTGCTGTCATGGAGCTTGGATTTGAATCACCCGGGCAGCCACTAGGACAAAGACCCTCTGACTAGACCAGCTAATGGCTCCCATGGTACAAGTCACACTGATTCAATTTCATGGCATTGGATCAGTGTTCCCTCTATTACAGGATCTGGTCTAGGAGGCGGGACTTTGTTACAGCACTGACGGGCATTTCAGACCAAAGCTCATGCGATGTGTGTGACATACACACAGAGAGAAGGAGGGAGAGGAGCACTCAGGGCCGGTGCAAGGATTTTTGACTACATAGGTAGTGTGTAATGAGGGGGTGGGGTTATGCATTTCTTGCTTCCCCTCACTGGCCACAGGCAGCTGAGGTCAACTAAAACTTCCAATGGTTGGGTTGCCCCCATAAGCAACTCCCAGGTCACACCCCCCAGATACTCCCACTTTGATCACACCTCCCCAGATTCCCCCACCCTAATTATACCCCCATATACCCCCCACCCTGATCACACCTCCCCAGATATCCCTACCCTGATTACACCCCTAGATACCCCTCTACACACTGCAGAGCACTCCATCTCTGCTAGAGAGAAGTGGGGCTGAGAGAGAGAGAGAAGTGGGGCTGAGATAGAGAGAAGTTAGGCTGAGAGAGAGAGAGGGGAGGCTGAGAGAGAGAGGTGAGGCTGGGAGAGAGAGAGGTGGGGCTGAGAGAGAGAGAGGTGGGGCTGAGAGAGAGAGAGGTGAGGCTGAGAGAGAGGTGAGGCTGAGAGAGAGAGGTGAGGCTGAGAGAGAGAGAGAGGTTAGGCTAAGAGAGATAGAGAGGTGAGGCTAAGAGAGAGAGAGAGGGGAGGGGCTGAGAGAGAGGTGGGGCTGAGAAAGAGGGTAGTGGACAGAGAGGGGGCTGAGAAAGAAATGGGTGGGGCCTGAGAGAGAGAGGTGGGGCACCTCCCCAGATTCCCCCACCCTAATTATATCCCCATATACCTCCCACCCTGATCACACCTCCCCAGATATCCCTACCCTGATTACACCCCTAGATACCCCTCTAAACACTGCAGAGCACTCCATCTTTACTAGAGAGAGAGGGGCCTGAGAGAGAGAGCAGGCTTAGAGAGAGAGGGTCGCTGAGAGAAAGAGAGAGAGGGGGGGTCTCAGAGAGAGAGGTGGGGCTGAGAGAACTAGGTGGGGCTGAGAGAACGAGGTGGGGCTGAGAGAATGAGGTGGGGTTGAGAGAGATGGAGGGGCTGAGAGAGATGGGGGGCTGAGAGAGAGGGTGGTGGACAGAGAAGGGGCTGAGAGAGAGGGGGGCTGACAGAGAGAGCAGGCTCAGAGAGAGTGTGTCTTAGAGGGAGAGGGAGAGAGAGGGGGAGAGAGAGAGAGAAAAAGGGGGTTTCAGAGAGAGAGAGGTGGGGCTGAGAGCGAGGGAGGGGTTGAGAGAGAGGAGCTCCAAAAGAGGGCGGTGGACAGAGAGGTGAAGCTGAGAGAGAGAGGTAAGGCTGAGAGAGAGAGAGGTGAGGCTGAGAGAGAAAAGTGGGGCTGAGAAAGAGGGAGGCTGAGAGAGGGTAGTGGACAGAGTGGGGGCTGAGAGAGAGGTGGGGCTAAGAGAGAGAGAGAGGGGCTCAGAGAGAGGGTAGTGGACAGAGAGGGGGGCTGAGAGAGAGAGGTGGGCCTGTGAGATAGGGGCTCAGAGAGAGGGTAGTGGACAGAGAGGAGGGCTGAGAGAGAGGGGGGCTGAGAGAAAAGGGCTCAGAGAGAGGGTAGTGGACAGAGAGGGGGCTGAGGGAGAGTGGGGCTGAGAGAGATGTGGGGCTGAGAAAGAGGGGGGCTGAGAGAGAGGGAGGCTGAGGGAGAGGGGCTCAGAGAAAGGGTGGTGGACAGAGAGGGGGCTGAGAGAGAGAGGTGGGGCTAAGAGAGAGGGAGGGGCTGAGGGAGAAGGGGGATGTGAGAGAGGGAGGGGCTGGGAGAGAGAGAGGGTGGTGGACAGAGAGGGTGGCTGAGAGAGAGAGGGGGGCTCACGGGGGGGACTGACAGAGAGACCCCTAGCCCTGTCCCTATCCCAGTCTGTATCTGCAGGTAGGTCTGTGTCAGTGTATGATGCCCAGTACCTCCTTAATCCAGGAGGTGTTCTGCTGTTTCTTCCAGCAGGTCGTGCCTCCCACTCGTCCTTGTCCTCCCGGCCTCACTGCTGATGCTGGAACAGAGAGGAGATTGGAGGAGATGGAGCCCAGGCTTTGAGACTCCGGGGATGCTTCTGTGTGCCACCTTGGGGGTCAGGGAGGCTGTGAAGCTCTTCTCTCTCCTGGGCTCCCAGCTGCCCTCGGTGTTAAACTTCCACGTGGACGCAGCCTGCTTCTACGGGGCCACCCACTCACCATGTGATGTTTGCACCCCGGGGATGCTGCCACGTCACGCTCCCACCTGACATTACAACAGGGCTGGTGCAAGGATTTTTGACACCCTAGGCAAAACCTTATTTTGCCACTATGGCACATGGAAGGCAGGAAGGAGCACTATGGTACATGGAAGGCAGGAATGAAGGATCACTATAGTACATGGAAGGCAGGAAGACTATGGTACATGGAAGGCAGCAAGACTATGGCACATATAAGGCAGGAAGACTATGGCACTTGGAAGGCAGGAAGACTATGGCACATGGAAGGCAGGAAGACTATGGCACATGTAAGGCAGGAAGACCATGCCATGTGGAAGGCTGGAAGATTATGGCGCGTGAAAGGCAGGAAGCCTATGGTGCATGGAAGGCTGGAAGACTATGGCACGCAGAAGGCTGGAAGACTATGGCATGTGGAAGGCTGGAAGACTATGGCGCACTGAAGGCTGGAAGACTATGGCGCACGGAAGGCTGGAAGACTATGGCGGGTGGAAGGCTGGGAGACTATGGCATGTGGCTGGAAGACTATGGCACATGGAAGGCTGGAAGACTATGGCGCATGGAAGGCTGGAAGACTATGGCACATGGAAGGCTGGAAGACTATGGTGCGTGGTAAACTGGAAGACTATGGCGGATGGAAGGTTAGAAGACTATGGCACATGGAAGGCAGGAAGACTATGGCGCGTGGAAAGCTGGAAGACTATGGTGTGGGGAAAGCTGGGAGACTTGAAGGGGTTGTGGGCGGGCACAAGGGGGACATGGGGAGGAGGTGGGGTGGACCTAACTTACCTCCTCCTCCCTTCTGGTACAGAAACAGTGGGCAGGGGATGTGTACATTGCAGCAGGCGCTCCGGCAGGCTGGTCAGTAGGTGGTGGAGGTGGGGGGCAATGAACGAGGCCACGCCGCCCTCGCTGACATGTTCTCTAGTGCCCAGCCCTGATTACAACCAGGAGCAGCTGCTGTGGGCCGCACAATGCTGACTGGGCTCCAGGCAGCACACTCAGGACCAACGGTGCCCTGGCACTTTGGCGCCCCCTCCCCTGCAGCACCTGGGTGCAGTGCACCCTGTGCACCCACCCAGAATCGGCCCTGTATAGGTATATTTTTAAAGAAATGCAGTATTTGTGTATTTATGTGTAGGAGGGTTCTACCACCATTGCAAATCATGCCATATGTTTACCATGAGCAAGGACAATAATCAGCCTTAAGAATTCCCCACCAGCACTAATTGCAGCCTCTTACCAATCAAAATGCAACAAAATTCGAGATGGTTCAGCATGCTGACAGTAATCAGCCATACCCAGCCTTCAAAACAGATAGCATATGCCAGAAACAGGTTGTTCAATGGTTCTTCGGCCTTCCACAGTACATCTGCATTGATGAACTTATTCCCTACCAGCACTAATTTCAGCCTCTTACCAAGCAAAAAGTAACAACATTCGATTTGGTTCAGCATGCTGACAGTAATCAGCCATAACCAGCCTTCAAAACAGATAGCATATGCCAAAAACAGGTTGTTCAATGGTTCTCCAGCCTTCCACAGAACATCTGCATTGATTAACTTATTTCACCCCTGGGACTTGGGTGGGGTTGTGTGGTTGTGTTTCGGGGAGTAAGCTCACTTGAGCTTACTCCCCGCGAGTGAGGGGAGCTCACTAAACTCTCCTACCTGACATACATACACACACTGACCTACCTACCTGACATACACTGACCTACCTGACCTACACGACATACACACACTGACCTACCTACCTGACATACACACACTGACCTACCTACCTGACATACACACACTGACCTACCTGACATACACAAACACTGACCTACCTACCTGACATACACACACTGACCTACCTGACGGGCCTTTAAGTATGCTTAGGCCTGGTAAGCCACCAAACCCTTCATCCAGGCCAAGCACGTTCCCCTCCAGGACGGTTACATCATCTGCACCTTCAAAACCAGGCCAAAGCTTAACACAGAACCGGGCAGATTACATTATCATCATCACAGAAAAGATTTGTTTGATGAGATTATCACCACCACTTCACCACAATAGCAGCTTACAATCCTTTGTTTAAAGAGGCCGCTGTCAGGGCATCCCTGGAGTGCAGGCGTCTCCCATAATCAGAGAAGGACAATTTACATCCAAATCAGGTGAACAATTTAGGAATTACAACAGTTTGTATATGTGCTTCCCACTTTTTAAGGGACCAAAAGTAATGGGACAATTGGCTGTTCAGCTGTTCCATGGCCAGGTGTGTGCTATTCCCTCATTATCACATTCATAAGGAGCAGATAAAAGGTCCAGAGTTCATTTCAAGTGTGCTATTTGCATTTGGAATCTGTTGCTGTCAACTCTCAATATGAGATCCAAAGAGCTGTCACTATCAGTGAAGCAAGCCATCATTAGGCTGTAAAAACAAAACAAACCTATCAGAGAGATAGCAAAAACATTAGGTGTGGCCAAATCAACTGTTTGGAACATCCTTAAAAAGAAAGAACACTCCGGTGAGCTCAGCAACACCAAAAGACCCGGAAGACCACGGAAAACAACTGTATTGGATGACCGAAGAATTCTTTCCCTGGTGAAGAAAACACCCTTCACAACAGTTGGCCAGATCAAGAACACTCTCCAGGAGGTAGGTGTATGTGTGTCAAAGTCAACAATCAAGAGAAGACCTCACCAGAGTGAATACAGAGGGTTCACCACAAGATGTAAATCATTGGTGAGCCACAAAAACAAGAAGGCCAGATTACAGTTTGCCAAACAACATCTAAAAAGCCTTCACAGTTCTGGAACAACATCCTATGGACAGATGAGACCAAGATCAACTTGTACCAGAGTGATGGGAAGAGAAGAGTATGGAGAAGGAAAGGAACTGCTCATGATCCAAAGCATACCACCTCATCAGTGAAGCATGGTGGTGGTAGTGTCATGGCGTGGGCATGTATGGCTGCCAATGGAACTGGTTCTCTTGTATTTATTGATGATGTGACTGCTGACAAAACCAGCAGGATGAATTCTGAAGTGTTTCGGGCAATATTATCTGCTCATATTCAGCAAAATGCTTCAGAACTCATTGAATGGCGCTTCACAATGCAGATGGACAATGACTCTAAGCATACTGCGAAAGCAACCAAAGAGTTTTTTAAGGGAAAGAAGTGGAATGTTATGCAATGGCCAAGTCAATCACCTGACCTGAATCTGATTGAGCATGCATTTCACTTGCTGAAGACAAAACTGAAGGGAAAATGCCCCAAGAACAAGCAGGAACTGAAGACAGTTGTAGTAGAGGCCTGGCAGAGCATCACTAGGGATGAAACCCAGTGGCTGGTGATGTCTATGTGTTCCAGACTTCAGGCTGTAATTGACTGCAAAGGATTTGCAAGCAAGTATTAAAAAGTGAAAGTTTGATAGATGATTGGTAATCTGTCCCATTACTTTTGGTCCCTTAAAAAGTGGGAGGCACATATACAAACTGTTGTAATTCCTACACCATTTACCTGATTTGGATGTAAACACCCTAACATTAAAGCTGAAAGTCTGCAGTTAAAGCACATCTTGTTTGTTTCATTTTAAATCCATTGTGGTGGTGTATAGAGCCAAAAAAAAAATAGAATTGTGTTGATGTCCCAATATTTATGGACCTGACTGTATGTATACTGCATATCAACACATACAATGCTTAACACCTAAAAAGCATAATTAAAAATAATTGTTTGCAATGAACAAATAGCTGTATAAAAAAAAAGACCAACATTATAAAAACATACGGTAATAGAAAAATAAAATAATACATTGTGATATTTTTTGTATATACTGTATGTATTATATGTTTTATGTTATTGTAAAGAACACTGATTACTACTTGTGGACATAAATTTGTTTGAGGGGAAGTAGAAACTTGTTTCTACGAAGAAAAAATACAATAGCTCTATGGGTCTACTCAGGTGATTTATTCCAGCTTAGATTTTTATGAAATATAGAATTATACTTTGACAGTATTATTGTTTTGCAAGATAGTACATAATCATAACAACTACCAGGGGACGTTAGAGACAAAAAGTATTATTGAAACTGAAAGTGAAGCTTCTCACTCTAAATTTATTTTCATTAAGCGTACAACTTCTGCACTCATCCTGAATTGCAGCATGGCACCAACCAGCCACAAATATGACATGAGATAAAATATGTTTATGGGTTTATGGGCAAGTTAAGAATATACATAACAACTTGATCATGTCTAAAGGGAAACATGTTAGCTAGTAGCAAACAATGATGCTGTCAATGGTTATTTATGCAGCAAGAGCTGTAAATGGGATGGATACTTTATGGTGCAGAGAAAGTAAATATATAACCAAGTTTCTTAAGGATGCAAAATCACTTACAATGCATAACATTTAAAACTGTATTAAACCCAAAACCAAAAATGTAATATATTACAGCTTACCAGTAGGGATGGGCTGAACAGACCCCTGTTTGGTTCGCACCAGAACTTTTGAATACCCCAAAAGTTTGGACCCGAATAACGAACCCTATTAAAGTCAATGGGACCTAAACGTAAAGTAATTGGGCATACAATGGTTATAGGGGTCCAGGTCCTGCCCTGGGGGACATGTATCAATAAAATAAAAGTTTGTGAAAAACCTCATTTTTAAATGAGCATTGATTTTTTGATTTTTAAAGTGAAAGCATAAAAATGAAAAATTCCTTCCAATATAGTGCCTGGGGGGTCCCCTTAATCTACCTGTAAAGTGGCAGATCTGTACCATCTCTAGAGTCTGTTGCAGCAATAATTGCATTTATAAAGCCCCAAAAAAAGACATTTTCCCTGCCAAGCTGCCTTTATTTTGCTCAGCAACAGCTGGGGAGCCAGTGTGTATGATGAGACCAAAATGTAGTGCACTGGGAACAAGGTTAGAGATTTTTTGGATACATTCTGGTGTTACTTTGACTGTGTGACAGGTGTGTAAAAATTGGTCTTTGGGTGTCGGTGGCACCTTCCCACCGTTACCCTATAGAAGTAATCTTGATGAAAGCAAGAATTGTACCTGCTGTAAAAAAATTGTAATGATGCTGTCCAATCATGACTCTAACAATGCTCTGTGCCCTGACTGGCTGAAGCGTTCACTGCTTCAGCCAATCAGGGCTTGCAATGCACTGTTCAGTGCCGCAATGCATTGTGGTTGGTTCGGGGGGCTGAACAAACGGTCAATCAACCCATTTGTTCGGATGTTCGCCGAACAACGAAAGTTCAGCCCGAACTTATGCTCGGGCCGAACCGTTCACCCATCCCTACTTACCAGTCATTACATGCAATGGCTGTATCAGTTTTCTTTTTCTTCTGTTTTCACCCTGGTGATCTGGCCAGTAATACTCCCCCTGTATTATTATATAAGCCATTCTGTATGAAGAAGCACAGGGGGCAGATTTGGACAGCAGCATTGTTAGTCGGGGGGAGGGGAAGTACTAGCAGATTTAAATACAGTATTAAATTAAAGCTGAACCCCAGCCAATACTTTACAATCAGTTACAGCAAACAGATTTTTTTTTCCTTTTTGGATAAAGGTTTTACATAAATAAATAAATAAAAGCTGACCATTGTAAGAACCTTTGTCGTGTTAAAGAGTTTGCCCCATCCCTGTAACTGCAAGAGAGCTTTTCTGTTGAAAAACAGACTTACTGGCTAGATCACCAAACGAGTATGGAAGAAAGAAAGCCTAAAAAGGAAAACCAATACAGCCATCCCATCCAAGAATTGGTAAGCTGGAATATAATAAATGTTTGTTTTTAGGTTTAATACTTCTTTAAGGTACATGCAAATCCTAACAATATACTTCTCTTATTTGCTGCATTCGGTCTGTTAAATATACCAATGAAAGTGTTTTGTTATATCTTGTCAATTAGAGCAAAAAATACCCATTGATTCTGTCAGGAATCCAGTACTGTCCTGGCACTCTGCAGTGTTCACTAAAGCAGTGTTAACAGCCCTGTCTTTGGTACCTCTGTGAACTGCAGGACACCTCGCCCCCTATGTTATGGTGTTATGAAAGGATGTGTGTCCAGTAATTCTAACACACTTTCTGTCCTAGAGTGACAACCAGGTGAAAATTAAGAAAAAAAGCCTAAAAAAAATTAAAACTAACACATCCATCACATCTAAACATTGGTAAGCTGCTATATTTTCCCTTTCTGGTAGTGTGTTTAGATATAATATATATTCTCATTTGCATAGGGATGCTCTATACCATCACCAACAAACAAATGTCCCCTGCCCCACTTATAACTAGCCTTCACAGCAAGGAGCATATGGAAGGGCAACGCATGAAAAACAAAACCAAAGAAAATTCCCAGCTCAACTCACCAACCAGTCTGCTACCAACCAAATGATCCTGTCTAACAGTTTGCCTGTTAGCAGGTGAGCCTGGAGGTAGCCCACCCCTCCTTAAAGGTTTGGTTTTGTTTTGCATGCGTTGTCATTCCATGTTCTCCTTGCTGTGAAGGCCAGTTATAGGTAGGGGCAGGGGCCATTTGTACAGTATGTTACTAATGTAATATTGGTGAGAGGACACACTGAACCACTTTTCTGCCATTGTGCTATGTGCTGGATGTCCAATGTGCCCCTGTGCCTTTAAGGAGGGGTGAGCTACCTTCAGGCTCCCCTGCCCTCTATCTATCCATTAGACTGCACGTGCTTCTACTATGGAGGCTCTCATAAATTTACAAGAGTTAGGACTGCAGAAATATTGGGGTGCCTTGGAGCAGCTCTGCAGCTTATGCATGTATTTGTAAATGTGTGCTAACTAAACCCCTATTTTTAACACAAACTGTTAGAGAGGATAATTCGGTTGGTAGCACACTGGTTGGTGAGTTGAGCTGGGAATTATCTTTGGTTTTGTTTTCTATACCATCACTGTATGTGCAAATTACTTTCCCTATTGCTACTTCCTGCCCAGATAAAAGAAAGAAAAAAAAAAAAAAAAGCAAAGACCTCTTTGGACTCCTTTTCCCTGTTTAATTCTATTCTATAATTAACCATTTGCTGACCGCTGCACGCCGACATATGTTGCAGCGGTGGGCAAATGAGCATACCTGTACATCCCCTTTAATTGGCGGGGTTAGCAGGCATGCCCGCCACGTACAGTGTGACCGTGCCCGCGGGACCGGCAAACTCGATGTCCGCCGGTCTCCCGGCGATCGTGTCACGGAGCCGCAGAACAGGGAAGTGCCTATGTAAACAAGGCATTTCCCTGTTCTGCCTTGTGTCATGACAGAGATCACTGCTCCCTGTCATCAGAAGCAGTGATCGCTGTCATGTGAGTTGTAGCCCATCCCCCCCACAAATGCCTTAAAACTATCCCCTATTTTGTAGACGCTATAACGTTAGCACAAACCAATCAATACGCTTATTGCGATTTTTTTTTACCAAAAATATGTAGAAGAATACATATTGGCCTGAATTGAGTAAAAAAATAGTTTTTTTATATATATTTTTGGGGGATATTGATTATAACAAAAAGTAAAAAATATTAAGTTTTTTTCAAAATTGTTGCTCTTTTTTTGTTCTTAGCGCAAAAAATAAAAATCGCAGAGGTGATTAAATACCACCAAAAAAGAGCTCTATTTGTGAGAAAAAATGGACGTCAATTTTATTTGGGTGTAACGTCGCACGACATCGCAATTGTCAGTTTAAGCAACGCAGTGGCGAATCGCAAAAAGTGCTCTGGTCAGGAAAGGGGTAAAATCTTCCGGGGCTGAAGCGGTTAATGAATTCAAAAAGATGATGTCATACAATGTAATAAGCTTGTGTTTCTTCCTAAAGGAATGACTAATTTACTCAGAATGTACTATATCTCCAATTCGACTTACCTAAATTAATCTTCATTTGTAGGAGCCCTCTCGGCTACTATATATTAGAATTTCTGCTGTGCATAATGTTTAGTAGCATAGTGGAGTGAAAGTCTGACTATTACTTGTTGCGCTTTCCATGCTTTTCACGTGACCTTTCCTGTAATTATTTTCTCCAAATGGTCATTGAACAATCTTTCTGATGGTAATTTCTGATTTGACAGTCACTACAGAAAGAATCTACAACTCTGCCTAAGAAATACAATCATCAAAAAAATAGCAAAGCAAGAATGCAAATCTGTAAAACTCACATCAAAAATCACTATTAAGTAAACTTTACAATAATTATTCAGATGCCAAATGTGAATGCTTAATTTGATACAACATCCTTTTCACTTAATTTACACCAATAATCATTCATCATCATCATAAATTGCATTCTGAACAAAGAAAAATGTTAAGCTTGTAACTCTAAGAAATAAATGCAGCTATGGATATCCCTGCAAGATATATATTACCATATGGTGTGTATATTGCCTTTGTTGTGTTTTGAAATACTTATGATAATTGCAAGTTTGTTGGTCATAAAATTCTAAATAATGATGCCTATATTTTTCTTCATTTTGTATTAACATAACTTAATTTCCAAGAGGCAGTGTGACTAATTCCATAGTAAACAATGAACTTGGCTATGACCAAAACAAAAATTCAGGGAGCAAAAAATACACAAAGCAGTGATTGTTAAGACAGGAGACTGGCAAAAATCTTTCCTGTAAATCACTCCATGGTCTTAAGGGAGTTTATAATTTATCACTTTTAATTCACTGTGAGTTTAGTGAACACTTGAATTGGAGCACTGGGGAGGAGAAAAATTGCTGTTATATTTCTTCATTACCGTAGCGTGCTGGAATGGAAAACAAAAAAAAAAAACAAAAACTGACTGGTAGAGAATGTGGTAAATACAAATTCAGATAAGTGACATCATTAGCCATAATGGAGAAAAATGTAAATAAAACCCACATTCTTATTACAAAAACCCTGGTGTGTGATGGGCTATAAATTTTTAAAAGGGGACACATACTCTAACATTTTTATGGCTTAGAGAATACAGCCCAATTGCAACCTTTCAAAAATGCATATGCTGATTTACAGTCATTAAGCAAAAGGGAAAGCTAAACATAGTTTCTGCAAAAAGCTATTGATTTGTTGCATGGAGGGCACGTCGCACATTATTAAAAATATATGCAATTGCCAAATGAGAAAAAAATTCTAGCTTCCAGGCTTTAAACTAATTCCTGGAGAAAATCAAACTTGCAAATTACACAGATAATACCTTCAATAAAATATTTATTGTAGCACAATATGCTGTTAATCATTTTCACTTCTACTTAGCAAGGTACCATGCAAATGAAACATTAACCACATCAGAATATAAAGTAGTTTAACATCCTGCAACCTGTTTGTAAGCATACCAAGTAGCTCTAGAACTGAGCTCGATAAAGTGGAAGGATTTTATGAAAGCCAAAACAGCTACTGCAAATAATACAAACCAGAGATGTCACACAGCATCAAGTGGACTCCAGATGTGTCCTGTCTATCAGTACTCACAGTCTAGGATGCCACCATACTATATGAAACATGAATTAAAATAAATACCTAGGTTACCATTGCTGAGACTGTTCTGAAAATGCTAGCTGCCTGTCTGTCTCTGGGTTCAATACTGATTCGGAACAAGCATGTAGATCAGCACAATCGGAACTCCTAATCTGTATACTGTATATGTAGCTTCTTATCCCCCTTGTGATAGCAATATTGTTTAATAAACTAACAAAGGTGTTAAAAATGTTCAATCAAATGAAATAAAACAAAATAAATTCCCATCGCCCCTTACTCCTGTAGCAATAATTCACGGTGGAGCTGCTGGTTTAAAGCGGGCTGTTACCGTCACCTTCGTTACCTCTATTTCACCAGAACCAGGTCTAGGGTCCAGTTGAGTTTAATACCAGACAATGTAGGCACTGGACACTTGAGTATCTTTTCCAATGCTTTAATAAACGTAAAGTGAAGGAAGTAGCAGGAAAGAGGTAGAAGAAGAGTTGCAGGGAAGTTCAAATACCTTTTCTTATGCTCCGTACACACGGTCGGACTTTGTTAGGATATTCCGACAACAAAATCCTAGGATTTTTTCCGACGGATGTTGGCTCAAACTTGTCTTGCATACACACGGTCACACAAAGTTGTCACAAAATCCGATCGTTCTAAACGCGGTGACGTAAAACACGTACGTCGGGACTATAAACGGGGCAGTGGCCAATAGCTTTCATCTCTTTATTTATTCTGAGCATGCGTGGCACTTTGTCCGTCGGATTTGTGTATACACAATCGGAATTTCCGACAACGGATTTTGTTGTCGGAAAATTTTATCTCCTGCGCTCCAACTTTGTGTGCCGGAAAATCCGATGGAAAATGTCCGATGGAGCCCACACACCGTCGGAATTTCCGACAACACGCTCCGATTGGACATTTTCCATCGGAAAATCCGACCGTGTGTACGGGGCATTAGTGTAGTATTAGGAATTGAAAGCTTGTAGATGAATGTACTCTCTTTTTAGAGTTGAATCTTTGCCCGCCTGGATAGGTTTCTCTCACTAACCTAGCAGCCAGTACGCAGCACGGACAAAAGTCTCTGCCACAGACTTGATTGGAACAAAACCTGTATGATCCTCTGCCACAGGATGTAATGGTTTACGATGAACAGCAAATACAGCACTAGAACCTTTAAGCCGACCCGGTAGTACTATGCGGTAGGATTACTTTAGGATGTGTCCTCCAACTGAGTCACCAGGCCCCTCTCCAGACCAGCACTCTGCATGATCCTTCCATGACGGGTCCTCCCCTGGGATCTTCTCAGTTGTCCAGCTTCTTTCCATAGGACAGACAGCCCAGGACCTTTCCTTTGCCGCTGTGGTAGGCCCCAGACAGGCTTCTGGGCCCACCCACACGCTGCAGCGACGTGGGCCTCCCGGTCGGAGGACCACGAGGTAGTACTCCTAGCACATACCTGTTGGCCAGGAGGGCCAGCAGGTGGAACGAAAGACGAACCCTAAAACATGGCATCTGTCCCATAAATACCCTCTCCCAGAATGCAACTCGGAGGACCACCTCCACCGAGTTATCTCCGGGACAGAGGAGCACTCATACGCTTCAACGTGTTGCCTTTCCAACACCGACCCATGGTGACAACAACACCTACAGGCACAGTGTGAAACTACATGCAACTCAGCCAAGCTGGAACAGAGGCAAATCTGACTATGTATATGTAGCCGGACCCCCGCAGGAGCTGCTGAGTTATTTGGGCCTGTACTATGCTTTATACCCCCTTGAATATCTCAGTCCCCCTGACACAGCTGTGGTGTAATAGTGTGCAGTCAGAATCGAAATCACAAAGGCAAGTCACAATACTCAATATAGCATACCTGTCTGTAGTTACCTTACCCTCCTCTTGGCTGGTGATGAAGAGGAAAACAATACTGACACAGTTGTACTTGAATAATAACCGTATTTACTGTAGTTGTATTAGAAGGGTTAAACTACAATTGCTGTGCTGCCAGACCAACATAGTCTGACAGGCAACTAAACTTTACAAAGGTACAATACAGGTGTATAATGTCTGAAATAATATATGAGAGGTATCACAAAATAAATAGTATAACCTTCAGAGTGAGTATATCTCACTCTGAGCAATGTCCTATTTCCTGCACGCTTAAAGATATACTAAAACCAATGCTGACTTTGATTAAGTACAATACAACACTATGGAGCTCCCTCCTTTAATATCACACTGCCCCAATATAGTAAAATAACCCAAGGCCTTGTATGTTACTGAACAGTCCTTCTTTATCTTCTTTTCTTCGCTAGCAAGACAAAGTAGGTTTTGTAATCCAACTGTTAATGAACTCCTGGTCAAAGTAACCTGAGATATAAGACAAAGTTCTAGTGCAGCAGCACTATAACTAACTTTGATGCAGTGACTTAGTATTGAATCCTCTTGACTCTACTTGTGGGACTATGGGTCCCAGCAACTCTTTCTTGTGTAAACTGAGGTATGAAAATGCATCAATAGATTTGTGGGCAACAGCCCTCTCATCCAACCAGGACAATGCTGTCAGGAGACTCCGCTCTCATGTGCAGGGTTCTTTCTCCACAGTATCTCAGTTCATTCACTGCGGCCACGCTGTCGCGCTGTACCATTTCACAGATGACCGGGACTCCTCGGTTACCTCCTTCAAGGGTCTCTGGATGATCACTCTGCTGCTCCAGCATGCAGTGATGTAAGGCCGGATCAAAGACTGCTCACAGATGACTGGGAGTCCTCGGTTACCTCCTTAAAGGGTCTCTGGATGATCACTATGCTGCTCCAGCATGCAGTGATATAAGGCAGGATCGCTGGATGCTGTTCTGCTCCGCATAGGGTAGGCCGCACTGGGCTGGGGACCTCACACAGATCCTCCCAGGCTGGCCATGCGTCTCCAAGAGAGCTAAGATGGCCGCTCCCAGCCCTTTTATAATCTTCCCACAATGCAGTTCTGTTCCCTGAGGTTTGTGGGAGTCACTGTGCATTGTGGGCAGGTCAAGTTAATGTCCGGATATAAACAAACAAAAACTTCCAGGTCTACTGGAAAAGCGAAAAGAAAAGAAAGATTCAGTCCTTTTGCACTTTGGCCGCTAGATGGCGCCAGAGGATAAGATATAACATTAACATTAAGTTACATAAAAAATGTGCCCCCGCTACATATAAACAGATAACCCACTAAATTTACCTATAAGCAGTAGATTGAAAATCTACCAGCGCTACATACTCCCCCCACTACAATAGACGTTGTCCTCAACGTCTGTCAAAATAACTCCCAAGCCTGAGAGTAGGTATTTGAACTTAAAACTTGGATGAAGGGGAAGAAAAGACAGTATAGAAATATTACAGTTTTAACATTTATAAAACAACACCTTTACATCCGTAAAAGAAAACACATTTAGAACTGTTACAAGTCCCACTATCTATCTAGCTGAAACGCCTAACAGCTTGATAGGAAATCCAATTGTTCCTGAAAAAAAACAAAGTTAGACACACACTAAATATGTACAGTACCCTCACTAAACAGTTTAGGAGCAAAGTCTCATTCCAAAAGAAGAATGACACTCTCTTCCCGTATATTTTTTTTCTTTTAATGAAACGAACTGAAGTAACTTGAGAAGTCCATCCCTATTTTTAAGCAAATCACATCCTTTCAATAAAGAAAATCCAGCTAGCAAAGAGTCTTTGGATTTAGAAACGCTGAGATGAACATTATCTCTTGGCCACGAAGATCTCTAAACACTGACACTCTCTAACTATACACCCCAAAGTTCTTTGTTCATAATCACCAATAAAACTGAGGATCTGGCAATGTCAGTTTCTTTCCCAGTTTATCCACTGTAGTGATAAAGTACACAATATCATCTTTTCCAGGTCTGCAAATGACCACTTTGTCAGCATAGATGTGCCGACCATAGTTCCAGTGTAGGAAACATCCATTGTAGCGCTCATCCATGGCAACAGAATATCCAGTTTTCCGGAAAGGTTTTGGCACAGACAAATAGTTCCAAACAGCTTCACTGTACCACAGTTCCTGGTTGGCCTCAATTTCCTGCATAACTTCCTGAGTAACATAGGGAAACTCCAGACCATATTCTGTGGCAACACGTTTGGTAAGCACTCTCTGTAAACGTGCAAGTTAAGGCAAAGATCTATTTTTTCTCAAACCAGGAGGCACACAAGAGTTCGGTGATCTATTCACCATAGACCCGACAGGTGTCGGAAGCAAATTAGCAACTTTAGACAATGTCTCTTTGGTAGTACTGTGCGGCTCCACACAAGGTGATGTCTTCCCAGAATGCATGGCTGTCCACTCTGAGAAAGTCAAGGCAGAAGCAACATCTTCGCCCTGGGCCCACAATAGTTCCTGTGACATTGTCTCAAACAAATCATCATCACCGGAGAGATCTGACATGGAATCTATCTCCAAGTCTCTCAACTCTTCTGCTGGCAAATATTTACAAAAAGTCCCAGATATGTCCCCCTTTGATCTCTCACCCGTTCCTGATGTGGACTTTTCCGGATCCATGTATTTCTCCGGCTCTGGTTCGGGTAGTCTTTGGGGTAGGCCTCGACACGGGAAGCCTTTACATATCCCACCTTCCTCTGGACAGGTGCAACGGGGATAGGTGTAGTAGACGTGGAAATAAAAGTGATGTCCGCTGATGAAGTAGTGACAGCGGTATCTCCCTCAGGAACACTCTCGGTGGTAACAGGCGAAATCACGGCCTGTTGTTCTCCAACAGCAATGGTAGCAGCTTCCACTGTGGCAATACCTGTAGCCCAGTCCACACGATAAGCACGGGGCGACATGGTAGGATGTTCCACTATGAACAAATATTCTTCGCACTGCAAACAACAAATGGACGGAGATGTATGACCAGTCCTTCACACTCATGGCAAAGCATGCCCAGCCCTTCAATATCTCCAACTGTGTAGAGAACAAACCTCCCCTGCGGTTTCAGATGAATGCCGGTATCTGTCAGCAGGGTCCTGGTCAGCATAGCACCCGCAGCGGTACTCGTAGGGAACATCTTAGGTCCCATAGTTAGCGGTATCAACGGAAAAGAAGACATGGCTGCACTTTGATCTTCTCAACACGATCACGAGGCCTCTCTTCTCCTCTGGCGCCAAAAACCCACACACGCGTCCCACGCGGCAACAAGTAGGTTAGGCTCCTCCCACTTGTTCTTCTGATCACGTAGCTCCCGGGCTTTTACTTCTCACCCACAGCCTACGCAGTCAGAAATAAAGTCCTGCACTTTAAGCCCTTCTTCTCTCCAAAAATTGACAAAGTCCAGAAACGTATTCCAACATAAACTCCCGGTGAAATACTTCTCAGGGTTGCGGGAGGTTGACGGCTAACAATCCTGGACGACGCCCCCACATGTAGCAATAACTCACGGTGGAGCTGCTGGTTTAAAGCGGGCTGTTACCATCACCTTCATTACCTCTATTTCACCAGAACCAGGTCTAGGGTCCTGTTGAGTTTAATACCAGACTATGTAGCACCAGACACTTGAGTATCTTTTCCAATGCTTTAATAAACGTAAATTGAAGGAAGTAGCAGGAAAGAGGTAGAAGAAGAGTTGCAGGGAAGTTCAAATACCTTTTCTTAGTGTAGTATTAGAAATTGAAAGCTTGTAGATGAATGTACTCTCTTTTTAGAGTTGAATCTTTGCTGCCTGGATAGGTTTCTCTCACTAACCTAGCAGCCAGTACGCAGCACGAACAAAAGTCTCCGCCACAGACTTGATTGGAACAAAACCCGAATGATCCTCTGCCACAGGATGTAATGGTTTATGATGAACAGCAAATACAGCACTAGAACCTTTAAGCCGACCCAGCAGTACTATGCGGTAGGATTACTTTAGTATGCGTCCTCCAACTGAGTCACCAGGCCCCTCTCCAGACCAGCACTCTGCATGATCCTTCCATGACGGGTCCTCCCCTAGGATCTTCTCAGTTGTCCAGCTTCTTCCCGTAGGACAGACAGCCCAGCACCATTCCTTTGCCGCTGTGGTAGGCCCCAGACAGGCTTCTGGGCCCACCCACATGCTGCAGCGACGTGGGCCTCCCGGTCGGGGGACCACGAGGTAGTACTCCTAGCACATACCTGTCGGCCAAGAGGGCCAGCAGGTGGAATGAAAGACAAACCCTAAAACATGGCATCTGTTCCATAAATACCCTCTCCCAGAATGCAACTCGGAGGACCACCTCCACCGAATTATCTACGGGACAGAGGAGCAATCATACGCTTCAATGTGTTGCCTTTCCAACACTGACCCATGGTGACAACGACACCTACAGGCACAGTGTGAAACTGCATGCAACTCAGCCAAGCTGGAATAGAGGCAAATCTGACTATGTATAAACAGATAACCCGCTAAATTTACCTATAAGCAGTAGATTGAAAATCTACCAGCGCTACACTTCCTTCACACAAATATGAATGCAAAATCTCATTTAGGGTGCACACGGATGCGTGAGTGACAATTGCATAAAACATTCGAATTTGCTGTCCACACCAGAATGAGAGGAATAATTCTACAGCATTATTTATGTTTAACTCTAAACTATGGACACATTTGGGTGTCATATTCTCACATCATTTAATGCTTGACATGTTTGGTATCTATTTACTCTTATTGCGTCTGTGTGCACTTAAAATTAAGTTGAGTGAATTTGTGCAAAATATAATGCAGCATGTGCAACTACCACCTTTTTATTCTACAAGCCCTTTGCATTCAGAAATTATATAGTGTTTTTGAGGTTTTAAGTAATTTTCACACCAAAAACGCACATTTAGCATATGAAAAAATGTTTTAAAAAATGTTTTGGCATTTAAAGGGTTAACACCTTTAACACTATTCATGGCCATTGCTAGTGCACATCATTGTGACTACTGAAAGGTAACATTTTTAAACTAGCTTACGGGCTAAGTTCACCTTTTTTTCTAAATTCCCCCATGTACCAATATAACATTAATGTACCGCGGTTGCAGAAACGTAAAAGCTTTCCTTAATTTTGAGAAAAAGGCCTTACCTTAGCCCTTTCTGTATTTCTTAGAAAGCTTCATCACTTGCCGGTGTTCTGCCGAGAAAGTTCCGCTCGGCTGATAAGTTCCCCCCTTATCAGCCAGTAGGATCCGGCGGAAATAACCGAAGCGGAATAGCTGAAAATCAGCTGTACACGGCGGCTGAAAGAGGGCCCCTCGCGGGCTCGCTTCGTTTGCCACGCTTCGGGCACGGCCTCGATGCGCTCGGCTCTTTTAGATTCCCCCTCTAGGTCCACTCGGATGGTAGGGAAGGAACCTGGACCCAGAGCGCAGGTGCCGTGTACAGCTGATTGTCGATCTTGAGCTTCGGCTATCTCCGGCGGCTGTCAGGAGTTCGTACTGCGCAGGCGCTGCGCCTGCGCAGTACAGGGGGGAACTTATCTGCCGAGGGAACTTATTCGGCAAGACACCGGTATGTAGATTTCTAGACATGTTCATTAGTTTTCGTCAGAATGCATTTTCGTCCGAATTTCGGGTATTTTCATTATCGTTTTAACAAACGAAAACGAACGTGCAGAATCCGTAAACCAAAAGATCCTACATAAACAAATGCTTTATTTTTGTTTTCGTTGCGACAACAGTTCGATATAGATAGGAGTTCGACATGACGCTGACAATAGCGATCTGTGTCCATCGAACCTGTGGTCGAATGTGCCTAACCTTAGCTCTATTAGTCCAAGATTATTCGACATAGAGAGAAAAGAGTCGACATAGAGAGAAAAGATTCGACATTATAGAGACAATAGCAAAAAAGGTTGAATGTGCCTAACCTAACTCTATTAGTCCAAGATTATTCGACATAGAGAGAAAAGATTTGACATAATGATTTGACGAAGCAGTCACCGCGAGCGGACATTTATGGTCATATGCTCCGCCCATAGGCTATAGAAGAATTCTAATGTTGGTTGACTAGTAATAATAATTAATAAATATAATTATTACTAGTGTCATACAACATTAGAATTCTACTATAGCTTGTAGGCGGAACATTTGACCGGAAATGTACGATTGTGGCGTCGTACAGTTTAGCTGCTCGGTCGACACTTCTTAGAACATTCGACAGACACCATAAGCCTTCAATGACAAATTCAACCTTAAAGCGGAGTTCCACACAAAAATGGACGTCCGCTTTTCGGAACCCTCTCCCCCTCCGGTGTCACATTTGGCACCTTTCAGGGGGGAGGGGGGTGCAGATAACTGTCTAAGACAGGTATTTGCACCCACTTCCGGCATAGACTCCCATGGGAGTCTACACCTCTTCCCGTCCCCACCGCGCTGTCTCCTGGGAACACACAGCTCCCAGGAGAGAGCGGGGACCATTTGGGACGCGCAGCGTGACTCGCGCATGCGCAGTAGGGAACCGGGAAGTGAAGCCGCAACGCTTCACTTCCTGATTCCCTCACCTAGGATGGCGGCGGCAGCTGCCGAGAACCGAGCGGGTTCTCGGCGTCCCCTGCCGACATCGCTGGACCCTGGGACAGGTAAGTGGCCATTAGGGATGAGCTTCGTGTTCGAGTCGAACCCATGTTCGACTCGAACATCGGCTGTTCGATCGTTCGCCGAATTGCGAACGTTATGGGCCGTTCGCGCTAAATTCGTGTGGCGCGTCACGGCCCATAATTCACTGCGGCATCGCAGTGCATTGCTGGCTGATGATTGGCCAAGCATGCACTATGACCCGCATGCTTGGCCAATCACAGCGCCGTCAGTAGAGAGAGCTGTAATTGGCCAAAGCCAGGGTGGCTTTGGCCAATTATGGCTCAGGGGATTTAGTACACACCCCACACTATATAAGGCCGCCTGCACGGCGGCCCTGTGTAGTGTGTGTTCCGGTGTGCTGAGAGATAGAGAGAGAGAGAGACAGTGTCATTTGATTTGAGTTAGATAGATTAGGCAGAACAGTCAGTCAGTTAGCTGCACTTACAGTGTATTGTGTATATATATGCATCCCAGGTGTTGCATATATATATATATACACTGTATTCAGTTTAGCTAGATCCGTTCCTGTTATCTTCTATCTAGACTATTTACATTTAATGCAGTGCGTCCTGCTCACAGTGTTCAGCTAGATCCGTTCCTGCTATTTACATTTAGTGCAGTGCGTCCTGCTCACAGTGTTCAGCTAGATCCGTTCCTGTTATCTTCTAGACTATTTACATTTAGTGCAGTGCGTCCTGCTCACAGTGTTCAGCTAGATCCGTTCCTGCAATTTACATTTAGTGCAGTGCGTCCTGCTCACAGTGTTCAGCTAGATCCGTTCCTGCTATTTACATTTAGTGCAGTGCGTCCTGCTCACAGTGTTCAGCTAGATCTGTTCCTGCTATTTACATTTAGTGCAGTGCGTCCTGCTCACAGTGTTCAGCTAGATCCGTTCCTGTTATTTACATTTAGTGCAGTGCGTCCTGCTCACAGTGTTCAGCTAGATCCGTTCCTGCTATTTACATTTAGTGCAGTGCGTCCTGCTCACAGTGTTCAGCTAGATCCGTTCCTGCTATTTACATTTAGTGCAGTGCGTCCTGCTCACAGTGTTCAGCTAGATCCGTTCCTGCTATTTACATTTAGTGCAGTGCGTCCTGCTCACAGTGTTCAGCTAGATCCGTTCCTGTTATCTTCTAGACTATTTACATTTAGTGCAGTGCGTCCTGCTCACAGTGTTCAGCTAGATCCGTTCCTGCAATTTACATTTAGTGCAGTGCGTCCTGCTCACAGTGTTCAGCTAGATCCGTTCCTGCTATTTACATTTAGTGCAGTGCGTCCTGCTCACAGTGTTCAGCTAGATCCGTTCCTGCTATTTACATTTAGTGCAGTGCGTCCTGCTCACAGTGTTCAGCTAGATCCGTTCCTGTTATTTACATTTAGTGCAGTGCGTCCTGCTCACAGTGTTCAGCTAGATCCGTTCCTGCTATTTACATTTAGTGCAGTGCGTCCTGCTCACAGTGTTCAGCTAGATCCGTTCCTGCTATTTACATTTAGTGCAGTGCGTCCTGCTCACAGTGTTCAGCTAGATCCGTTCCTGCTATTTACATTTAGTGCAGTGCGTCCTGCTCACAGTGTTCAGCTAGATCCGTTCCTGTTATCTTCCTACTGACAGGCAGGCTTGTCTGGTTACAGTATATAAAGCTACCTGAAGAAAATTACAGGTGTTCTATTTGATCCTATTAGTACCACGGTCAGGCAGCTAGACTATTTACATTTAGTACAGTGCGTCCTGCTCACAGTGTTCAGCTAGATCCGTTCCTGTTATCTTCCTACTGACAGGCAGGCTTGTCTGGTTACAGTATATAAAGCTACCTGAAGAAAATTACAGGTGTTCTATTTGATCCTATTAGTACCACGGTCAGGCAGCTAGACTATTTACATTTAGTACAGTGCGTCCTGCTCACAGTGTACAGCTAGATCCGTTCCTGTTATCTTCCTACTGACAGGCAGGCTTGTCTGGTTACAGTATATAAAGCTACCTGAAGAAAATTACAGGTGTTCTATTTGATCCTATTAGTACCACGGTCAGGCAGCTAGACTATTTACATTTAGTACAGTGCGTCCTGCTCACAGTGTTCAGCTAGATCCGTTCCTGTTATCTTCCTACTGACAGGCAGGCTTGTCTGGTTACAGTATATAAAGCTACTTGAAGAAAATTACAGGTGTTCTATCCCAGCTTAGTGCAGCTACAGGCCATTAGTATGTCTGGAAGGCCAAGAAGGAGAGGCAGACAGTCACAAGCCAATAAGAGAGGGCAAGCAGGCTCTGTGTCTAGTGCTGGTCGTGGAGACGGTGCATCCTCATCAGCACGTGGCCATGGGACACGCTTGGCCTTTTTTTCGGCAGCTGGCCGTGTTGAGCCGCAACATGCGGAAGACTTGGTCGAGTGGATGACCAAGCCGTCCTCATCCTCCTCATCCTCTCTCACCCATGCCCAGGGTGCTTTGTCTGGCAAAGCAGCGGCCTCTTCCCTCAGCTCAATGTCATCAGTGACTCCTTCCCTAGCTCCACCATGTCCTCATGAGGATTCCCTCGAACTGTTTGACCACAGTGTTGGGTACATGCTCCAGGAGGATGCCCAGCGTTTGGAAGGCTCTGATGACGATACTGAGCTCGATGAAGGCAGTAACATGAGCACGGACAGAGGGGGTGCCCAAGAAGGACAGCAATCTGGCAGTCATGCTCCCCCTGCTGCAGCATACTGCCAGGTTTGCTCCAGTGATGAGGAGGGAGGGGATGATGAGGTCACTGACTCAACGTGGGTGCCTGATAGGAGAGAGGAGGAGGAGGAGGAGGAGGAGGAGGAGGAGGCGGCGGCACATCACCAACGAGGCAGGATGCCCTCCAGGGGCCAGCCTAAGGGCAGCACATTGACTGCATCACACCCCAAAGCTCCACATGTGCAGGGCGCTGCAGTCTCTGCGCGTTATTCAAAAAGTTCTTTGGTGTGGGCCTTTTTTGAGACGAGTGCATCAGATCGCACCGCTGCTATTTGCAACATATGTCTCAAGCGTATCTCGCGTGGCCAAAACATCTCCCGCTTGGGTACCACATGCTTGACCAGACATATGTTGACCTGCCATGCAGTTCGTTGGCAAGCGTATCTAAAAGACCCACACCAAAGAACAAAGAGGATCTCTCCTTGCTCCTCATCAGCTGAGATTTCCAACCCCACTAGACCTTCAGTCCTCTCTGAGACCTGCAGTGAGAGGAATGAAGGTGTAGAATTAGGTGTGTCACAGCCAAGTACTTGTGGGCAATCTGCTTTTGGTACACCGACGTCAGATTGTACCAGGCAAATTTCCCTGCCCCAGCTGCTGCACCGCCGAAAGAAGTTTGCTCCCAGCCATCCACATGCCCAGCGGTTGAATGCTAGCTTGGCAAAATTGCTAGCACTTCAACTGCTGCCTTTTCAGTTGGTAGACTCTGCCCCCTTCCGTGAGTTTGTGGAATGTGCGGTTCCTCAGTGGCAGGTACCCAAACGCCACTTTTTCTCACGGAAGGCGATTCCGGCTCTCTACCGGCATGTGGAAGGCAATGTCCATGCCTCGCTGGACAGGGCGGTCAGCGGTAAGGTGCATATTACCGCTGACTCATGGTCCAGCAGGCATGGACAGGGACGTTACCTAAGTTTCACGGCGCATTGGGTGACTCTGCTGGCAGCTGGGAAGGATGCAGGACAAGGTGCAGTAGTGTTGGAGGTTGTTCCGCCACCACGCCTCCAAAATGCTGATTGTGACACACCTCTCTCCTCCACCCCCTCCTCTTCTTCTTCCTCTATGGCCTCTTCCTCGGAACCAGCGGTGCTCCGTAGGCGTTCAAGGGGCTACGCAAGTACGCAGGCCAAAAGATGCCATGCGGTGCTTGAGCTGGTGTGCTTGGGGGACAGGAGCCACACTGGGGCAGAGGTTTTGTCAGCTCTGCAGGGGCAGGTTCAGAGGTGGTTGACGCCACGCCAACTTAAGGTAGGAATGGTGGTTTGCGACAATGGCACCAACCTCCTCTCTGCCCTCCGACAGGGACAAATGACCCATGTGCCCTGTTTGGCTCACGTCCTTAACTTGGTGGTGCAGCGGTTCTTGGGCAGGTACCCGGGCTTACAGGATGTCCTGAGGCAGGCCAGGAAAGTCTGTGTGCATTTCCGCCGGTCATATAATGCCAGTGCTCGGCTGACGGACCTCCAAAAGGAGTTTAACCTGCCCAAGAACCGCCTAATCTGTGACATGCCCACCAGGTGGAACTCAACGTTGGCCATGCTGCAGCGGCTGCACACGCAGCAGAGGGCCATCAATGAGTACCTGTGCGACTATGGCACCAGGACAGGGTCAGGGGAGCTTGGTTTTTTTTCCCCACGCCAGTGGGCCATGATCAGGGATGCATGCACTGTCCTGTCACCATTCGAGGAGGCCACGAGGATGGTGAGCAGTGACAGTGCATGCATCAGTGACACTGTCCCCCTTGTCCACCTGTTGGAGCACACGCTGCGTGGAATAATGGACAGGGCACTTGAGGCAGAACAGAGGCAGGAAGAGGAGGACTTCCTTAGCTCTCAAGGCCCCCTTTATCCAGACAGTGTTCCTGCGTGCCCGCCGATCACACAGGAAGAGGACGAGGAGGAAGAGGAGGAGGAGGAAGATTGTGTCAGTATGGAGGTGGAGCCTGGCACTCAGCATCAGCAGCAGTCTTTAAGGGATCAGTCCCAAGAAACACATGGACTTGTACGTGGCTGGGAGGAGGTGGCTGCGGACCATGTCGTTCTTAGTGACCCAGAGGACTCCGGACCGAATGCCTCAGCAAACCTACGCTGCATGGCCTCCCTGATCCTGCAAAGCCTGCGTAAGGATCCTCGTATTCGTGGTATCAAGGAGAAGGACCAATACTGGCTGGCAACCCTCCTTGATCCACGTTACAAGGGTAAGGTTGCGGACCTTATCTTGCCATCGCAGAGGGAGCAGAGGATGAAACATCTTCGGGAGGCCTTGCAGAAAGGTCTGTGCAACGCGTTCCCAGAGACTGGGAGGTTACAAACTCCTGTTTCTGGACAACGTGTTGCTGAGGCTTCGGTCAGTCAAAGAAGGAGCGGTGGAGAAGGTGGCCGTCTGACCGATGCGTTCAGACAATTTTTTGGTCCGCAGCCCCAAGGTATGATCGGTTCCAGCAACCATCGCCAGCGTCTGTTTTATATGGTGCAGGAATACCTAGGGGCAAGATCAGACTTGGACACCTTTCCCACCGAAAATCCTCTGGGTTACTGGGTCTTGAGGATGGATCACTGGCCAGAGCTTGCACAGTATGCAATTGAGCTACTGGCCTGTCCTGCATCCAGCGTTCTTTCGGAACGCACATTCAGTGCTGCTGGAGGCGTGGTAACCGATCACAGGGTGCGTCTGTCCACCGACTCGGTCGATCGGCTGACCTTCATAAAAATGAATGAGTCTTGGATCACCACCAGCTACCAAGCACCTGATGCTGATGTAACCGAATAATTTTTTTTGAAATCTCAGATCCCTTCAAAGACTGCCTATGCTGATGCTGAGTGACTATCCCTGAGTAATTATCCTCTTCCTCCTCAATCATCACGCTGATAGCTTGTAAGAACATTTTTGGTTCTGGGCGCCACCACCAGTGCCTAAGGCACAATTTTTCAGCCCCTGTTTAACAGGGGCGTGTAATTACAATTTTTGATGTAATACTTTGCAGCAGGGCTCTTTCCTGCATTCCAACTAGAGTGTCTGTGAGGGGTTGCAGTGTTGTGGCACCAGCACCAGTGCCTAAGGCCCAATTTTTCTGCCCCTGTCTAACAGGGGCGTGTAATTACAATTTTTGATGCAATACTTTGCAGCAGGGCTCGTTCCTGCGTTCCAACTAGAGTGTCTGTGAGGGGTTGCAGTGTTGTGGCACCAGCACCAGTGCCTAAGGCCCAATTTTTCTGCCCCTGTCTAACAGGGGCGTGTAATTACAATTTTTGAAGCAATACTTTGCAGCAGGGCTCGTTCCTGCGTTCCAACTAGAGTGTCTGTGAGGGGTTGCAGTGTTGTGGCACCAGCACCAGTGCCTAAGGCCCAATTTTTCTGCCCCTGTCTAACAGGGGCGTGTAATTACAATTTTTGAAGCAATACTTTGCAGCAGGGCTCATTCCTGCGTTCCAACTAGAGTGTCTGTGAGGGGTTGCAGTGTTGTGGCACCAGCACCAGTGCCTAAGGCCTAATTTTTCAGCTCCTGTTCAACAGGGGCATGTAATTACAATTCTTGATCTAATATTTCACAGCAGGGCCCTGTGAGGGCTTACAGTGTTGTGGCCACAGCAATACCTAAGGCCCAAATTTCTGCTGAGTATATAGGGCAGGACCCTACTTTCAAACATCTAACTTACAAATGACTCCTACTTGCAAACGGAAGGAGACAACAGGAAGTGAGATGAAATCTACCCCTAGGAAGGGAAATTCTCTCCTGTAAGAGTTAATATGGGAAAACAATTTCTCCTTTCCACTGATGCTTTCCAATCCTTGTTCCACAAAAAAACCCAAATTTTCAAAAAACATTTTTCATTGGGACAAAAAAGTGAGGTGAAATCTTCTGAAGAGGAGGAAAGACAGCAAAACAAATGTCACAGGGGTGATAACCCTTCCCTATGTTTTCCAAAAAGCTTAGAAAAGATTTTTTGGCTGGAGCTAAACACGTTAAAAATGTTCAAAATTACAAACAGATTCTACTTAACAACAAACCTACAGTCCCTGTCTTGTTTGCACTGCTGTTCAGAGTATATAGGGCCTGGTGGCCCCACACCTTTCCTTATTTTAATTTGGGTGCGGGGTTCCCCTTAATATCCATACAAGACCCAAAGGGCCTGGTAATGGACTGGGGGGTACCCATGCCGTTTGTCTCACTGATTTTCATCCATATTGCCATGACCCGACATGACATTAAACCCGCAAGCAGTTTTAAATGAGATTTTTTCCTTTAAAAATGACATTTGGTGCAGGGACTGTTCTAAACATGGGAAACACGCGTCACTTTACAGGCATACTATAGACACCCCCCAGGTACGATATTTAAAGGAATATTTCACTTTTTTTTTTTACTTTAAGCATCATTAAAATCACTGCTCCCGAAAAAACGGCCGTTTTTAAAAGTTTTTTTTGCATTGATACATGTCCCCTGGGGTAGGACCCGGGTCCCCAAACCCTTTTTAGGACAATACCATGCAAATTAGCCTTTAAAATGAGCACTTTTGATTTCGAACGTTCGAGTCCCATAGACGTCAATGGGGTTCTAACGTTCGTGCGAACTTTCGGTCCGTTCGCGGGTTCTGGTGCGAACCGAACCGGGGGGTGTTCGGCTCATCCCTAGTGGCCATGTATTAAATGTCAGCAGCTGCAGTATTTGTAGCTGCTGGCTTCTAATATTTTTTTTTTTTTGGCGGTGTGGGTGAACCCCCGCTTTAATTATATCGGATTGCATTTTTTTAACGAAAAGAAATAAATTAAAACTAATTTCGGGAGTAACTAAATAAATGTATTTTTTGGACGAAAACGAAATTCCGAAACAAAATATTTCAGTGTGCACATGTCTATAGATTTCTGACAAAGAAACCAGTCCCTTCTACAGGAAGGAGTTTGCCAGCTGACCTCATTAGCACACACCCTTTACCCATCAACTATGTTTGCACAGCATCCCCGGCATCCCTCCATAGGTGCATTTGCCTGGCTTCCACAGCATCCCTCCAGATGGGCCCTGGCCCCATGATAAACTTCCTGGGGCCACATGCAGCCCACGGGTTGGACATCCCTGATGTAGTGCAAGGGCCTGCCTGATTGGATACATAGTGAATGGATAGATAGGTGGGTCCTCCTATACCATAGTTTTGGTAAATCCAAAGGAAATTGAACAGAGATTGTATATTATTATTAACGGCACACCAAACACAGAAGCAAACATATATTTTGCTACTGGTGACAAATGCAGCAAGTTACACAGTAAAAAATGTGCGCACAATGCCAAAATCTCCCATGAGCTACTTTACCACATGTAGTGCAGCCCATTGAATTCAACGGGCCGCCCTATGTGTGTCAGAAGAAAAACGAGCCAAAAAACATGCACTCCCACCCTAAGTGTGAGTGGGGCCTGAAAGTGAAATTAGTGCGTTTACACAAGAACAATGAGGTAGTACTTCTAGAGGAAGTCTTGATGAAAGCAAGAATTGGCCTTACTGCAAAAAATTTTAATTTAATTCCCCTGTCAAACCTTTGTGGAAAAATTGGTCTTTAACCACTTGCTGACCGGCTCACGCCGATATACATCGGCAAAGTGGCCCGAGTGTGCAAAACGACGTACCCGTACGTCACTCTGTAATCGTTGTAATAGTTGGATAGTGGGCGCGTGCGCGCCATGGGAGCATGCTTGCGGGCCCCGCGGACTCGACACCAGCACAGTTTACTTAAGGATTGTACATACATGCTGAGCCTAGTGCAATATATTATTATCATAATATTGGTTTCACTTGCAATTATTGCACAGGAACATATCTACCTATATTTTAGTGCACCATTATGGTTTTTTGATTTATGTTTTTCCTTTTATTGGACAATTCAATTCAGATTGTGGTCCTCTGTTTAGGCGGCTCACATCATTGCACGGGCACTAATTTTCTGCTTAGGATCAGCACATGAGAAGTGTGGGCATTTTTTATTGCTGTTTTTTTCACTTTTGTTTATTTGTCAGTAGGGATGAGCCGAACACCCCCTGTTCGCTTCGCACCAGAACTTGTGAACAGGCAAAAAATTTGTTTGAACATGCGAACACCGTTAAGGTCTATGGGACACAAACATGAATAATCAAAAGTGCTCATTTTAAAGGCTTATATGCAAGTTATTGTCATAAAAAGTGTTTGGGGACCTGGGTCCTGCCCCAGGGGACATGGATCAATGCAAAAAGAAGTTTTAAAAACAGCCGTTTTCTCGGGAGCAGTGATTTTAATAATGCTTAAAGTGAAACAATAAAAGTGTAATATTCCTTTAAATTTCGTACTTGGGGGGTGTCTATAGTATGCCTGTAAAGGGGCGCATGTTTCCTGTGTTTAAAACAGTCTGACAGCAAAATGACATTTCAAAGGAAAAAAGTCATTTAAAACTACTTGCGGCTATTAATGAATTGTCGGTCCGACAATACACATAAAAGTTCATTGATAAAAATGGCATGGGATTTCCCCACAGGGGAACCCTGAATCAAAATAAAAAAAAATGCATGGGGGTCCCCCTAAATTCCATACCAGGCCCTTCAGGTCTGGTATGGATATTAAGGGGAACCCAACGCTAAAATTAAAAAAAAATGGCGTGGGGTCCCCCTAGATTCCATACCAGGCCCTTCAGGTCTGGTATGGATTTTAAGAGGAACCCCGCGCCAAAATTTAAAAAAAAATGGCCGGTGGTTGTGGGGGTCTGTGGGCGGGGGGCTTATCAGAATCATATGTACCCCTACCATCACAAAAAAAGTGTCAAAAAGGTTAAAAAACACAAGAGACGTCTTTTGACAAGTCCTTTATTAATTCCTTCTTCTTTCGGCTTCTTTTTCCATCTTCTTTCTTCTGGTGTTCTTTCTGTGTTCTTCTTCTTCCTCCATCTTCTTCTTCATCTTCTTCTTCTTCATCCGCTCTTCTCGTCCCGCATCTTCCTCCAGGCTTCTTCTCCGCTCCGTCCGCACGATCTGCCTCAGTGGGAGTCTTCAGCCGTGTGACGCTTCGCTTCTTCTGACACTTTGACACTTCTTATATAATGGTCACCGGTTCTCTGACGCACAGGGAATTCACAGGACTTCCCTGAGGCTTTCCCCGTGTTGTCAGAGGGGGCGGGGTCACCCGGTTACGCCCTCCATTATATAAGAAGTATCAGAAGAAGTGAAGCGTCACACGGCTGAAGACTCAAACTGAGGCAGATCGTGCAGACGGAGCGGAGAAGAAGCCTGGAGGAAGATGCGGGACGAGAAGAGCGGACGAAGAAGGTGGAGAAGAAGAAGATGAAGAAGAAGATGGAGGAAGAAGAAGAACACTGAAAGAACACCAGAAGAAAGAAGATGGAATAAGAAGCTTAAAGAAGAAGAAATTAATAAAGTACTTGTCAAATACCGTCTCTTGTATTTTTTTACCTTTTTGACACTTTTTTTGTGAAATGGTAGGGGTACATCTGTACCCCATTACCAATTCACACAGGGGGCGGGAGCCGGGATCTGGGGGTCCCCTTGTTAAAGGGGGCTTCCAGATTCCGATAAGCCCCCCGCCTGCAGACCCCCACAACCACCGGCCAAGGGTTGTGGGGATGAGGTGCTTCTCCCTATCAACATGGGGACAAGGTGCTTTGGGGGGCTACCTCAAAGCACCCTCCCAATGTTGAGGGCATGTAGCCTGGTACGGTTCAGGAGGGGGGCCGCTCTCTCGTTCCTCCCTCTTTTCCTGTGGCCTGCCAGGTTGCATGCTCAGATAAGGGTCTCGTATGGATTTTTGGGGGGACCCCACGCCATTTTTTTTTTAAATTTTGGCGCGGGGTTCCCCTTAAAATCCATACCAGACCTGAAGGGCCTGGTATGAAATTTAGGGAGACCCCCCCACACATTTTTATTTTATTTTGGTTCCGGATTCCCCTGTGGGGAAATCCCATGCCATTTTTATCAATGAATTTTTATGACCGACAATTCATTAATAGCCACAAGTAGTTTTAAATGACTTTTTTCCTTTGAAATGTAATTTTGCTGTCAGACCGTTCTAAACACGGGAAACATGCGCCCCTTTACGAAATTTAAAGGAATATTACACTTTTATTGTTTCACCTTAAGCATTATTAAAATCACTGCTCCCATTATTAAAACTTCTTTTTGCATTGATACATGTCCCCTAGGGCAGGACCCAGGTCCCCAAACACTTTTTATGACAATACCATGCATATAAGCCTTTAAAATTAGCACTTTTGATTTCTCCCATAGACCTTTAAAGGGTGTTCTGCGGCTTTCGAATTTGCCGCGAACACCCCAAATTGTTCGCTGTTCGGCGAACAGCTGATGAACTCGAAGCTCATCACTATTTTTCAGTTACCACAGTAATAGCATATCAGGCTGTCATATTATTTAGACATTTGCCCTGTTAGCACTTCTTGCATATTGGCACTTGTTACACACTTTTTGCACCTTGTAACAGCATTTATTTTTACAGGATTTATATTAGAAATCCACCACGTTAACAGAGGGTTCCAAGCACCCCAAATCCAGAACAGCGACATTTCTATCCTTTTTTTCCCTTTACTCTTTCTATTTTCACCTTAGGGTGGATTTATTGATAGAGGATGCAGTTCTCTACATTTATCTTACACCATAAGCGCAGGAGTCCATATATTTTTTTTCGCAGCCACGATAAAAATTGCAGATTGCCGCCATTACTAATAAAAAAAAATATAATAAAAATGCCATAAATCTATCCCCTATTTTGTAGACGCGCAACTTTTGCGCAAACCAATCAGTATACGCTTATTGCGATTTTTATACTTTTTTTATACTTTTATAGAAGAATACATATTGGCCTAAACTGAGGAAGAAATTTGTTTTTTTGGGGGATGTTAATTATAGCAAAAAGTAAAAAATATCGCTCTTTTTTTTATAGAGCAAACAATAAAAACCACAGAGGTGATCAAAAACCACCAAAAGAAAGCTCTATTTGTGGGAAAAAAAGGACGTCAATTTTGTTTGGGTACAACGTTGCACCCCTGCACAATTGTCAGTTAAAGTGGCACAGTGCCGTATCGCAAGAAACGGCTTGATCAGGAAGGGGGTAAATCCTTCCAGGGCTGAAGTGGTTAAAGTGGTTGTAAACCCACTAAAAAAAAAAAAAACCTGCAACACAAAGGCATAATGAGCTGGTATGCATAGCATACTAGCTCATTATGAAATACTCACCTTAGAGCGAAGCCCGCAGCGGTCCCAGTACACAACAGTGACCAGTGACATTGGAGTTACTTAAGGGTATAGCGGGCTCCATCGCTGTGATTGGCCAGAGCCGCAATGCCGTCACTCCCGCGTACGGGAGCCGCCGGTAATGGCAGACTAGCTGAAGCAACAGCACACTTGTGCCATTGCTTCAGTGCGCATGTGCTGATGACATCAGCACTTGCTGATACAGGGGATATCTCCTAAACCGTGCAGGAGATATGCGGGGTAGCTACAGGTAAGCCTTATTATAGGTTTACCTGTAGTAAAAAGTGGATTGTAAGGGTTTACAACCACTTTAAGGGTTGTTGGTGCCATCACCCCATAACCTTTTAGAGGTAGTCTTGATGAAAGCAAGAATTGGCCTTGCTGTAAAAATTTTAAATTTTATGCACCTGTCTCATAGACAGGTGCAGAAAAATTTGCCCTTTGGTGTTAATTGTGCTCATGAAACCTATACCAAAAAATTACCTCAAATAAAATCAATACCCACAAAACTAGGCAGCCTAGACAGTCTTACAGAGATTTGCAATCCTAATAACACTTTATCAGCGACATCGGCATCAGGGGCTTGATAGCTGCTGCTAATACAGGACTGATTCATTTTTACAAATGTCAGCCACACAACGAAGTCTGTGGACAGATGCGCGCAGCAAAACCTTTGGCAGCACTGAAAGCCCATTTGGAAAGCACACAGGGAGCAGAGCAATCCAGCAGCTCAATTGCATACTGGGCAAGTTCTGGCCAGTGGTCTATTCTCATGATCCAGTAACCCAGTGGATCGTCTACTAGAAAGCTCTCCATGTCTGTTTTCGCCCCTAGATAATCTTCCACCATTTGATACAGATGCTGCCGATGGGATGTTGAAGCTGACAGTCCTGGGCATCGAGGACTAAAATTTTTTTGAAATGCATCACTGAGGCAGCCCCCTACTCTGCTGCTCCACCAACAGCAGCCTCAAAACTACGTTTTCCATGAGACTGTAGCCTACCAGAGTCTGGAAAGGCATTACATAAACTCCTCTTTAAGGTGTCCTTAAGATATTTCATTTTCTGTTCCCTCTGTGTGGACAAGCTGAGTTCCGAGACTTTCCCTATGTTATGGTGGTCAAGGAGGGTTACCAAACATTAATGATCCTTCTCCTTGATGCCACAAATTCTTGGGCCCTTTCACCGGCATTGAAGAATAAGGGAGGCCATGCACTGCAAGTTTGCCGAGAGTCCTCAGGGTACCTTAGGATTACAGTATCTGGAACTGCCTCCCCCCAGGCATGTACTACTCCCAAGGTTTTTGGGGACTGAAAACCACCTCTTAAGGTTTGACGTATGTCTTCCTCTGCTTCAATGCCTCCAAAACTGCCATACTCCTCCTCCTCCCTCTCCTATTTTGTGTTCTGTGGTATCACAAGAATGGTGTCTGCATAAAGTGGGCCTTCAGAGGAAAGGAAGTCTTCCTTTTCCTCCCGCTGCTTTGCCTAGAGTGACCTTTCCATAATTCCATGCAATTTCTCCTCCAGCAGGAACACAAGAGGGATTGTGTCACTGACGCATGCATTGTCATGGCTCACCATCCTTGTCAGCTGCTCTAATGGTGACAGTACAGTGCATGCATCCTTTATCAGCAGCTATTGGGGTGGGGAAAAAAAGCTGAGCCGCCCTGAGCCTGTAGCTCACACAGGTACTCATTGACGGCCCTCTGCTGTATGTGCAGTCACTGCAGCATTGCCAAAGTTAAATCACACTTGTTTAATAATAATAATAATAATAATAATAAGCTAAACAGAGTAAGCGTAGTCAAAACAAGCCAGAGTTCAGTAACCGGATCGGGTAGTCTGCCAAGCAAATGTCCGAGAGCCAGAGATAAACGTAGTAGTACAGCAAGCAGGATCAGGAGCCAGAGGGAACATCAGCCGAGCAAGTCTTCAACAGGAACGCAGGAGAAAATCTCTGTGATGTTGACAAAGGCGAAGGCAGAGATCAAGTGAGCTGGACGACTTTAAGTAGGCAAGACTGACAAGCAGAATCAACAACAGCTGGGTAACTGTGGAGAGAAATGGGAGCTGGCAATTAGCCGACAGCTGAGTGGCCAGCTCAGAGAAGGAAGGGCCGAGCCCAGCCCTGGCAACATGTCACAAATCAGGCAGTTTATGGGCAGGTGGAATCCCTGCTGAATTTCAGCCAACCTAATATTGGCTGTGTATGACTGCATGAAATGATGAAATGGCTACAGACTCTTCAGGCCTGCTTTAGATAATCTTGCAAACCTGGGTACCTATTTAAAAAATTCTGCACCAGGCGTGGCCAAGTCAGGCATGTGAGAGGGCGCATCTCCCACAGCTCCCGGCAGTGATCCGGTAATCGATCCTCCCCCAGCCCACACACCGACTTCAAATCGCCCTATGCAGCACAGATACAATCCGGACACTCCAGGGGAACATCCACCAGCTTTTTGCACCAGGGGAATGTCCCTAAAAGGACAGACTGAGACCACAGGCCCGGAGACCCAAGATGGCGCCGCGGCATCCTCAGTGAAGAGCACACCACACGGACAGTACAAACCAAGGGACGCAAGCCTCAAATCAAGTAAGGCACTCAAACCCCTGGGTAAAGATGCCCCTAGAGATATGCTGTATTATGCACAAAAGATGTCTGGAAACCTGAGGAAGGAGCAGCCATTCTGCTCTGACGGGACACAGCACCAGCAGGAGGACATGCAGGCAGACACTCTCCCTGTACACTGGGGAGATGTGGAGGGGGAGCAGACAGCCCACATGCCTGGAGAACCACACAGCTCAGCAGAACAGGACATTGTGCAGCCCACTCTAGCTGATATCCTTGGGGCTTTAAATTACTGTGCAGCCTCTGTTAACACTCTAAAGGAACAGTTTGGGGACCTGAGAGAGGATGTGTCATTGTTAAGGCAGGACATGCGGGAGATGCACGGGCGTGCCACTGCCATGGAAAGTAGGGTCAGTGAAATGGAGGATCAGTTACCACCCATGGCGCAGGACACCAGAGCACCGTTGCAGCTAGCCAAGGAAGCAAACGATCGTGCAGAGGACATGGAAAAATTGCTTGCGGCAAAACAATGTTCGCATAGTGGGGTTACATAGTTAAATAGTTACATAGTAGGTGAGGTTGAAAAAAGACACAAGTCCATCAAGTCCAACCTATGTGTGTGATTATGTGTCAGTATCACATTACATATCCCTGTATGTTGCGGTCATTCAGGTGATTATCTAATAGTTTCTTGAAGCTATCAATGCTCCCCGCTGAGACCACCGCCTGTGGAAGGGAATTCCACATCCTTAAATAATGATATATGAAGCGCTTCACAATGTGCATAAAAATGAGTATATATGAATAAATATAAATAAATATAAATACTCAAATAAATACAGCGGTGAGTAAAATTCCTAAAAAATCCAGCAATCAAAAAAGTGTAAAATTATTAGTGCCACCAAATGTGTAAAAAAAATCCACATAAAAAATCAACATAAAAACAAATATATAGGGATGTATTCAGAAGGTTCAATTCTACAAGTGTAGAATCCGATTGGTATAGAGCTTTGATCCGGTCCCACTAGCAAAGCTGTTTAAAAACACTTGCTTAATTAAGGTGCTCATTGACATTTATAGTAACAATGTTTCTTTTGCTTCTGTTCACAACCAATGTGAGAATCATAAACAGATCTCATTTGACAGGCAGATAAGAGAAAAAAACAATCATTGTGCAATAGTTAGGATACCAAGGTACACAGGCAAACTTCAATCCACTCACATGTGCCTTATAATGATAAGGCATATGCAGGTTTTACTATAGCAGTCAGCCGCCTTAGACAGGAGCAGATTCACTGCAGTACACTGTGTGATACTGCTGATCTGCACAGAGCGTCCTTGGCTCCTCCCACGCCTTGCATCACAGTCACGTGACTTTTTCAAGGATAATACAAGCTCTGACGGACTCAGCTTTATAGCACAACAGCAGAGTGGTTGCCATGGCTACAGCATGAGTTAATCATCATCCTGCTTCCTGCATAGACTTCAATCCTGTTAAAACCTACTTTTATTAGACATGTAATTCATATGAATATCGTTGGTTTATCAAAACCACGATTCCATGTGTAAAAAACGCAGTGTGTAAAGAGTAAAAAATATATATATTGATATCTCTAATCACGTTTACTTCTTCAACTCCCTCCAGTGGTCACAATTGGTATAACATCTCACAGAGGGAATATATAGCAAAGCATTGTCTCTAATGGTTTTGATAATTGACCAGTGCCCCATAATATCACAAAAATGGGGTATCCACATGCTCTGCTCATAAATGTATGGAAAACGGAGTAAACAAGATGACATGATATATATGAATATAAAATACACATATATAAAATTAAAATAAGATATGATATAAGAAATAGGGAGATAATATTAAAATGTAAAATTAAAATCTAAAAATTCCCTGATAGAACATTGCAAAAATGGATGATGACCATTATTTATATAATATACCATAAAAATATATATATAAATCTGAAAAAACCTCTAAAAATCAGAAATAAAACAATTCAGGTCGAATTCAATGTTCAAACCATGGGGTTCTAATGTACCCATCTGGAATATCCATTTGAATTCATTCTTGCTGAGTTCCCTCACTTTATGGGAACCCCTCCAATGAGCCTTATGCTTTTGAATAGCCCAGAATTGGAGACCCCTAGGGTCTCTGTTATGATACCTATCAAAATGTTTTGAAACACTGTGTTTTGGATATTTTATTGAAAAACGCACAATTAATTTGGAAAATGTTTTTTCCACTGCACCTAGCACCGATAAGGGTGATTTAGACACCAATTTTAGGAAATTCGGCCACCTAATGGAAAAAAAGGTGAGCCTATGGTGGGACATAGCTGCTCATGAACAATACATTAAAGATAAAATTGTCCCGAGAAGATTGAGATGGGATGTACCAATCTGTGATGGTTTGACAGATCAAGATGCAACTAATGAGTGGTATAAATTTTTTAACGATAAAGGTCTGGATCTAGTACATTTTGCCTTAAAAAGGAAACAAAGGAAATTAAACATGATTAACCAAGAAATTTCTGAATGCAAAACCACACTGGACCCTTTTAAAGAGACAGCACCTTTTTCATCACTAACTTAACAACTGAATAAAGTGTTAGAACAGAAAGATGTTGAATTGAAACAAAGGAAAAAGAGAAAATACCTCAGAGATACCAATGATTATCAGTTAGAACAGGTTTTCAATTGGCAAATCAATGCCAATCAAGGTAAAACTGGGTCTATAGCCTCATCACCAGATAGAGAGGTGAGGATAGTTAGCCCCAGGAGAAATACATATTATAGGACTCCAGAAAGGTGATCCAGGACACCAGAAACCCCAAGATATAACCAACAGAAACAATGGGAACAAAGTAACACACTGAGAGATGACAATGGATCAAGAACACCAAAACCTTGGTGGAGGAACAAAACAAAAAATAAATCACCAAGAAGACCTTATTGGAAAAATAATGCCAATAAAAGACCAAACAAACCCCACTATCCACCCTACAATCAATCAAGATCGCATCAATCAGGTAATGAATCGCAATATGATCAGGTGGAAAATGGCAGGTACCCCAGGTATGGGGAACAAGGATACTATCAACATTCAACTAGAACTGAACCAAGAGAAAATCAATATAATTTCAGAAATGACCCCAGAAACTCCTACCAACAACCTCATAGGGATCAGCCAAGGGATTATCGGTATGATCAGGATAGGAGAGATCATAAGGACTATCAACAGAGCAATGGTGAATCTCGAGACCACCAGTTCAATGGTAATAGGAATGGGACCAGAGAATACGACCAATACAGATATGCTGATAGGAGGAGCCCATTGCCTACCACCAATAGATACGAGCCTCTTAGAAATTACATAGAGGAAGAACAGTCAAGATCTTTTTTAGATTTCCGCAGAAATGAAGATCCCCCACCCCTACAGGAATATACAAACAGAGAAAGAAGTCCAAACACCATAAAAGGGGATGCAGAGCAGGATGGCAAACCCAAAAGAAAAAGAGAGTACTAGGGGAAGGCATCTACAACCTCAGCGGCAAAGAACTCACACGAGCGGAATTAATCACACTGGACAAAGGCCTTAAATATGCACCAAAAAAGAATCTGGACAAATTCCAGATGTATATTGACATACAAAAATACACTAGGAAATTGAATATCAAGAAATACTTATTATCCAGACCACCATCTACATTGAACAAAGGAGTGGAACTTGGCAGAGGAGTACAGCATAGTAATTTAAGAAATAAGTCATTATTCAATCCACCTTCTACAAATAATGAACATATTGAGGTGTTTAAAAAAATGGTGATCAAAGACCTGGAACAACTCAAGTTCAGTAGAATCTCGGAATCCCAGCATATACAACAAGGTATAAAACAATTGGAAGCAAATAAAGATATTATAATTAGACCGGCCGACAAAGGGGGCGCCATTGTAGTACTAACCAAGGAATACTACCACCAGGAACTGATGGGACAACTTAACGATAATAATACATATCTGAAACTCAGTAGCAATCCTACTAGAGAATACAAACGAGATCTGTCCTCTTTGATTCAAAAAGGAATCAACAAAAATATTTTATCCAAAAAAGAATCTAGATATTTAGTACCGGATACATGTAGAGTTCCAATCATTTACACCATCCCGAAGATCCATAAGAATGCTGAGGCACCACCAGGAAGACCCATCATTAATGGGATTCAATCGATTAATGCAAGAC
The DNA here is from genome assembly GCF_042186555.1 of Aquarana catesbeiana. NCBI lineage: Eukaryota > Metazoa > Chordata > Amphibia > Anura > Ranidae > Aquarana > Aquarana catesbeiana. The sequence continues at coordinate 222,587,000 of NC_133330.1, read as the reverse complement.
TAGGGGAATATGTGGACAAATTCTTGCAACCCCTAGTACCTAACACTAAAGCTTATCTACATGATACCAAACATTTATTACAAATATTAAAATCTCTGACCCTGGACCCTAATGGAAGATATCTGTTAGCAACTGCTGATGTGGCTTCACTGTACACAATAATTGAACATAGCGATGCAATAGAAGCATCTAAATGGGCTATGGATTCATTCAGCCATCTCACTTCTAAACAGAAAAGATTTCTTCTTAGAAGCCTGGCCTTTGGTATTCAACATAACTACTTCTGGTATAATGATAATTATTTTCGACAACTAACGGGTATTGGGATGGGAGCTAAATATGCCCCAAGTGTAGCCAACATATTCATGGCAAAATGGGAGGAGGATGCCATCTTTTTAAATACTCCAAAGGAACTGGTTCTATATAAAAGATTCATAGACGATTGTATTTTTATTTGGAAGGGTGATGAACTGAGTTTAAGATCCTTTTTCCAATGTTTGAATATGAACCAAAACAATATTAAACTTGAATATCAAATTAGTGAGACTAAAATCCAGTTCCTTGATCTTGAAATAGAACTAACAGCCAATATCATCAGCACAAAAACTTTCTTCAAACCGGTGGAAAGGAACAGCTATATACCAGTAACGAGTTGCCATTATGAGCCATGGTTAATCAACATTCCGAAGGGCCAGTTTATTCGCTTACGGAGAAATTGTTCAGAAAATAATGACTATCTTAAACAAGCTCAGTGGATAGGTAAGAGGTTTGAAGAAAAAGGGTACAATAAATGTTTTATAGCAGAAAAAATAACAGAAGTCAATCAAACCTCAAGAGAAGCGCTGATCCAAGATAAAATCAAGGTAAATGACAAAACAGATGACATACCTCTGATAATGGACTTCAGTGTGCAACACAGGAGGATGGAGAGGATTATAAAAAGACATTGGTCTATTTTAAAAACTGATACTACTTTGGCAAATATACTCCCAGAAAAACCGAGATTCATTTATAGACGAGCTCCAACTCTAAGGGACATCATAGCTAAAAATGTACCCAACCCACCCAAGAGAATAACTGATTTAACCTTTTTTCAGGGTAAAGGATTCTATCCCTGTAAAAGGTGTTATGCCTGCATAAATACTAATCAAAATGGATACAAATGTCAGAAATTTTCTTCAACAAATACTGGACAAGAATTTGAAATAAAGGATTTTATATCCTGCAGGACTGAGGGGGTGGTATATGCTTTACAGTGCTCCTGCTCCCTCCAATACATTGGCAGAACAAAACGACCAATGTGGAAGAGAATAAGAGAGCATATCCAGAACATTAGAAAAGGCTATCCAAAACACAGTGTTTCAAAACATTTTGATAGGTATCATAACAGAGACCCTAGGGGTCTCCAATTCTGGGCTATTCAAAAGCATAAGGCTCATTGGAGGGGTTCCCATAAAGTGAGGGAACTCAGCAAGAATGAATCCAAATGGATATTCCAGATGGGTACATTAGAACCCCATGGTTTGAACATTGAATTCGACCTGAATTGTTTTATTTCTGATTTTTAGAGGTTTTTTCAGATTTATATATATATTTTTATGGTATATATTTTATTTTAATTTTTTATATTTTTTTATATTTTTTATTTTTTGGTCCTAGATTCTCATTATTTGTCCAATATCAGTTTTTTCTGAGTGGCAATATTTGGTTCAGTTCTAGCAATTAAATAATGGTCATTATCCATTTTTGCAATATTCTATCAGGGAATTTTTAGATTTTAATTTTACATTTTAATATTATCTCCCTATTTCTTATATCATATCTTATTTTAATTTTATATATGTGTATTTTATATTCATATATATCATGTCATCTTGTTTACTCCGTTTTCCATACATTTATGAGCAGAGCATGTGGATACCCCATTTTTGTGATATTATGGGGCACTGGTCAATTATCAAAACCATTAGAGACAATGCTTTGCTATATATTCCCTCTGTGAGATGTTATACCAATTGTGACCACTGGAGGGAGTTGAAGAAGTAAACGTGATTAGAGATATCAATATATATATTTTTTACTCTTTACACACTGCGTTTTTTACACATGGAATCGTGGTTTTGATAAACCAACGATATTCATATGAATTACATGTCTAATAAAAGTAGGTTTTAACAGGATTGAAGTCTATGCAGGAAGCAGGATGATGATTAACTCATGCTGTAGCCATGGCAACCACTCTGCTGTTGTGCTATAAAGCTGAGTCCGTCAGAGCTTGTATTATCCTTGAAAAAGTCACGTGACTGTGATGCAAGGCGTGGGAGGAGCCAAGGACGCTCTGTGCAGATCAGCAGTATCACACAGTGTACTGCAGTGAATCTGCTCCTGTCTAAGGCGGCTGACTGCTATAGTAAAACCTGCATATGCCTTATCATTATAAGGCACATGTGAGTGGATTGAAGTTTGCCTGTGTACCTTGGTATCCTAACTATTGCACAATGATTGTTTTTTTCTCTTATCTGCCTGTCAAATGAGATCTGTTTATGATTCTCACATTGGTTGTGAACAGAAGCAAAAGAAACATTGTTACTATAAATGTCAATGAGCACCTTAATTAAGCAAGTGTTTTTAAACAGCTTTGCTAGTGGGACCGGATCAAAGCTCTATACCAATCGGATTCTACACTTGTAGAATTGAACCTTCTGAATACATCCCTATATATTTGTTTTTATGTTGATTTTTTATGTGGATTTTTTTTACACATTTGGTGGCACTAATAATTTTACACTTTTTTGATTGCTGGATTTTTTAGGAATTTTACTCACCGCTGTATTTATTTGAGTATTTATATTTATTTATATTTATTCATATATACTCATTTTTATGCACATTGAAGCGCTTAAAATATCATTATTTATTCTTTTTAAGTGACTCTGAAAACACTCTCTTTTGATAGCAGCCTCACTTGGTTTTATGTGTAATTATCAGCTATTTAGCATCACAGCGCTTTGTGTTTTATATATTCTCAATTCCACATCCTTGCCGCTCTTACAGTAAAGAACCCTCTACGTAGTTTAAGGTTAAACCTCTTTTCTTCTAATTGTAATGAGTGGCCACGAGTCTTATTAAAACTCTCTTCTGCGAAAAAGTTTTATCCCTATTGTGGGGTCACCAGTACAGTATTTGTAAATTGAAATCATATCCCCTCTCAAGCGTCTCTTCTCCAGAGAGAATAAGTTCAGCGCTCGCAACCTTTCCTCATAACTAAGATCCTCCAGACCCTTTATTAGCTTTGTTGTCCTTCATTGTACTCGCTCCATTTCCAGTACATCCCTCCTGAGGACTGGTGCCCAGAACTGGACAGCATACTCCAGGTGCGGCCGGACCAGAGTCTTGTAGAGCGGGAGAATTATCGTTTTATCTCTGGAGTTGATCCCCCTTTTAATGCATGCCAATATTCTGTTTACTTTATTAGCAGCAGCTTGGCATTGCATGCCATTGCTGAGCCTATCATCTACTATTACCCCCAGGTCCTTTTCCATCCTAGATTCCCCCAGAGGTTCTCCCCCCAGTGTATAGATTGCATTCATATTTTTGCCACCCAAATGCATTATTTTACATTTTTCTACATTGAACCTCATTTGCCATGTAGTCGCCCACCCCATTAATTTGTTCATGTCTTTTTGCAAAGTATCCACATCCTGCGGAGAAGTTATTGCCCTGCTTAGCTTAGTATCGTCTGCAAATACAGAGTTTGAACTGTTTATCCCATCCTCCAGGTCGTTTATAAACAAATTAAATAGGATTGGTCCCAGCACAGAACCCTGGGGAACCCCACTACCCACCCCTGACCATTCTGAGTACTCCCCATTTATCACCACCCTCTGAACACGCCCTTGTAGCCAGTTTTCAATCCATGTACTCACCCTATGGTCCATGCCAATGGACCTTATTTTGTACAGTAAACGTTTATGGGGAACTGTGTCAAATGCTTTTGCAAAATCCAGATACACCACGTCTACGGGCCTTCCTTTATCTAGATGGCAACTCACCTCCTCATAGAAGGTTAATAGATTGGTTTGGCAAGAACGATTCTTCATGAATCCATGCTGATTACTGCTAATGATATCGTTCTTATTACTAAAATCTTGTATATAGTCCCTTATCATCCTCTCCAAGAGTTTACATACTATTGATGTTAGGCTAACTGGTCTGTAATTCACAGGGATGTTTTTTGGGCCCTTTTTAAATATTGGTGCTACATTGGCTTTTCTCCACAGCTGGTACCATTCCAGTCAATAGACTGTCTGTAAAAATTAGGAACAACGGTCTGGCAATCACTTGACTGAGTTCCCTAATTACCCTCGGATGCAAGCCATCTGGTCCCGGTGATTTATTAATGTTAAGTTACTCAAGTCTAATTTTAATTCCGTCCTCTGTTAACCATGGAGGTGCTTTCTGTGTTGTGTCATGAGGATAAACACTGCAGTTTTGGTTACTGAAGCCCCCCGATTCACTCGTGAAGACTGAGGAGAAGAATAAATTCAATACCTTTGCCATCTCCCCATCCTTTGTAACCAGATGTCCTTCCTCATTCTTTATGGGGCCAATATGGTCTGTCCTCCCTTTTTTACTGTTTACATACTTAAAGAATTTCTTGGGATTTTTTTTGCTCTCCTCCGCTATGTGTCTTTCATGTTCTATCTTAGCCGTCCTAATTGCACCCTTACATTTCTTATTGCATTCTTTATAAAGTCTGAATGCTGAGGATGATCCCTCAACCTTGTATCTTTTGAAGGCCTTCTCCTTTGCTTTTATATGCATTTTTACATTGGAGTTAAGCCATCCAGGATTTTCGTTCGCTCTTTTAAATTTATTACCCAATGGAATACATTGGCTAATGCCCTTATTTAATATGCTCTTAAAGCAAACCCATCTCTCCTCCGTATTCTTTGTTCCTAATATTTTATCCCAATTTATGCCTTTTAGCAAAGTTTGTAGTTTAGGGAAGTTGACTCTTTTGAAATTCAGTGTCTTTGTGTTCCCTTCATGTTTCCTATTTGTGTGATTTATACTGAAACTAGTTGACCTGTGATCGCTGTTACCTAAATTGCCCCGTATTTCCACATCTGTGATCAGGTCTGTATTGTTGGTAATCAGTAGATCCAGTAATGTTTTATTTCTAGTTGGTGCGTCTACCATCTGACCCATAAAATTGTCCTGCAAGACATTAAGGAACTGGCGAGCCTTAAATGAATGCGCGGTTCCCTACGCCCAGTCTATGTCTGGATAATTAAAATCCCCCATTATGATAACACTTCCCATCCTTGCTGCTAATCCAGTTTGTGATAGGAGATCCATCTCCACTTCCTCCCTCAGGTTAGGGGGCCTATAGCATACTCCCAGTATTATTTTCCCCTTAGCTTCATCCCTTTGGAGCTCTACTCATAAGGATTCCACCTCCTCTCTAGCTCCCTCAGTGATGTCATCTCTCACATTCGCTTGTACATTATTCTTGATATATAGGCATACCTCTCCCCCATTTTTACCCTCTCTATCCTTGCGGTATAGGGTATACCCTTGAATGTTTGCCAGCCAATCATGAGAGCTGTTGAACCAGGTCTCTGAAATTCCCACAAAATCCAAATCCTCCTTGTACAACAGTATCTCTAGTTCACCCATCTTGTCCACCATGCTCCTGGCATTGGTGAACATGCCACATAGTTTAGACCGGTCGCATATTGTCCTCGTATTGGGTGTTTCAAGATTGCAACTAGGACTTGCTACTATACTCACCTTGTGTTTTTGTGCTTTGGTTAACCTACCACTAATGCCCCCAATACTACCCTCTGGAATATCTTCCGCGCTGGCTATCACTGTCTCTGGACCCTCCCCCCCATCGCCTAGTTTAAAAACTCCTCTAACTTTTTGGCCATCTTCATTCCCAGCAGATCTGCACCCTCCTCATTTAGGTGCAGTCTGTCCCTTCTATAGTACTGGTTACTGATTGAGAAGTCGGCCCAGTCCTCCAGGAACCCAAACCCCTCCTTACTACACCAGCTCTTCAGCCACTTGTTTACTTCCCTAATCTCCCTCTGCCTTTCTGGTGTGGCTCGATGTACCGGTAGTATTCCTGAGAACACTACCTTGGAGCCTCTGTGCTGGCCCCTGCCGGCACCTGCCGTGTACGTTCCTGGCTCACCTTTAGTATGGAGGGACTTCTCAGTGCTGACAGTTGCTTCCCCAGATTCAGAACCTGGGCTTCCAGGGAAAAGGGGTTGCCTATGGCAAAAATGCCTTCTCTCCCTTTTTCGTGGTGGAACGCGCTCGCAGAGTGCCCTCATGCCCGCCTCCACCAGGGGGCCCCCCCAGATCCATTTTGGTGAGAATACTCCATTACAGGGACAGGGAAGCTGTGCTGCGTCAAGCACGTGAAAAGGCAAATATTTTACACAATGGTACCCGGGTGTTTTACCCAGACTTTTCGGCAGAAGTCCAGAGATGCAGAGCCAAATTCGCAGATGTGAAACGCAGCTGCGGCTTCTACAACTTCCGTATGCCATGTTGTATCCAGCAAAACTCCGGATAGTGGTGAGAGGCCAGGCACAGTTTTTTGAATCCGCTAAGGAGGCTTCAGCCTGGTTGGAATGGAATGAGCAGGAACTAAAAAGACAGGCGCCAATGGAGGAAGATTGAGCTAAACACAGAAATTATTCCTTAGGAGCTGAACAGAACGACAACAGCAATGCTGAATGATATTTTGGACTGAAGGAAAAAACCCTTTCTACAAATTGAAAGATGTTCTTTGGCTGGTGGACATACTGTAACATTGTTACACAAAGCGAAGAGAGCGAATCGGAACAAAAGTTGAGTATACAGATGTTTATTCCAAACCAAAATGAGCGATGGATGATCGCTGAGAATGTTAAAGTTGCCATGTTGGCAGAGTGCGAAGTTTGCAGCACAGGATAGTTTCTTATTTGATCATTTGTTATTGTGGGAAAGAACCTATCAGCACCGGAAAAAAGCAGAGTAATTGAGCACCCAGTTTGTCAAAGTCCTATTATCCTTATTGTGTGCACTGAGACCAGAGGAGCCATTGCCCGAATGTGGGTAAACCATCTTGCACACTTGCAAGTACGATTCCAGTCACCGGACACTGATCATTGGATGACATGGGGGACATCACTATAGTCTCTTGGAATGTTAGGGGTCTCCACTCCCCCTTAAAGTGCACTATGATCCGTATGTGCTTGAAGAAATACATCCCTGGAGTATTCTGTTTTCAGGAGACCCACTTGACGGCAGAAACTGTGAGTTTTCTGAGATACTCGTAGGTGGGGAAGGCCTATCATTCCACGCACACCTCTTACACTAGGGGGGTGAGCATGTTGATTCACAGAACACTGGACTATGAAGAATTTGCAAGTGAAATAGATATAGAGGGTCGCTATGTTTTTATCCACTGCAAGTTTGGTACATTGACATGTGTGCTGGCTGTTATTTACATCCCTCCTCCTTTCACAGAAGCGGTGCTTAGGTTTCTGCTTGCATTTCTGGATGGCAGGCCTGACGCGCCGTTGTTGGTGACGGGGGACTTCAATTGCTGTCTGAACCCAGTTGAAGATAGACACCCGGGCCCCGGACCCTCTGCCCTCTCCAGGGGTACCCCCCTGGCGCGGTTGTTGCAAGAGGTGGGCTGGGTGGATAACTGGAGACATCGGAACCCTGGGGTCATACAGTTCACTTTTTTTTCCAAACCACATGATTGCTTGTCTAGAATTGATCTGGGGGTGTGTAGCTTAAACATGGTCCCGTTTGTGAGTGACATGATACACAAACTCCGCAGTGTATCCGACCACTCTCTGGTGGTCATAAGGATTACAATAGCCCCAATAGTTACATTACCTAAAGCCCCTTGGAAATTTAACACCTTTTGGCTGAAACTGTTCCGCTCACATGAGGGAATAGTGGGGAGCATGTGTGAGTTCTTTCACACCCAGGATCCAAATGATTCCATTATTATTCAGTGGGATGCCTTCAAGGCTTATTTGAGGGGAGTATTGATTTCTGAAATGAATAAAGTTAAACATGCTTCCTCTGTTCTTAAAACCGAAGTAGAATCCAGAGTTCAGGAAATGGAGTGCGTATATTGCGGACCCTTCGTACTCGACCAGGGAGTGCTGGCAGGCAGCTCTTTCTGCATATCATCACCTGCTATCCTCCTCGGCCGAAAAGAAGAGGTTCTTTGCAAAACAGGCATTCTTTGAGGAGGGCAAGAAAACTGGTCGCCTGTTGGCGCGGATTGCAAACTCTCATCAGAAGTGACCCACCATAGGTGCCATCAGGGCTAAGAAGGGTAATATATAATAGTCAGTAAACCAGAGAAGGTATTGCAGGAACTGGCTGGTTTTTACGAAGACCTGTACAGCCAGGGTACAACCTACACTCCAGAGGATCTAGAGCAATACTTGGGGCAGATTGACTTCTCTAAATTAAACAAGGGTCAGCGAACAGACTTACAGTAGAAGATCTACAGGCTGTGGTCAGCTCCTTCCCTAACTGCAAAGCACCAGGGGAAGACGGGATCCCCATGGAGGTATATAAACAGTACCCTGATGAACTACTGCCACAACTGCTTAAAGTTTTCATTAGATCCCGGCAGGAGGGGCACTTACCAGTCTCAATGTCCAAAGCAAATATTGTTTTACTACTCAAACCGGGTAAAGACCCAATAGATCCAGGGGCGTTGCCCGATTTCATTGCTACAGAGCGATGTTAAAATATTAGCTAAAGCACTGGCCATTAGACTGAACGGAGTGATTACATCTATTGTGTATGGAGACCAGGCTGGTTTCATGCCCAATAAATCAACTGCCATCAATCTAAGAAGGTTATTCCTTAATATTCAATCCAGGGCGGACAATGTGGGTAGTAGGGCACTACTGTCGCTGGACACTACCAAAGCATTCAACAGCATAGACTGGGAATACCTATGGTCGGTACTGCAAAAATTTGGGTTCGGTCCGAATTATATTTCTTGGGTCAAACTCCTTTACAGCCAGCCAGTGGCCGCTGCAAGGGGGTCTTGCTTCCTGTCCCTGGGTTTCGTGTTGAGGAGGGGCACAAGGCAGGGATGTCCCCTGTCTCCCCTCCTCTTTGCGTTGGCTATTGAGCCATTAGCAATCGGGATCAGGGCCAATCGGCACATCACTGGTTTCTGTTATGGCGACATGCAGGAAAAAGTCATGTTATATGCTGATGATACCATGCTTCTACTTGGAGACACTGACCTTTCCCTTCGAGAGGCCATGTCGACCATATTTAAATTTGGGAGATTTTCGGGTCTAGTCATAAATTGGTCAAAGTCTGCCCTCCTCCCATTGGATGGGGATGTCACACAAACAGTGAACACTTCTTGCCCTATACCGATTGCTACTTCTTTTAAATATTTAGGGATCCAGATCACTTCCCAGCCTAGGGATTTCATCCATATAAACATTTTTCCCCTTCTACAGTGGTTTAGGGACAAAATTAAAACTCGGAACTCCCTCTTTCTGTCAGTAGCGGGCAGAGTAAATCTAATAAAAATGATTCTTATGCCACAATTACTTTACTTCCTCCATAATACTCCCATGGTCATTCCCTTAAAGATATTCCGCATAGTTAATGCCATTTTCCAAGCCCTCGTTTGGAGGAATAAACCCGCCCAGATCAAGTTAGAACATATATAGAGACCCAAAGACAGCGGTGGACTGGCATTGCCCAATCCATGGTTGTGTTATTTGGCCGCCCAGTTACAACAATTAATAGGCACATTTGACCATCTCAAAACTTGTCCCATAAACTAATGATTCACACAGTGGGAAGGGGCCCGATTCACATGGCTCTGGAGGCCTTGGCCTTCACTAAACCACACAAAAAATACCCGACTTTCTGTCTGGTACAAAAAGTGTGAAATAAGTCCAAGTATCTTCAGAATGCGGACGGCTACACAGAATACAGTCCCATTTGGCATAATGACACCTATACTGAGTTGGCCAAATTGCAATCTGGAGCTAGGTGGAAGGAATTTCGCAGTTACATACATTAAAGAAATATTCAGGGATGGGGTGTTGCGTACGTTTGCTGACCTGAAGGAAATGTATAATCTGCCTCCCTCGATGCATTTCTATTATATGTAACTTAGGCATGCAGTAGTAGCTCAAGGCCAGTCCTTGGAGTGGCATTTGTCCTCAACCCCGATATTTAATCTTCTGGGGGATGCTGTCTCGTCTAAAGGATTTATTTCTCAATGCTATGCCATCCTGTTGCAATCCGTGATGAAGCAGCATCCCCTGAAGGTAAGGGAGAAATGGGAGGCAGAAGTGAGACAGCTGGACGGGGAACAGTGGGAGGAGATCTTTCAGGCGGTGAACCTTTGTTCACTTAATGTGTCCCAAAAATTTACTCAAATATATATATTATTGAGAACGTACTATACCCCTCACAGGCTACACCTAATGATTTTGCAGGCTGAACCTACTTGTACAAGATGCAAAGGAGACCACGGGGACCTTATACACATGTTTTGGAGGTGTCCCAAGCTACACACATATTGGGCAGGAGTGGTGCTGACCGTCAACTCGGTCTTTAACGTGATTCTTCCACAGGACCCAAGAGCATGTCTCTTGGGGGCTCTGAAGGAGTATGAGTGGGAAGGACACAGTAGAGATGCTATACATAGAGTACTTTTTCAAGCTAGAAAACTAATCATGACCCACTGGAAGTCTGAGAGGCCCCCTACTATTAAAGAATGGACTGACAACATTAACACATCTCTGAGACTGGAAAGGTTGATATATCAACATAGAGGAAGTGTGCAAAAATTCGAGAAATTATGGGCACCTTGGTTAGATGTGCTGGGGTTGGCCCCGTTGGACCTAGTGGCTGACAGGTTACTAGGAATCAATGTTGGGTGAAGTACAGAATAAGATTGGCTATAACTGGGACACTGTGTTAATGATGTTACATTCGTGCTGTTGAATAATAACTGGAATGTGTAATATGTAGTTGTACCTTATGGTATTGAAAACAACGTTTGTAATACTTTTCTGCAAATTCAATAAAATTTTGTTGGATAAAAAAAAAAAAAATCTGCACCACCAAATTGAGGACATGCGCCAAGCATGGCACATGTGTCAACTTTCCCTTTTGAAGGGCAGACAGAAGGTTAGTGCCATTGACACACGCCACCATTCCTGGCTCAAGCTTCTATTGTGTGAAACACCTCTGGGCCTGCCCCTGCAGAGCTGAAAGAATCTTTGCTCCGGTGGTGTGGCTCCTGTCCCCTAGACAGACTAGCTGAAGCACTGCGCGGCATCTTTTAGCCCGACTCATTGAATGGCCCCTTGAACGCTTAGGGGGTACTGGTGGTTCTTAGGACAATCCATCAGAGGAGGGTATGGAGGAGGAGGAGGAGAAGAAGGTGGTGGAGCTGACAGATCTTGTATCATCACCACTAGCTGTATGAAGACGCTCCAGCACTGAGCCCTGTCTTGTATACTTTCTAGTTGCATGCAGAGTTACCCAGTGTGCTGTGAACAAAATATATCATACCTGACCATGCTTTCTGGACCACAAGTCCAAAGTAAGGTGGACCTTGCGGATGACTGCCTTGCCCAGCACCATATCATTTTTTTTTTTTTTCGCACTGGGTTCCCTCTAAAGCAGTGGTTCTCCACTCTTGTCCTCAGGACCCGCTAACAGGCCAGGTTTGCAAGATAACTGAAATACATCACAGGTGATATCATTTGCTTCTCAGTGATTACAGTATTCTAGTCTGCATCTCCCTAAGGTAATACTTAAAATATGGCCTGTTAGTGGGTCCCGAGGACTGGAGTTGAGAACCACTGCTCTAAAGTAGGGATGAGCCGAACACCCCCTGTTCGGTTCGCACCAGAACATGTGAACAGGCAAAAAATTTATTCGAACACGTGAACGCCGTTAAAGTCTATGGGACACGAACATGAATATATGCAAGTTATTGTCATAAAAAGTGTTTGGAGACCTGGGTCCTGCCCCAGGGGACATGGATCAATGCAAAAAAAAGTTTTAAAAACGGCTGTTTTTTCGGGAGCAGTGATTTTAATAATCCTTAAAGTGAAACAATAAAAGTGTAATATTCCTTTAAATTTCGTACCTGGGGGGTGTCTATAGTATGCCTGTAAAGGGGCGCATGTTTCCCGTGTTTAGAACAGTCTGACAGCAAAATGACATTTCAAAGGAAAAAAAGTCATTTAAAACTACTCGCGGCTATTAATGTATTGCCGGTCTGACAATACACATAGAAGTTCATTGATAAAAACATCATGGGAATTCCCCACAGGGGAACCCCGAACCAAAATTTTAAAAAAAATGACGTGGGGGTCCCCCTAAGTTTCATACCAGGCCATTCAGGTCTGGTATGGATATTAAGGGGAACCCCGGCCAAAATTAAAAAAAAAAACGTCGTGGGGTCCCCCCAAAAATCCATACCAGACCCTTATCTGAGCACTCAACCTGGCAGGCCACAGGAAAAGAGGGGGGCGAGAGAGCACCCCCCCTCCTGAACCGTACCAGGCCACATGCCCTCAACATTGGGAGGGTGCTTTGGGGTAGCCCCCCAAAACACCTTGTCCCCATGTTGATGAGGACAAGGGCTTCATCCCCACAACCCTGGCCGGTGGTTGTGGGGGTCTGCGGGGGGGGGCTTATCGGAATCTGGAAGCACCCTTTAACAAGGGGACCCCCAGATCCCGGCCCTCCCCCCTGTGTGAAATGGTAAGGGGGTACAAGAGTACCCCTACCATTTCACTAAAAAACTGTCAAAAATGGTAAAAATGACAAGAGACAGTTTTTGACATTTCCTTTATTTAAATGCTTCTTCTTTCTTCTTTCTTCTATCTTCCTTCGGTTTCTTCCTCCATCTTCTTCTTCTTCTGGTTCTTCTGGTTCTTCCTCCGGTGTTCTCGTCCGGCATCTTCCTCCGCGGCGTCGGTGTCTTCTTTCCTTCTTCTCCTCGGGCTGCTCCGCATCCATGATGGCATGGAGGGAGGCTCCCGCTCTTCTCTTCATCTTCTTCTCTTCATCTTCTTGTCTTCATCTTCTTGTCTTCATCTTCTTTTCGGGCCGCTCCACATCCATGATGGCATGGAGGGAGGCTCCCGCTGTGTGACGCTTCTCCTCTTCTGATGGTTCTTAAATAACGGGGGGCGGGGCCACCTGGTGACCCCGCCCCCCTCTGACGCACGGTGACTTGACGGGACTTCCCTGTGGCATCATGGGGAATGCCACAGGGAAGTCCCGTCAAGTCTCTAAAGATTCATGCCAGAGCTCTAAAGATTCATGCCAGAGCTAAAGGGCCAATAATATTTTTTTACATATATAAAAAAAAGTGACATATAGAAAAAGAATTGTTCACTTAATTGCAGTACCTCCCGGGGGCATGGCCTACGCATGGCGCAATGCCCTCTAAAACACCCAGATCTCGCTCAACACTCAGTGAGCAACTTCACACCATCAACATGGGGACAAGGTGTTTTGGGGGGCTACCCCAAAGCACCCTCCCAATGTTGAGGGCATGTGGCCTGGTACGGTTCAGGAGGGGGGGGCGTTCTCTCGCCCCCCCCTCTTTTCCTGCAGCCTGCCAGGTTGCGTGCTCGTATAAGGGTCTGGTATGGATTTTGGGGGGACCCCACGCCGTTTTTTTTTTTTCATTTTGGTGCGGGGTTCCCCTTAAAATCCATACCAGACCTGAAGGGTCTGGTATAGATTTTGAGGGGGACCCTACGCCATTTTTTTTTTAAATTTTGGCCGGGGTTCCCCTTAATATCCATACCAGACCTGAAGGGCCTGGTATGGAATTTAGGGGGACCTCCACGTCATTTATTTTAAAAAATTTGGGTTCGGGGTTCCCCTGTGGGGAATTCCCATGCTGTTTTTATCAATGAACTTTTATGTGTATTGTCGGACCGGCAATTCATTAATAGCCGCGAGTAGTTTAAACGACTTTTTTCCTTTGAAATGTCATTTTGCTGTCAGACTGTTCTAAACACGGGAAACATGCGCCCCTTTACAGGCATACTATAGACACCCCCCAGCTACGAAATTTAAAGGGATATTACACTTTTATTGTTTCACTTTAAGCATTATTAAAGTCACTGCTCCCGAAAAAACGGCCGTTTTTAAAACTTTTTTTTGCATTGATCCATGTCCCCTGGGGCAGGACCCAGGTCCCCAAACACTTTTTATGACAATACTATGAATATAAGCCTTTAAAATTAGCACTTTTGATTTCTCCCATAGACTTTTAAAGGGTGTTCCGCGGCATTCGAATTTGCCGCAAACACCCCAAATTGTTCGCTGTTCGGCGAACTTGCGAACAGCCGATGTTCGAGTCGAACATGAGTTCGACACGAACTCGAAGCTCATCCCTACTCTAAAGATTCATGCCAGAGCTGAAGGGCCAATGTCATTTTTTTACATATAAAAAAAAGTGACATATAGAAAAAGAATTGTTCACTTAATTACAGTACCTCCCAGGGGCGTGGCCTACACATGGCGCAATGCCCTCTAAAACACCCAGATTTCGCTCAACACTCGGTAAGCAACTTCACACCAGGTTGCCGCCGGCTCTATCAAACGATTCCTCTCTGCAGAAAGAGCCAATACCCGCACTCGGAGCAGACAGGCCAGAGCCGCGAGGTCGATTATCTCGCCATCCACTGCCTCCGTCCGTGAAAGCTCCCCTGCCTCTTCCTACTGTTCAGAGCTGATGGACGACCCTGGATCCCCCACAGGCTCCAAGATGTCTTTGGTGAGCGAACTAGAAAAAGAGATGGCAGGTATATTCCACAGCATGGAGAAATCTATTAAAAAGGACATCTCTGCAGTAAGGGCCGACATGTCACATCTCCTAGTCAGATTAGAAGAGACAGAGCAGCGCCAAGACTCACATGCGGTATCCATTAAGGAACTGCAGGATACGGCCACTCAACTTGCGTTTGCTCACAGGGCCTCATTATATAAACTCGAAGACCTCGAGAACCGCAACCATAGAAACAATCTACGCATCCGTGGCCTGCCAGAGGCAACTAGGGATAATGACTTAGAACCCTTGATCAGCGGTATTCTCAACACAATTTTGGGTAACCCTGTAACGGCCGCTCTAAGATTTTTCCGGGTTCATCGTGCTTTGAGGCCACGCAATGTCACATCTGACCAGCCCAGAGAGGTCATTTGCCATCTTCATTACTTTGAAGATAAGAATGCGGTCATGACCAAGTTGCGGAGCACTCCTAACATTGACTTTGATGGGGCAGTACTCGATATCTACCCTGATATCTCTAAGGAAACTCTTAACCGCCGCAGAGCACTAAAACCTCTTCTAGAGCATCTGAGGGGAGAAGGGATCACATACAGATGGGGCTTTCCCACGAGCTTGATAGCCACTAAAAATGGTCGCTCGTGTACGCTCCGTTTCCCTGAAGAACTCCCCACTTTTCTCCATGACTTGAACCTACACCGGGATGGTAAAACCCCATACCTACTTTTTCAGCCCCCCAGGCCTCCCAGTGGCGGAAAACACCTTCCAAACAGAAGTGTGCTTCTATCCCAGGCTCCTCTCAGAAATGTGGGTGAGATTCACATATACCCATACCTGATTTTTTCCCTTTTTTTTTCACCCTGTTTTGTATGGACTGTAGCTATAACCCGGGTTTCACCCCAACACCTGTTTGGGTGATGAACACCTATTTTGGACTTCCCTGGGCTCGGTCTAACAACGCACCATGGTGACCAGTTTCAATGCTGTTATGACTACCCGTTTTTCTCCCCAATGTTTGGTCACATGGCGTAGCTTTCTGATCCGTCTCGTAAGGTTAATTTGTTTTTTTATTTTGCATTGCTACAGTTTAAGTTTTGATTTATTAATAATACCTCTCAGAGGCCATATGCTGGTGGAGCTTACTGCTCACTTATCATGCCTTTATTAGGGCGTATGTCCCATACCCCACTCCTCTTGGGGTTGGCGAGAACGTGCAGCCTCTATGTTATTGGTCTCATGATAGAGTCCATAATAGCTGCTCGCTCTCCCCTTCCCCACCGGGACCACTGCAGATTTCTGCGTGAATATCTAATTCCCTATAGCAGGGGTCTCAAACTGGCAGCCCTCCAGCTGTTGTGAAACTACAAGTCCCATGAGGCATTGCAAGGCTGACAGTTACAAGCATGACCCCCACAGGCAAAGGCATGATGGGACTTGTAGTTTTGCAACAGCTGGAGGGCCGCCAGTTTGAGACCCCTGCCCTATAGTATTACAGAATGTAATTGCTCCCTCAATATATATTTCCTTTCTTTTTTTTCTTTTCTCTGGTCTTTTCTCTTCTTCTCTGTCCTTCATCCCCTCCCCCCTTTCCCTGCTGGCACACATGGTCATGCAAACTGAAGACTCACTTTCAGCTGATACAATGGCTACTCTAATGTAAGAGGCCTTAACGTGGCGGCAAAGAGGCATCAAGTTTTACTCAAATTCAAAAACCTACACTGTTCAATTGCTTTCCTCCAAGAAACGCACTTGACCCACTCAACACCGTTAAACTGTACTCGCAACAATTTCCACAATGGTACTACAGCCTGTCAGATACCAATAAAGCCAAAGGAGTGGCCATTGGGTTCAGTAATAGTGCATCTTTTCGCCTCACTGTAATGATAGCGGACGATCATGGTCGTTACCTCTTCGTCAAAGGTTACATGGGCAACACCCAATGTACCTTGGCGAACATATATTGCCCCAACCACAATCAACCCTCTTTCTTTACCCAAACCCTCACAAAACTATCTAATTTTTCTGAAGGCTTGACTATTCTAGCAGGGGACATACCCCTCGACCCCTCTATTGACACTTCACAGGGCCATTCTAATATTCCGTTCAAGCGAATTGCACAGGTCAAGAAAAAACTCTTAGACCTACAACTAATAGATGTTTGGGGCTTGCTTCACCCTAAAGATAAAGATTAAACACAATTCTCTAAAACACACCATTCCTACTCCAGAATAGACAACATTTTTATAGACCACTTCCACCTCCCCCTTCTACGCTCCACTAGTATAGGTTTAGCATCCATTTCAGATCATGCCCCAGTTTCGGCTAGTTTGACCTTGCCCGCTCTGCCTCAACGCACCAACAATTGGAAACTTAATGACTCCCTCCTCTCCAACTCAACAGAGGTCTCTGACCCAATACTTCAGGGAGAATGCATCTTCAGAAACCTCGCCCTCTGTTCTTTGGGAAGCTCATAAGGCTTCTATGAGGGGTTGTTTTATCGAACTTGGTGCAAGGAAAAATAGAGAGCACAGCCAACAGCTCAAGCAGGTCCTGGACCAGATTGTGGTTCTAGATAAGCAACATAAACTCTAACTACAAGCAGCACATCTTGATGCTTTCACTCTTAAAAGAGCAGAACTTAAAGCCTTCCTTGATCTGGACACTAACAGGAAGTTTCATTTCACCTCACAAAAATTCTATGAATGGGGAAACAAACCAAGTAAACAGTTGGCCAAATCCCTCAGAGCAAAAAAACCCCTATCTTTCATAACTAAAATTAAGCTTCCGTCGGGCGAATTGGTACATTCTACGCCACAAATCACTAAAGCATTTAGAGACTTTTATGCTGATCTATATAATGTAGAAGGTGGCCTAGCAACCCTACCAAAATCGGATAAACGCAAATGTATACTTTCCTACCTGAAAGCTGCTAATATCCCAAAATTATCATGCTCGGCACTTAAAGAAATGGAAGCTGACTTTACCACCGAAGAATTTCAAAATGCACTAAAATCCTCCCCTCCAGGTAAAGCCCCTGGACCCGATGGTTTCACCATCTTATATTACAAAACCTTCAGTGATATCCTCCTACCCCGCCTCACAGCATACGCTAATTCCATCTCACAAGACTCTTGCCTACGCCCGGAACTGCTTTCCGCTCATATCAATGTCATCCCTAAGCCCGGTAAGTACCCTAACCCTATGCGGTAGCTATAGGCCCATATCTCTCTTAAATATCAATTCTAAACTCTACGCAAAAGTTATGGCAAACAGACTGCTCCCCCTACTTCCCCGTTGGATAACAGCCGACCAAACGGGTTTTATACCCAACAGAGAAGCCAGAGACAATTCATTAAGATCCCTATCCCTTATAGATTATGTTTGCAGGTGTTCCCAGCCCACCCTCCTCCTTTCCACTGATGCTGAAAAAGCGTTTGATAGGGTGGACTGGGAATACTTTAAAACAACTCGTCTTTATTTTGGCCTTGGCCCCAAGATGTTCCACCGCATCTCTTCTCTCTACTCTAATCCCTCCGCACAGATCCACATAAATGGTCCTTTAAGCTATTCTTTCACACTACATAATGGTACCAGACAGGGCTGCCCCTTGCCCCCCCTCCTTTTTGCCATCTCCCTTGAACCCTTTCTGGCCACAATCAAACACAATAAAAATATCCACGGCATTCAAGTAGGAGACACTACACACAAGTATGCAGCTTATGCTGATGATGTTTTATTTTTCATCCAACAACCTAGCATCTCACTCCCACATCTAATGTCAGCATTCACTGACTACCAAACCTTATCAAACTTCAAAATTAATTTATCAAAATCCGAGATATTAAACATAAATATCCCCCAGTCAACTGCTGCCCAATTGAAACCTCTCTTCCCCTTCCACTGGGAACCCAAAACATGAAATATTTAGGTATTTATCTTACCCCCAACCTTCACTCCCTCTTTAAACACAATTATATCCCACTCTTGAATAGCATTAGATCTTATTTCAGAAAGTGGTCTTCCCTTTCTCATTCCTGGTTAGGTAAAGTTAATATAATCAAGATGAATGTCCTACCTAGTATTCTTTTTACTTTACAAATGATCCCTTTAAAGGTCCCCATTGACTTCTTCACCCTACTTCAGACCATGTTCACCCGCTTTATATGGAGAGACAGCCACCCTAGGGTTTCCAAGGCAGTCCTCTTTCGCTCCAAGCCCTCGGGAGGGCTGGCTCTCCCTAATTTTAAAGCTTAGTATCATGCTATAGTATTATCCCATATTGCAGACTGGAAATATGCCATTACACCAATCTCTGGGTTCAGCTGGAATACTCCCTATGCGGGGCTGACTTATCCACCGCTCCTTGGATACCCCGCTCCTCTAGAAATCTCTCCCATAACTCCTCGCCTTTCTCCTTATCATCACTGGATGTGTGGGACGGACTTCACAAGAAAAACAATTGGTCTTACAACTCTCCCCTGATGCCTTTCCTTCATCATAAACACTTCATGCCCGGCCTCTTGGATCCAGGTTTTAAATCTTGGTCACCAAAGACTCCCCTACTGTTACACAATGTTCTTCAGTCAAATACCATTAAGCCACTATCCAAAATTTTGAAATCAAGATGTTCTGCTTTGCGTTATTGAACTGTTGTATAACACTAGTCAGACAGCTTAACAATAATTCAGAAGTCAAGAAACGTGAGACATCAGATCTGTATGTATTCTTTATCCCGAATAACTTTGTAAAACTACAACATAAGCATAAACAAACATATGTGTCAGTACATTAAACATTATACAGCAGCCTCACTCTATCAGTAAGAGTACTCACAGACAATTCCATCATTAGTCCAGGAATAGTTTAAGAGCTCTTCTTCATGCAGTGTATTAGATACAGGAGCAGTAATGAAATGAAGGAAATACAGTTCCAGGTTAAAGGTTACTGCCTTTTACTATGAGGAGAATCCTACTTCCTTCAAGCTCTGGCAAAGTAATACCATCTCTGACCACTAGATGGCAACAACATAAACTAACATTACAGTATAAACTGTAACAGCACATAGCACATATTAATATGAACAATATGGGCAGAACACTCCCTGTCTGGCATAATTTATTATGTCATTACCTGAATAACTACTGCTATGCAGAAAAAACATATACAGGAAAATGTAATCCTAGCTAGTCCGAGATCAAAACTATAATGTCAGTTATAGGTCTGAGATAAATTCTGGCGGTCTCATTTTTTACAGTTTTGACCTCCACCTTTCTAACCTTGCCATCCCTGCTTGGTAGAGCATTGACAATAAGTCCTACGGGCCACTCGTTCCTGCCCTCTTGGCTGTCCTTCAACAGAACAACATCACCCACTTTTACGTTTGGGCGATCCTCAGTCCATTTCCTACGGCGTTGCAGATTTGACAGATACTCTCTCTTCCATCTTTTCCAAAAGGTGTCTGCCAAGCATTGTACTTGCTTCCATTGTTTTGCATGAACTTGTGTTGTACTTATGGTCCCAGATGGAGCAGACAAAGAGTTCATCTTTTGAGTCAACAACATTGCTGGGGTAAGGACCATAGGTGTATCTGGGTCTGAGGACACAGGAACTAAAGGCCTGGCATTCATAATAGCCATAACCTCTGCCATAAAGGTGCTTAAAGTCTCATGGGTCAAGTGAACAGGTTTGGTTTGTAGCAACATAGCGTCCAAGATTCGCCTGGCAATACCTATAAGTCTCTCCCAGACACCACCCATATGTGAGGAGTGTGGAGGATTAAAGACCCATGTACATCCTCTGTCTTGGAGAAAGTCTTGCAATTGTGATTCGCTGTCACAAATGTTAAGTTCTTTGCAGGCTCCCACAAAGTTTGTCCCTCTGTCAGAACGGAGCAGTTTTGCTGGGCCACGAATTGAGAAGAATCTCCTCAAGGCATTAATAAAGCTTGATGTTGACATTGCTTCAAGTAGCTCTATGTGTACAGCTCGGGTGGACAAACAAGTGAAAAGGACTGCCCATCGTTTGCTGTCCGCACTGCCTCCTCTAGTGCGATGGGTTAAAACAGACCATGGACCAAATACATCTAGGCCCACATTGGTGAAAGGTGGTTGAGCAATTACTCTGTCCTCAGGTAGCTCTGCCATCTTTTGACTTTGTAATTTTCCTCGCAGTTTGCGACAGATGACACATTTGTGTATAACAGCTGATACCAAGCGTTTGCCACCAAGAATCCAGAGACCTGCGGATCTAATTGCACCTTCTGTGATGTGTCGCCCTTGGTGAACTACTTGTTCATGATGGTACCTAACAAGCAGTGTCGCAACGTGGTGATCATAAGGTATAATGACAAGCTGTTTCTCTTCTTCTGAAAGTTCAGCAAGAGACAAACGTCCTCCTACTCTCAACAACCCATTCTTGTCTAAAAAGGGGCTAAGCCTCCTAAGACGGCTTTGTTTTGGGAATGACTTTTGTTTTTTGATGCAGTCAATTTCCTTCTGGAAATGTTTGTTTTGAACAGAAGAAATTATAACAGACTTTGCTTGAGCAAGTTCTACTAGATTGACCTGTTCATGGAAACTTTCCCACCTCCTGACCTGATCACTATTGGTTTCTCTCCGGAAGGTTTTAGCGACATGGATGAGTCTGGCTAGGGTCTTAACTAATATCTTCCAGCAAGAAAATCTATCAAAGCAATGTGAGTGAAGTATGGCTTCATAAGCTTTGGTACTGAAACTCGTAATTTCTGATCTGATTTCAGGGTCAGCTTCGGGCTCTATGAGTGGATAAACATTAGCAGTGTCTATCTGCTCACAGTTTGGTTGGTACAGAAAGGATGGGCCTGAGAACCATATAGAGTTCTGAGGGCATGCTGCTTGAGTAGGTCTAGTGGCATAATCTGCAGGGTTTTGCTCTGTAGATACATAGAACCACTGATCTGGGTGTGAAGATAGCCTGATTCTATTCACTCTGTTGGAGACATACAGATGGAACCTCCTAGTGGTGCTGCAAATGTACCCTAGGACAGTCTTGCTATCAGTGAAGAATTTCACAGCATCAAAGTCAGTGTCTTGTTCATCTGTAATTAGCTCAGACATTTCGACTGCAAGTACAGCAGCACACAACTCTAAACGAGGAATCGTGTGGGCTGGTTTAGGGCTCATTTTGGACTTTCTCTGCAGAGTTTTGCTGAGTGAATGCAAACGCTTCATGGCTTGTTCCCTGTTACTAGGCAAAACACGTCTGGGTGTGCGAAAGGGAAGAGGGGCCACCCAACTGTGATTGTCATCTTGGTAAGCCTCTCCATCCATAATCTGCAAGAAGGTCTGATCCTCTATAGAGAGGGCTTGTTTATCATCATCTTTAGTTTTCTGGAACACTGTAATCCCTAGATTGTCTGTCTCAATGTTGGAATTAACTTCTTCTTTACCATATAGAGTAGAGGAGTCACAGTGTTGTGTCGACCTGCCAAAGCTTTCCTTGACAATGAAGCTGTTGTGACAGGGACTGAGTAGGGATGTGCGTCCATTTGTTAACACAGATGTCTTCAAAGTGGTAATATTGTCAGGCTGGTGCACTGTCCCCAGGCAAACTTCTCCTACAATGACCCACCCCAGGTCCAGTCTCTGTGCATAGGGGGCATTATAAGGTCCATTGATTTGCTGGCGCACCTTGTGTACCTGAAGGATGTCTCTCCCAAGAAGTAGAAGGATAGAAACATCTGGCTCAACAGCTGGGATAAGGTGAGTAATTGAGCAGAGGTGAGGGTGGTGATGGGCTACTTCTGGAGAGGGAATCTCAGTTTTGTCGTCAGGTATCATGCCACACTCTATTAGGGTAGGAAGTGGAAACTGCACTTTCTTATTGAAGGATTCAATGGTAAAGTCAGAAGCTCTTCTCCCTGTGGTTTCAATTGTCCCCACACATGTCCTTAGAGTGTATGGAACTGCACTTGCCTTAAGATTAAAGATATCAAAGAAGTCTGACTTTGCAAGGGATCTGTTGCTCTGTTCATCTAGCACTGTATACATTTTCACTGCCCTTTCTCTCTTGCCAGTGGGATACACAGTCACTAAACAGATTTTAGAGCATGAACGTGCACTCTTGCCTTGTCCGCATACTTCAGTGCAATTAGACATTACTGAGGAGAGTGGGGTCTCTTGTTGCTCCCTGCCCTGATCTTTCCTGGGTTCTACAGTCTCTATTGGGGCAGGAGCAGGGCCTGGGTGCAAAGCTGCAATATGTCTCTCACTGCCACATTCTGTACATTCTACTGGTATTTTGCAGTCTTTAGCACCGTGATAAGTAGATCCGCAACACTTGAAACAGATGCCGTTCTGTTTAAGGAAGGACATCCGCTCTGCAATAGGTTTGCTTCTAAAGCCTTTGCATTTCTTTAGTGGGTGTGGTTTTTTGTGTATTGGGCAATGTCTGTCAGGGTTTTCTATGGTGTGTACCTTGTGGGTGCTTTGATAGTCTGTAACTTCTGAAGGTACAGCTGTTTTGTGTGTGGATACAGAGGTCCTACCGTGAGGTCTGTGAGATTTCTCAGGTCTGTGTGATTGATTGCCGCTGGTGGTGAAGGCGAAACTGGGATCACTTCGGATTTTCGCTTGCTGTCTGACAAACCTAGAAAACACAGAGAAAGGGGGAAAAGCGACTCCATAATCTTCTTTGAATTTACCTCCCACAGACATCCACTTGTCTTGCAGATTTGAGGGTAGTTTCTCTACTATGGGATTAGTGCCTCTAGCTGTATCTAGGTATGAAAGTCCTGGCAAGTAGCCATCCTCTTTGGCATATTCTATCTCTAGTAGAAGATCACTTAGTTCTTGTAGCCGCACGTTGTAGCCCACTTTGGGAAAGACTTCAAGTTTTTTCAGCAGTGCTTCTTCTATTACCTCTGGGGATCCATACGTTTCTCCTAGTCTTTTCCAGGTCATGTTGAGTCCTGCTGCAGGGTTGAACAGGTTTGCTCTTCTCATCCTCTTAGCATGCTCTGCTGACTCTGTACCAAGCCATTTTATCATTAAATTATGCATTTCTGCTGGTGAAAAGTTCAGACCTTCAGTGGCATTCAGAAAGGAAGATTTCCATGCCCAATAGTTTTCAGGACAGTCATCAAATTGGAGAAAGCCTGAGCTTACCATTTCTTTGCGGATGAGATATTTGGTGACATCCACTGCACATTGTTGTTCACACATGTAATCTATAGGTTGAGGCGATGGGAACACTTGTTTTTTGCTCTTAGGGGTTTCTGGTGCTTCATTCTTGATTTGCTGGCAGCCGCTGACCTCATGTGGTTGATTGGGCCTGCTCAGGGGGCTTGTTGATTTCGGCCTTAATTCCTTTGCTTCAGGTTTAAGAGACTGTTCCTTTGCATGCGCAGTAGTAAGGTTCTGGATGTACTCACTTTTACGATCTGCAGAGAATAGAGGTTTTCCTGGAACCTCTGAGTCTTTATATGATTTTTCACTTCCAGAACGACTTGTTCCCATGTAGGCAGCGGCCTCTGCTTCAGCAGCTGCAGCAGCAGTCTGTCGCTGCAGGATGAGCAATTTTGATTTTAATTCCGCTTCTTCTTGTGCGATAGCAGCTTTCTTTGCTGCTAACTCCTGCATCATCATGGCTTCTTTTTCTGCATACTGTAGCTGGATGCGGGCGGCTTCTGCCTTGGCATGAGCTTTAACTGCTGAGGACATCTTGCTAGCCTGTGAAGATCTAGACACATGCGAATGTGCATCGTCTTGCTGGGCGCTGGGAACGTTCTCCCTGCCTTGCTGTGTCGGCGGTAGCATGTCATCAGCCTGGTACTTTGTTCCTGATCTAAGACTCATGCTGCAGTAATGGCGTCTCAGTTTATTCCAGACTGCCACGTGGATGTCTTTTTACTGTTCTGCTTTGCGTTATTGAACTGTTGTATAACACTAGTCAGACAGCTTAACAATAATTCAGAAGTCAAGAAACGTGAGACATCAGATCTGTATGTATTCTTTATCCCGAATAACTTTGTAAAACTACAACATAAGCATAAACAAACATATGTGTCAGTACATTAAACATTATACAGCAGCCTCACTCTATCAGTAAGAGTACTCACAGACAATTCCATCATTAGTCCAGGAATAGTTTAAGAGCTCTTCTTCATGCAGTGTATTAGATACAGGAGCAGTAATGAAATGAAGGAAATACAGTTCCAGGTTAAAGGTTACTGCCTTTTACTATGAGGAGAATCCTACTTCCTTCAAGCTCTGGCAAAGTAATACCATCTCTGACCACTAGATGGCAACAACATAAACTAACGTTACAGTATAAACTGTAACAGCACATAGCACATATTAATATGAACAATATGGGCAGAACACAAGACCATCCTCCTTCATGGACAAATAGAGACACAACCAACTGCAACATTTCTTTCTCTCTCTCCCTCAGCCCTTATGAAATATCCAGAACCTCAATGGAATTGAATCTATATTTGCCCATGAAGACCCTCCAATTCATTGCATCTCACAAGGCTCTTATTGATATTCAAAATCCACAATACCCTACTTACCTGTCCAAATGGGAGGAGGACCTCGGATCCACCATCTCGGACCAGAAAAAAAGATAAAAATCTTCAACTTACACATATCTCTTCAATTGCCTCCTCTATGGTGGAGTCCCATTTCAAGCTCCTCACCAGATGGCACCACATACCAGTCAAACTCTATCGAATGTTCCCAACCAATTCCCCACTATGTTGGAGGAACTGTGAAGAGAATGCCACTCACTCACACATCTGGTGGTTCTGTCCCATCATACGCCCTTTTTGGTCAGAGGTGGTGGTTTTAATCCACCAGATTACTGATGTTCTCCTCCCCCTGGACCCTTGGACCATACTTTTTCATGCCACCTCAAAGCCCATTGGAATGTATAAACGTTCGCTTATCCCTCACCTACTCAATACGGCTAAGGCCCTTATTCCTACTTTTTGGAGACAACCTACAATACCTTCCATAAAAACCTGGTTGCAAAAGATGTCTGACGTAAACCTCATGGAAGAACTCACCCATATTGCAAGAGGAACCACCGAACGCCACGCCTTAACCTGGGCTCCTTGGTCTTCTTTCTTCACTTCTTCTTGTTATAATAACATCATCTCCTCGGCATCTCAGAGCTCTTAACCATCTTATTGGGGTTGTCCAACAGATGTCTTGCCTCCTGGACTTATCAACTATTTCCTTATACTTGTTTTTGAGCTGATTGTATATATGGTATGTGCGCTAACATGTCTGCCAGCCTCCCATCCCTGCCCTTCCTCCCCACCCTACCCCCTCCCCCACTTTCTTGCTCTTTCTTCTCTTTCCTCTTTTTCCCTCTTCTTATATCACTTTTCTCCTTCTATATATCAATATTACAATTAATATAATATTACATGTATTATCAAGTTATTCCTCCTCTAGATGTATGTAGTCTCATGTGCTCATATGCTCCCTAACCAACCCATGGACCACATTTTCTCAACCCAATCTGCTTAAGATTTCACACCATTTTTGACCTATGCTTGTACTTACTCCAAAGTGCTCCCTTTGGTCACATGTGAGCCGTGATACACACTATTCATAATCATTGGAATAATGACTTAATGTGTTGATATATCTTTGTTTGTATCTACATGCCTTCTTTTCAATAAAAAGATATTAAACAAAAAAAATTACAGTACCTCCCAGATTGTAATAGTTTACTAAACAAAACAGCCTTCATTTTCTATATATGCATAAAAGTTTATTACAGTATGGCCTAAATTATAAAATTGAGGTACTACATTATTTACAAGTGGCTCTTTGAAATGAATGAATCCTAACTGGAAAGAAAAATAATAATTCAGGAATATAAATAATGAATTGATAATGACAAGACATTAACATTTGCATTTCATTGGGATAAATAAAGGATCTCAAACAAAAACAATAATAGAGACTAATTATGCTAATGAATGAGATGAGATAATGATGTAAGACTGAATATTCCATAATGTGAATTGAAAAAGCATAAAACTATGGGGAACCTATTAGCAAAACATCACAAGGTGAGAAAATAAATGCATTGCCTCATACTCACATTTTTTATGTAATTGATGAAATGGTAAAAATTGAATAATGTGTACAATCAATCCCACTTCACAAAACAAATGGAATAGATTATCATATTGTTCCACTTTCATTATACAGATTGGCAATCCTGAATCTTTTCATAAAAATATCTAGGTTGTGAAATTCTTTTGTAATTTCTGGTCACTAGTTATAGTTTACTTTATACTAACGCCTAATGGAGGCCTGGACACTGACAAACAAAAAAAAAAACTGTAGGCCAGCCCAGGATAACTTCTTCCCATTGCCAGAATGCCTCAAGGTATTGCTGGTATCCTAGGAGGATAGACATCTTTTCTACAGCTTTGCTGTGCATTACTTACTTTATTTTGCTAGTACTTCTGTTTACTTCAGTTGACAATCAATCAAATTTTTTCCTTCAATTAAGATTCCACTCTACATTTCTGCTCAAGCTTTTTTTGTTTAACTGCTTGCCGACTGCCCACCGTCGTTTGACGGTGACAGAATGGCACTCCTGTGCGAATTGCCGTAGCTGTATGGTGGGCGCTTTAAGGAGTATAGGGCGCGCACGCATCTGCCGCGTGATGTAGAAGCCCTTGCATGTGGTGGGCGGCCACGATGGCCGTCAGCTACCCGCGATTGCTCCTGAAAGAAATTGTTAGCAATTAATTATACATTGATTTACAATTATTTGTCCTCCTTCTCTATATATCTCCCTTTGTGAACTCCATACTCCCGGCCTGGTGTATGATATTAGTTGTCCTGGGGGAGGGACGTGGGATTCTATATAATGTTGAGGGTATAGACAGATAGTGTGTGACCTGAAGAAGAAGGCCGCGCCTCTGAAAAATGTAGTCTTGGCAACCGCCCGCCCGTCAGAGGAGATGATTCATTTGCATCACTCCCCATTCTGGGCCACAAGTGATGTCACGCAGCGCTGGCTGGTCCGGTGCATGCGCAGCCCCTTGCACCGCTCGGCGAGACGCTGTAGTTAGGCTTGGAGTAACATACTTCATCGCCCATTGGGTTCTGGAGCCAATCCAGCCACACAGGCCGGGAGAGGAGGCTAACCTGTTGATGTACATGCGAGAATCCTTTCCACATTTGTGAGTGCAATATTTTCTACTTCCGATTTTAATCAATAAAACGGTATTATACTAGGGTGGCTGTGCACTCTCCTTCTCTTCATATGTTTGACAATGTCTGCAGCCTGTAATAATCTTACCTCAGCTGTTATAACCTAAATCACTTAGTTATTTGCTGTCTCTGATCATTGAGAGCACAAGCACACTTCTGAACATTCTCCTGCAGATTTTATAAGTGAATTGCCCACAGCCTTAGCAGCTTTGGAGCCATCGACCATATACACTCTGATTCTAAGTTTTTTCAATACTTACTTCTTAATTTAAAGGAGGTCATTTTAGCTCTAATTGTTGCAGTGTGCAACAACCTGAAACTAGAGGATAAGCTTGCTACTTCTACCAATGCTGTTTCCATCCTTGAGTTGTAAAGGGCCCCTAAGCCCACTAAGACTTTTCTTTTCTTACTCTTCTCTGTTTCCAACTGAAGATTAAAAGAATCTGGATAGGCTGTATACTCAACCTAAGTGCTTTTTAGTGTTGGAACCATTTGGTGAGAATTTTGTGCAGAAGTGTTTTATGCCCACTGCAGTTCTGGCAGTAACCAATAGAGGATACGTCTTTAAGAACCCAACTGATAAGTGGTGGGAAGTCCTTTATAGGACTCTGTTCTCGCTGGCAGGTCCTGCCCTTAATCCAATTCTGGATTCAGGAATGTGGCTCTAGGGTTGAGGAAGCCCTTCCTTCCCATTTTTGGAAGCGCCTTACAACAAAATCCAGCCTGCTGAGCTGGAGAGAAGTCCTGGTCATCCTGTTGGTGCAGGGAACATGGTCCTTGCAGAAGTCTCATCTCTCATTCAACACTCTGGGCAGGGGTGGACTGACCATTCGGGTACTCGGGCATTGCTCGAGGGTACGGGGCCATTAAGGGGTCCCATGACAGGCTCCTGCAGGATCTGCTCCTGGGACTTCCTCCGGGACGGCCATCTGTGAATACACTACTCATCATTGCTGTGCAGGCTGAGAAAATGTTTACCGGTCAGTGCAGCGGGCACAACAGGTCTCACAGGCTGCTGGGGAAGCCAACAGAGGTATGCGTGAGGCTGGGGAGAGGATCAGTACCAGGATTGGCAGTGAGAGCAATGAGAAGTGTGTCCCCTAACATGCCACAATTGGTCATGCCCCCTGTCACACTATACAATACACTGCATGCTAACCATGGACCTTCTCACCCCCCCCCCAATCCAGCACCAAGATCCCCCAATCTTCCACTGTCACACCAATACTGAGCAGAGCGTGGAGGAATCTGGAGGGGTGAAAGGGAGAGCCCAGACTGGAGGAGAGGGAGGGACTATACAGAGCACCAGGAAACTACAATGGGGGACTGAGATTTCTTCTTAGTTTTATTTTATTTTGGGTGGCTTGTAAATGGGGAAAAGTTTAGGGTAGAGAAGCCCAGTGAAATATCATAAAGACTGCTGTAATCAGTGACAGTGATCATGGTATAGTGATCAGTGATAGTGTACAGTATAAGGCTGGCTTCACACTGAGGCGGTTTTCAGGCATTTCAGTGCTAGAAATAGCCTCTAAATAACACCTGAAAACCGCCTCCCATTCATTTCAGTGTGACTTTTCACAATGGGGTAGTGTGCTTGCAGGACATTAGAAAAATTTCTGCAAGCAGCATCTTTGGGGCAGTTTTAAGTGCTGTATACAACGCTCCCAAAATGCCTTGCCCATTGAAATGAATGGGCAGCACTTCCAAAGCGCCTGAAAAGCACTTCAGAAGAGCTGCAACATGGGCGATCTTAACCCCTTCTTCGGCCGCTAGCAGGGGTTAAAAGTGCCCTGCTAGCGGCCAAAAAATGACGCTAGAGGGAGTGGCAATTTAGCGATAACGCTCGGCGGCCCTAGTGTGAAAGTAGCCTAAAGAACAGTGTATGGTGACAGTGGTCAGAGCTGCACAGTACACAGTATAGTAACAGAGTATGATGACACTCGGGACAAACTAACCATTCGGGCAAGCACTTGGGCACTACCCAAGGGTTCGGGGGCCAAAAGGGAACCCCATGAAGAGGTACTTTTATTGGGTCACCAGCTTTAAGTCTCCTGTGGCCACACTACTGCTGTACAGCCTGGACCAATCACAGCCTTTGTTGTGACTTTTCCACAGCTGGCCTCTCCCTCTCCACATTATGGCAATGACAAGTCCCTGCCCCCTTCCCCTCTCCAGTTTCCCCCGATCAACTCCCTTAAAAGGACAATGGAGAAGCGGGATGGTAACATCACGCAGCCATGCTAATGAGCTCAATTGAAAAGAACAAAAGCATGGGAAACGCACCTGTGCACTAGACTCATTCTGATTATAGGAGTCCTGAGAGAGTTCAGTTAAGAAGCTGGGGGACAGGAGGGATGAGTCAGGCATGGCAGCTTGGGATGTCCAGGTGGCTCTGATCACTGCTTGACCTGTTATGCACTGGAATACATTTGATCCGAGCTCGCCAGACACTTGTCAGCCCCGTGTATGGACAAATAAGCAGTGTGCGGCTCTGGGGAGAACTTTGATGGAGGGTTTGGGGCAGGTGTGGGGGCTGGGCTCCCCGGACGGGTTGCCAGAGCCATGTGTCAGCCTGCCCTGTGACTGTAGATCCCTCCATTGTTCAGTGTCATTGCTCGCCTCATGCCTCTGTACGTGGACTCTTCCTTCTAGGGGCCAGATCTGTGCATGATGCCTGTTGGAGGTGGGATGTGGGGGTGTGCCTGGACACCCCATTATTGAGAAGTTCATTTCCCTCTCTGATTGTCATTAATGTCACCTATACCTGATCCTTCATTGCAACTTCTAGAGTGACTGAGGTTAAAGATCACAGTGGGCATGTTGGAGGGGCGTATAGTCATTTTAGGGGTCGTTGAACACCCCAATATCTGCAGGCTGCTTTTGATTGGTAGGTAGCAGATGCTACCTTTGTCTGATCTAAGTAACTTGGAAATTGTTTGCTCTGTTGTCTGATCATCCATTGTAACTTTTAAAGGGGACTGTGTGCTGTTAGTACTCAATGGAGGTGGCTTGTAACAATCGTAGGGGTCTGTGGGCACCCCAATACCTGCAGGCTGCTTCTGATTGGTAGTATGCCCCTGATTGCAATCAGCAGATTCCAACCTTACCTGAGCAAAGATAGCAACTTGGAAAATGTTGTGTTGTTGTGTTACAGGGATATGTAGCAATTGTCTGGGTTCCTAGACACCCCAGTATCTATAGGCTGTTCTGGCTGGCAGACTGCCCCTAATGCTCTCCTTCTGTGATTGTGCATTTCAACTTCTGTGGGTTAATTTGTACATGTTGTAGAGGGAAAGGGAAAATGTGGGAGGGAAACTGAAGCCTTAGCTTCTAATGGTCAGACACCCCTCCGATCACAGTCTGCCAGTGACACCCATCGATGATGGACTTGGGTTTCAGGTGTAACTTTATAGCAGAGAGGATTTCCTGCTGGTTGTTGTAGTGTTTGTTTGTGTTCCAATCAGTGTAAAGTGCTGTCAGCATGTGCTGCTTTGTGACACCCCATTTAGTTGTAATGATTGGCATGAAGGGTGATATTTTGGGGGATATGTGATGATCGGAGGGTGTAAGGGTATATTTGGGGGGAGATGGGAGCTGTAGTAATCAGAAGATCACTTGGGGGAGATAAGGAGACCAATCAGTCGGTGGCTAGTGTGGCTGGCTGGGGATTCTGCATAAAGGCATGACAAAGACACACTGATTGCTCAGTGAAGCCTAATTTGCTCTAAATTGAATTTTGAACATAGTGTAGAGAAGTTCTGTGACAAACACTTGTAATGTGGGCAGTGCAATATGTAGGTGGGGCTTTGTGTGGGTGTGGCTTGAGTGTGGGCAGGGACTATCGCCCAGGGCCCCATGAGTAGTCAGTCCGCCCCTGATCCTGGGACTTCAGACAAATTGACTGTCTCTGCAACATTGGACCATCCTACTGGGGGGCATCTGAACTCATTATTCTAGTAATTTTAGGGGCTGTCTTCAGTAATATAAATACACTACATTGGTGATTTTTTTATTAAAAGATGACTGTTTTGTGGCCTATTAACAAAGCTACCTTCAAAAGTGTTCAAAGGCAGTGCACATACTCAGTACTAGAGATGGGCGAATGGTTCAGGCCGAGCATCGGTTCGGCCCCCGAACAGCGTCCGTTCAGGTGTTTGCCGAACACCCAAATTTACTGGGTGCTCAGCAGGATGCTCGCCTGCCGAGCGCCCCACAATGCACTGCGCACTGCACAGTGCACTTTAAGCCCTGATTGGCTGAAGCAATGAATCTGACCGCACAGTGAATAGCTGGTTGTTAAGGAGCAGGCCAGGAAGCAAGCCGCTGCATTTTTAGCAACAAAAGAGTCATCAGCTGTCAGCAGGCTTCCCCACTGACAGCTGAATGAAATAAAAAACATCGCCGGCAATACAAAAATGTGAAAAAAACAGCGTGAGGGTCCCCTCTAATCCATACCAGGCCCTTTGGGTCTGGTATGGATTTTAAGAGGAAGCCAACACCAAAATTAGAAAAAAAAACTTGTGTGCCCCCCCCCCGAAATCCACAGCAGACCCTTTTCCGAGCATGCATGCAGCTTGGCAGGCCAGGAAAGGGGGGGGCGAGCTGCCTACTGAACCATACCAGGCCACATGCCTTCAACATTGGGGGTGCTTGCTGGGTCAGTGATGTCAAAAGGGGGAGGTGCCACCAGGTGAGGTCACCAGGTGGCCCCACCCCTTACCTATTTAATAAACTGTTAGACAAAGGAGCAGGGAGTCGGCAAGGAGCCCTCGTCGCGGGCAGAGCTTTTTTTTTCTTTTTTCGGGTCCGGCCAGATGGCATTGTTACATAGTTACATAGTAGGTGAGGTTCAAAAAAGACACAAGTCCATCAAGTCCAACCTATGTGTGCGATTATAAGTCAGTATTACATTGTATATCCCTGTATGTTGTGGTCGTTC
This sequence comes from Aquarana catesbeiana, assembly GCF_042186555.1. Classification (NCBI taxonomy): domain Eukaryota; kingdom Metazoa; phylum Chordata; class Amphibia; order Anura; family Ranidae; genus Aquarana; species Aquarana catesbeiana. Next base: position 222,553,990 of record NC_133330.1, on the reverse strand, counting down.
AGGTGCTTATCTAATAGATTTTTGAAACTATCAATGCCCCTGCTGAGACCACCACCTATTGAAGGGAATTCCACATCCTGGCCGCTCTTACAGTAAAGAACCCTCTACGTAGTTTATGGTTAAACCTCTTTTCTTGGCCACGTGTCTTGTTAAACTCCCTTCCATGAAAATGTTGTATCCCTATTGTTGTGATTGACAATGGATCTACATCAAGGGACATTGTTTTTTTTTTTTTTAATAAAGGAATTGTCAAAAATGATGTGCATGTTTTTATTTCTTTTTCACACTTTTTTTGGTGAATGAGTAGAGGTACAATGTACCCCTACACATTCACATGGAGGGGGGGGGGGGATCAGGGGGCCCCCTTTTTAACCTCCCTGGTGGTATGATTATTTCAGATTTTAGGTGCTGAAAGCGTACAATTATTTTGCATGGAAATATGGCGTTTTATATTGTAGGCCTGTAATTCTTAGGAGTAATTCACTTAAATCTGTCCAAACCAGAGTCTAGTAGACATCCCGGGTATGATAAAGTTTGAAAAATTAAATCATAAATTATAATATAATAAATAACTATAAATAGTTATACCAAATAATAATATAATAATAATAAAAATTATTCAATAATGTAATCAAATCAAAAACACTGAAATTTGATCAGTTGCAGAATTGTCACTGTCATTACTTTCAGTGTTTGATGACGGATCTCCCCACAAATCACTATCTCTCAATTCTGTGAGTGATTATAATTTAATATCGCTGTTTTCTAGGCTGGTCTAAAACAACTTTTGATGTAAAGGGACGGTTTTGGTTGCAATGGACAATCCCCAGTTTCCAGGCAGAAAGAACAGTTTTTATAATATAAAACTGCATGCAGGACACTGGGCAGACCACTAGGGACAAAGGGGATGTGTAACTATTTGATACAGTACTGTATTCTGTAAGATTACAGTATACTGTATCTATACTGTGTGCTTTACTTTTTGAATTTGGCGCCAAACTCCATCCCCGTGCGTCGCAACACTCGCAGGGAACGGAGCTCGGCACTGTGAATCGAGCGAGACACGGCGGCTTACAGATCACAGCGGGGAGACATTGCAGGATCCAGGGGACAAGTAAGTAAACTCTACAAGGATCCTGCGATGCGATCCCGAGTCTGGCTCGGGGTTACCTCTTTTGGTATTGAAAATCCACCCTGAGCCAGACTCAGGAATACCGCTAGGGAGCTTAAAGGGGGCTTCCAGATTCCGATAAGCCCCCTGCCCGCAGACCCCCACAACCACAGCCCAGGGTTGTGGGGAAGGTGCCCTTGTCCCATCAACATGGGACAAGGTGTTTTGGGGCGGGGGGGGCAGAGCCTCAATGATTTTCATATTTCCACATTTAGGTTTCTATGCATTACTGTTGAGGGAACTGATATACCACATATATATACCACATGTCTGGGCCACTTTTCAATTACCACATGCATTTCATTATTTATTTCCTTCTGTGAATTGACTTTAACCCCTTTTCATGCAATGTTTACTGACCGTTTTGAGCGTTTTGTGGTATATACCACAAAACGGCATAATGAATTGACAATTTTAGAATCACATGCAATATTTAGGGAAAATGTGTCCGTATAACTAATGCCCTGTACACATGACTGGTTTTGCCGTCGGAATAAACTCCGAAGGTTTCTCCGATGGAACTCCGACGGAATTCCATTCAAGCGGTCTTGCCTACACACGGTCAAACCAAAGTCCGACCAAAGTCCGACCGTCAAGAACGCGGTGACGTACAACACGTACGATGGGACTAGAAAAAGGAAGTTCAATAGCCAGTAGCCAATAGCTTCCGTCTAGTACTTACTTCAGAGCATGCGTCATTTTTGGTCCATCGAAACAGCATACAGACGAGCGGTTTTCCCGATAGGAATTGGTTCCGTCAGAAATATTTAGAACATGTTCTATTTCTAGGTCCGTCAGAATTTTCTAAAAAAAAAGTCCGATGAGGCATACACATGATTGGAATATACGATGAAAAGCTTCCGTCTAACTTTTTCTGTCAGACGTTCCGCTCGTGTGTACGCGGCATAAGGGAAAACTTTTTTTTTAGTTTTGGATGGAGTGGAAGAGGATTAGAGCACCTCTCAGTTTTTATTGTTGTCTGTGCCAATGTTAGGGAGATTCACTTTCTCTATTTGTCCTGTGTACCATTATCATCGAAAGTGAAAGTAAAAGAAAATTCCAACTTTTGGGTTGTCCCCAGACCTGTAATAGAGGGGAAATTGTCCAATGGGGACACTGGTTCCGGTGACCTGGGGGGCCCCAAGGGATTCCTTTAATTTGTAGGGATTTTGTCTTGTTTCCTGTTTTGGCTATCAGACAAGAAGTAAAGGTAAATCTCCTCACGGGACACAGGTGGCAAAAAAAGAAAAAAAACTTATAGGGATTATAAACCTTCCTTACTCTATCTAAAATGAAAAAAAAAGTTTTTCCAATAGTTCTTCTTTAGAGCAAATAGACTGTGCACTTTGCAAGTTTCTCCAGAGTTTAGTAAATGAGGTAAAGCTTCACTTTACAAAGAATACCCAATCACATTCAAGGAAAAAACAGCATGTTTGCTTGCACATGATTGGATGATGGAGGTCAACAGAGATCCCCCTCATTTACTAAGCTCTGCATCAACTTCACTTGCAAAGTGTTCAGTCTATGTGCCTTTAGTAAATCCACCTCATTACTTTTAGTAAATCGACCCCATTACAGGCAGTCCCCGAGTTACGAACACCCGAGTTACGAACGACTTCTACTTACGAACGGCCTCAAATGCTGGCCACTTGTGCTCCACGCTGGTCCTAGATACCTCCGGACACATCCCATACTGCAGTACTACATGTACTGTATGGCCAGAAGAGCCCCAGATAACATAACAAGCGCCCGCAACATCCAACATCCATGCACAGGCGGACGTTACACTTACGAATGCAGTGTTCCAACCGGAAGTTGCACTTACAAATGCAGTGTTGCGACTTACGAACAACTTCGACTTATGAACAAACCTACAGTCTCTATTGTGGTCGTAACTTGGGGACTTCCTGTACATGTAGTAAAATCAATTTTCTCTTGTCATTTTGCCTAATTTTCAGCATCTTTTTTGTGTATATACAAGTATATACATCATTTGCTGCAAAAAAACTCTCAATCACTCCAAACATAATACAATGTACATGTATATCACAATGATCCAATCCTTTGTTAGAACATATGTCATATATGTAGTGGTGATACTTTACTTTTTCATCATTATTTTTAGAGATATCTTCCCACTGACAAGTTCCCACTGACATTGTTGATCTTTTTAGCTATCTATAAGTGGTGATTCCTCCCAGTGATCACAAGTGCATCACAAGGAGCATTTTTCCCACTGACCATCACACTAATGAATCATGGGTTGTAGATATAGTAATTTTTAGCAGGGATTTCCTGAGACTGTAATGTTATTTCAAGGATTCCTCTGTGTTGAAAAGGTTTGATAAAGGCTGCTTGAAAGTGTAACTAAAGGCAAAACTTTATTTTTCATTTTGGATGAGTAATGGAGGGTTAGAACCCTGTCAGTGTTTTTTTTTTTTTTGCCATTTGTGTCCCATTGGGGAGATTTACCTTCACTTCCTGTCCCATTGTCAAAACAGAAAGTAAGAAGTAATCCCTGCAAATTAAGGGAATCACTTGGGGTCCTTCAGGTCACCAGAGCTCGTGTCCCCATTGGAAAATTTCTGTTCTATTACTTTTCTGGGGACAACCCAAAATGTGGGATTTTCTTTTCATTTCACTTTCAATTATAATGGTAAACAGGACAAATAGAGAGGGTGAATCTCCCTAATGAGGGCTCAGACAGTATAAAAACCTAACACTTCACCACCCTATTCAAAACTAAAAAAAAAGTTTTTTTCCTTCAGTTATACTTTAAGTAAATACAAAAAATCTTTATAAATGTCAAATATTGAATGAAAATAGTATAAAAAAATAACACAAATATCCAGCCATGGCCAAAATTTTAAAAATGACACAAATATAAATTTTCACAAAGTCTGCTGCCTCAGTATTTATGATGCCAATTTGCATATACTCTAGAGTGTTATGAAGAGCGATCAGATGAATTGCCATTAATTGCAAAGTCCCTCTTTGCCATGAAAATTAACTTAATCCCATAAAAAACATGTCCACTTAATTTGTGAAGAATGCTTCAGAGCGCCCAAGAAAGCCCAGCAAGCGCCAGGACCATCTCCTACAGTTGATTCAGCTGTGGGATCGGGGCACCACCAGTGCAGAGCTTGCTCGGGAATGTCAGCAGGCAGGTGTGAGTGCATCTGCACGCACAGTGAGAAGAAGATTTTTGGAGGATGGCCTGGTGTCAAGAAGGGCAGCAAAGAAGCCACTTCTCTCCAGGAAAAACATCAGGGACAGACTGATATTCTGTAAAAGGTACAGGAATTGGACTGCTGAGGACTGGGGTAAAGTCATTTTCTCTGATGACTCCCCTTTCTAATTGTTTGGGGCACCCGGAAAACACCTTGTCTGGAGAAGAAAAGGTGAGCGCTACCATCAGTCTTGTGTCATGCCAACAGTAAAGCATCCTGAGACCATTCATGTGTGGGGTTGCGTCTCAGTCAAGGGAGTGGGCTCAATAACAATTTTGGCCCAAGAACACAGCCATGAATAAAGAATAGTACAAAAACATCCTCCGAAAGCAACTTCTCCCAACCATCCAACAACAGTTTTGTGACAATGCCTTTTCCAGCATGATGGAGCACCTTGCCAAAGCAAAGGCAAGGCAAAAGTGATGACTAAGTGGCTTGGGGAACAAAACATCAAAATTTTGGGTCCATGGCTGGGAAACTCCCCAGACCTTAATCCCATTGAGAACTCCTGGTCAATCCTCAAGAGACAGGTGAACAAAACCCCCCCACAAATTCTGACAGACTCCAAGCATTGATTTTGCAAGAATGGGCTGCCAACAGTCAGGATGTGGCCCAGAAGTTGATTGACAGCATACTAGGGTGAATTGCAGAGGTCTTGAAAAAGAAGGGTCAACACTGCAAATATTGACTCTTTGCATAAACTTAATGTAATTGTCAATAAAAGCCTTTGACACTTATGAAATGCTTGTAGTTATACTTGAGTATACCATAGTAACATCTGACAAAAATATCTAAAAACACTGAAGCAGCAGACTCTGTGAGAATTAATATTTGTGTCATTCGCAAAGCTTTTAGCCACGGCTGTATAAATACCCTTCTTCCACCAATAATAAAGACAATATGGTAGAATAATGGTATTTATATGCGTGTAATTTTTTATACTATTTTCATTCAATATTTCATATTTATAAAGATATTTTGTATTTACTTAATCTAACTTAGAGGTTGTGGGTTGACAGCGCTCAATGGGTTAAAGTGTTACTAAACCCACAACAGTAAAATCATTCTGTATATGCAGCATAGCATGCTTGTTATACTCACTGTGGAACTTAAGAAGTTCATCCTCTGCATTGTGTAAAAAGGCTGGTTTATCCTGTATGCACAGATCCTCCCCCTCCTGCACTGTCTATCTGGGGAAGGTCAGCTAACACAGGCAGGGTAGCCAACCTGCACATGCTCAGTTGTGTCTATTATGCTGGAGAGAACATTTTTTCACTGTCATAGCTAGCCAGGTCACATGATATTTACATCACACATGTGGGCGTGTATACAGGCTGTAGTGAAAATCATCTCCTTCCTTACCTCTCAGCACTGGAGAAACCGTGCAGTTTATCATGTAACAGTGGTATACAGATCAGACAAAAAGTTATATAGTGGCAGTATTTTAATGTAAAAAAAGATGTATAAGCTGTGGGCACTGTCGGGGGGGGGGGGGGTGAACTATTTGCATATTACTGGGTTTAGTAACACTTTAAGTCTAATGCCGCGTACACACAATCGGAATTTCCGACAACAAATGTTCGATGTGAGCTTGTTGTCGGAAGTTCCGACCATGTGTAGGCTCCATCGGATATTTCCAGTCGGAATTTCCAACAACAGATATTTGAGAGCTGGATCTCAAATTTTCTGACAACAAAATCTGTTGTAGTAAATTCCGAGCATGTGTAGACAATTCCGACGCAACACATTCTACGCATGCTCTGACTCAAGTACGAGACGGAAGCGCTTAGTCTGGTAAAACTAGCGTTCCTAATGGAGATAGCACATTCATCACGCTGAAAATTTTTAAATTTTTAAATGCAGCGCATTCTCTTCTTCTTTAGAATGCTAGAATAATGAAGTTGTTTTGCTGCTGATATTCACACAGAGTTCTGACAAACTGATTTCTTTATTATTTCTTGTGATCTCCTGAATAATCTTTATTTATTTTTTTCGCCAGATCTCCAGAATAATGTTTCTTTTTTTTTTATAGTGATCTCCTGTTTTTTTTTTTTAATGTTTTTTTTATAGTGATCTCCATAATATTTTTTTTCGTTTTGTATGTCAAGTTACCACAACACCATTATTTATCTTATATTTTTTAACCTCAAGGAGATTGGTTGGTGTTGGTGTCCCTTGTTAATTTGACATTGTCTTTTTGACATGCACCTGCCTACTCACAAACAAACTGTCCTTTTTGAACTAAAACACATAGTCAAGTATTTGTGAAAAAAAAAACTAGACATTTATTAGGGGTCATAACAAAAAAAGAGGACGGTAACGCTGGATAAATTGTTGAAATTGGTGAAACCTTTGTACCTCAGGGCAGACATCAGTTATTTGACAGGCAAAATTGGTAGCCTGAGGAGTCCATTTAATATGGAGCACAATACGGTCCAGGACTCCGAGAGATCAGGAGCAGCAGCAGATGACATGTATGTCCTGGGGCTGTGGTCTTACAACAGCCTGCGTCTTTTTGCCAGACCAGACCGAACCCAGGCCATCACTCTCTTGTCTTCCTTCCACGCTTCCTTCTAGGCTGTGGCTGTGGTGTTGGAGTTGTGGCAGGAGGTGGAGGAGGAGTATGGTCCAACTCACATACATGACTTTTTTTGTGAGTTCGCCCATAACCTCCTTATTTAGGACCTGATACATGACTTCCTCACAAATGAGGCATTGGCCCACCTCCATTTCCTGCAATTTGCTAGCTGTCATGCAGGCATAGGCCTCTTGAAGATTGGGGGTGGTTCTGAGGCCCGCAGTAGCCTGCCGAATCAAAGAAAGCGCTGACTCCTCCACATTACTCCCCTTCCTGGGCTTTTTTGTTGGAAGGCGGAGGGGAGGAACCTGCCATTCGGTCAGGCTACTGGGCATGGCCACCTCCTGGCTGCCACTTTCCATGGTCACCTCCTGGCTGCCACTTTCCACGGCCACCTCATGGCTGCCAATTTCCATGGCCTCCTCCTGGCTGAGACTTTCCACGCCCTCCTCCTGGCTGAGACTTTCCTGTGTATGAAAATGGAACATAGTTTTAGGCTTTTGGTCATAAATCACACACAATTTAGAGCTCATGACTGTTGCAAATTGAATGTTAAGAAATAGAAAAGACTATCCTTCTGACCCCAGCATTTGTCATTTTTGTCCCAATCATTTTTGGCTACTACTGTCTATTGATATGTAATTCACTTTGTTAATTCTGAAATTAGTGATCAATAATAACATCTAGTTAACATCATTCATTTTTGGCAAGAAATATGTTGAACAATGCTATACCTGACTCAAGCTGGGCTCCTCCACATCTTCCTGGGTGGAAGGCCCAGGTTGGACTTCTGAAGCCTCATCTGAGGTGGAAGGAAGAGTGGAAGGAAGAGTGGAAGGAAGGGTTGAGAGTGATGGCCTGATTTCAGTCTGGTCTGACAAAAACCACAGTCTGTCGTAGTACCACAGCCTGGGGACATAAACGTCATCTGCTGCTGCTACTGATCTCATGGAAAACTGGACCTTCTTGCGCTCCCTATTATATGTGCTCCTCAGGCCACCAATCTTGCGCTGCCTTCCTCTTTTATTTATTATTATAAAATGGGTGTTTCACCTGCCACAAGCAGAGCTGCTCCCTGTATTTATCAATAAAACTAGGGAGGAAGTCATGATCGTTGAATCTATCCATTTTCTTTGCAAGACACAACACAAGACAAACCCTAATGTCAGGCTAAACTCTCCTAATCTTGTCCCAATATAGGCCTAAATATATAATCAGTATAGGTCACTGATTCCACAAGTTAAAATTGTACCTTCGTTAGCACGATCGGCACTTAAGCTACTCCGTCCTCCGCTCACAGATCATACGTACGACGCACGCGTGTTATGCTTTAAATACACTGCACATGCGTGAAACTCAGCCCGCCCCTGACCTTCTTTCTAGTATATTCCCCGCCCCTTCTCTTTTGGCGCAGTGGGAGAGCACATGGCGGAGACAGAGCAGGTGCATACAGAGGAGAGCATCAAAGATGAAAGCCCGGAGACACAAACGTCACAATCCAGGAGATTTAAGGCCTCAAATATGTCCTTTGGTGACATGGTGGAGATGGTGGACATCTTGAAGAGGGGCAATATGGACCATACAGCAACCCAAATGTGAGAAAGGCCAAAATCATGAGTAAGGTTGTGAACAGGCTGCAGAAGAATTTTGGGGTACGGCGATCCAAGGATCAACTGAGGAAACGATGGACAGACCTCAAATTGAGGGAGCAGGATCAGTACAGAATAATCAAGAGAGTGCTGCAAAAAAGTAAGTATTTTGTCCTGTGTTCCTATTATTATTATTACTTTTGTGCTGCTCCATGTGCTTTTCTTTACTGTTGTACAGTTTAAAATGGTGTTAAAAATGGCAAGTTTCAGGTTCGTGGGCACAGTAATCGTTCGTAGTAAACATTGTTCGTTTGGCCACTAATACAATACTTTTGGCAGATGCAGGCCTATTTGTATTAAAAGAAGTTTATTGTCTAGATGGGTTTGTGACTAGAATTAAATGCAAACTTGATTCAGTGTAAGGAGAGGACACTCAGCAGCTGTTTACACATCTGGACGCAGGACCACTAGTGTGGGACACAAGAACACCCTTTTTAGGGTGTCCCACACAGGTGCTCCAGTTGATACTAGGGGTGTCTCCATGTGGGAAACTTTACCAAAAAAGGTAAGTATTCCAGCTTGAAGAAAGGGAAAAAAGCATGTCTTCAGCTTGGAACTCTGCCAAAACAGACAATTGTACGACACTTCAAGCAATGTTTCATATTCCTATTTCTTGCCTCAAATATCTGTGTGCTAAGTATACTAATTTTTTTATTCACATAGGGTAGAAAATACTTGGGACATCAGAGGACACCAGGGACCCCCAACCTCCTAAAGAAGGGGAAGTCACCACACCACAACCTGAGGATGTGGAGGGAGGAGAGGTTCATGATGTGGGTGAAATAGTGACCACAACAGGTGAGTGTCTGAGACCACTGCTTCAGGTAATAGATGTATGCCTGCATATTTATAATACATGGTGTTTTTTTTAATTTTAGGTGATGTGGATGTTGTGGAAGAAGAAACTAATTTCACAAGTGCAAGTGCACACGTCCTCATCAGGGAGATCATGGTGTTCAATCGTGATTTAGAAAAGATAAACAAAAACATCAATGATGTTCAATAAAAAATTAAGAACATCATTGATGTTTTAGGCAGAATCTAAAACACACAAAAATTGTACCGTTTTGTTGAGGACTTTTTTTAATTGAATTCAAGTTTTAAAGTATTTTAAAAGCCAAATTTTGAAGATGCACACAGTGTGTCAACATGTGCTATCTGCCATCACGGGATATCAAGGTATGCGTTTTGGGGGTGCAACCCCTTCCTCACAACTAAAGTAGATGAGAGGAAGGGGTTTCACCCCCAAAACACGTCCATTGATCCCCCATGATGGGAGCTAGCACATGTTGACATTAGGCATGGGATCAGGAGGGAAATCCACATTTTAACTCCCAATTTATGTGCATCTTCAAAATTTGGCTATTACAGGGGTGACATCACCCCATCTGATGAAGGCGATATCAACACAGTTTTGAGATACTAATGTCTGATATTGCCTACGCTTTTTCAAAGTTGAACTTTGTAAGTTCATGAGTTGTGTATGTTATGGTTTGAAACATGCCTGTTTAGCCAAAAAATGTATATTTCTAATGTCAAACATAAAAACAAAGATGTTGGTTTGTTCAAAATCCTTTTTCTAATGCACATGTGAATGTGCTTTGAATACAATGTTTTATACTCAACAATGTGTGGCTTCTTCTTTCAATGCTCAATACTAGGGATGAGCCGAACACCCCCCTGTTCGGTTCGCACCAGAACATGCGAACAGGAAAAAAGTTTGCTCGAACACGCGAACACCGTTAAAGTCTATGGGACACGAACATGAATAATCAAAAGTGCTAATTTTAAAGGCTTATATGCAAGTTATTGTCATAAAAAGTGTTTGGGGACCCGGGTCCTGCCCCAGGGGACATGGATCAATGCAAAAAAAAGTTTTAAAAACGGCCGTTTTTTCAGGAGCAGTGATTTTAATAATGCTTAAAGTCAAACAATAAAAGTGTAATATCCCTTTAAATTTCGTACCTGGGGGGTGTCTATAGTATGCCTGTAAAGGGGCGCATGTTTCCTGTGTTTAGAACAGTCTGACAGCAAAATGACATTTGGAAGGAAAAAACACATTTAAAACTACCCGCGGCTATTGCATTGCCGACAATACACATAGAAGTTCATTGATAAAAACGGCATGGGAATTCCCCCCAGGGAAACCCGAACCAAAATTAAAAAAAAAAAAATGACGTGGGGGGGTCCCCCTAAATTCCATACCAGGCCCTTCAGGTCTGGTATGGATATTAAGGGGAACCCCGGCCAAAATTAAAAAAAAAAATGACGTGGGGTTCCCCCTAAATTCCATACCAGACCCTTCAGGTCTGGTATGGATTTTAAGGGGAACCCCGCGCCAAAAAAAAAAAAAAAAACGGCGTGGGGTTCCCCCAAAAATCCATACCAGACCCTTATCCGAGCACGCAACCTGGCAGGCCACAGGAAAAGAGGGGGGGACGAGAGTGCGGCCCCCCCCCCTCCTGAACCGTACCAGGCCACATGCCCTCAACATTGGGAGGGTGCTTTGGGGTAGCCCCCCAAAACACCTTGTCCCCATGTTGATGAGGACAAGGGCCTCATCCCCACAACCGTGGCCGGTGGTTGTGGGGGTCTGCGGGCGGGGGGCTTATCGGAATCTGGAAGCCCCCTTTAACAAGGGGACCCCCAGATCCCGGCCCCCCCCTGTGTGAAATGGTAAGGGGGTACTTACCCCTACCATTTCACTAAAAAACTGTCAAAATAGTTAAAAATGACAAGAGACAGTTTTTGACAATTCCTTTATTTAAATGCTTCTTCTATCTTCCTTCATCTTCTTCTTCTTCTGGTTCTTCTGACTCTTCTGGTTCTTCCTCCGGCGTTCTCGTCCAGCATCTTCTCCGCGGCGTCTTCTATCTTCTTCTCCTCGGGCCGCTCCGCACCCATGGCATGAGGGGAGGCTCCCGCTCTTCTCTTCATCTTCTTCTTCATCCTCTTCTCTTCTTCATCTTCTTCATCTTCATCTTCTCTTCTTTTCTTCTGCGGGCCGCTCCGCATCCATGCATGGAGGGAGGCTCCCGCTGTGTGACGGCGTCTCCTCGTCTGACGGTTCTTAAATAACGGGGGGCGGGGCCACCCGGTGACCCCGCCCCCCTCTGACGCACGGTGACTTGACGGGACTTCCCTGTGACGTCACGGGGAATGCCACAGGGAAATCCCGTCATGTCCCGTGCGTCAGAGGGGGGCGGGGTCACCGGGTGGCCCCGCCCCCCGTTATTTAAGAACCGTCAGACGAGGAGACGCCGTCACACAGCGGGAGCCTCCCTCCATGCATGGATGCGGAGCGGCCCGCAGAAGAAAAGAAGAGAAGATGAAGATGAAGAAGATGAAGAAGAGAAGAGGATGAAGAAGAAGATGAAGAGAAGAGCGGGAGCCTCCCCTCATGCCATGGGTGCGGAGCGGCCCGAGGAGAAGAAGATAGAAGACGCCGCGGAGAAGATGCTGGACGAGAACGCCGGAGGAAGAACCAGAAGAGCCAGAAGAACCAGAAGAAGATGAAGGAAGATAGAAGAAGCATTTAAATAAAGGAATTGTCAAAAACTGTCTCTTGTCATTTTTAACTATTTTGACAGTTTTTTAGTGAAATGGTAGGGGTAAGTACCCCCTTACCATTTCACACAGGGGGGGGCCGGGATCTGGGGGTCCCCTTGTTAAAGGGGGCTTCCAGATTCCGATAAGCCCCCCGCCCGCAGACCCCCACAACCACCGGCCACGGTTGTGGGGATGAGGCCCTTGTCCTCATCAACATGGGGACAAGGTGTTTTGGGGGGCTACCCCAAAGCACCCTCCCAATGTTGAGGGCATGTGGCCTGGTACGGTTCAGGAGGGGGGGGGCCGCACTCTCGTCCCCCCCTCTTTTCCTGCGGCCTGCCAGGTTGCGTGCTCGGATAAGGGTCTGGTATGGATTTTTGGGGGAACCCCACGCCGTTTTTTTTTTTTTTTTTGGCGCGGGGTTCCCCTTAAAATCCATACCAGACCTGAAGGGTCGCCGACATCACTGCCAACATCACAATACTATTAAACCCCTTGTAATTATAATAGTATGACCCAGAGTTGGGGGGTGGGATGATTTGGACATGTTTCCACTCTATCGCCCCTCCGCAGTTGGGAAAGTCCCACCGCTGGGCAATGTGGGATGCCACAGTCTGCCATTCCTGTGGGGTTGAAGGAAACTGTGGAGTCAAACAATAAAAAAATTGTACTTTTGCACATAAATATTGCAAGCAGATTAGACAGAAACATTCTTGGCCAACAGCAGTATAACATTTATTTTAAGGGGAGTATTTAAAGACAAAAGTATAAGGTACACTTATCAGATTCCTCCTCCCCTCTGATGGCCCAGTGAAAAAATGTTATGTTGGAGGAGGGGGAGATGTTTTGGACAGGTAACTGTCTCCACATCATTGAGAGCTGAATGCATACATAATGTGTGTTAGTTTGGCCAGCCCCTCCTTACTTACACTATTGGCAGCCCACTGGACAGGTAAGAAGTGTCATAATACAAAAATATGAATACACACTGTCCAAATTGAAGCACATTTTTACATTCTGCAATTACGTATCTAGATAATAGGAGACCAAAACTTTAAACAGTACCATTTGAAAGTATTCAGGTAGGCCCTTGCACTACATACTTTGGTGAATTCATCCATAAATCTGACCACAAAAGAGGTAAGTATAGTGTGTATGGGTTTGGCAAAGTCAGCAGATAGAGGATTGGCATCGGTTGACTTAGCTGTTGGGGGGGAGGGAGGTTTCCAAATGAGTTTGGGCCCCCCCCCCCAAAAAAAGCCTCTTGCACTATGCATGAATTTAAGGACAAAAATAACATTTGTACACATTTTAGGGGGTGTTTAGGGTAAAGCACTACAATGGAGCTGACAAAATACATTGTTGAGTGACTAGGCTAGGTGTGTATGGGCCCAGGATAGCATGCTGGGGATGTTAGTGAAGGCAAATATGCATAAAGGACAAAAAAGGAGCATTAAAAGCTTCCAGCATCCACGAGGACAAAGAGGACATTCACAGCATATTACAATCATGGTAATTAGGGAATGATGAAATAAATACAATACATTAGCAAACATTAAATACATAGAATGTGATGTTAAAGGATAAAACTTACCTTAATATAGTCCTTTTGCAGGACCTGAATGATGGCAGAACAGGTCTCTGGAATCATGATCCCCAGAGCCTGGGGGGAGATGCCTGTCGAAACTTGATGTCCTGCAGACTACTCCCCGTTGCCAAGTACTGTAAGGTGGTGACTAGCCTTTGTTCCAGAGTGATGGCTTGCAGCATGCAGGTGTCCTGCTTGTTAATATAGGGGGACAGCAAAGCCAACAGACGGTGAAAAACGGGGTCCGTCATCCGGAGATAATTCCTGGAATCATCAAGATTATTCTCCAGGATCTCCCGGAATAAAGGCATGTGCAAGAATTGGTCACGCTAGAGCAACCAATTCTTGGTCAATGAACTCCTCCTCCCCCTGTTCATGGACTGGGCTTGGGTCAAAGTAAGAACCCCAACACCAAGCCCTTGCATAGCATGAACTCTATGACGAGTACGTAACCACAACATGGCTTTAAAACGATCGGCTGGTCAGAACGAACTAACAGAATGCACTGAAAATCAGAAAGGCCTGAGAAGAGCACGCTGAAAATCAGAAACAAGCAGACAAGAACGCACTGGCAAAACAGATGCAAACTGACTACACGCACTGAAAAACAGATAGGAACCCACAAGCACAAACTGAAGAGCAGTAACGAACTGAAAAGCACGAGGCTGAAAAGTGTGAATCATCTCTCACCAAACTTCTACTAACACAAGATTAGCAGAAGGAGCCCAAAGGGTGGTGCACTGGATATTGAACTTCCTTTTTCTAGTCCCGTCATACGTGTTGTACATCAGCGTGTTCTTGCCGATCGGAATTTCCAAAAACATTTGTGTGACCGTGTGTATGCAAGACAAGTTTCAGCCAACATCCGTCGGAAACAAATCTATGGTTTGGTTGTCGGAAATTCCGATCTTCTGTACGTGGCATAATGGTAAATACCAATCGACAGGACCATGGAGTGATGAATAAAAAGATAATGTTTATTATCTTAGATGCACAATAAAAGCTTGTAGTAAAAATTCCAACAAAGAGATGTAGGTAAACAGAGCTAACGATACCACTGAAGGTCTCCTGGGTAATGAGGAGTTAACATCATCCGGAAATCTGCAATGCACGGGGGGGGGGGGGGGGGGCGCCAATGTCCATGCTGTGCAGGATAGAAGCCATGGGAAGAAAGGGGCTCGCTGGCAGGAGATGGTGGTACAGAATGGCTTGAAGGCTGGTGTTGAAGACTGGCTTGAAGAATCGATGTCCGCCAGCCACCCGCAATCGCAGTGAAGAGAGGCAGAATGGGGATTTGCCATTGTAAACAAGGCGGATCCCCATTCTGACAGGGGAGGAGAGAGAGATCAGCTATTCCTAGTGATCAGGAACAGTGATCTCTCTATCTACTCCCAGTCAGTCTGTCCCCTTTACAGTTAGAAACACCTCCCAGGGAATACTTAACCCCTTGATCACCTCCTAGTGTTAACCCCTTCCCTGTCAGTGCCATTTATACAGTGATCAGTGCATTTTTATAGCACTGATCACTGTATTGGTGTACAGCGATTGGTGGTAGATTTGTACACTGCTAAAAATCACTGATCCCCGCCATTACTATTAAAAAAAAAATAAAGTCCCTAAATCTTTCCACTATTTTGTAGGCGCTATAACTTTTGTGAAAACCATTCAATAGACACCTATTGTGTGAAAAATGTAACTGAATACATATTGTACATATTGGCCTAAACTGATTGATAAATTAGATTTTTTATATATTTTTTTGGGATATGCATTATAGCAGAAAGTAAAAAATATTGTTTGTTTTTTTTTTAATTGTCAGCATTTTTTTGTTTATAGCGCAAAAAAATAAAAACCACAGAGGAGATCAAATACCACTAAAAGAAAGCTCTATTTGTGGGGAAAAAAAAGGACATCAATTTTGATTTGTTATAACATCGCATGACCACGCAATTGTCAATTAAAGCGACGCAGTGCCGTATTGCAAAAAAATGGCCTGGTCATTAAGGGGGTATATCCTTCCAGGCTGAAGTGGTTAAACCATTTTACTTCTTTATGAGCAATAAAAACTGACAAAGCTTCTAATTATTTCTCACTGTATCCATCCCACTAATTATCGCATGAGATAAATTACCACATGGTTTCATGAGATAAATGCCGCATGTTTCGATGAAATACCGCATGCAGTGTTTTAGTAGTGTTTTTTTTTTTTTGTGAATTGCAAAACATTTTTGAAACATGCTATGAGCTATTTTACTTCAAATGTTAAAGAGGAAAAAAACACTTTGTGAATGGAGCCCTCTGTCCTGCAAAAATTATCTTTTTTATGCAATCTATAGAAAAAAAAAACATTAAAAGACAAAAAAAAACCTTGTGCTTTTTTTAAACATGTATTTTTTAACCATTTGACATTAAAAAAATGTATACAACAAAAAGTTTAATTAACAATTATTAAAAATAAATAAAAAAATAAGCAGGAAAAAAATAGTTATAGGGAAGAAGTGAAAGTAAAAATTAGTTAGGACTGGTTCAGTTAGAGTGATACTAAAGTCTTATTTTTTTTGTTAAAAAATAAAAAACATGTCATACTTACCTTTGTGCAGTGGTTTTGCACAGAGCAGCCCAGATCCTTCACTTTTCAGGTCCATCGTTGGCTCTCCTGGCCCCTCCCTCCTGCCGAGTTCCCCCATGGCAAGCAGCTTGCTATGGGGGCACCCAAGCCAAGCCACGTGTCCATTCAGGCACGGAGCCACAGCTCAGTCCCGTCCCACCCCCTTTCTCTCCTCATTGCCTCACTGACCTTGATTGACAGCAGCGGGAGGTAATGGCATCTGCTGCTGTGTCTCAGCCAATCAGGAAGGAGAGTCCCAAGACTTTGTGGCTCTCGTGCAACATCTCTGGATTGAGAGGGAACTCAGGTAAGTATTAGGGAGGCTAAGGGAGACAGCTGCACACAGAAGGTTTTAAATCCTAATGCATAGAATGCATTAAGATAAAAAAAATCTGTCTTTAGAACCACTTTAAACTAAGAGTTAATAATAGGTACACATTTTTTTTTTCTGTGAAAAAGCTTTTTTGGGTTTATTTGTCAGGTTGTTTTAACCAGCATCATATGCAGATTGAGTAAATACAAAAATAACAATATGACTTTGCATCTGTCTATCCAATGTCTGAACAGTGTTTATAAATAATGTGTGAGACATTCTGCTTTCTGACAGCAGTAGCTATTATAGCTGCTGTATTTACAAAAGAACTGCCCACTCAGGGATTGCTGAAAAATGTAAGGGCTGAGTGGAAGCATCGCAGAAGGGCAGGGCAAACTACATACAGTATTCCTCTCTACCTCTATGAAGTTTTGTCGACATGTGAAGTATGCCTAGTGTACACAACTGGTTAAAAACATTGTAATACCTACAAACAATAAAACTATAAAAATATATCATAAAAGGAAAAAAACTGTGGTAAATAGGAGAAAATAGGTAGAAATCTAAAATGAAATTCTGTATCTTGGTTATTGACAACTGTTGCTGTTTTAAACACTTCATGCAGAATAAGTGGATAGTACTAAACAGCTTAGCTGCAATTTCTACGGAATGTCTGAGGTATCATTTCTCCTGTGGTTTTGTTAGGCGTACAAAATTCATAATTTTGATTTGTGGCAGGTAGTTATTACCTAACCATCACAGGTGGGGATATGCAAATTTTTTTTTCTGATAAGGCTATGCAAGAGAACAGCTTTTATTTCAATATTCTTTTATAAATAAGAATTGTAATTTTGCTACTCAGAAACCATTTAATTAATTAGATGATGTAGATAAAATATACATTTTTGTACCTTGCGTAATCCTATTTTCCATGTCGTGTAAAAAGAGGCTGGATAAATAAATGTATTCCAGCTTGTTAATCCCAATTTTAGCTGATATGAAATTTGTTATTTCCACTCAACTCATTTCCACATTTATTACATTTTGCAAACATAAAAATGAAAATGACAGAGGAGTATTTTTTTTTTTACTTTCATTTTGTCAGAAATCAATATAGGCACATACTTTAATAACAGTTCAATAAAAGACTATGTTCTTTTGAAGCTGCATTACATAATTAACTAGGTTAAATAAATACAAGGTTTAACTTCTTACAAACTCCAACAGATTTGGTCTAAAAACAAAACTTCTATTTTTACCATAAAATAGGACTGTAGATATCCTTAATGGACCATTATTTATTTATTTATTTACAGCCACTGGCTTAAATGTTTTTTTTTTTAACTGATCAAGTCAGTAAAATACAGACCATGTGGAAATTCAAGTGATATTAGTGATATTTTACTGGCGGTGTTCCCTGTGTGACAAAAAATGCCTTGCATTTCAGTTTTTGTGTGATGTCTAGTTAAATCTCAAGTAGGATTTTGCCTTTAAAGGATCAGGATAATTTTGTGCCAGCAAGTACATTTTTCAGCGTATAACACGCACCCTAATTTTAAGAGGGTAGTTTCAGGAAAAAAACTTTCCACGGCCACCTTTACATTACACAGCCCCCTGCACATTTTGCAGCCCCCTTTACATTACACAGCCCCCTCCCCCTGCACAATAAACAGACTCCTGCACATTATGCAGCCCCTTTTACATTACACAGCCCCCTCCCCCTACACACACCCCTCCCCCTGCACAGTACACAGACTCCTGCACATTATGCAGCCCCCTTTACATTACACAGCCCCCTCTCCTTGCACAGTACACAGCCCCCCCTGCACTCCCAGGAGACCCCCAGTTTCCTGGGACAGCACTGCCAGCATACTCTAAAGTTAAGAAAAAATCACTGCCAGACCCTTCTCATACAATGCTCCTCCTGTGTCACCCTCATTGTAAATTAAAGCCTCTAAATTACTCATTAGCACCCTTCTTTCATGGATGGTCCTGTGACCGCTCTCCTCCTCTAATCCAAAGCTACACTTGGAGGAGGAGGGGGATGAGCAGGAGAAGGAGTGCAGAGAATGTAGAATGGAGAAGCGTTAATGAGGTATTTAGAGGCTTTCATTTACAATGACATAGGAGGAGCAGTGTATGAGAAGGAGCTGGCAAGGGATTTTTTCTTAACTTCAGACTATGCTGGCAGAGCTGTCCCAGGACTAGGAGAGGTGGGGCAGCCGACCCCTGCAATGTGTGGCACCTAGGGCAGACCGCTCTATCCCCATTCCCCCGTTGGTGAAAAAAATATATCGTGTATAACATGCATGCACTGTTTGCCCTCTATTTTTAGGGGGAAAAGGTGTGTGTTATACGCTGATAAATATGGTATCTGACAAATGCAAAACACTGTTTATTTATGTGTTATTGAGGACAAATATAAAATGGGTTAGAATATTCTTTTATGTGCTTATAACAAGAACTCCAAAACTATACAGTACAGTGTCAAACTTAAAACAACATGAAACGGGGGCATGGAAAGAAGTCGACCTGGAGGGTTGCACGCTGACACCGCTCCGTGACTCAACGGCAAATCCAGGGCATATAGCACAGGTGACACACCAGTGATCACAGCGTTTCTCCCCTCAGCTGACTCAGGACATACAGGAGTATTCCATAAGAAGAAAAGAGCGATTTGCTCCACGCAAATTGCCAGAGTTCTTTCCAAAGTCGCACAAGCACCATTTCCAAGATAGAACCAGCAGACACTCTGCATGAGGTGGGCCGGCTGGTCCAGCAGAGCGAGACCACAGAGACAAAGAAAGAGCCCAAGCATCACCTCACCAGGGCAGCAGCTCCTCAGCTTCTTCCCTTTCCACAAGTCCAGCTTGATTGAAAGTTGTCAATAATACAATTTCCATACAGAGAGAACTATACATAGATAAGTCCTATCCTGCATGCTAAACAGACCCAACCATTTGGTATGTGTATTCCGACATTCAAAAGTAGAGAAGAAAGAACAACTTCCCAAGTGTGGATTGCAACTATGAATGTAGGAGACAATGTGGGTTGAGTTGCAGGTCAGGTAGGTGTTCTCTTTAATTGCTCGACATGTTGCACATTTAAAACACTTCTTCAGGAGCTTAAGATAATTCTGCTGGATACACATAAAAAATTCACCATGAATATTTATATATACAAAAGAAAATACATATCTTAACAATAAAATTCATACAGAATAAAGTGCATTCCAACCAATTATGATGATCACCAAGAGCAGGCCCCATTAAGGAAAAATGGTCAAAAGGGGGTCCATAGTGAAACCCGGCAACTGGCGAGACCATTAAACAGAGCACATATTACATATATATAAAAAAGATATGTGTGAAGTGTCACTGTAGATTATATGCTGTGCATTTGGGAATGAACTAGTAGTGCCTCACTAAGTTTCACAAAAAACTATAATATACAAGTGAGTAACCAAAAAAACTTTTAAAGGGATTGGTAAGATTTCATTAAGAAACGCAGTTGCACATTATTGTAAAGAAAGGTAAAACGGGTCCACCACCTAACGTTGGTAGTATATAAATAAACGTGCCTGCGCTGAAAAAACATATACTGTATATCAGAATAGTTGGGAGGTGCATATATAGTGTAAACCTATACTACAATATTTCAATAAAAAAAAAAAAAAAATGCTAGTAATATATAAATTATAAAATAAATACAATCCTTATATAAAAATATCCCATAAAGTGCAACATGCAAGAAAACAAAACATATATGTGGTTATAAATATAAGATCAAAGTGCAAAATCAAGTGTCCACATTTAAAAAGTTCAATTCATTGATATTAACACATAAAGTGCAAGTAAGTAGTGTCCACAGAAAACAGTGTTCCTCATGTTCCTCCTTAATGGTGTTCACAATCTAGCATGTTTCAGTGCTCTCCTGTGACCCCCCACTTGTGCTTGCGCTCACCTCTGAGCGTGTGACACGGTAATTAAACGGTGTCTAAACACGCATTGGAGCCACCCCTTGGGCTCATACAGGGTATGCTGGTATAAACTACACCACTCTCAGATGTCATCAGATAGTTTCACATACAAGAAAGAAAAAGCTCCATAGTGTGATACAGTAGGGATTTATTTAAAATATATTAAAACTTCCCTCCAGAAGGGTACTCACAATATGTAGGTGTGTGAGTGCACCAATCTTTCCAGAGAGTGTTTGTATAAAACAAGTGTTTGTATAGCGTTTGTATGGCGTGCGGTGGCAAACTCCTACCTCAGCTTGTTGAGTGCGGTGCAAATGCTCTTTCACCTCTAGCTAATAGACGCAGGATCAAGTTTTTTTTTTATTACAAATGATTTTATTGGAACATCAAAATTGTATACACTGTATATCAGACATAGTCAATGGCATTAGAAAAAGCTTGTCACTTATAAGACATGAAAAAATAGTGAAGTCAAAATGAAAAGAGACAAAATTGTAAATAACAGCTAGCTTACAGTATGTAGCAGTCTATGAGGACAATAAAGTGTATGCAGATACATATGGCCATTAGCAGTATTACAAGAATGGGGTATCCCGGCGTTCCCATTTTTTGTCATATATATGCAAAGTATCATACAAAGTGTGGTGAATGTGTTCTGAGAGTTTTATTACTTCCATTCTGGCCAACACTTGTGACCATGACAGGGCTGAAGTGCGCCAATTTAGTTCGGTGACCCAGTGAATTGCCACAAAAAGTGTATGAATCAGTCTTTCACATGGAATGGGAACATCAGGGATAGAGGTAAAACAAAGGCACATTGGTACGGTAAGAGTAAAAAGACGACCTGCAAAAGATGACGATTGTGTAGCTGCTTGCTGCTAAATAGGCTTAAGATATTTACAGCTCCAAAAAATATGGGTAAAAGTGCCTAATTCAGAGCAGCCACAGGAAACATTGAGGAGACACCATGGGGTAGATAGAATTACGTTTTGTGGGTGTCATATACCATCGGGTGTGAAGCTTGACAGCTGTCTCGTGAATTGAAAGTGACCTTGTGTTTTTGAACATGCTCTGCAGCATCTCAAATGTGTGACCCGTATCTCTTTCCCAACTAAGCATTGGTTTCATTTTTCAACAAGGGCAAACTCACTGAGAAAGCTATACATTTTTTTGAGATAATACCATTTTCATAGATATGTTCGAATTGGGTACTATGCGTTCAGGATCCTATGGCGCCTCTGCTGTGGTAAAAGTGTCTGATTTGTGTGTGACAAAATTGTTCAGAGAGAGGTAGATTGTGTTCCGATTGGAGTTGGGGGAAAGTTTTAAAGTGATAGCCTGATTTGAAGAGTTGGAATGTTACACCAGCAGTGCTCCATAAAAGAAAGCGATCTCTTTTGTGGAAGGCTGGGGGAAAATCTGGGTCTCCTATGAAGGAGTATAGGGGGAAAGGGGAGAGACCAATTTGAACTTTTTACCCTAAAAGGACAACAAATATAGGGACATATATATATATATATATATATATATATATATATATATATATATATATATATATATATATATATATATATAAATATATATATATATATATATATATATATATATATATATATATAAATATAATGGTATTAAGTGATGTTACAAGGCTTGGTCTTTTTTGAACTGGACCATAATAATCCAGATAGAAGGAAGGGGTATATTGAGGATGTTTCAAAAGCTAGCCAAAGGATTTCTGAGGTAGGAGTTTGCCACTGGGCTGTTTGAGCAAGTCTAGCTGCAAAATAGTAATACCACAGATCTGGGAGACCAAGACCACCAAGGGATTGGGGTCTGTACTGTAGAGATCTGTGAAATCATGGCTTTTTGGAGTGCCATATGAACTTATTAACATCCCTTTGAAGGGATTCAATATAGTTTTTGAAAACATAAACGGGGAGGGCTCTAAAAAAAGAGTATTTTAGGCAAGATAGCCATTTATGGCTGTGACCCTGCCCAGAAAAGAAATATGATATTTGTCCCAGGTTTTTAAAAGGTTTCTAATATGGGAGACTATTGGATTGTAATTAGCCTGGAACAGGGCTTGAAAAGTGGTACTGAGCTGTATCCCTAGATAGCGGAAAGTTTGTGTGCACCATGCGAATGAAAAGTGATGCCACAGAGAGGTCGCAAGGTCACTCGGTATATTTATCGGCATGGCTGAGCATTGAGCCAGATTAATACCTAATCCTAATATAGTATAGAATGATTCTAATAGGGATGTCAGGTTAGGCAATGCAATAAGAGGGATTGTTAAAAATAGGAGGACATTATTATTATTATTTATTATACAGGATTTATATAGCGCCGACAGTTTACGCAGCGCTTTACAACATGAGGGCAGACAGTACAATTACAATACAATTCAATACAGGAGGAATCAGAGGGCCCTGCTCGTTAGAGCTTACAATCTAGGAGGGAGGGTCAAGTTATACAAGAGGGTAACAGCTGTTGGGGATGAGCTAATGGAGAAAACAGTGCAGTTGTTAGATGGAGGCAGGATAGGCTTCTCTGAAAAGGAAAGTTTTCAGGGATCGCCTAAAGGTGGATACATTTGGAGACAGTCTGACAGATTGGGGTAGGGAATTCCAGAGTATGGGCGAGGCTCGGGAGAAGTCCTGGAGGCGGATATGGGAGGAGGTGATGAGGGAGCTAGAGAACAGGAGGTCTTGGGAGAAGCGGAGATGGCGATTAGGTTGGTATTTTGAGACTAGGCTAGTGATGTAACTGGGCACAGAGTTGTGGATGGCTTTGTAACTTATTGTTAGTATTTTGAATTTAATTCGTTGGGCGAGTGGCAGCCAATGGAGGGATTGGCAGAGAGGGGTAGCAACTGAGCGGTTTGTAAGATGGATGAGTCTGGCAGCAGCATTCATGATGGACTGAAGGGGGGATAGTCTATTTAAAGGTAAGCCAATGAGAAGGAAGTTGCAGTAGTCGAGGCGAGAGATAACCAGGGAGTGAATCAGGAGCCGTGTGGTTTCAGTGGTTAGAAAGGGACGTAGTTTAGAGATGTAGTGGAGGTTGAGGCGGCAAGCTTTGGAAAGTGATTGGATGTGCGGCCGAAAGGAGAGTTCAGAGTCCAGGATAACACCTAGCACCCTGACATGTGGGGAGAGGTGGATGGTTGTGCCATTGCTCTTGACAGACAAGTCAGGGGAAGAGGCACGTGGGGGAGGAAATATTATAAGCTCGGCTTTGGACAAGTTGAGTTTGAGGAAGTGGTGTGACATCCATACAGATATGTTGGTTAGTTAGTGATGCGTGAGGAGACTGATGGGGTGAGTTGAGGGATGGAGGGATAGATTTGTGTGTCATAAGCGTAGAAATGATATTGAAAGCCATGAGAGGCTATCAGCTGACCCAGGGAAGAGGTTTAGATTGAAAATAAAACAGGTCCAAGAACAGAACCTTGGGGGACCCCGACGGAAAAGGGAAGAGGAGTGGAGGAAGTAGAATTGTAAGTGTTGGGATAGGTAGGATGAGAGCCACTGAAGAGCACAGTCATGAAGACCAAGGGAGTAAAGTTTTTTGAGGAGGAGGGGGTGGTCAACCGTGTCGAAGGCAGCTGAAAGGTCCAGAAGTAGGAGTACAGAATAGTGTCCATTGGTTTTTGCAGTTAGTAGGTCGTTTGTGAGTTTTAGAAGAGCAGTTTCTGTGGAGTGTTGAGGGCTAAATCCAGATTGAAGGGGATCAAGAAGGTTGTTCTTAATGAGGTGGTCACTCAGTTGGTTGTAAACCTGGCGTTCAAAGAGTTTAGAGGAAAAGGGGAGCAAGGAGATAGGGCGTAGGTTGTTAAGATTGGTAGGGTCCAAGGACGGCTTTTTAAGTATAAGGGTGACCAGTGCATGTTTTAGAGCTTCGGGGAACGTGCCAGTGGTGAGGGAGAGATTGAAGATGTGGGTTAGAGAGTGTAGGATGGAGTCAGAGGGCGACCGGAGCATTTGAGAGGGAATAGGGTCCAGGGGACAGGTGGTTAGGTGGGTGATAGAAAGGAGTTTAGCAACTTTGTCTGTAGTAGCAGATTTGAAAAAGGGGGAGTGTCGGTTGTACCTGTTGACATGGGGTCTTAGCTGGGGGAGATACCTGTAGAGTGGAGATTTCATCACGGATTGTATCAATCTTATTTTTGAAGTGATTAGTGATCTCCTGTGCTGTGAGTGAGTAAGTGGGTGGAGGCGGTGGAGGACGAAGTAGAGAGTTGAAGGTGGAGAAGAGTTTACGGGGACTGGATGAGAAGGTGTTAATAAGAGTTGTAAAATAGGTTTGCTTGGCAGTGTTGAGTAAAGAATAGTATTTTTGGAGGGCAGATTTGTATTGGTTGAAGTCTTTGAGAGACTTAGTCTTGTGCCACAGATGCTTAAGAGCGCAACTACGTTTTTTGAGAATTTTAGTGTCATCTGTTTGCCAGGGTTGTAGGGGTCGGGGTCTGATTCTGCGTGTAGTGAGGGGAGCAAGCTTGTCCGGGGTGGAGGACAGGAATTTATTGTAGAGGGACGTGGCTTGGTTGGGGCAGGACAGGGGAGAGACTTTGTCACAGAGGTAGTCAGTAGCAGAATAGAGGAGAGAGGAGTTGAAGTTGTGAAAGTTTCTACGGGTGATGGTTAGGCGATTGGAGGGAAAGGTGGTGGAAGACAGGGGGAGAGAGAAACTAATAAGGTGGTGGTCGGAGAGAGGGAAAGGATTGTTTGAGAAGTTGCATGGTGTGCATAGGTAGGAGAATACAAGGTCAAGGGTGTTGCCATCAGAGTGAGTAGAAGCCTGTACCCATTGCTTCAGGTCAAATGATGAGGTTAGACTAAGAAGTTTAGAAGTAGCAGGAGTGTTTGTATTAGCAGGGATGTTGAAATCCCTGAGAAGAATACTGGGAATTTCCGAAGAGAGAAAGTAGGGTTGCCAGGCAGAGAACTCATCAAGGAAAGCCGATAGTGGTCCAGGGGGGGCGGTAGATGAGAGGGAAAGAGAGGGAGGGGAGTGAATAACCTGAAATGTGCAGTGGGGGATAGGAGGAATCCCACTCCACCTCCCTTGCGTCCATTAGGCCTAGGGGAGTGAGTCCAGTGAAGGTCACCCTGGGAGAGGGAAGCAGGAGAAGGGGTGTCAGATTTGTGATGCCAGGTTTCGGTGAGAGCAAGTAGATTAAAGGAATTAGTGACAAAGAGGTCATGAACAGCAGTGAGTTTGTTGCAGACAGAGCGGAGCGTTCCAGAGGGCACAGGAGAGGGGGAGGCTGGTGTTGGGAAGAAGAGGAATGGAGACTAAATTGTGTGGATTGCGACTACTGCCAGAGGGTGTAGGGTGATGGTGATGGGTGTGTTGGGTACAGTTAAATAAGGGAGGCCCAGGGTTTGGGGAAATATCTCCAGCGATTAGGAGAAGCAGAAGAGTAAGGGAGGTAATATGAGAATATGATTTGTATGAGGGGACATGCTTCAGTATCCTGGGGGTTTGTTAGTGAGTGGGCTTAGAGTTAGAAAGAGGTGATGAGTGCAGTAATAGGGGGAGGGGAGAAGTGAGGGTGATATGTACAGATTGCGGGGTGGAGAAGAGGGGTGAAGAAAAGAGAGCTTGAGGAGAGAGGCTGCAATTGTGATGAGGAGGGAAGGTAAAGAGAGCATGTTTCAGAGAAGAAGGTGAGATAATGTGAAAATGAGGTCACCTGCAGTCTGATGTAGTTTGATTTGTGCAAATCCCTGAAGTGCAAGAGCAGAAGTGTCACTTATTTAAAGAGCCCCACTTCTTTGGAAGAACCCCTGTATGTGCAGCCCCCTGTATGTGTTCCCCTGTAAATAAAGCCTTGTTTTATGCTGTGTTGGGTATGGATGGAATCTGGCAATTAATCAATTAGGAGGTGATATAAAGGCACACAGCTAGCAGATATAATGGGAAGAATACCGCGCTGTAGTGCACAAAAAATTTCTTGCAAATCGTGCCTTAAGATATAGTAATGTGAATAACTAAACTAAAATTACCAAAACAGTGATTAAAAGATTATAAAATATATCATAAACAAGCAGCCGCTCTATGTAGTATACACACAATAACATAAACAATAGCAAAAGTAGCAGCGCTAATATTCCTAAGTAAATAGATAATACTAAATGGTGACATTAACCTTATTTTTTGTCAAGAAAAATAATATATAGCACAAAACTTAAAAAAATGAACCATTATTCACTAATACAGCCCAAACACAGCAAATAATAGTCCATATAACGTGTTGTGAGGAGACCTAGGCTCGAATACCAGTCTTCAAGGAAAATAAATAGGATAAAAAATTCCTCCACCGCACCGCCGTGATAGCTCAAATGAAATGCGCGCTTACCATAAGGCAAGCCCAAAGAAGCTTGCGACCTTAACCCGGTCGGGGGCTTTATCTGGATGGACTGACACTCACTTCCTATAGCCAGAGGGGATGATATTTATCGCTACTCCACCAAGCCACAAGGAATCGGTCACACCATGGAGGGAGGTATGTATAACTCCAGGTTAGGGGATGGTTCCCATACTGGGTCAAATGCTGATCCAAGCTTTCACATCACATTCAAATTGCAGGAGGACCAAGAGGCCAAAATTGTAAAGATAAGGGAGCCCATAATTTAGGTAAGACTTAATAGCTAAATAAACATTGAAATAATGTGAGCATGGCTACAGATGGAGTTGAAACAGCGATGACAAACAGATTAACCAAATATGTATGTAAGCAGTCAGTCAATTTCCAGTTTGCAGGACATGGGAGTATAAACACAGATTACCAAATATGTATGTAAGCAGTCAGTCAGTTTCCAGTTTGCAGGACATCATCTGCATAGAGACTGAGTTTGAATTCACCCGGGCCTTTGCAATATCCCTTAATGTTTTCCGAGACTGCTCTGGACAAGGGTTCTATTGCCAAGGCAAATAGGATGTTGGACAAAGGGCACCCCTGCCTAGTGCCTTTTTTTTAATGGGAAAAATTACTAGTTGTTTCCGGACAATTTGATATGGGTTTGAGGATCCTGGTACAAAGCGTGAAATCCTTGGAGGAAATCACCTGTGATACCAAATATAGGTAATAAGCAGTCTAGGTACGACCAGTTAATGCTGTCAAATGCCTTGTGGATATCAAGGCTTAGGAGAAGTACCTGCTTGGACTGCAAATTGATGTCTTGAATGATATTAGTAACCAGGCGTATGTTATCTGTAATTTGTCTTCCAGGTATAAACCCGGTTTGATCTGGTGAGACCAGGGAGGTAATGACCAAGGCCAGTCTGCCGGCAGCAATCTGGCAAAGATCTTCAAATCATTGTTAATGATTGAGATAGGGTGAACGTTTTGGGGGAGGCAGTGGTCTTTATGGGATTTCGGGATTAGGGACATAGCCAGTTAGTCAGTAACATTTCTGAAGTGAAATTGTTGCCTTTCAAGATATGGTTGTAGAGGGCGGCTAGTTTTGGGGTTAAAATGGCTGAGAATTTCTTGTAATAAGAGATGTATAGCTGCCTGGGCCAGGGGCTTTAGAAGATTTTAGTGATTTAATAATGGCTGCAATTTCTTCAGCTGTGCAAGGAGCATTTAAAGCAGGCATCTCAAACTGGCGGCCCTCCAGCTGTTGCAAAACTACAAGTCCCATGAGGCATTGCAAGGGTAACAGTTACAAGCATGACTCCCACAGGCAGAGGCATGATGGGACTTGTAGTTTCGCAACAGCTGGAGGGCCGCCAGTTTGAGACCCCTGATTTAAAGAGTCTAGTTGCTGGCTGGACAGAGTGGGCAAACCAGAATAGGGAGGCCGGGTCAGAGGTCGATTGAGGTTCTGCAAACAATTTATGGTTCTGCAAACAATTTATGGTAATAGTCTACCAATATGTCCATGACATCATTCAGATGGGAGACCAAAGAGCCAGCTGAGTTGCGCAACTTATATGAATAGGGTAGGTTTACTGTATGGTTGAGCTTTCTAGCAAACATGGTAGAAGCAGAGTTACTGAATAGCATGAGTTTCGCTTTAGACCATCTCAAGGTCTTTTCAGTCTCGTCAGAAAGTAAAAGATTTGTTAAAGAAGTTCTGGGGAGGGGGATTGATTATAGAGGTTATACAGTCTGTCCAATGTTCGTGTGAGAGTACGCAATTCAGTTAATTTAGCTTTGTGTTTACTAGCAGCTATGTTGACAATGTGGCCCCACATGACCGCTTTATGAGCCATCCAAAGTGAGCATCGGGGAGTAGATTTTCCATGAAATAATTTCCAAGAAGTGTCGTGAGAGAGTCAACAATTGAGGGGTCTGTTAACAGGGACTCATTAAGTCTCCAAGTTGTGGGCTTGAGGCCTATTCTTTAGGTGGAGAAGGCTACCATATGGCTATCAGACCAAGGGCAGACATGTATATCTGTATTATTCGAGTTTGCATGGACAGTTGGGGTACAAAAAAATATAATCAAGACAAGCATAGCTGTCGTGTGGGTTTGAGTAGAAGGTGTTAGACCTGGAGCCCGTGTTGTGTGCTCGCCAGGCATCTATTAGTTGTAGTGAGTTTAAACTGCCTATGATTGATTTTGGAAAGGCCTTGGAGGAGGGAGTAACCCTGCTTCAATCCAAGACTGGATGGGCGGTAAGGTTAACCCCCCCACTATTAAGTGCGGGGAGAGATAACGGTCCAATGTTGTAAAAAAGAGTTTAAAGAAAGTAGCCTGTGCATCATTGGGGGCATAAACAGAGACAATGTTAGTGGCACAGCCTTGGATCTTGCCTTGTAAAATAAGATATCTACTATTAGGGTCTATATGACTGACTTTGAACATTACAGAATCTTTTATGAAAATGGCTACCCCACGGGACTTGGTGGTGTGAGTGGTACAATAGAATTGTTTAAAAGACTTATTAAAAAATTGCAGGTGGTTGGTACTGGAGAAATGGGTCTCCTGCAATAGAAGGATATCCGCGCACAGGCTTTTATAATGACGGAATGCTTTCTTACGTTTCTGGGGAAGGTTAAAACTCTGCACATTGTGCGATAGTATCTTAAGGGGCATAAAAACTAATTTGGCTGGTAGATTGGTGATGGCCATCTGACCCGTGAGAGAAATATTCCCATGGAATAGACAAATCCACATATCTAGGACTGTGCTGGAATTGCATATGCCATGATAAGAGAATTTCTAGTCTGTAATACCTCTTGAAATAACACGGTCATAAATAATCTTCCATAACAAAAAAAACATAAGAAACTTAGACAAACTGTGAAATGCAACTATGCTCAGAAACCTTCAATGAGCATGAGGGTCGGAGGAGGATGCTCCATTCGACCAAGAACAAACTTTCTTCGGACTCAGACGTTCGATACCCACTGAGGGACCCAGAAAGGTCTGGGATGAGGGACAGGGCGACCGTTTAAAACACACCTGCCCTGAACCCCACCGTGTCTGGGGCCAAGAGTAAGTAGGGGGATGACTGTAGACACACTGCCCAAAGGCGAAAGGTTATCTTAAGAAGTACTTTAGTGCTAAAGTGCCGTTAGGCTTGTGGCCTTGACAGGTTCTGATGATTTCAGGAGAAAGTCAGATACATGACTGGGGCTCCCATCCCAGAGAGAGGTTCTATGCAGATATTTAAACTTATTTGTTACAGTATGTGATGTGGTGATCCCCTAGATGAGGCCCAGACATTCAGAGGAGTAGGTAGTTGGCTAAGTCCCTGAAAGTTCTATGCTGTAAAATCAAGTCCAAACCTGGTGTAAACCTGTCTTGTGTTGGTCATCCGGAGAACCAGTGGTAGATTTAGGTTAGGCTGGTTGGTCACAAAATGGTTAGCGTCATCTCCTTTGATTCCTGCGGAGAGATGGTGTAGTCCACAGGGGACTAGGTCCCGGAGTAGAAAGGTGGCGTGGCAGGGCTTCAGATTCCAGAAGGCCCAGTTTCATCAGAAGCTCCTTCCCCTCCATGACATTATATACCATGTAGGTGGTGCCATTGTGGGGAACCATGAGTTTTAATGGGAAACCCCAACAGTTTCTGATGTGGGCAGATTAGAGCACCGCCATGACTTCCTTCGGCTTGCGTCCAGGATACAATGTAGCTGGTGAAATATCTGGGAAGATTTGTATTCTCACCCCATCTAGTTCAATGGTAGCAGCATTCCTAGAGGCGCGAAGGATGTCTTCTTTAACCAGGTAATCTTTCAGGCAAAGTACAACATCACGGGGAGGCTTATCTGTGGTAGGTTTAGGGTGCAGGGCCCTGTGTATTCTATCACATACAAAGGCTGTGGTGGGCACGTCAGGGAGGAGAGAGTGAAAAAGCTTGGTAGCTGCTGTTATTAGGTCATTAATGGTTTCTGGGATGCCCCGAAGCCGTAGGGTATTTCTACAGTTTCAGTTGTCAAGGTCTTCCACCTGAGAGTGCACAAATTGAAAGTTTTCAGCCATACACTCATAGTCTTTGTGAAGATCAGCATGGGCTAGTGCCAGTTCATTGTGTTTAGTCTCTAAGAGGTCAGTGCGGCTGCCTAATGCAGTTATTTCCAATGACAACGTGCTAGTGGTTTTGTGCAGCAGTTTGGAATTTCTCTGCCAGCTTCTCATACATAGAAGAAAGACAATTCCCCAGGTCAGCTTTTGTAAGCTAAGCTGAGTACTCAGAGTTCTCTTGTGGCTTGGCTGAGGTTGTAGGCGACATTGCTGGAGACGGAAGGCCTCACTGGGCCTGGGTGCCATTTTTAGCCATGCTTGCCCGTTCAGTGAGGTGCAGGAGATAAGTTGTAAAGGAACCTTGTGGCTGGTGGTTCTTCAGTCTCTTGCAGGACAACATGCATGTGTTTGTCCCACAGGGGTGCGGGTCAATTTGTTGTCCACAGACCATGCTAAATAGCCCTGCGGGAGACTGTTTAATCTTTGTGTCCACCAGAGATCCTTCCAGCTGCGTCCATCTCTCATCGCGCAGCACATGCGCCCTCATGCAGAGTTTTTTACTGTTCTACTGTTTTTCTTTTTTTTCTCTTTACACTTTTTGTGTTATAATTTTGCAATGATGCTACGCTGTTGTAGCGTCTTATCGAGACTTACAATATATTGCTTCTACTTCTTACCACAACTTCTTATCCATTTCAGTCTCTCTCTTAACCTACATTCAACTCCAAACCACAGACCAGAAATTCTTTGATCATCAGTTTCTTCACACAGAAGCCGAGACGAGCCCCTCCAACAGTAAGTTCTTTTACTTCTATGCACACATCCAGCTGCAACTAAGTAATTCCAGAATTGATTAAACTGCAACTTCTTGTCTCCATTTGTGCATCACCGCATGACAACACACCAATATTCAATAATAGACTCCACCCTCTCACGACACGTATTCCTGTACCGCTGGAAATATTCACATTCATATTGCCCAATATATCCCTCAAATACTGGTCAAAACTTAGACGCACAACCTTGGTGCAGAACCACAAACTCCTCCCATTCTCAGTCCTTCAAAAGAAAACACAATATACCCTCTCAAGGTTTATTCACATATAGATAAATCACCTCTTAAATAATTGTTGGTATTCAAGTTAAACAAACTGCCCCTACTTAAATTACCACCACTGCGCCTTGGACAAAAAATGCTAGCAAAAATAAAGCTGCCACTTTAAAGATTGGGAAATGTAAGTGGTGTTTTTATCCTTTTATTATAACTATATGGTGACAAAAAGAAAAAAAGGGGAAAAAAGGGAAAAAAACAGTGGTGCTAACCTAAGACAGAATTGTCCGATTTAGACAAAACTGAAATAAATTTTTGTGTGAATATTGTAATGAACAATTAAATCACCCTGTGACAAGTGAGATTTATAAGTGAATAAATCAAACAAAAAAATCCATAAATCGATGTAAAAAGAGAGTCCTTGAATAGTTGTGTCTTCTTATTTTCTTCCACCACACCAAAGTGTTTAGTGATCCCACTCCCTTAAGAAATGCACTCACCGACTCCAAATGCCTACACTTGCGTGCAAGGCAAAAAAGCTTTTTTAACCACATAGAAAGGGTTAAATTGGCAGACCAAAATCCAATAGTGTATGTAGAAATCATTCCACATGTAAAATGAAAAAAGTGTTCCAATAGTGTAAAACAGTATAAACCAGTTTATTGTAAACACTATCACTCTTCAACTTTTCCACTCACATTTTACAAAATCCAAGCCAGCAAAAACAGCTTACAAATCACAGCACACTAAACAATTGGATCACACAGTGTAGGGATACGGTCACAGCGGACCCAAGTATGCAGGCATTAAATCTCAGCTCTCACCCCCTCCTCGGTGCCTGGCCACTATATCGAATCACCACTTCCTTGTTCGGCTTCAAGTGTCACATGTCATTGGTGAAGAATGTCGTACAGCCACACCCCTGACATGTTTCGTCATAAACTGACTTATTCATTGGATAATAATAAAAGGATAAAAACACCACTTACATTTCCCAATCTTTACAAATCACCTCATACTTTCAAAATAAAAAACCCACACCAACAATAACCATACCACAAAAAAGTGGGCTTTTTGGTCTTCTGAGTCCATTAAGATGAATGGTATTTCTCTCTTCTACATCCTCCTACAGGCCAAAGGATTGTTTGTGAAAGATTCAGGCCTCAAAAGAGGGGAGCAAGACCTAAATGTTTCTTTCACAGAAATCCAATGGCAACAAGCCATCTGTTACAACTACAGCTCTTTTAAATGCATAAATTACTGGGAGTTATCTCAAAAACTCCATCATAGATGGTACCTAACCCCTGTACAGATGTGTAAATTTGCTAATCTAGATGATGAAAAATGCTGTCGGGTTTGTTCCCAGTCTCCCTACCCCATATCTCGTGGGACTGCCCAAACATACGCACCTTCTGCAGTGGTGTACTTAGGTTTTGTGCTGCCCTAGGCATGATTAAAATCATGCACCCTGTTATTTAAATATGACCCACCTCTTTCTGTCAATGCTGCTGCCCTCCTCAATCCATTTATAAGTAATTGAAGTCACTTTGGAAATCCATTCATCGGCTAGGCACATTGTCTCTAACTCAGTCAATTGTCTGCTGAAAGCAATCTTTTTGGGTGTATGAGTGAGGTAGTTGCAGATTTGAAAGTAAGACCCACCCTGTCATCCGTGTCACGGTCCCTACCGTGCCATGCAGACGGCCAGGCGTGGTCACGCCCCAAGTAGGTATTGAACCTATGACTGCCTGTTTAGTGCTCCTGTTACTTTGGCTCTGAGCCACACCTCAGTTCCTTTTACCCTGCTTTCCAGCTACGCCTAGTTCTGCATGAAGTACTGAGGGCAATACTCTGATTGTACCTGTCACTCCTGGTTCAGCTGAGGCAGTTTATCCAATCAGCTGGGTATAAAACACTGCCTCACTCTGAGGGCTTTGTCATTTCATTGTCTCTTGTTTCCTGTTTTGCCTAAGGTTCCAGTATTCCTATGTTCTAGTTACAGCATTCCAAGACTGACTCCGGCTTCTGACCCTGGCTCTGCTTATCGTTTATTCTGTCTTCTGGAATCCCTGACTACGGCTGTACCTTGGCTATCCTTTGGCAAATTCCTGTCAAGCCCCCGTGCACAGATTCACAGCCCAGGTAGCTTATTACCCTGTTACCGTGGGCTCTGTGTATTTGCAAGGGTGAGCATACATCTCTGCATCATGGACTCCAACCTAGGTAAGCCTTTACATAATGAACTAACATGGAGTCCACAGAGATGCTCACCTCCCTTGCTCTACAAGTCTCCAGCCTGGGTCAGACCGTTTCAAGGCTGCTGCAAGAAGTTCAGTTATTTAAAGGCACAGTACGCCCAGCCCCAGAACCAACATGTCCTGAGCCATTTGTGGTGATGCCAGAGAGGTTTGACGGTAGCCGTACATCTTTCTTGTACTTTAAAATGGAATGCGAGCTGTTGTTTGCCCTTAAGCCTAGGACCTATGCCACCTACTATATAAAGACTTGCGCTTCCATCAACCTGCTCACTGGGCAAATCAAAACATGGGCTTATCAGCTTTTACAGGAAAGGAGTCCAGTCTTGGACAGCTGGAAAGCATTCATGTTTGCTCTGGACTCTCACATTCCTGTTTCTAAGAAAACCAGGGTTCCCAAGTCTGCTCTCTGTTCACGTGGCCTACGGGTTTCCAGGGCCAGGAATACCCTGTACAGTTACGACTCCAAGCCATCCCAGTATGTGCTAAACTATAAAGCTCTAACCCCACAAAGCCAAGACGCTCCTGAGGATACACACACACACCTACCCTGGAAGATGTGGAACCCATTGAGATCGGAGCCATCCGGTCCAAGCTATCTAAAGGTGAAAGGAGAGACTATCGTCTTTGTTTCTACTGTGGAGAAAGAGGGCACTTTATCTCTCTCTCTGCCCAACTCACCCACCTCGGCCAAAGGTTCTTCAAGTAGGTACTATTAGGATCCTTCCTGCTACCCCTGAATCTCTGCCTGCTTTCCGTTGCCTGTGTTCCCACTTGAAGTTCCGGTGCCTGTGTCCCCACTTGAAGTTACGGTGCTGGTGTCCCCGCTTGCCTGTGTTCCCACTTGAAGTTCCGGTGCCTGTGTCCCCACTTGAAGTTACGGTGCTGGTGTCCCCGCTTGAAGTTCCGGTGCCGGTGTCCCCGCTTGAAGTTCCTGTGCCTGTGTCCCCGCTTGAAGTTCCGGTGCCTGTGTCCCCGCTTGAAGTTCCGGTGCCTGTGTCCCCGCTTGAAGTTCCGGTGCCTGTGTCCCCGCTTGAAGTTCCGGTGCCTGTGTCCCCGCTTGAAGTTCCGGTGCCTGTGTCCCCGCTTGAAGTTCCTGTGCCTGTGTCCCCACTTGAAGTTCCTGTGCCTGTGTCTCCACTTGAAGTTCCTGTGCATTTGTCCCCAATTGAAGTTCCGGTGCCAGTGTCCCCGCTTGAAGTTCTACCACCTGACTGTACGTATGCCTCCAATGGCACCATGGTCCATAAGCAAGATCTGGAGATATTTGAAAAAGCTTTGCAAGCGACGAAAGTCTCCCCGGCAAGAATGTCTAAAGAAAAAAAGCCCAAAGGGAAGAAGGAAAAGTTCATTGTCTCTTGTTTCCTGGTTCGCCTATGGTTCCAGTATTCCTATGTTCTAGTTACAACGTTCCAAGACTGACTCCGGCTTCTGACCCTGGCTCTGCTTATCGTTTATTCTGTCTTCTGGAATCTCTGACTATGGCTTTACCTCAACTATCCTTTGTCAAGCCACCGTGCACAGATTCACATCCCATGTAGCTTATTACCCTGTTGCATTGGGCTGTGTGTATTTGCAATGGTGAGCATACATCTCTGCATCATGGACTCCAAACTAGGTAAGCCCTTACAATCTGTAAACCACACCCACTCCTCTTTAGGCTCCACCTTTTCCTCTTAGAGCTCCACCTCTTCCTCTCTATACATTAAAAGTGGGTACCAAGTGCCTACTTGTATATTTTGTTGTTTTGTATACCATTTCAAATGTTGCATCTATTATTTTAAGAGATAGTCATCCTAAAATAAAATAATGAAAAGTGCAACCTCGTCAGTACCCATCATTGCAGCCTTATCAGTGCATATCAGTGCAGCATATCAGTGCAGCCTCATCAGTGGCCATCAGTGTGGCCTCATCAGGGGTCACAAGGGCAGCCCCATCAGTGCTGCCTTATTAGTGCCCATCAGTGCAGCTTATTAATGCCCATCAGTGGCCACCAGTGCAGCCTATCAGTGTGGCCTCATCAGTGCCCATCAGTGCAGCCTCATCAGGGGTCACCAGTGCAGCCCCATCAGTGCTACCTTATCAGTGCAGCTTATCAGTGCCCATCAGTGCGGCCTCATCAGGGGCCACTAAAGCAACCTATTAGTGCAGCCCAATCAGTGCAGCATATCAGTGCAGCCTCATCAGTGGCAAACAGTGCGACCTCATCAGGGGTCACCAGTGCAGCCCCATCAGTGCTGCCTTATTAGTGCCCATCAGTGCAGTTTATCAATGCCCATCAGTGCAGCCTCATCAGGGCCCACTAAAGCGGCACATTAGTGTAGCCCCATCAGTGCAGTTTGCATTAATTTCAGCATTTCATTCTCTCTCTCTTTCTCTCTCTCTCTCTCTCTCTGCCACAAACGCCTCATATGTTCAGTTCATCTGCGAACAAAAGAAAACCCAATGTTCGAGTCTAACTTAGGTTTGATCCTAACATCAAGACTATCCCTAGTTGCAGAAGGCCTGGTGATAGAATTTTTGCTTTCATTCTGATGTTGGCAATGATACCCCACATGTGTGGTGCAATAACCGTTTGCGTATGCATGCAAGACCTATATATGCATTTGCATTTCAGCAGGACCACGGAGGGACAGGACGCTTTAAAAAAAAAATCTTCTTTATTATTTTGTTTTATTTAGATTTTTTTTTAACATCAAAGTTTATTGAAAAAATAAAGAATTACAGAGATGGAGACGCAGCTCCACAAAGTAATAAACACAAAGTAATTGAGTTTTGATTGACCTTACAGATTATTGTTGTCTAAAGATTCAAATTTAGATACTTAAACCTAAAAAGTATATTGATAGGGTGTATATACCCAAAGGATCTGGAATATGATATTTGGTACTCCAGGTCGTAACATACTAAGAAACAAACCAATTCCTATAGCATAAATAACTGAAAAGAAAAGGGGGAAAGGGATCTAAATCTAGGAAAGTAGATAGAGGGAGTAGCGTGTAAGGGTTGGTATATTAGGCATATCGTTATTGTAGTTTAAACGGTTCAAAAGGTGATGATGTATAACAAGTATCGATAGCTGTTTATCCAGATAAGCGAGCTTGTGTGCAGCTGAGATTGAATTAAGTTATAGAGAGCGTATTATTGATATTAATATTAGCACATATTTGGGAGATCTGAGTATGCCTGAGAATACTTGAACATGTGCCAGGGTGACCAGGTTTTGTGGAAGCGTTCAACGTTGTCACTCAACTGAGCTACTTTCTCCTCCATCTCACACATCTCTGATATTTTATTTAACCATTCCCGAATAGTTGGCACCCTGGGAGATTTCCAGGAGAGTGGAATAAGTGCTTTAGCCACATTCAGGAGGTGTTTGGAGAATGAGTTTTTGTATTTTTTGATGGGAAAATCATTGATATGGAGGAGGCAACACAAAGCATCAAGCTTTAGTTTTGTTTCTGTGATATGGTACACTAGTTTCCTTACCTCCAACCAGAAAGGCTGCAATACCAGTCAATGCCACCAGATGTGCACTAGAGAACCTCTGTCATTATGACAACGCCAGCATGTGTCTGAAGTCTGTGGGAACCATGAGTGCAATTTCCCAGGGGTAGCATACCAATGAGTAAGTAACTTGTATGCCTTCTCCTGAGTTCTGGTGCTGAGAGAGCACTTGTGAGCAAATATACAGGCCTGTTGCCACTCTTTATCTGTGAGCGAGAAACCTAGCTCTCTTGACCATCTCTCTCTGAGTTCATCTTCCCCTGAGCTGCCACCCTCCTGAATCCATTTATAAGTAATTGAAGTCGCTATGGATATCCATTCATCGGCTAGGCACATTGTCTCTAACTCAGTCAATTGTCTGCTGAAAGCAATCTTTTTGGGTGTATGAGTGAGGTAGTTGCGGATTTGAAAGTAAGTCCACATTGGGAGATCAGGTATATTATTGTCTGCTTTAATGTCCATGGAGTCTTTGAACTTGTTGTTGTCAAAACAGTGGATAGCCAAAAGTGTTTTGCTCATGTTAGGAAGTCGGAGGGCGTTGTTCCCCATTCCCGGTATAAAGTCAGGGTTATTGTGTAAGGGAGTTAGTGGGCTTAAATGTGAGAAAATGTTGGGAAGTTTAGTCAATTTTGGGAAAATTGCCAGTGTGGTACCTATGAAGGGGTGCGACTTTAAAGCTGCTGGGTAACTCGTCCAGGGGATCCAAGGCGAGATTCAAATGGGCGTAGGACTTGCTGCTTCCTCTAACTCCACCCAGTCCTTGAGTTTATAGTGGCAATGCCAGTCTATGATCCTGGTGACATGTGAGGCAGAGTAGTAGTGTCTGTAGTCACGGAGGCTCATCCCTCCTCTTTCTTTGGCTTGGGTTAGTAGGGTAAATCTTACTCTAGGACATTTATGAGCCCAAATAAATGTCATTTGGGTTGATTGGAGGGCTCTGAAAAAGGTCTGGGGGATCTTTATTGGAATGTTCCTGAGTAAGTAGAGGACTCTTGGTAGTATAATCATTTTATATATCGCCGCCCTTCCGAACCAAGAAAAATGTCTTGGATGCCAGGCTTGGAGATCCAAGCTGATCATTTTCAGCAGGGGTATAAAATTGCGCTTGTACACCTGGGATATTGTAGGGGTCAGCCAGATCCCCAAGTATTTAAGTGCAGAGTCCACCCACTTGAAGGGGTAAATGGATTTTATTGAATTAATGGTGTCAACTGGAATAGAGATGTTCATTGCTTCCAATTTGGTAAAATTAATTTTTAAGTTGGAGACAGAACAAAACAGGGAGAACACTTTTAGTACGGAGGGTAGTGAGGTGCGTGGGTTTGTTATGAAGAACAGTAGGTCATCTGCATAGGCCACTACTTTATACACCCTTTTTGCCACTGTAAACCCTTGTATGGAGCTCTCCTCAACAACTCGTCTGATGAAAAGTTCAAGTGTTAGATAAATAAAAGGGGCGAGAGGGGACAACCCTGTCTTGTTCCGTTGTTAATTTTGACTAAGTTTGATAGGGAACCATTAATCTTAAGCTGTGCAGTAGGGTTTCTATACAAGGAGGAGATCCAAGACATTATATGGCTTCCCAAGCCAATAAACCTGCATGTTTCTAGCATGAAATCCCAAGCTACTCGGTGAAAGCCCTTCTCCGCGTCCACAGACAGTAGAAGCCCCTCGATGCCCCCTGGCCTGGCGGAGTGAATTAAGTTGAGTGCTTTAATAACATTGTCTCTGGTTTCTCTGCCACGCATGAATCCAGCCTGTTCAGGGCCTATCAGGGCATGGAGCATGGGTCTCAGCCTATTGGCAACGATTTCGTAATTAGTTTTACGTCCAAATTAAGGGAAGAAATTGGCCTATAGCTGGCGCATTCTGCAGGGTCTTTATTTGGCTTGGGAAGGACTGTTATATGTGCTGATAGAAAGGCTGGAGGCACCTCCGTGGGTTTTCACATGGAGTTCAGGGCTTTCAGCAGCGGCCCAAGCAGGGTGGTTAAAAAGGTTTTATAGAAAATGGTTGTGAAGCCGTCTGGGCCTGGGCTTTTCCCCCGTTTTAATGGCTTATTGGAGTTCTATGGCTTCAATGGGTCTCTCTAAAAATTCTACATCCATTGTTGTCAAAGCCGGAAGATTAGATTCTATTAAATAGTTTAGAATAATGTGTTGCCTATCGTCTTGGGTACAGCCTGTTTTCTTTTGTTCGGGGAGGTTGTATAAAGTGGAATAATACTCATGGAAGTGATGAGCTATTTGTTTGGTGGTAACTTCCACTTTCCCCGTTTTTGATCGTAGGCCTAAGATGTTTTGGCTTGAATTAGCAGTCCGTAGGGCTTTCGCAAGAAATCTACCTGTTTTGTCTCCATGTTCATAGTGAATAAAAAAAAAAATAGGAAGCGTCTTGTCCTTGCATCTATTATTTGTTGAAAAGCCTTTCTGGTATCTAAAAGCTAATGGCAGATTGTTCGGACAGGGATTGTTTGTGTTTTGTTTCCAATGAGTGTATTCTCTCTCTCATGTGCTTAATTTTCTGTTCTCTTTATTTTTTAGGTTGGGCCCCCATTTAAATAAGATCACCCCTGAGAGTACATTTATGTGCCTCTCAAATTGTCATGGGGTCCATCCCTGGCGTGGTATTTAGTTCAAAGTAGTTCTTGAGTGAGGTGGCTATTTGGGGTAGTAGTATAGGATCGGTTAAGAGTGAAGAGTTTAGCCTCCAAGTATTAGATTTTGTGGGTGGGGCCAATAAGTCTAGGGTCATTTAGAATGGGACATGATCCTAGATGGTTTGAATCCCTATGTGGGCTCCTGAGATCATGTCAAGGTCTCTTTGCGTAATAAAGATGTAGTCTATCCTTGAGTAGCGTCCATGTGGTATGGAGTAGAAAGTAAAATCCCTATCATCTGCATGAAGGAAACACCAAGTATCTATGAATTGTAGGGAATTTAATAGCAGTTTGAGCCCTTTTGAGGATTCTATACGTGATGTAAGTTTTGTCTGTAGATGTGTCTGTAAGAGGGTTCAGTGGTAGGTTAAAGTCAATATCAAGCAACCTGAGCTAAAGCCTTTAAGTTCATCTATCATACGGTTGCAAAAGGTCAGGTAGGATGTATTAGGGAAGTATACTGGCTAGTGTAAATGGAGTACCGCCACACTTCCCCTTTAAAAAGAGATATCTCCCCTCTGTCTCGACCAATTTGTCAGTGAGTTCACAGGAGGCATCCCTACTGATGAGTATGGACACTCCCTTGGATTTGGCAAGATCATTGGTTGCATGATGAGCCTGTGTAAAGAATGTTGCAGTGAGTCTGGGGACATGTTGTGTTTTGAAGTGAGTCTCTTGTAGGAAAACAAAGCGAGGCCTACCTTTTTTAAGTTCTTTCAGGAGGGCAGAGTGCTTTTCCAGGATGTTTAGGCCTTTAACATTATGTGAAATCAACGTGGGGTTGCGACCCAGTGAAGAGTAGGCCATGGTGTGGACTCAGAGAGAGATGATGAACTTATATCTGAAAATAAGCTTAAAAACAGAAATGGTTAGAATACACGATATGTTATACAAAAAGTATGTAAGCCTTTTTACTTTCTGGAAATACTGAGAAACAAATAGGTAGAAGGGTAGGTAGGGAGATAGAGAAAGAGAGGTAAAGGAGAAGTACTGTAATCTCCTTGGGCTCCGAGGGGTCCCAAGGTATGTAAATTAGTGTTCCCTATGGGGTGAATTTTCCCAACTGGGAGCACTTTTAGGTGGTAGTGAGCATTGGCTTATACAAGCCCAATAGGTTTTATAGTAATGAAATATCAACCTAGGTGTGAACCTGGACAGGTCGCAGCCTATACAAACATATAAGAGGTAGAATAAGTCATTTCTGCACCCTAGGTGTCAGGAAGACACCAATAACCTTAAACTTGAAAAAACAGAACACTAAACTGGTAACATTTAGTAACCCCTTCTCTAAATGAGAGTGGGAGGATCGCCTTATTTGGATATGTGCATTCCTCCAGTCTCGGATAGAGGTATAGATATAGATGAGTGCTGCTAATCAAGGATACCCGTATATAAAACAGGTTAGCTATTCACCAGGACCCCATATAGTGTAATATTCTGCAATATATCCTCCCTTAGTATACTGTTACCATAGAAGGATTAATTGAAGTCTCTACTGTATCCAAGTCTATATGCACTTTAATATGTGTGCTGGGGCCTGTGGAAAGAAAAGGTGTTAATACCCTAATAATTCAGATTCTCGAACTTGGTGTGTAGAGATAGTGAGGGTAGATCTACTGGTTCGGCCTAACATGTATAAACCATAGTACTTAATTGAGCAAGAAG
This sequence comes from Aquarana catesbeiana, assembly GCF_042186555.1. Lineage (NCBI taxonomy): Eukaryota > Metazoa > Chordata > Amphibia > Anura > Ranidae > Aquarana > Aquarana catesbeiana. The sequence goes on along the minus strand of NC_133330.1, from coordinate 222,511,762 downwards.
AGGATTCTCTCATGTACTGCATTAGGCATTAAGCTATAGTTAGAAGGCCTAGGTAGCAATAGTCTTCCTGTGTCCTTTATGTCGCAATCTGGGTAGAGTGGTGAACTCGGTATAATATTCCTGTAGAACGGGATGATGCGATGGTGGGGTCTGGCATGTTGTAATCCGGGAGTTTGGTGATACCTGCAGTACAGTCCTCAGCTATTTCAGAATTAATTAGTCTCAGAAATTGCTAAAACAGTTATCAAGAGAATCTGAGGGTCGTGACGGTAACATGTATGAGTGCCCCCTACAATCTCAGATGGATTGCCTGGTTCTCGGACTCTGCAATCAAACTTCCTCACACCCTCTGGAAATGTGAGGTCTGTTGTTTGGTGTTCCTGCTTGCGAACCACCGGGACGGGAAGGCTTCATTTTTTTAGATTGGTGCTTGTCCGGGGAACTGAATGGGGAGGTAGGATGAAACCTTTCTGGGGGGGGGGGGGTAGTTCTTGATACCATTCTGGTAAATCCACATGGCCCAGTTGAAGTGCCTGGCAAAATTCAGGGAGATCATCTGGTGAGCGCAGAGAGTGTTGTTTCCCATTGTGGTTAACCATCAAGGCGAATGGGAAACGCCACGTGTATCACAGGTCTTTCTCTCTCAATCTCTCTAGCAGTGGCCTCAAAGCTCTGCGGTTCTTTAGGGTGATCTGAGAGAGGTCATGGAAGAGCATAATTGTCTCCCTGTTGAAAACGATCTGGTCATTCCTGTGTGCCCTCCTCATGATGTCCTCTTTTAAGGCGAAATTTTGTAGGCAACATACTATGTCTCTAGGAGGCATATTATCCGGGCCCTTGGCTCTGGGTGCTCTGTGAGCTCTTACAAAATTGATGGCAGTGGCCTCAGGCCTTTCTAGCAGGCTGTTGAATACTCTCTCCAGGGCTGGAGTGATTTGATCAGCTTCTACGGATTCGGGGATCCCCCTGACCCTAATATTGTTCTTCCTCCCTCTATTGTCCAAATCCTCAAGGTGTCTGTTAATCTCTATGAAATGCTGAGTTTGTGAGCAGGTTACCTTCTCTAATCTGTGGATTGCATTGTCTCTGTGCCTCCCTGCTGCTTCAGCGGTGGCTATCTTATCAGTGAGTACAAGCATGCTAGATTCGAGGTCTGTGATAGCAGCAGAGAAGGTTGCTTTGATGTTGGTGGCAAAGCCTGACATTGCAGAATATGTGAGGGGGAGATCAGGGTGGGGGATACCCCTACCATTATCCTCGATCTCCGACTGTGAGTCCTCACTATAATCTTCCTCCACATGTGGCGTGGCCATCTTGCCTCCGGGTAGACTGCTCCGGGCCGCCGATGGATTCCTGAATAGATCCGTTATGTCCCTCCCCTGATAAGCTGTCGATGTCGATCTGGAGCGAGTGTTCCATAGTTTTTCCTGCTCATAATGATAGGGTGATCTAGGTGCAGAGAGAAGGGTTAAGGCTGCGATGCTGTCTGAGCTCATGTGTTAAGCGTCCATCTTTGACACACGCCAAGCCACGCCCCCCCACATTTTTTTACACTGTTTCTGTTCTGTTACAACATCCCTTGTGATAGCATGGGTAGTGAAAGATACTCTTTACTGAGAGATCTGTGATCTATTAGACCCCCAGATCTCTCCTCTGGCATATAAAAGCATGTGATCAAACCTGGTTTCATTCAGCACAAGAAAGAGGGGGGGGGTCGGGTACTGATGTACCTGTCTTTTCTCTGTGTTCAGAGACAGGGTGGCTGTAGAGCAGCTTGGATCGCTTCCACAGGAAAGCTCATCACCATCCCCAAATTTTGAAACTGCGATCATGGCTGCAGCTGCCTCGATATAACCACTTCAACGTAAGGATAGGTATATCCTAAGGGCATGAAGTGGTTAATAACTGGGATAGGGTGATAGTTAGGTAGGAGGGTATGGTTCTTATCCATATTAGGATTAGAGGGCATGCTATCATTTAATATCTCTTCTGAGAATTTGTGTCCTCTAGGATGTAATTGTAGAGCCTAAAAAGTTTGGGAAAAAGGATAGGGCCGTATCTTTTTAAATAAAGTGCAGAATACCCACCTGGGCCTGGACCTGGGACTGTAGTGTTTCTAATGGATTTTAGGCTAATTGTGGGCCTTTCCCCTTAATACAGTTAAGATTTTTATAAGAAGGGAAGTGTTGTCTCTCAATATCAAAACAACAGTATGTCTGTATAAATGAACAAAAGAAACCAGTGTCAATAAAAGTCATACTCCTATATAGTAACACTCTAATGCCCTGTACACACGATAGGATTTTCCGATGGAAAATGTGTGATAGGACCTTGTTGTCAGAAATTCCGACCGTGTGTAGGCTCCATCACACATTTTCCATAGGAATTTACGACACACAAAGTTTGAAAGCTTGCTATAAAATTTTCCGACAACAAACATGAGTTACTATCACAAAGAAAATTAACTGGTAACCAAAGCTGCAGTACAGAGCCCAATGGGGACTTTGACCCTTTTAATTTAAAAGAAAAATGTTGCCTAAGATACCTGTACCCCTTAATTTCAACAGCACCATGATTATTAGGAGTGTTATGTCTGATGCTTGTGGGGGCATAAAACTAAATGTGGCTATAGGCATAATGTATGTGTAGAGACAGGTGGCCGAAGAGATAAGTCATTTATGCAATTCGCAAGAAGATGAAGCCCATCCTTAGGATATAACTGACTCAGGTGATGTCTGAGGGATGTGTTGTGGGCTATAAGCAAAAATGAAAAAAAGGATAGTACTCATTTCAGGAGTTGAGATGTTTCTGGTCTTGTTACAAGACCAGAAACATCTCAACTCCTGAAATGAGTACTATCCTTTTTTTTCATTTTTGCTTATAGCCCACAACACATCCCTCAGACATCACCTGAGTCAGTTATATCCTAAGGATGGGCTTCATCTTCTTGCGAATTGCATAAATGACTTTCCTCTTCACTATCCGATGGAGGCAGAGGTAGGTATAAAAGAAAAATGGCAAGGTTTGCAGTGTGGCAGAGCTGCAAGGGAGAGCATCTGTCCCATATTGTACCCTACACCCCCCCAAACCAAAATTTTTCAAACTCCTTTTTTTTAACTTGACTTTTTTGCTACCACAGGGGTGATAATTCTCCTTTTATAGGAACACAAATGGCAACAAAAACCTTTATGAAATGATATCTCCTCACACACACACAGTATATATACAGTGGATAGATGGATTTATATATACTGTAAATATCAGCTGTACAGGAAGTGCATTATTTTCAGTTTTTAAGCATAAAAGGAAGTTTGTTGAAAAAATCTTACTATATTTCGTAACATATGAGGAATTTGTGAATTCAGAGTTTTCTTAACATGCCAAGTTTCGATACTCGAAGGGTGAGAACCAAGTGCTGACTGAAGTATTATTGAGATACCAAATGTCCATGACCTAGATAGTCAACAGAAGATCTCTCAAGAAAACATTGAGTCGTTTGTGATTTGCCTGCCATCCCTAAGATCACCTATAATCTGGACGAGACAGATATTTTCTTCCCAATGTAGCTGAAACTCTTGGAACAGGATTGACAAAATGATTGTATTACATATGAAGAAAAAAGTGAATGATCTCTGATTAAGTGCAAACATTTTCCAAAACGGTGGAACATCTTTGCATGTGGTCAAAACTGCTTTGTCACTTTAACATGCTCAGTAAATGTTATCCTAAAACCACACACTAAAACCAGACACTCCCAAAGTTACAAATTACACTTTTATCAGTAGCATTACTTGCCACTTTCAACCATTATTGGGCACCCATGTTAAATAAACCCAGAGGTTTTCAGTGTGGCATTTTAATTATTGTATCTCCCAGGATTCGTCCATTTCAGTAACACCTCAACAGCCATAAGCAAATAACTAGCAACCCATGAAATTTCTTGATCCAAAAAAAAGCAACAAGCTCACTAATAAATTTGCATGCATTCTCTTTATCCCCAGAGCTATTTTCTATGCTACTATGATTAAAGAGGCTGGAAATCTTTCTCCCTAACCATTTTGGATGTGAAACGTCCCTAGAGATCGCGTCTGCCGTGTTCCACCACTTGTAAAGACACGCCTGGTTGAAGAAATTCCAAGTCAGCAAAGCTACTCAAAAATTTAGTTTCCCAGTGGTCTCAGTATCAAGTTATTAATTCTGCATGGTAAAATTTTCAGGCGCTTGGATATATTTTTCCAGCTGTAATTCTAGTATTCGTGATTTTACAGACTTTTTGTGCATGGTACCCTTGTATTAATATTTAATATCCTGTTTCTGCCACAATATACATACAGTGGAAGCTGCAATAAAAGCTTCTCTCTTCGTTTGGCAGATATATTAGCCTTTTTTTAAAAAAATTTTTAATGACAATGCTAGCTAGAAATAGAGACTGTACGTAATTATTTTATTGATGAATATTCAGTTCCAGTATTTACCTAGTCTCCAATATACTGTTCATGAAATAAATCAGGTTTAAAAAATGCTGGCTATCAAGTTAACTAGATTTAACCATTTTGCTGTCAGAGCCTTTATGTTTGTTTGCACACATTTTAGTCTTGAAGATTAATGCAATATATTAACCATTTTTTTTAGGTTGTGCCAAGTAAATTGATAATCCAAAAAAACTTGCACTTAATATCTTTTAGAAAAATGGATCAGAAACAGCAGCTCTCTAATATTTTGAACACTGGATACAAAAGATTTAAAAAATATTGTAGGTGCTCATAAAACTTTCAATATTAAATAATTTACATATCACAAATAACGTGCATTGGTGTAAAGTGAACAAAATGAGTAAAATTTACAAAATTAATTGAAAATCAAATAAAAATTAAATTGTTATGTAACAACACCCCCAATTATGATACCTTATATCAAAAAGTGCTTCTGTGAGGAGCTTAAGCATGACATCATGCCTGGTGATCTCAGTGCAGCTTTGCAAGTTTTGCCCCTCTCTATTTTGTCTTTATTAAGTACCTTGTAGTGCACAATAAATATAATTACATTAAAGTACTACACATGTGGCTGCTTTTCTTCTTTTCCCGTGGAGATATTGGAGCTGCCTAGTGATTGGGAATTGCTGATCTATTCATTTTTTTTACTGCAAGCTGCTTTGACCTCCTATAGCTTAGAGGTTTTTAGTCTCTGGTAAAAGTTTGAGCATTTGGTGTGGGAACATCTGGATAATCACAAGATTTGCAGTGTTGTTTTTCACTGCACCACTTTGGCTATAATTTAACTGTATGGACTTAATGAGTATGAATTTTGGCTTATTTTTTACTATTTATTGGAATACATAAATAATTAATTTAATTGATCAACACGTATGCACTTTTTGGTAGAGGGTATCAGAATTTTGGGAATTTTTACATACCAGTTTTTGATTTTCAATCAATTTTGTTAATTTTATAAACATTATTAATTTTACATTTATGCACTTTGTTATGTGTGATATGTATGACCATGTAAATAGATACCAAACATGTCAAGCATTACCACTTGCCTACTGGGCACTTTCACCATCTTCCTGTCCAGGCCAATTTTCAGCTTTCAGTGCTGTCACACTTTGAGTGACAATTGTGCAGTCATGCAACACTATACCCAAACTAAATATTTATACTTTTCTGAGACAGATAGAGGTTTCTTTTGGCGGTATTTAATCACCACTATGTTTTTTTATTTTTTGCTAAACAAATGAAAATTGTGAAAAAAAAAAATATTTTTTTACATTTCTGTTTTAACATTTTCTAAATAAGTCATTTTTCCTCCTTCACTGATGTGTGCTGATGAGTGATGAGGCTGCACTAATGGGCACTGATGAGGAGGCACTGATGAGGTTGCACTGATAGGTGGCCCTGATGGGTACTGTTGGGCACTGATAGGTGGCTTAGATATATTTTTCCAGCTGTAATTCTAGTATTCGTGATTTTACAGACTTTTGTGCACGGTACCCTTGTATTAATATTTAATATCCTGTTTCTGCTACAATATACATACAGTGGAAGCTGCAATAAAAGCTCCTCTCTTCGTTTGGCAGAAATATTAGCCTTTTTTTTAATAACAACGCTAGCTAGAAATAAAGAATGTATGTAACTATTTTATTGATGAATATTCAGTTGCAGTATTTACCTAGTCTCCAATATACTGTTCATGAAATTAATCAGGTTTAAAAAATGCTGGCTATCAAGTTTACTAGATTTAACCCTTTTGCTGTCAGAGCCTTTATGTTTTTTTCCACACATTTAAAAATCATTTTAGTCTTGAAGATTAGTTTTAAACCTCCAAATATGATATATTTTTTGAAAGCAGTGACCCTGGAGAAAAAAATGGCCATAGTTCCAAATTTTTATGTCACATGATATTAGTGCAATAGTTTATCAAACTCAAATTTACATTTATGGCAGATAAATGCAATATTTTAACCAATTTTTTAGGTTGTGCCAAGTAAATTGATGATCCAAAAAATCTTGCACTCAATGGGGTTGATTTACTAAAGGTAAATCCATTTTGCACTAGAGTGCACTTGGAAGTGCAGTCGCTGTAGATCGCTGTAGATCTGAGGGGAAGCTCTGAAATGAGGGGAAGCTCTGCTGATTTTATCATCCAATCATGTGCAAGCAAAAATGCTGTTTTCTATTTTCCTTGCATGTCCCCCACAGATCTACAGCGACTGCACTTCCAAGTGCACTTGCAGTGCACTTGTAGTGCAAAGTGGATTTGCCTTTAGTAAATAACCCCCAATGTCTTTTAGAAAAATAAACCAGAAACAGCAGCACTCTAATTTTTTGAACACTGGATACAAAAGATTTAGATAAAATTAACAGAATTAATTGAAAATCAAATGAAAATTAAATTGTTATGTAACAACACCCCCAATTATGATACCATATACCAAAAAGTGCTTCTGTGAGGAGCTTAAGCATGACATCATCATGCACGATGATCTCAGTGCAGCTTTGCGAGTTTTGCCTCTCTCTATTTTGTCTTTATGAAGTACCTTGTAGTGCACAATAAATATAATCTTTAAAGTACTACACATGTGGCTGCTTTTCTTCTTTTCCGTGGAGATATTGGAGCTGCCTAGTGATTGGGAGTTGCTGATCGATTCATTTTTTCAATGCAAGTTGCTTTGACCTCCTATAGCTTAGAGGTTTTTAGTCTCTGGTAAAAGTTTGAGCATTTGGTGTGGGAACATCTGGATAATCACAAGATTTGCAGTGTTGTTTTTCACTGCACCTCTTTGGCTATAATTTATGGACTTTATGAGCATGAATTTGGCTTATTTTTTACTATTTATTTGAATACATAAAAAATTAATTTAATTTAATGGATCCAACATGTATGCACTTTTTGGTAGAGGGTAACATAATTTTGGGAATTTTTACATACCAGTTTTTGATTTTCAATCAATTTTGTTAATTTTATAAACGTTATTCACTTTACATTTATGCACTTTATTTGTTATGTGTGATATGTAATATATTATATATTTTATGACCATGTAAATAGATACCAAACATGTCAAGCATTAATCACTTGCCTACTGGGCACTTTCACCACCTCCCTGTCCAGGCCAATTTTCAGCTTTCAGTGTTGTCACACTTTGAATGACAATTGTGCGGTCATGCAACACTGTACCCAAACTAAATATTTATATTTTTCTGAGATAGATGTCCCCTATGTGGATTTGCTGGTTATCAACTCTCCTCTCCTAATGCACTGTCAGTGGTTGGACACAGCTGGTTACATGGTAAGGGGCTCTGTGACTGGCTCTTTACCCCGACCTGTGATCAGCTGTGTCCAAAGGACACAGCGATCACAGATCCGTGCCAATGCATGCCGCAGGGGGCATGCAGGAAGCGCGATCATGATGGGAGGACATCCATAGATGCCCTCCCAGCAATGTGAGTCCATGTTGTAGACATGTTTCGGCTATAGCGTGGGTGGGAAGTGTTTAAGCTTGCACGTGTCTGTAAAATGACAATGGATGGGTACCCAAAATTCTCCATAGGCCATGCTTTAAAAGCCAAATGTGTGGCACGTTATCCTTGCTATCTGGGATGGAGTGTGTGGTGATATGTAATATGTGTAGCGCAATCAACATTTTTGTGCATAGGTGCCCTCGATGCTTGTGTTTACATCATATATGTGTGTGTACATAGGGCAAGGGGGCTCATAATTTACTTTGGAGGAGTTAAGAGCATGGGTGTTACTTTAATCAATTTTGACATTTTTTACATACATGTAAAAATCAAATTTATTTTAGAAAATTTGTTAGTTTGAAAGTAGAGGCTCTGAAGAATAACATGGTGGCTGTTCTAAGTTTTGATGTTGCACAATGTTTGCACAGCTGTTTATCGCATGCAAATTTTCAGGAAAAATATGCTTAAACACATTTTAGTGCACACAAACACAACATAATTCCCAATTTTTGGCGTAAAATATAAAAATACTAAACATGTCAAGACATAAAACTGCACACACTTGTGAAATGGCGACAAACTATGGTATCTAAAATTGTCCCTAGGCAACACTTTCCAGGGTTTGAGTTTAGAGTTAATCATGAGTTATGGCACTAGAATTATTGCCCCCATTCCATCAATCATGGCAATACCTCAAATGTGTGCTGCAATCACCGTTTACATATGTGTGTCAGACCTATGTTTGCATTTGCACTTGCATGCAAGTACAGGGGGACATGGGTGCTTTTACATTTTTTAATTATTTTTGTTTATTTTATTTACTTTTTTACACTTTTACTTGTTTTTCATTTAACTTTATTGTTTTACAAAGGGTGAACAATCCCCTTGTGATAGCTTTGGGCATTGACAGGTACTCTTTATTGAGACTTCAGGGGTCTATTAAGGGTCTACCTCCTCTGCCCTTCAAAATATGTGATCAAACACAGATCTGTTTGATCAGATTCTTCCCTGGTTTCTGGCCAGGGAAAGACAATACTGAAACCAGAAATTACAACATCCTTGTCACTTCCGGCTTAATTCATCACAGAGGAGATTAGGAAGCAGATGTTCCTTCAGCTCCTTCGTGTGTAGCCAAACCAAGCACTCACAGTGGTCCCAGGCTCTCTGGTGGAACAGGGGAGCCCAGGAACAGTGGCAGGCAGTGGTGGGAAGGGGTTTCTTCATCTGGTCACTGTAAAAAACATTGGGTGGCGATAAAGCAGTTTGGATCACTTTTACTGTAAAGCTGATTACTGGCTTAAATATATGCTGGGCAGCAAGCAGTTAATTGTTTTACATTATTTTCATCATATTGGGTCTGTGGAAGTGAACAGACAGCTGTTCAGCTTCTACCAGATAGCTGACAGTGGCTTGTCAAATTTGCATATACTCCCAGCTTTAGTTGCAGCTGAGAGGGCATGTAAAACCCCCTGCTGCTGCAATTGTATGTCATTATAAGAGATCATAATGGTCAAAAAGACAGAGTCTCTTTAAGGCTCACCCCTAGGACACACTTATATGCACCTTGTGCTTTTACCACCATTGCAATGCTCCATTGTAGCTGCAGTGAAAAACCAGATGCTTCTGGGCAGGGCCGGTACAAGGGGAGGGCAGGAGGGGCGCCTGCCCCGGATGTCTGTAGCATGGGAGGTAGAAGGGGCACTACCAGGAGAGTTTCTGGGACTATTAGCTGACAGGAGTAGTGACAGCAGCATCACTACAACTGTTAGCTTATATGATATAGATATATGATATACGCCAAATCTGGAGAGGAGGAAAGCGCGGGATGTGCTCTCTATCTCTCCTCTCCAGCTTCACACTCCTGTTACTGCTGCACTCTTCCATCTGAACTGTAAAATCAGGACTTTACAGTTTGCTAACCCACCCCCTATCTCTCTCCTTCCAGCAAACAATGTGGGTAAGGGGTAAACAAACTCTGTATAGTCCTGAGCTGACATCCAGTGGCATCCCCGAGCCATGGTCCCATTCCCCTTCAGCAGCAACATCTCTCCCGCCAGCTGTCTGTGCAAAGGTTTATAAATTGGCTTCTCCTAGGCTCCTCCTCAGCTCTGACATGTCAAGATGAGGAGAAGCCTCGGAAGAAGGGCATCACAGAGTGATGTGCCAAGCTGTAACTGAGGTCTGTGTGTTTGAGGAAAGCTGCAGCCAAGCTGAGGAAAGGGAGAACTGTACTGGGAATACAAGGGGGGGGGGTATTTGTATTAGGAGGGGTAGGGAGAAGATGCTTACTTTTAGGTGGGATTGATGTGTGTGGGGGGGGGGGGTGATTGTGCTATTGTGCTAGGAAGGGAAATCTAGGGGGGTTGTGCTGGGATGGGGAATTTGAAAGGTGACAGGATAAGATATTTTTCTAGTAGGGGTATTTGGGGGAAGGAAGTGCTAGGAAAGGTGATTTGTGCTGGGGGATGGAAAGGAAGATGATTTGGGCTAGGAGGAGGGAGTGGGGTGTGTGTGCTAGAATAGGTGATTTGTGGGGGGGATTTGTACTAGGATGGGTAATGTTGGGGCTGTTAGGGGGATTGGGGAAAGGATTTGTGCTAGTATGGATAATAGGGGTATTTGGGGAAAAAATTGGGGTAGGATTTGTGCTAGGCAGGGGGGATTGGGGGGGTGACATGGGCAAGATTTGTTCTAGGAGGGGAAGGAGAATTTGGGGGGCGTTCTAGGGGGCGGGATTTGGGGGGTTTGTGCTGGGGGGGTTGGGGGAAGAGGATTTGTACTAGGAGGGGAGATTTGTGCTGGGGGGATGAAGATGTGTGCTAGGAGGGGAGATCTGTGCTGTGGGGATGAGGGGGAAGAGAATTTGCGCCAGGAGGGGGATTTGGGGGGTTATGCTAGAAGAGATGATTAGGATGGGGGGATTTGTGCTAACATGGGAAACCCTGGGGCTGTTAGAAAGGGTGATTGGGGTGGGAGAGATTTGTGCTTGTAGGGACGATGGGGGGTATTTGTGCTAGGGAAGAAATTTGGGGGGTGTGCTATCAGGAGGAATTGGGGGGGTGACAGGGGTAAGATTCGTGGTAGGAGGGGAAATTTATGCGGATGTGCTAGGAGGGGTGATTTGGGGGATTTATGCTGGGGGGTAGGGGGAAAGAGATTTGTGCTAGAAGGGGGAATGTATGCTGTGGGGATGGGGGAAGAAGATTTGTGCCAGGAGTGGGGATTTGGGGGTTTGTGCTAGGAGAGATTATTGGGATGAGGGGATTTGTGCTAGAATGGGAAATCTTGGGGCTGTTAGAAAGGGGGATTGGGGGGGGGCTTTGTGCAAGTAGGAGTGATGGGGATATTTGTGCTAGGGGGAACATTTGTGCTAGGATGGAGAATTTGGGGGGTGATAGGGGTAAGATTTGTTCTGGGAGGGGGGTTTGTGCTGTGGAGCTCGGGGGAGGATTTGTGCCAGAAAGGGGGATTTGTGCTGTGGAAATGGTGGAAGAGGATTTGTGCCAAGAGGGGGGATTTGTGCTGGGGTGATGGGGGAAGAGGATTTGTGCGGGGATTTAGGGGGTTGTGCTAGAAGAGATGATTGGGGGGAGGATTTGTGCTAGGAAGGGAAATTTTGGCACTGTTAGAAATGGGGATTGGAGGGAAGATTTATGCTAGTAGGGATGATGGGGTATTTGTGCTGGAGGGGAAATTTGGGGGGAGGATTTGTGCTAGGGGGGAATTTGGGGGTGACAGAAGTTATGCCACGTACACACGAGCGGACTTTCCGGCACACTTGGTCTGGCGGACCAGAGTCCGCTGGACAATCCGATCGTGTGTAGGCTCCCGCTGATTTTTTTTCCCAAAAGTCCGCCGGACCTAGATTTGAAAGATGTTTTAAATCTTTCCGCCAGACTCCGTTCCTGACGGAAAGCCTGTTCGTCTGTATGCTGGTCCGATGGACCAGATACGACGCAAGGGCAGGGTATTGCATCTCGCGCTCGCTGCAATAGGAAAATAGGCCCTTAGGTCTGGTATGGATTTTAAAGGGAACCCCTATGCTGAAAAAACAGCGTCTGGTCCCCCCTAGAATCCATACCATATCCCGATCCGAGCACGCAGTCCAGCCGATCAGGAAAGGTCACATGCCCTCAACATGGGGGGTGGGTGCTTTGGGGGAGGGGGTGTCCTGTGGGGCGTCCTGCGGGGCGTCCTGCAGGGCCCCCCACCACAACATCACCCGGAGCCCTCAGAGAGCATTCCAGCCTGAGAGACCGTCGTGTCAACATCGGAAGAAGAGAAGAAGAGAAGAAGCCATGAAGCCAGGAGCCAGAAGTCCGGGCCTCCGCTAGCAAAAGAGCGGCATGAAGATAGCGGAGGAGCCAGCAGAAAAACTGGAACACCAGGAGCAGAGGTCGAACACCGGGAGAAGAGACCAGAGAGAGTGGAGAAGAACGAACCGGACGCCGGGAGAAGCGGAACCGGAGGGACCCCCAAAGTCGGAAGAAGACCCCCGAAGCCGGAAGAAGACCCCCCCGGAGCTGTCTAATAAATTACTTTAAAAACCTTTGTAGTGTGTTTTATTATTGACACTTTTTCCCTAGGTAAATGGGTAGGGGTACCATGTACCCCACAATCATTCACATAGGGTGGGGGGCCGGGATCTGGGGGCCCTCTTATTATAGGGGGCTCCCGGATTCTGATAAGCCCCCCGCCCGCAGACCCCGACAACCAATGGCCAGGGTTGTCGGGAAAAGGCCCTTGTCCTCATCAACATGGGGACAAGGTGCTTTGAGGTGGGGGGGCCCCGCAGGACGCCCCCTCCCCCATAGCACCCACCCCCCCATGTTGAGGGCATGCGGCCTGGTACGGTTCAGGAGAGGGCCTGGTATGCCCCGCTATGGGGCTCACAAAGTGTCACTCTCGCCGATAAAAGTGGCGAGATTGACTTCCTTTTTGAGTCCCGTCATACCCGAGTCACGTTCAAAATGAACGGACTTGTCCGTGTGTGGGCAAGTCCGTTCATTCTGAAAGTCCGTCGTAACTCCAGCGAGGGGGGATATCAGCAAGGAGAGATTTGTACTGGGAGGAGGGAGAAATTTTGTTTGGGGAGAATTCCAGCTTGCAAATAGAATTCTGGTTCCCCCTTGCTCCTCTGGTCCCCCTTGCTCCTCTGGTCCCCACTGTGTTCCGCTGCTCCCCCCAAACTCCTCTGACCCCCCCGTACTCCTCTGGTCACCCCCTGTGCTCCTCTAGTCCCCTTTGCTCCTCTGGTCCCCCTGTGTTCCTCTGGTCCCTGGGCTCCCCTGGTCCCCCAAACTCCTCTGATCCCCCTGTGCTCCTTTGGCCCCCCAATGCTCCTCTGGCCCCCCTGTGTTCCTCTGGTCCCCATATTCCTCTGGTACCCTCAAACTCCTCTGGTCCCCCTGTACTCCTCTGGCCCCCCTATGTTCCTCTGGTCCCCCTGTTCTCCTCTGGTCCCCCTGTCCTCCTCTGCCCCCCCTGTGCTCCTCTGGTCCCCCCTGTGCTCCTCTGGCCCCTCTATGGTCCTTTGCCCCCCCTGTGTACCTCTGGTCCCTCGTGCTCCTCTGGTCCCCCTAAACTCCTCTGCCCCCTGTGATCCAATGGTCCATTCCCTGTGCTCCTCTGGTCTCCTCCGCTCCTCTGCCCCCCCTTCTCTGGTCTCTCCACAGCACTCACCTCCTCTGCCTGGCTAGTTGTGCAGTGCGGGCTGAATAATGACAATATCCTTAGCTCGGAGAAGCTCTCCATATGATTTGGAAGGCAGACACACAAAGTTGTAACATAACCTTCCCTGGCACTCGTTCTCCTGGTCTTTCCTTCCTCCACTCTCCACCTAGATTCCCCATGGCAGGAGAAAGAATGGGAGAGTGGGGAAGGAAAGACCGGGAGTACGAGTGCTGAGGAAGGTTATGTTACAACTTTGTGTGGCTGTCTTGTGGATCGTATGATGAGCTTCTTTGTGCTAAGGATATTGTCATTATTCAGCCCGCACTGCACAACTAGCCAGGGAGAGGAGGTGAGCACTGCCTACCAAAGGAGGGGGGCAAAGGAGCAGAGGGGGGCATCGGCTGAAGAAGAAGGGGCAGGAACAGGAGTGGCAGCTGGGCTGGCTTTACAGGCACATACCCATTCCTGTATTTTCCTCCTGCAGCAGCTGAATGCTAGCGGGAGGTAGAGGAGGACAAGCGGCCTTTCAGCTGCTGCAGGAGGATCAGTAGCAGCTGCGGTGCCCCTCTCAATGCCGTGCCTATGGCAGCCACCCCCCTACACCCCTTAGTTTTGATCTTGTTTGTGCCTAATGGTCAATCACCAGGCCCAAGCCCAATTGCTATCAAATGAGAAAAAGAAAAACATCATCAATTGTGTGTGGCTCCAACTTAAACAACCCAGCAACTAGAATTTTTAAAGGTGAGCAATGGCGTACCCCATATTACTCTCCTAAGTCTTGACATGTTTATTTTAAAGTGAACCAGTCACCAGACCATTCATTTCAACTAAAATCTTAGCATGAGATTATATGTGTATTTGACATACTTTATGCATGTTTTTTTTACCTTAACCAAGTCCCATCTGCCTGCATTGTACTGCAGATGGGTGGCCGGTGTGGGCAAATCGACGTACCCATTCGTCACTGTCTATTTACGGGTTTAGGGCACGTGCACAAAATGATTCATGGCAGGACTTGCTGTTCACCTGTGCACAATCACAGCCCAGAGCCCTGTGTTGACATTCACTTTAGTAGTATAAAAAAAATAAAAAAAATAAAAATTCCCTTATATACAGTGCCTTAAAAAAGTATTAATACCCCTCAACATTTTCCAAGTTGTGTCATGTTACAATCAAAAACGTAAATGTATTTTATTGAGATTTTATGTGATAGACCAACACATATTGGCAAATAATTGTGGAGTGGAAGGAAAATGATAAATGGTTTGCAAAATTTTATACAAATAAATATCTGAAAATAATGGCATGCATTTGTATTCAGCTCCCCTAAGTCAATACTTTGTAGAACCACCTTTTGTTGCAATTACAGCTGCAAGTATTTTTGGGGATGTCTCTACCAGCTTTGTGCATCTAGAGAGTGACATTTTTGCCCATTCTTCTTTGCAAAATAGCTCAAGCTCTGTCAGATTGGATGGAGAGTGTCTCTGAACAGCAATTTTCAAATCTTGCCACAGATTCTCAATTGGATTTAGGGCTGTACTTTGACTGGGTCATTCTAACACACGAATATACTTTGATCTAAACCATTCCATTGTAGCTCTGGCTGTATATTTAGGGTCGTTGTCCTGCTGGAAGGTGAACCTCCACCCCAGTCTCAAGTCTTTTGCAGACTCTAACAGGTTTTCTTCTAAGATTGCCCTGTATTTGGCTCCATTAATCTTCCCTGTCCCTTCTGAAGAAAAACATCCTCACAACGTGATGCTGCCATCACCATGTTTCACAGTGATCTGGTCAGTCATCTAACCAGAGCACCTTCTTCCATATGTTTGCTCTGTCTCCCACATGGCTTCTCGCAAACTGCAAATGGGACATCTTATGGCTTTCTTTCAACAATGACTTTCTTCTTGCCACTCTTCCATAAATGCCAGATTTGTGGAGTGCACGACTAATAGCTGTCCTGTGGACAGATTCTCTAACCTGAACTGTGGATCTCTGCAGCTCCTCCAGAGTTACTATGGGCCTCTTGGCTGCTTCTCTGATTAATGTTCACCTTGCCCTGCCTGTCAGTTTAGGTGGATGGCCATGTATTGATAGGTTTGCAGTTGTGCCATATGCTTTTCATTACAGATGATGGGTTGAACAGTGCTCCGTGAGATGTTCAAAGCTTGGGCGATTTTTTTTTATAACTTAACAATGCTTTAAACTTCTCCACAACGTTATCCCTGGCCTGTCTGGTGTGTTCACAATGCTGTTTGTTCACTAAGGTTCTCTAAAAAACTTCTGAGGGCTTCACAGAACAGCTGTATTTATACTGAGATTAAATTACACACAGGTAGACTCTATTTACTAATTAGATGATTTCTAAAGGCAATTGGTTCCACTATATTTTAGTTAGGGGTATCCGAGTAAAGGGGGCTGAATACAAATGCATGCCACACTTTTCAGTTATTTATTTATAAAAAATTGTGTTCCACTTCACAATTATGTGCCACTTTGTGTTGATCTATCACATTAAATCCCAATAAAATACATTTACATTTTTGGTTGTAACATGACAAAATGTGGAAAAGTTCAAGGGGTATAAATACTTTTTCAAAGCACTGAATACCATAGTTTATGGGCACTATAACTTTCATACAAACCAATCAATATACACGTTATTGGAATTTTTAAAAAAATTTTATCAAAGTTCATGAAGAAATTTCATCTTTTTAATGTTTTCTATTGGATATGTTTTATAGCAGTAAAAGTAAAAAAAAAATATTTTTTTCAAAATGTTCAGTCTTTTTTTATTTATATTGCTAAAAAAAAAAAAAAAAAAAAAAGGTGATAAAATATCATCAAAAGAAAGTTCTATTTGTGTGAAAAAAATAAATATAAATTTTGTTTGGCTACAGCTTTGCATGGCCAGTATTTACCAGTTAAAGTAGTGCTAAATAGCAAAAAATGGCCAGGCTATGAAGGGAACTGAAGTGGTTAAAAGCCCCCTTTGTGTAAATGTAGCGCTATCCCCACAGTAGCTACTGGGGAAAAGGGATCCCCCACTCTGCACAGTCACGCACACAGAATTTTCACAGCACTGCAATCCTTGCAGCTTTGTTTTTTTTTTTTGAGAGGAATAAACTTGGATGGGATTAGGGGTATTATGGGATGCCCACTTGACTTTAGCAGAGCTCTTCACGGACAACTTCTATGCAGTCTATTTACACTCCTCAGCTCTTCCAGCAAAAACACTTGCTTGCAGCACAAAACTCACAGGACCATCTGGCACACTGTTTGGTGATCTGACAATAGGGCTCAGTCAGAATTTTGCAAATACCCATTACAGGCAGGGGCCGTGGGCCCATGGCTGTTTAGCAAAGTCCTAGTGCCGAGGTGTCCTCCTGTGGCAACTGATCCTAGCACCACCCTCTTCAGGCACTGCCAGCTCACCTGCCCCTCTCACCCAGTCCTCCCAGGCTGCCTCTCAGTCCTCCCTGACTGTATCACTCACCAGCCCACCTGGCTGTCTTACCCTTGGAGATTTCCTGGACGTGCTCACTGGCTCCTGCTGTTTTTACAACTGGTCCCGTGCCACTGGACAGGATTCATCCTTGTGATATCAGAGGATCACCCCTGCACCCGAGCTCCCAGGCCCAAGGTCACCCCCCCAGACTAGGAGTTTACCCTCAAGGGCCCATCGACAGCCTCCTAGCACTCCATCTCCAGCTTCCACCAAAACTCTCCTGCCCTGCTGGGTTGACCCTGAGTGTTTGATGGGGCCTGCCTCCTGCCAACCCATCTGTTGGAGATTGGTCAGGGGACTTCATAAATACTCCAGGCAGTTCCTAACCTCCCTCCCATTCTTCTGGAAGTTTCCAGCAAGTTCCAGAAGTGGGGGGAGGTACCAGAGATGCTGCCTCATGAGTCATACTAGCCCCCCTGGATTACTCACCCGACCCAGATTAAAACACAGGCTTGGCTGCCAGCCAAGCCAAAACATTTTACCTACACTAACAAAAACCTAACATTACCTACTCTAGCACACTAGAGGGTGATACAGAAACATCCAAAAACCTGCTGGTTAGCAGATGTCATGTCAGCAGTCCCCGCAGACTCAAAGCTGTCACTCTATAGTATCCTCCTTTGTCCTCAGCCCCCCCAGCTACATAAAAGGAGTTTGTGGGTGAAAACAGAGAGTAATTAGACATTCCCAGAAGGAGAGAAGGCGTTGGGAGGAGTGGCCTATACTGCTGGGGAATTTAAGGAATTGAGACTTGCTGAATTAGTCACATTTTCAAGCAAACTATTTCTTCTTGCAAAGGCAGATTGCAATTGACGTAACCGACTGACCCCGCCCCCTCTGACGTACGGGAAAGCCATAGGGATGTCCCTGTGTGTCAGAGGAGGACGAGGTCACCCGGCGACATCACCGTTTGGCCCCGCCCTCAGTTATAAAAGACCTGTCACCTGAGAGGCGGTCATTATGGCGAGTGCCTCCCATGGAGGCAGATCGGTGGCGGCGTGTGAGTTTTTTTTTTTTTTCGGTTAGTCAGGAGCGAGAGAAGAAGAAGATGAATGGACTTTGTGGGACACTTATTTTTTAATTTTTTAATAAAGGACTTGTCCCAAGGCATGTATTGTCGTCTTTACCATTTTCACACTTTTTTTGTGAAATGGTAGGGGTACATTTGTACCCCATTACCATTTCACACAGGTGGGGAAGCTGGGATCTGGGGGTCCTCTTGTTAAAGGGGGCTTCCAGATTCCGATAAGCCCCCCGCCCGCAGACCCCCACAACCACCGGGCAAGGGTTGTGGGGATGAGGCCCTTGTCCCCATCAACATGGTGACAAGGTGCTTTGGGGGGCCGCTACCCCAAAGCACCCTCCCCATGTTGAGGGCGTATGGCCTGGTACGGTTCAGGAGGGGGGGTGCTCTCTCGCCCCCCTCTTTTTCTGTGGCCTGCCAGGTTTGCGTGCTCGGATAAGGGTCTGGTATGGATTTTTGGGGGACCCCCACGCCATTTTTTTTTTAAATCTTGGCGTGGGGTTCCCCTTAAAATCCATATGAGATCTGAAGGGTCTGGTATGGATATTGAGGGGGACCCCTATGCCATTTTTTTTTTTATTTTGGCATGGGGTTCCCCTTAAAATCCATACCAAACCTGAAGGGCCTGGTATGGAATTTGGGGGGAACCCCACGCAATTTTTTTTTTTCGTTTTGGTTTGGGGTTCCCCTTAATGTTCATACCAGACCCAAAGGGCCTGGTAATGGACTGTGGGGGAATCCCATGCCATTTTTTTCAATTACTTTTATGTGTATTGCCGGGACCGACAATTCATTATAGCCACGTACTTTTAAATGGCTTTTTTTCCTTTAGAAAGGTCATTTTGCTCTTGGACTGTTCTAAACATGGGAAACATGCGCCATTTTACAGGCATACTATAGACACCCCCCCAGGTACAAAATTTAAAGGAATATTTCACTTTTATTGTTTCACTTTAAGCATTATTAAAATCACTGCTCCTGAAAAAACGGCCATTTTTAAAACTTTTTTTTGCATTGATACATGTCCCCTGGGGCAGGACCCAGGTCCCCAAACACTTTTTATGACAATACCATGCATATAAGCCTTTAAAATTAGCACTTTTGATTATTCATGTTCGTGTCTCATAGATTTTAACGGTGTTCGCGTGTTCGAACAAATTTTTTGCCTGTTCGCAAGTTCTGGTGCGAACCGAACAGGGGGGTGTTCGGCTCATCCCTAGTGGGCACTGATGGGCTGCACTGATAGGCACAGTTAAGGTGGCACTGATAGGCACAGATAAGGCAGGACTGATGGGGACAGATAAGGCAGTACTGATCAGCACAGATAAGGCGGCACTGGCCCCTTATGGGTGGCACTGATGGGTGGCCCTGATGGGCACTGATGGATGTCACTGATGGACATTGGTAGGTATTACTGATGGATGGCACTGATGGGCACTGATAGGTGGCACTGATGGGCACTGATGGGCGGCACTGATGGGCACTGGTAGGTGACACTGATGGGAACTGATAGGTGGCACTGATTGTGGGCACTGATAGGTGGCACTGTGGGCACTGGTAGGCAGCTGCTAGGTGGCACTGACAGGTGGCAGAGGTGGGCACTGAGGAGTTGGCTGCAGCTCTCCATGATCAGGACTATTGTCCCTCTCACAGCCGCCGGTGATTGTCTTTTTTTTTTCTCCTCACGCTGTTAGCAGGAGGAGAAAAAATAGCCGATTAATGGCTCTGTTTACATCACATGATCAGCTGTCATTGGCTGACAGCTGATCACGTGGTAAGGGGTTAGGGTTGACCCCTTACTCCGATCTGTGATTCAGCAAGTCTATGAGACTCGCTGATCACAGAGTGCGCCACGTGCACCCTGCAGGAGGTGCGCAGGCCGCTTGGGCATGGGAGGACATCCATAGACGCTCTCCTGGCAAAGCAGGTTCACACTGTAGCCATCATTCGGCTATAGCGCGATCTGAAGAAGTTAATTGCTAAAGGCAGACTCCCTGTACCATGAGGTCCAATGTCTTGCAGTCTCTACCTGTTAAATCCGACTGGGACCGGGGCATAGATTTTTTGTATAGCTAGAGATCTGCTTTGAAGTACAACTGAGGACTCCTCTATTGTCTAAAATAGTTCCAAATTCAGTTATGTGATGCAAAAGTCTCATAAAGTAAACAAATTTTTTTTTTTTACATTCCGTGGCCAAATCCTCTTGAATTTGTGTCTCACATGCTCTCCCCAACAGACACTGCAGCTCACAGTGGGATGTTTCAGCAAGGGTAGCAGTGCTGTCTATACAGAAAACACAGGACAGTACTGATAACCATTCTTCCCACAGCATTGGTTTATCCCATTGTAGTGCAAGCAAGCACAGCCTATGTGAGAGTGGTAATGCTACTCTGAATTCTGGAACAACGCAGCATTGTTGTCAAATCATCACAGAAAGCTGCGTTAGATGGTCTTTAACAGGTATTTGTGGGACTCTGCAGTGGGACTAAGAGAAAACTGCAGATGAACTTTAATTAAGCTCTGCAGCACCATTTTTTAATGGGAGGCCATAATTTTACTTTAATTACTTTTTAATTATTTTGGTTTATAATGCAGCATTTAATACCTTTTAATTTCAGAATATTTTTTACTGATTCTGAATTTTATGATACATTGGGTTTCCATTGTTTTTATCGGACATTGATTACGCTGACAGAGAATGTAATTGAAAAAGTGCAAAAGACAAAGTGTACACCTGCTTTTCAGTGTTTTTTCTTTTTTATTGTAATGCTATTGTCATGTAGAGTGTATAAAAGCCATTACATAGTTTAGAAAACAGGAGATAAAGTGAAAAAGGAAGAGCAGAGACCAGAGAAACTTTAATATTCCGCTGGCATCAAAGCTATTTCCCTGGAGGGTCTCCTGCAGGCCACACTGTTATTACAGCATCTATCCATTATCTTCCGCTGTACTTGATATTAAGAAAATAATGGAGATAATAGGATTATGTACCAATGATATGAAATGTGAAAGCAATTCTGCCAGATAGGAAATGAATGGAGACATGATTCTTTCATTCGTGCCAGGGATAGTTTCACACGGGTTTGGGGAAAGATAAACAAAAAGGAAAAATAAAGAAAATCTTTGAAGGTCAGCAGGAGGAGGGGTAGAATGAATATTTTCATGTAATCCTGTGTTCAACCTTGTAATATATACAGAAATTTAGAAATGACAATGATAATAATTTTCTTCCTTCGCTGTACCTAAAAAAATGAGAATAATAATAATAATAATAATAATTTTAGACATATGTCTGCATCTATGTTAAAGAAGTCAGCTCAGTGTAATCTCATCAGCATGTGTTATTATTTTAAAAACTCTGCTTCTATATATATAGTTAATAATAAAATATACATAAGGTCAGCCATATTTGCTCGTTAAAGCCTAAAGCTGGATATACATTATACAATTTTTGTTCTATTTTCTTTAGATTTACCTTCAACTATGTAGTGCAAGGACCTGCCTGATTGCATACAATTTGAAAGTGTTTAGGTTTGAGCTCATATTATATGGTTTTGGTAAATCTAAAGAAAAGTTGTACAAGAAAATTGTATAAAAACTGTATTGTGTGTAGCCAGCTTAAATTTAGCTAAAAAAAAAAAATCAGCAAAAAATAAATATTACGTACGCGTACACACAATTGGATTTTCTGACGGGAAATGTTCGATGGGAGCTAGTTGTCGGAAATTCCGCTCGTGTGTAGGCTTCATCAGCATTTTCCGTTGGAATTTCCGACAAACAAAATTTGAGATCTGGATCACAAATTTTCCAACAACAAAATCCGTTCTCGTAAATTCCGATCATGTGTACACAATTCTGACGCACAAAGTTCCACGCATGCTCGAAATCAAGCAGAGGAACCGCACTGGCTATTGAACTTCATTTTTCTCAGCTCGTCATACATGTTGTACATCACCTCATTCTTGACGTTTGGAATTTCCGACAAGATTTGTGTGACCGTGTGTATGCAAGACAAGTTTGAGCCAACATTTGTCAGAAAAAAACATGGATTTTGTTGTTCGAATGTGCAATTGTGTATACGAGGCATAAGTGTGATGTGTCCCTTGTGCTGCTGTCTCCTGGTTTAGTTGAACTTTTCCTCCTCCAATCCTAATCTTGCTGTGTGTTGGGGATTAATAAAACCAAGGGAGCTATGACAGGCACTCATCAAGAGGGGGTGACTCTGCCCGCACTTCCTGCTCACCTCCTCCATTCATAGAAGCTGTATTATAACTATTAAGAATGAAATATAATCCATGAATGTAGGAGGCAGACATTTCAATCATCTACCTTACCAGCTACTCAGTGTCCACCACCCTTCTCTGCCAATCTCTCCATAGGCTTTCAATTACCCAGCAATTAAAGAAAAACAAAAACAAAAACAAACATACAGCCATTCACAACTCTGTCCCAAGCTACCAGTCTTGTAGCTGGTATTGTATATTGTATTGTTATGTAACTGTACTGTCTTACTTCATATTGTAAAGCACTACAAAAACTGTTGGCGCTATATAAATTATGTATAATAATAACAATACACCCATCCTTCATTAACCACTTGACTACTGGGCACTTTTACCCCCTTCCTGCCCAGGCCATTTTTCATCTGTCAGCACTGACGCACTTTGAATGACAATTGCACGGTCATGAAACACTGCACCCAAACTACATTTTTATCATTTTTTTCACACAAATAGTGCTTTCTTTTGGTGGTATTTAATCACCACTGGGTTTTTTATTTTTTGCTAAAAAAATGAATAAAGACCAAAAATTTTGAAAAAAAAATAGTTTGTTATAACATTTTTCAAACAGGTAATTTTTCTCCTTCACTGATGTGCGCTGATGAGCCTGCACTGATGGGCACTGATGAGGTGGCACTGATGGGCATTAATAAGGCTACACTGATAGGCAGCACTGATGGGCACTGATAGGTGGCACTGATGGGCACTGGTTGGCAGCACTGGTGGACACTGTTGGGACTCCACTGATAATCAGGACACTGATAATGATTGCCCTGATCATCAGTGTGCGTGCTTTTTTTTTTTACAAAAGCCATTTACCAGCTCTCTTCTCCTCATGCTGTCAGAATTAGGAAAGGAGTGTCGATAACCAGCTTCTGTGTACATCTGTGATCAGCTGTGATTGGACACAGCTGATCACATGGTAAAGAGCCGCTGATTGGGTCTTAACCTCAATCTGTATCTGTGATCGGCAGTGTCCTCTGGACACCAGGCATGATGACGCCATGCCATCATATGACAGCGCCCCAGAACTAGTCGGCTGCACTGTAGCCGCCATTCTGCTATAGCACGGTTGGCAAGTGGTTATTTTATCTTTTTCATTAATAGAAGTGACAGCTGGGCACACTTGATGAGTGCCTGTCACAGCTCTCCCAGCTTTATTAACCACTTCCGGACCACCCACCGTCGTTATACATCGGTACTTTGAAGGAGGATATTGTTGTTATGGCAGCAGCTAGCTGCCATAACCCTGGTATCCTCTTCCTCAGTGAGCAGTCCAGTTTAAGATAAAAGTGGTCTCTGAGGCAGATTCGCTGCTAGATCACTTTTATCGGTGGCAGGAGAGGTCCCCCCTCCCGCTGCAATCCAGTGCTGTCGGCAGCGGCGGAGGGGATCACGTCATTCTCATGACCTGACATGGAGATGAGTGAGAGGAAGTGATGTCAAAACATCACTTCCGCCCATAGCTCTTAAAGGGGCTTTTTTTTTTTCTTTTGACAATTGACAATTAAGGATAAAAGTTTGTCGCGTGACATGTTGGGTTTCAATTTACTCAGCGTAACATTATCTTTCACAATATGAAAAAAATGGGCTAACGTTACTGTCCAAAAAAATTGTGCTTATAAGACTGCTGCACATATACGGTGTGACAGAAAGTATTGCAACAATCGCCATTTTATTCTCTAGGGAGTTAGAAAAAAATGTATAATGTTTGGGGGTTCTAAGTAATTTTCTAGCAAAAAAAACTGTTTTTAACTTGTAAATAACAAATCTCAGAAAGAGGCTCGGTCCTTAAGTGGTTAAAGAGGTTGTAAACCTCCATGGTGAAGTTGTACCTATAGGAGAAATGTACTATAAATGCTGCTGCTGATATCATTGGCGCATGCGCTCTAAAGGAATGGCCCACTCGTGCCGTTTCTTTAGGGCTCGTGCCGTGACCGGCGGCACCCGCACAGAGTGATGTAATCCCAGGTCCGGCCAATCACAGCGCTGGGGCCCGCGAACCCGGAAATAACTCTGGGAAACATGTTGGCCATGCTCATTATGCCTTTGTATTGCAGATTTTTTTTTTTTCGGGGGGGGGGTTTGGAGGTTTCCCCTCACTTACTGACAATAGTTTCATCAGACAGTAAGTGAGGGAAAACCCTTACTCTACTAATAACAATCATTTTTCTTCTTGTCTATGTTGCTGTTAGAGGTATTCCCTCACTTCCTGTCTGGAAAAACCATTTGCACTAAAACAGTAAATGAGGGAAAATTCTTTCTCAAGAAGCAGTAAAACCCAACAGTGGTTCTAATGGCATTCCAGACCCTTATTGAAGTATGCAGCCCGGCAGGTCAGAGAGGGGACAAGCGAGCGCCCCCCAAACCATACCAGGCCACATGCCCTCAACATAGGGGGGTGCTTTGGGGCAGGGGGCTCCCAAAGCACCTTCTCCCCATGTTGATGGGGTCAAGGATCTCTTCTCACAACCCTGGCCGGTGGTTGGGGGGGTCGATGGGCAGGGGGTTCATACTGTGTGAGCCTGAGAACCCTAGTGAATAAGTGCATTATTTTTAACATTTTTTAATTTTTTTCAATTTTCAATTTTTTAATTTTTACTTTGTTTTTCACAATGTTGTTGGGGGGGGGGGGTGCTTTGGTGAAATATTGGGGGTATAAACAGAACCTTTTGAGACAGTGAAAGGGACTGAGGATATGAATTTCTCAATCCATTTCTCTGCAGCCTTAGCTGCACTCTGTACAGCGGCTCCAGTTCATTCATAAACTGAAGTACAGTAAAACAGTTCACTACTCTTTAGTTATGAATGAATACAGTGAGTGATCGGTATCGATCACTCACTGGGGTTGATTTACTAAAACTGGAGAGTGTAAAATCTGGTGCAGCTCTGCATAGAAACCAATCAGCTTCCAGTTTTTTTTTTTTTGTCAAAACTTAATTGAACAGCTGAAGTTAGTGGCTGATTAGCTACCATGCACAGCTGCACCAGATTTTGTACTCTTCAGTTTTATTAAATCAACCCCACTGTGTTCATTCAGGAAAAGGAAGGGGCCATTAAATCACATATTTACCAGCCCTCTCCCCTGCTCTCCATCCTGAAACATCTCCCCATGTGCCTGCAGCTGCCGGCAGGAGGGAAGTCATTAGTGTTTCAGATGCGGGACATACAGTGGGGCCCAAGCAGCAGGGGGAAGAGGATGATGCACAGGGAGGGTGACCAGCATGGCAAGAGGGCAAATACCGAAGCGTCTTCTCCTCTCCCTTGCACCGGCTTTCAGCTACTGCAGGGGGTCAGTTCCAGTAATGTGTGTAGCGCTGGTAGATTTGCGATCTACCATATGCTAGGTAAATTTAGTAACTTGTTCGTTAGGAAGGTTAAGTTTGCCTCTGTTCCAGCTTGGCTGACGTTGTGTGTGTTTCCAGGCTGACCGGTGGGTGTCGCTGTTATCACTAGTCTGTGTTGAAAAGGCAACGTGTCGAAGCGTATAGATCCTCTTCTGTCCCGGAGACAACTCGGTGGAGGTGGTCCTCCGAGTTGCATTTTGGGCGAGGGTATTTATGGGACAGATGCCATATTGTGGGGTTCGTTTTACAGCCACCTGCTGGCCCTCCTGGCCGACAGGTATGCGTTAGAAAGCAATCTCGTGGTCCTCCGTTCTGGAGGCCCATGTCGCTGCGGCGTATGGGTGGGCCCAGAAGCTTGTCTAGGGCCTTCCACAGCAGCCGAGGAATGGTCCTGAGCTGTCTATCCAGAGTGAAGAAGCTGGATAACCGAGGAGATCCCAGGGGAGGACCCATCATGGAAGGATCATGCAGTGTGCTGGTCTGGAGAGGGGCCTGGTGACTCGGTTGGAGGACGTATCCTAAAGTAACTATACAGTATAGTGTTGCCGGGTTGGCTTAAAGGTTCAAGCACTGTGACTGACGTTAATCGCATAAAGACCAATACATCCTGTGGCAGAGGATGGTATAGGTTTATCCCAAACAAGTCTGTGGCAGAGACTTTTGTTCGTGCTACGTACTGGCTGCTAGGCAAGTGAGAGAGGCCTATCCAGGTGAGCAAAGAGTGTGTCCCACGAGGGGAGCGCATTCTATTGTAATATCCAAATTCTACCAGGACATTTGTCAAGAATCCTACAAGAAGATATTTGAGTTTCTTCTGCAGTTTCCCTTCTACTTCTTTCCTGCTACTTCCTTAGTAAGTTGTTTAATAAAGCATTGAAAATGTACTCAAGTGTTGGTGCGTGTGTTGTCCAGAGGTAAACTCAACGGAACCCTAGACCCAGTTCCGGTAAAACAGAGGGAAGGAGAGTGAAGGTAACAAGCCCGCTTAAACCAGCAGCTCCACCGAGAGTTAGTGCTACATGTGGGGGCGTCGTCCGGGATTTGTTGACCGTCAATTCTCACAACCCAGAGGAATGTTTTACCGGGAGTTTACGGAGAGAGTTGGACTTTGACAAAAAATTCTTCAGGAAGAGAAAAGGTTAAACTGCGGGACTTTATTTCTAAATGCGTAGACGGCGGGCGCCAGTGAAGGCCCAGGAGCTACGTGACCAGAAGAACAAGTGGGAGGAGTCTACCCTAATTGTTACCGTGTGGGACGCGTGTATGTGTTTGGCGCCAGAGGAAGAGAGAGGCCTCGTGATCGTGCTGAAAAGATCAGAGTGTGGCCTAGTCTTTTCGGGCGATGCAGCCAATTATGGGACCGAGAATGTTCCCTGCAAGTACCGTGATGAATAGTATGCTATCTGGAACTCTGCTCACAGATACTGGAGTTCGTTTGAAGCCGCAGGGGAGGTTTGTCCTGTATACCTCAGGAGATATTGAGGGACTGGGCATGATCTGCCACCAATGTGAAGGACTGGCCATACATCTCCGTCCATTTGGTGGATGTTCGCAATGTGGAGAGTACTTGTTTGTGGTGGAGCAACCTACCACGTCACCCCGTGCTTATCGGATGGATTGGGCAACAGGTATCGCCACAGTAGAAGCTGCTACCGCTACAGAGAGAGAACGACAGGCCGCCACTTTGCCTGTTGTTGCTGACAATGTTCCGAAAAGAGACACTGCTGCTGTCGTCTCCCCAGGGATATTACTTTGATTTCTGCATCCACTACACCTACTCCTGTTGTACCTGCTGAAAGGAAGGTGGGATACGTGAAGGCTTCCCGCGGCCGTGGTCGAGGCCTACCTCAGAGGTTACCTGAATCGGAGCTACCAAAGTCCACGTCAGGAACGGGTAAGTGGGTAAGCCAACAATGGGGAATATATCTGGGACTGTAAATAAATATCTACCAGCGGAAGAGTTGGGAGATTCCGAAATAGAATCCATGTCAGATCTTTCCGGGGATGATGACCTATTTGATACTATGTCACAAGAGCTGTTATGGTCAAAAGGTGAAGATGTTGCCTCTGCTATGACTCTCCCTGAATGGACAGCCCTGAGTTCTGGGAAGACGTCACCCTGTGTGGAGCCACACAGTACTGTTACTGGGACTTTACCAAAAGTTGCTAGTTCACTACAGACACCGGCTGGGTCTATGGTGAGCAAATCATCGGATTCCTGTGTGTCGCCTGGTATGGGAAGGGATGGATCTTTGCCCAAACCTGCACGCTTACAAAGAATGTTAAACAAGCGTGTCGCTGCCGAATATGGTTTGGAGTTCCCCTATGTGCCCCAGGACATAATGCAAGTGATTGAAACTAATCGGGAACTTTGGTACAGTGAAGCTGTTTGGGACTATTTGTCTGTGCCTAAGCCTTTCCGAAAGACTGGATGTTCCGTTAAGATGGATAAACGTTTTAGTGGATGTTTCATGCACTGGAATTTCGGTCGGCACATCTATGCTGACAAAGTGGTCATTTGCAGGCCCGGAAAAGATGATGTTGTCTATTTCATCACCACCGTGGACAAAACGGGAAAACCACTGACATTGCCAGATCCCCGGTTCTTGTGGTGATTCTGGACAAAAGAACTTTGGGTTAGTTAGTTAGTGTCAGTGTAAAGAGATCTTCGTGGTCAAGATTTACATATTCTGTTCAGTGTTTTAAATCCAAGGACTTCTTTTTGCTAGCCGGATTTTCCTTCATTTGAAAAGATCATATTCCAGGGATGGACTCCTTAAAGATTTTTTTTTTCTTATTTCTTGATGTTAGATGATGGGAAGAGAGGCTCATTTTCTCTGGAGATGAGGCCTTGCTCCTGATATTGTACAGTGTATATGTGTGTGTTTAATAAGTTTTCCTTTTCAGGAATTATTGGATCTCCTATCAAGCTGGGAGGCTTTTCAGCTAGATAGATAGTAAGGTTGTGTACAGGGGCGTAACTAGAAATAGCAGGGCCCCATAGCAAAACAGCCCCCCCCACAGCTGCCCTAGTGTCAATGCAGCGTGACCTGTGCCACATACAGCGTGACCTGTGCCCAATGCAGCGTGACCTGTGCCCAATACAGCATGACCTGTGCCCAATACAGCCTGGTCTGCCTGTGCCCCATACAGCCCCACCTATGCAGAGGAAGAGGCAAGCCACTCAGATCAGCAGAGAGCGGGATTGCCCGCTGTAATAGCTTTCATTTGAATTTCCCGTCTTCCCGGGGCTCATCGTCACATAGCCCCACCTCTTGGCCCGACGCTTTTGATGACGTCACATGCCCCGCATTGGTTCGACGTTCTGTCTATCAAAGGCACCGGGCCAAAAGGTGGAGCTATGTGACGTGAGCCCTGGGAACACTGGAAGTTCTATTGAAAGCTCTTACATCGGGCAATTCAGCTCTCTGCTGATACGGACAGCTCGCCTCTTCCTTTCCTCTCTCTTCCCCTGGCTGGGAGACTGTGCCGGCGGTGCTCTTATCCTCACTGGGCCCCATTCGGCTGCGGGCCCCATAGCGCCCGCATGGGTCGCTATGGTGGTAGTTATGCCCCTGGTTGTGTACAATCATAGGATGGTTTTGGTTGCGAATGTGAACATAAAGTTTTATAGATGTAAGTCTTATCTCTTTCCACTGTCTTTTCCTCTCTCTTTGTCTATCCAAGTTATAAGAAACTCAAATACTTACTCTCAGGCTTGGGAGTTACTGTTACTGTTTTTGGACAGACGTTGGGGACAATGTCTACTGTAGTGGGGGGAGTATGTAGCGCTGGTAGATTTGCGATCTACCATATGCTAGGTAAATTTAGTAACTTGTTCGTTAGGAAGGTTAAGTTTGCCTCTGTTCCAGCTTGGCTGACGTTGTGTGTGTTTCCAGACTGACCGGTGGGTGTCGCTGTTATCACTAGTCAGTGTTGGAAAGGCAATGTGTCGAAGCGTATGGATGCTCTTCTGTCCCGGAGACAACTCGGTGGAGGTGGTCCTCCGAGTTGCATTCTGGGCGAGGGTATTTGTGGGACAGACGCCATATTGTGGGGTTCGTTTTACAGCCACCTGCTGGCCCTCCTGGCCGACAGGTATGCGTTAGAGAGCAATCTCGTGGTCCTCTGTTCCGGAGGCCCACGTCGCTGCGGCGTATGGGTGGGCCCAGAAGCTTGTCTGGGGCCTTCCACAGCAGCCGAGGAATGGTCCTGAGCTGTCTATCCAGCGTGAAGAACCTGGATAACCGAGGAGATCCCAGGGGAGGACCCGTCATGGAAGGATCATGCAGCGTGCTGGTCTGGAGAGGGGCCTGGTGACTCGGTTGGAGGACGTATCCTAAAGTAACTATACAGCATAGTGTTGCTGGGTTGGCTTAAAGGTTCAAGCACTGTGACTGACATTCATCGCATAAAGACCAATACATCCTGTGGCAGAGGATAGTACAGGTTTATCCCAAACAAGTCTGTGGCAGAGACTTTTGTTCGTGCTAAATACTGGCTGCTAGGCAAGTGAGAGAGGCCAATCCAGGCGAGCAAAGAGTGTGTCCCACGAGGGGAGCGCATTCTATTGTAATATCCAAATTCTACCAGGACATTTGTCAAGAATCCTACAAGAAGATATTTGAGTTTCTTCTGCAGTTTCCCTTCTACCTCTTTCCTGCTACTTCCTTAGTAAGTTGTTTAATAAAGCATTGAAAACGTACTCAAGTGTTGGTGCGTGTGTCGTCCAGAGGTAAACTCAACGGAACCCTAGACCCGGTGCCGGTAAAACAGAGGTAAGAAGGTAACAAGCCCGCTTAAACCAGCAGCTCCACCGAGAGTTAGTGCTACATGTGTAATGTGTAATTTCCCTTGCAAAGTGAACAACCTCTTCACCTCTAGTAAATCAACCCCTTTGCATTATATGGTGCCACATTTTGTTCCTCACAATATTGGTGAACAGTTTATACTATAGCGGGCCCTTTATTTTCAAGAACAATAAAGCCTTATACATGCTGTAAGATGAAGTGTGTCTTTTGCATTGTTTGGTTATGAAACATGGAAATTGGAGAGAGCTCCATAGCAGCCTATAATAGCACCCCCAACAGTAACAGGGGAGCACAGAATGAGCCTGGAGCAGTGTTCACAAGTAGGGATGAGCCGAACACCCCCCGGTTCGGTTCGCACCAGAACCTACGAACGGACCGAAAATTCGCACGAACGTTAGAACCCCATTGACGTCTATGGGACTCGAACGTTCAAAATCAAAAGTGCTCATTTTAAAGGCTAATTTGCATGGTATTGTCCTAAAAAGGGTTTGGGGACCCGGGTCCTACCCCAGGGGACTTGTATCGATGCAAAAAAAACTTTTAAAAATGGCCATTTTTTCGGGAGCAGTGATTTTAACCACTTGAGCCCCGGACCATTATGCTGCCTAAGGACCAGAGGTCTTTTTCCAATTTGGCACTGCGTCGCTTTAACTGCTAATTGCGCGGTCATGCAATGCTGTACCCAAACGAAATTTGCGTCCTTTTCTTCCCACAAATAGAGCTTTCTTTTGATGGTATTTGATCACCTCTGCAGTTTTTATTTTTTGCGCTATAAACGGAAAAAGACCGAAAATTTTGAAAAAAAATGATATTTTCTACTTTTTGTTATAAAAAAAATCCAATAAACTAAATTTTAGTCATACATTTAGGCCAAAATGTATTCGGCCACATGTCTTTGGTAAAAAAAATGTCAATAAGCATATATTTATTGGTTTGCGCAAAAGTTATAGCGTCTACAAACTAGGGTACATTTTCTGTAATTTACACAGCTTTTAGTTTATGACTGCCTATGTCATTTCTTGAGGTGCTAAAATGGCAGGGCAGTACAAAACCCCCCCAAATGACCCCATTTTGGAAAGTAGACACCCCAAGGAAATTGCTGAGAGGCATGTTGAACCCATTGAATATTTATTTTTTTTGTCCCAAGTGATTGAATAATGACAAAAAAAAAAAAAATATTTACAAAAAGTTGTCACTAAATGATATATTGCTCACACAGGCCATGGGCCTATGTGGAATTGCACCCCAAAATACATTCAGCTGCTTCTCCTGAGTATGAGGATACCACATGTGTGGGACTTTTTGGGAGCTTAGCCGCGTACGGGGCCCCGAAAACCAAGCACCGCCTTCAGGATTTCTAAGGGTGTAAATTTTTGATTTCACTCTTCACTGCCTATCACAGTTTCGGAGGCCATGGAATGCCCAGGTGGCACAAAACCCCCCCCAAATGACCCCATTTTGGAAAGTAGACACCCCAAGCTATTTGCTGAGAGGCATATTGAGTCCATGGAATATTTTATATTTTGACACAAGTTGCGGGAAAGTGACACTTTTTTTTTTTTTTTTTTTTGCACAAAGTTGTCACTAAATGATATATTGCTCACACAGGCCATGGGCATATGTGGAATTGCACCCCAAAATACATTTAGCTGCTTCTCCTGAGTATGGGGATACCACATGTGTGGGACTTTTTGGGAGCCTAGCTGCGTACGGGGCCCCGAAAACCAAGCACCGCCTTCAGTATTTCCAAGGGTGAAAATTTTTGATTTCACTCTTCACTGCCTATCACAGTTTCGGAGGCCATGGAATGCCCAAGTGGCACAAAACCCCCCCAAATGACCCCATTTTGGAAAGTAGACACCCCAAGCTATTTGCTGAGAGGCATGGTGAGTATTTTGCAGCTCTCATTTGTTTTTGAAAATGAAGAAAGACAAGAAAAAACTTTTTTTTTTTTCTTTTTTCAATTTTCAAAACTTTGTGACAAAAAGTGAGGTCTGCAAAATACTCACTATACCTCTCAGCAAATAGCTTGGGGTGTCTACTTTCCAAAATGGGGTCATTTGGGGGGGTTTTGTGCCACCTGGGCTTTCCATGGCCTCCGAAACTGTGATAGGCAGTGAAGAGTGAAATCAAAAATTCACGCCCTTAGAAAGCCTGAAGGCGGTGCTTGGTTTTCGGGGTCCCGTACGCGGCTAGGCTCCCAAAAAGTCTCACACATGTGGTATCCCCGTACTCAGGAGAAGCAGCAGAATGTATTTTGGGGTGTAATTTCACATATTCCCATGGCATGTTTGAGCAATATATCATTTAGTGACAACTTTGTGCAAAAAAAAAATAAAAATTTGTCTCTTTCCCGCAACTTGTGTCGCAATATAAAATATTCCATGGACTCGACATGCCTCTCAGCAAATAGTTTGGGGTGTCTACTTTCCAAAATGGGGTCATTTGGGGGGGTTTTGAACTGTCCTGGCATTTTATGCACAATATTTAGAAGCTTATGTCACACATCACTCACTCTTCTAACCACTTGAAGACAAAGCCCTTTCTGACACTTTTTGTTTACATGAAAAAGTTATTTTTTTTTTGCAAAAAAATTACTTTGAACCCCCAAACATTATATATTTTTTTAAAGCAAATGCCCTACAGATTAAAATGGTGGGTGTTTCATTTTTTTTTTTCACACAGTATTTGTGCAGCGATTTTTCAAACGCATTTTTTGGGGAAAAAACACACTTTTTTAAATTTTAATGCACTAAAACACACTATATTGCCCAAATGTTTGATGAAATAAAAAAGATGATCTTAGGCCGAGTACATGGATACCAAACATGACATGCTTTAAAATTGCGCACAAACGTGCAGTGGCAACAAAATAAATACATTTTTAAAAGCCTTTAAAAGCCTTTACAGGTTACCACTTTAGATTTACAGAGGAGGTCTACTGCAAAAATTACTGCCCTCGATCTGACCTTCGCGGCGATACCTCACATGCATGGTGCAATTGCTGTTTACGTTTGACGACAGACCGCCGCTTGCGTTCGCCTTAGCGCGAGAGCAGGGGGCGACAGGGGTGCTTTTTTTTTTTTTTTTTTTTCTTTATTATTTTTTTGCTTTTTTATCTTATTTTTAAACTGTTCCTTTCATTTTTTTTTTTTTATCATTTTTATTGTTATCTCGGGGAATGTAAATATCCCCTATGATAGCAATAGGTAGTGACAGGTACTCTTTTTTGAAAAAATTGGGGTCTATTAGACCCTAGATCTCTCCTCTGCCCTCAAAGCATCTGATGACACCAAGATCGGTGTGATAAAATGCTTCCCCAATTTCCCAATGGCGCTATTTACATCTGGCGAAATCTAAGTCATAAAATGCTCGTAGCTTCCGGTTTCTTAGGCCATAGAGATGTTTGGAGCCACTCTGGTCTCTGATCAGCTCTATGGTCAGCTGGCTGAATCACCAGCTGCATTCTCAGGTTCCCTGTTGAGACAGGAGAGCCAGAGAAAAACACGGAAGACGGTGGGGGGGGGGCATTCCCTCCCACGGCTTGTAAAAGCAGTCTAGAGGCTAATTAGCAGCTAGGATTGCTTTTACATGAAAGCCGACCGCTGGCTGAAAAGAATGATACCAAGATGATACCTAAACCTGCAGGCATCATTCTGGTATAACCATTCAAAGTCGTGAATGGCGTACCTGAAGACAAAAAAATGGTTAACAATAAAGCACAGTAAACGGTAAAGTATAAAAAATTGCATACCTGAAAAGCAAACATGATAAAACATAACAACAATAAAACATTGCAGAATAGAATACAGTAAAAAAGAGCAGAACAAGAGAGAGAGAATAGAGAGAGAGAGAACAATAAAACGACAACTATTTTTTTTTATTTTATATATATATATATATTTTTTTATATACTTTTTTTGTAACTAACTTTTATAACGGTAACTGGTTCCAGGTTCGGGTCTCTCAAAATGCGATGGCATCTTGGGAGACCCTGTGAAAGTGTGCCTAGTCTGTGCAATGCTGTACCCTACGCTAATACTCAACTAATGAATGGTAGCGTTCAAAACATTCACCAATGCAAAGACCAGGATTGTCAGGACAGGAGGGACAATAATAGCGGGTGTCACGCCTATATCCGCACTTGCTGCAGACACGACATCTTTTTTGGGGGTTCGTTGGGTAGGGGTACTCAGGAGGACATAAAGAAAATGCCTCTCATGCAGCCGACTGCATTTGGTTGGGGATGTGAATGGGGGAAGTACGGGTGCTGCAGAAGTGGTGGGTTCCCAATTAGGATTGGCGAATGCAGCAGGAAGGACACTATGGGCACGACGGGCCTGTGTTTGTCTTCTTAGTGGCAGCGGGACACTACTTGTGCTTGCCACCTCACCAGCTTGAACTGCACTTATGGGACTCGCCACGTCACCAAGTGTTACTGCAGTGCTGGTTTGACTACGACCGGGGTGTACTAGGCCGCTGGCGCTTGCCAGTTCAATAAAAAGCTACCAAAAAAACTGTTAGCGATCGCAAGGATCAGGCCTGACTCTGCGAACACTGCAGTTATGCGTTTAGTGTTTTGTAAGTGACAGTGATCGATTGATACTGCACTTGGGTGGGCTGAGCTGGGCCGGGCGGAGGGGCAAAATGCAGGTGCTAGCAGGTATCTGGCCTGATCCCGCTAACACTGCGTTTTTGGGAACCCTAAACTGCTGGGGACGCTAGTATAGATCTGATCGGATCAGATATTGATCTGTTCAGATACTATACCACTAAGGGAGGTGTACGGTGCGTGCATGGGTGTTAGCGCTACTGGCGCTAACCTGACGCTGCCTGGGGATGGTGCTTGCCAGTTTGCCAAAATGCTACCAAAAAAATGTTAGCGATCGCAGGGATCAGGCCTGACTCTGCGAACGCTGCAGTTATGCGTTTAGTGTTTTGTAAGTGACAGTGATCGATCGATACTGCACTTGGGCTGGGCCGGGCGGAGGGGCAAAACGCAGGTGCTAGCAGGTATCTGGGCTGATCCCGCTAACACTGTGTTTTTGGGAACCCTAAACTGCTGGGGACGCTAGTATAGATCTGATCGGATCAGATATTGATCCGATCAGATACTATACCACTAAGGGAGGCGTATGCTGCGTGCGTGGGTGTTAGCGGTACTGGCGCTAATCTGACGCTGCCTGGGGCGACGCATATCACCGCCGGGCGATCAGGGGGCTAAACCTTTATTCGGTAATAAACGGCGGGTGCCCTGACACTAAAAAAAATAAACAAACTAACCAGCGTCACCCGTAACACTTATACGGTGATCAGTGGTGAAAGGGTTAACTAGGGGGCCATCAAGGGGTTAAAACATTTATTAGGTAGTATATGGGGGTCCCTGTCGCTATAAAACGCTGACGGCGAACCTAAATATTTAGGTCCCTAACTAGCATCACCAGCGACACTAATACAGCGATCAGAAAAATGATCGCTTAGCGACACTGGTGACGGGGGGTGATCAAGGGGTTAAAACTTTATTAGGGGGGGTTAGGGGGGTATCCTAGACCTAAAGGGGGCTAATATTCACTGTCCCAACACTGTAACTGTCACAAACTGACACCAATGCAGTAATCAGAAAAAAAAAAAAAAAAAAAAACTGCTGGTGTCAGTTTGTGACAGGGAGGGGGGGGGTGATTGGGGGGGGATCGGGGGGCGATCGGGGGGGGGATCGGGGTGTTTTGTGTGCCTGCCATGTTCTACTGTGTTGTGTAGTGTTGGTGCACTCACAGTGAAATCTTCTCTCCTCGGCGCTGCAACGGAATACCGAGCAGAGGAGAGATGACATAATTTCCTTTGCTGCTGTTTAGCATACAGCAGCAAAGGAAGTGATCTTATTGGCCGGCGGCGATCGCGAGGGGGGGCCACGAACGGATGGTCTCCCCCTCACCTCTGATCGCCGCTGGACAAAAGACGACCGCCTCGGGCACCGGGGGGGGTCCGTTCGGACCCCCCACCCGCGGAAGGCAAATCACGTATATATACGTGATTTTGCCTGTCCGTGCCACCTTGCCGACGTAAATCGGCGTGAGGCGGTCGTCAAGTGGTTAATGATGCTTAAAGTAAAAAAAAAAAAAGTGAAATATTCCTTTAAATATCGTACCTGGGGTGTGTCTATAGTATGCCTGTAAAGTGGCGCGTGTTTCCCGTGTTTAGAACAGTCCCTGCACAAAATGTCATTTTTAAAGCAAAAAATCTCGTTTAAAACTGCTTGCGGGTTTAATGTAATGTCGGGTCCTGGCAATATGGATGAAAATCAGTGAGACAAACAGCATGGGTACCCCCCAGACCATTACCAGGCCCTTTGGGTCTTGTATGGATATTAAGGGGAACCCCGCACCCAAATTCAAATAAGGAAAGGTGTGGGCCACCAGGCCCTATATACTCTGAACAGCAGTATACAGGCGGTGCAAACAAGACAGGGACTGTAGGTTTGTTGTTAAGTAGAATCTGTTTGTCATTTTGAACGGGTACATTTTTAACGTGTTTAGCTCCAGCTAAAAAATCTTTTTTCAGCTTTTTAGAAAACATAGGGAAGGGTTATCACCCCTGTGACATTTGTTTTGCTGTCTTTCCTCCTCTTCAGAAGATTTCACCTCACTTTTTGTCCCAATGACAAATGTTTTTTGAAAATTTGGGGTTTTTTGTGGAACAAGGATTGGAAAGCATCAGTGGAAAGGAGAAATGTTTTTCCCATATTAACACTTACAGGAGAGAATTTCCCTTCCTAGGGGTAGATTTCATCTCACTTCCTGTTGTCTCCTTCCGTTTGCAAGTAGGAGTCGTTTGTAAGTTAGATGTTTGAAAGTAGGGGCCTGCCCTATATACTCAGCAGAAATTTGGGCCTTAGGTGTTGTTGTGGCCACAACACTGTAAGCCCTCACAGGGCCCTGCTGTGAAATATTAGATCAAGAATTGTAATTACATGCCCCTGTTGAACAAGGGCAGAAAAATTGGGCCTTTGGTGGTGGTGGTGCCACAACACTGTAAGTCCTCACTCGCTCTTGGTGGGTGCAGAAATGGGCCCTGCTGTGAAATATTAGATCAAGAATTGTAATTACATGCCCCTGTTGAACAGGGGCTGAAAAATTAGGCCTTAGGCACTGGTGCTGGTGCCACAACACTGCAACCCCTCACAGATACTCTAGTTGGAACGCAGAAATGAGCCCTGCTGCAAAGTATTGCATCAAAAATTGTAATAACACGCCCCTGTTAAACAGGGGCTGAAAAATTGGGCCTTAGGCACTGGTGCTGGTGCCACAACACTGCAACCCCTCACAGATACTCTAGCTGGAACGCAGAAATGAGCCCTGCTGCAAAGTATTGCATCAAATATTGTAATTACAGGCCCCTGTTAAACAGGGGCTGAAAAATTGGGCCTTAGGCACTGGTGCTGGTGCCACAACACTGCAACCCCTCACAGATACTCTAGTTGTAACGCAGAAATGAGCCCTGCTGCAAAGTATTGCATCAAAAATTGTAATTACACGCCCCTGTTAAACAGGGGCTGAAAAATTGGGCCTTAGGCACTGGTGGTGGTGCCCAGAACCAAAAATGTTCTTACAAGCTATCAGCGTGATGATTGAGGAGGAAGAGGATAATTACTCAGGGATAGTCACTCAGCATCAGCATAGGCAGTCTTTGAAGGGATCTGAGATTTCAAAAAAAATTAATCGGTTACATCAGCATCAGGTGCTTGGTAGCTGGTGGTGATCCAAGACTGATTCATTTTTATGAAGGTCAGTCGATCGACCGAGTCGGTGGACAGACGCACCCTGTGATCGGTTACAAATCCTCCAGCAGCACTGAATGTGCGTTCCGAAAGAACGCTGGATGCAGGACAGGCCAGTAGCTCAAATGCGTACTGTGCAAGCTCTGGCCAGTGATCCATCCTCAAGACCCAGTAACCCAGAGGGTTTTCAGTGGGAAAGGTGTCCAAGTCAGATCTTGCCCCTAGGTATTCCTGCACCATGTAAAACAGATGCTGGCGATGGTTGCTGGAACCGATCATACCTTGGGGCTGCGGACCAAAAAATTGTCTGAACGCATCGGTCAGACGGCCACCTTCTCCACCGCTCCTTCTTTGACTGACCGAAGCCTCAGCAACACGTTGTCCAGAAACAGGAGTTTGTAACCTCCCAGTCTCTGGGAACGCGTTGCACAGACCTTTCTGCAAGGCTTACCGAAGATGTTTCATCCTCTGCTCCCTCTGCGATGGCAAGATGAGGTCTGCAACCTTACCCTTGTAACGTGGATCAAGGAGGGTTGCCAGCCAGTATTGGTCCTTCTCCTTGATACCACGAATACGAAGATCCTTACGCAGGCTTTGCAGGATCAGGGAGGCCATGCAGCATAGGTTTGCTGAGGCATTCGGTCTGGAGTCCTCTGGGTCACTAAGGACGACATGGTCCGCAGCCACCTCCTCCCAGCCACGTACAAGTCCATGTGTTTCTTGGGACTGATCCCTTAAAGACTGCTGCTGATGCTGAGAGCCAGGCTCCACCTCCATACTGACACAATCTTCCTCCTTCTCCTCCTCCTCCTCCTCCTCCTCTTCCTGTGTGATCGGTGGGCACGCAGGAACACTGTCTGGATAAAGGGGGCCTTGAGAGCTAAGGAAGTCCTCCTCTTCCTGCCTCTGTTCTGCCTCAAGTGCCCTGTCCATTATTCCACGCAGCGTGTGCTCCAACAGGTGGACAAGGGGGACAGTGTCACTGATGCATGCACTGTCACTGCTCACCATCCTCGTGGCCTCCTCAAATGGTGACAGGACAGTGCATGCATCCCTGATCATGGCCCACTGGCGTGGGGAAAAAAAACCAAGCTCCCCTGACCCTGTCCTGGTGCCATAGTCACACAGGTACTCATTGATGGCCCTCTGCTGCGTGTGCAGCTGCTGCAGCATGGCCAACGTTGAGTTCCACCTGGTGGGCATGTCACAGATTAGGCGGTTCTTGGGCAGGTTAAACTCCTTTTGGAGGTCCGTCAGCCGAGCACTGGCATTATATGACTGGCAGAAATGCACACAGACTTTCCTGGCCTGCCTCAGGACATCCTGTAAGCCCGGGTACCTGCCCAAGAACCGCTGCACCACCAAGTTAAGGACATGAGCCAAACAGGGCACATGGGTCATTTGTCCCTGTCAGAGGGCAGAGAGGAGGTTGGTGCCATTGTCACAAACCACCATTCCTACCTTAAGTTGGCGTGGCGTCAACCACCTCTGAACCTGCCCCTGCAGAGCTGACAGAACCTCTGCCCCAGTGTGGCTCCTGTCCCCCAAGCACACCAGCTCAAGCACCGCATGGCATCTTTTGGCCTGCGTACTTGCGTAGCCCCTTGAACGGCTACGGAGCACCGCTGGTTCCGAGGACAAAGCACAGGAAGAGGCCATGGAGGAAGAAGAAGAGGAGGGGGTGGAGGAGAGAGGTGTGTCACAATCATTAGTAGTGGCATTTTGGAGGCGTGGTGGTGGAACAACCTCCAACACTACTGCACCTTGTCCTGCATCCTTCCCATCTGCCAGCAGAGTCACCCAATGCGCCGTGAAACTTAGGTAACGTCCCTGTCCATGCCTGCTGGACCATGAGTCAGCGGTAATATGCACCTTACCACTGACTGCCCTGTCCAGCGAGGCATGGACATTGCCTTCCACATGCCGGTAGAGAGCCGGAATCGCCTTCCGTGAGAAAAAGTGGCATTTGGGTACCTGCAACTGAGGAACCGCACATTCCACAAACTCACGGAAGGGGGCAGAGTCTACCAACTGAAAAGGCAGCAGTTGAAGTGCTAGCAATTTTGCCAAGCTAGCATTCAACCGCTGGGCATGTGGATGGCTGGGAGCAAACTTCTTTCGGCGGTGCAGCAGCTGGGGCAGGGAAATTTGCCTGGTACAATCTGACGTCGGTGTACCAAAAGCAGATGTTTTGGCCACGCGAGATATGCTTGAGACATATGTTGCAAATAGCAAAAAAGCCCACACCAAAGAACTTTTTGAATAACGCGCAGAGACTGCAGTGCCCTGCACATGTGGAGCTTTGGGGTGTGATGCAGTCAAGGTGCTGCCCTTAGGCTGGCCCCTGGAGGGCACCCTGCCTCGTTGGTGATGTGCCGCCTCCTCCTCCTCCTCTCTCCTATCAGGCACCCACGTTGAGTCAGTGACCTCATCATCCCCTCCCTCCTCATCACTGGAGCAAACCTGGCAGTATGCTACAGCAGAGGGAGCATGACTGCCAGATTGCTGTCCTTCTTGGGCACCCCCTCTGTCCATGCTCACGTTACTGCCTTCATCGAGCTCAGTATCATCATCAGAGTCTTCCAAACGCTGGGCATCCTCCTGGAGCATGTACCCAAAACTGTGGTCAAACAGTTCGAGGGACTCCTCAGGAGGACATGGTGGGGCTAGGGAAGGAGGGAAGGAGTCACTGATGACATTGAGCCAAGGGAAGAGGCCGCTGCTTTGCCAGACAAAGTACCCTGGGCATGGGTGAGAGAGGATGAGGAGGATGAGGACGGCTTGGTCATCCACTCGACCAAGTCTTCCGCATGTTGCGGCCGAACACGGCCAGCTGCCGAAAAAAAGGCCAAGCGTGTCCCACGGCCACATGCTGATGAGGATGCACAGTCTCCACGACCAACACTAGACACAGAGCCTGCTTGCCCTCTCTTATTGGCTTGTGACTGTCTGCCTCTCCTTCTTGGCCTTCCAGACATACTAATGGCCTGTAGCTGCACCAAGCTGGGATATATATATATACATATATATATATATATATATATATATATATATATATATATATATACTGATACTGCAGCTAGCAAAATCAACTGCCTGCCTTTAGCTGAACACTGTGCAGAGCTCGCAAAAGACTAACTTGTAGCTTTTTTAGCTGCCTGCGGTAGTGATAGGATCAGGAAAACACCACCAACCTTCTGCAGGTAGCTTTAGCTGAACACTGTGCAGAGCTCGCAAAAAAATAACTTGTAGGTTTAGCTGGACACTGTGAGGAGGACGCACCACACTAGCTTGTAGTTTTAGCTGAACACTGTGAGCAGGACGCACCGCACTAACTTGTAGGTTTAACTGAACACTGTGAGGTGGACGCACCCCACTAACTTGTAGTTTTAGCTGAACACTGTGAGGTGGATGCACCACACTAACTTGTAGTTTTAGCTGAACACTGTGAGCAGGACGCACTGCACTAACTGTAAATAGTCTAGCTGCCTGACTGTGGTACTAATAGGATCAAAAGAACACCAGCAATTTTCTTCAGGTAGCTGTAAATACTGTAACAAGACAAGCCTGCCTGTCAGTAAGAAGATAACAGGAACAGATCTAGCTGAACACTGTGAGCAGGACGCACCGCACTAACTTGTAGGTTTAGCTGAACACTGTGAGGTGGACGCACCACACTAACTTGTAGTTTTAGCTTAACACTGTGAGCAGGACGCACTGCACTAACTGTAAATAGTCTAGCTGCCTGACTGTGGTACTAATAGGATCAAAAGAACACCAGCAATTTTCTTCAGGTAGCTGTAAATACTGTAACAAGACAAGCCTGCCTGTCAGTAAGAAGATATCAGGAACGGATCTAGCTGAACACTGTGAGCAGGACGCACTACACTAACTTGTAGCTTTAGATGAACACTGTGCAGAGGTCTCACTACACTAACTTGTAGGTTTAGCTGAACACTGTGAGCAGGACGCACAGCACTAACTTGTAGTTTTAGCTGAACGCTGTGAGCAGGACGCACCGCACTAACTTCTAGGTTTAGCTGAACACTGTGAGGTGGACGCATCGCACTAACTTGTAGTTTTAGCTGAACACTGTGAGCAGGACGCACCGCACTAACTTGTAGGTTTAGCTGAACACTGTGAGGTGGACGCACCACACTAACTTGTAGGTTTAGCTGAACACTGTGAGCAGGACGCACCACACTAACTTGTAGTTTTAGCTGAACACTGTGAGCAGGACGCACTGCACTAACTGTAAATAGTCTAGCTGCCTGACTGTGGTACTAATAGGATCAAAAGAACACCAGCAATTTTCTTCAGGTAGCTGTAAATACTGTAACAAGACAAGCCTGCCTGTTAGTAAGAAGATAACAGGAACGGATCTAGCTGAACACTGTGAGCAGGACGCACCGCACTAACTTGTAGGTTTAGCTGAACACTGTGAGGTGGACGCACCACATTAACTTGTAGTTTTAGCTGAACACTGTGAGCAGGACGCACTGCACTAACTGTAAATAGTCTAGCTGCCTGACTGTGGTACTAATAGGATCAAAAGAACACCAGCAATTTTATTCAGGTAGCTGTAAATACTGTAACAAGACAAGCCTGCCTGTCAGTAAGAAGATAACAGGAACGGATCTAGCTGAACAATGTGAGCAGGATGCACTGCACTAACTTGTAGCTTTAGATGAACACTGTGCAGAGGTCTCACTACACTAACTTGTAGGTTTAGCTGAACACTGTGAGCAGGACGCACAGCACTAACTTGTAGTTTTAGCTGAACACTGTGAGCAGGACGCACCGCACTAACTTCTAGGTTTAGCTGAACACTGTGAGGTAGACGTACCCCACTAACTTGTAGTTTTAGCTGAACACTATGAGCAGGACGCACTGCACTAACTGTAAATAGTCTAGCTGCCTGACTGTGGTACTAATAGGATCAAAAGAACACCAGCAATTTTCTTCAGGTAGCTGTAAATACTGTAACAAGACAAGCCTGCCTGTCAGTAAGAAGATAACAGGAACGGATCTAGCTGAACACTGTGAGCAGGACGCACCGCACTAACTTGTAGGTTTAACTGAACACTGTGAGGTGGACGCACCACACTAACTTGTAGTTTTAGCTGAACACTGTGAGCAGGACGCACTACCCTAACTTGTAGCTTTAGATGAACACTGTGCAGAGGTCTCACTACGCTAACTTGTAGGTTTAGCTGAACACTGTGAGGTGGACGCACCGCACTAACTTGTAGGTTTAGCTGAACACTGTGAGGTGGACGCAGCACACTAACTTGTAGGTTTAGCTGAACAGTGTGAGCAGGACGCACCCCACTAACTTGTAGGTTTAGCTGAACACTGTGAACATGACGTAACCCACTAACTTGTAGTTTTAGCTGAACACTGTGAGCAGGACGCACTGCACTAACTGTAAATAGTCTAGCTGCCTGACTGTGGTACTAATAGGATCAAAAGAACACCATCAATTTTATTCAGGTAGCTGTAAATACTGTAACAAGACAA
Source organism: Aquarana catesbeiana (assembly GCF_042186555.1). NCBI lineage: Eukaryota > Metazoa > Chordata > Amphibia > Anura > Ranidae > Aquarana > Aquarana catesbeiana. The sequence continues at coordinate 222,467,867 of NC_133330.1, read as the reverse complement.
GCCTGCCTGTCAGTAAGAAGATAACAGGAACGGATCTAGCTAAACTGAATACAGTGTGTATATATATGCAACACCTGGGATGCATATATATACACAATACACAGTAAGTGCAGCTAACTGCCTGACTGTTCTGCCTAATCTATCTAACTCAAATCAAATGACACTGTCTGTCTCTCTCTCTCTCTATCTATGAACGCTGGAACACACACTACACAGGGCCGCCGTGCAGGCGGCCTTATATAGTGTGGGGCGTGTGCTAAATCCCCTGAGCCATAATTGGCCAAAGCCTCCTTGGCTTTGGCCAATTACGGCTCTCTGTTCAGACGGTGATTGGCCAAGCATGCGGGTCATAGTGCATGCTTGGCCAATCATCAGCCAGCAATGCACTGCGATGCTGCAGTGAATTATGGGCCGTGACGCGCCACACGAATTTGGCGCGAACGGCCCATATCGTTCGCAATTCGGCGAACAGACGATGTTCGAGTCGAACATGGGTTCGACTCGAACACGAAGCTCATCCCTATTCACAAGTATGCTTTACATTAAGAAGTCAACGCTTCGCCTAATGCCCAACTGTGCAGCCTCACTTGGGCCTCCTGACAGAACGCACCAACACCAGGTAGTGAAACTGTCTTTCTTCCGTCCTCCCCTATTTCCCCTTGCCTCATGGTGGGGACGCACTAGCCTGACCTAAATGTTTTGTTGCATAATAAGACTTCAGTTTTGAACTATAAAATAAAATCGACAGCTAACAGACTTTGTTATACTGTTCTTTACAGTGCAATATATAATACGTTTTGCAGCCACTCTATACTAAAAGGTGGAACACATGTATTTAATTTTCCTTCACTATGAATAAAGCACAATGTTAATAATCCCTATAAAATAATAAGAGCTCCAGCATATATCTAATTAGATGATAAATGTTCAGCAGTAAAAAGCACAAGCAAATTCACATAAAAACCACTATTTTTAATCTTGCAGTTGTCCATTTTCCAGAATATGAAAACAGTCAACTGTGAGACGATGCGAAAACACAACATAGTGCAATATACTCAAACAGATATGTCTCCAACTACACTATAATTGCAAATCCTTTGTTCTATTACTGCAATCCATTAAATGCTTTGAAGTAAGAAGTCGTGAGAATGACCTGTAGATCTGAATGGAACCCAAATGACCCATAAAATTCATAGAGTCTCATTGTATAAGCTGTCAAAACTTTTATCTGTAATGGAAAGTATTGTTATTTTACCATCAAGGCAGCCTTACACATCAGTTATACATTTTTCTGTGTCATGAATCACTTTCTAATGACATCAGACAACCCTAACTCCCTGAAATGTAAATTTTTTGACTTTCTTTTTTTATCCAAGATATTTTTCTCCCCAGTTTAAATAATCTGTTGTTGTACAGTATTAGTACAGTTTTATTTATTACCTTATACACATTGCATATGTTGGTTTATTAGATAATATACGAAAGATAAGGCAAAGGTTATGAATGATGCACATAGAGGAATATTGGGTTTATCAGTGGGGGTTAGAAAACAAATAACAATATAGCAAAGACATTAATCTTATTAAACTTCCAATTGGCACTTAGGCATATTATTAGTAATAACAATTGTTCTAAAAATGACTCCACAAGTCATGAACAGCATTAAACCCACCTATTAGTTATTTCAAGAGATGACCAAATCGATCTGTGCAAATCAAAGTTTGACATGGTCCTGCACTAATTAGAGTGCAGGCATGATTATACCATCAAGAAGGGTGGCAACAGAACAGGTCATTTACTGGCATGCAGAACAACTTTAACAGATTGGTTGTCAGAACCAGCAGAGGGGAGGGGGAACTGTGGATAAAGGAAAGTATTAGTGGATACAAATAGAAACTTTGTTTTGGGAGTGAGCTGCAGATTGCTTGTGAGTGGGGTAGAGTTGGTATTGATATTTAAAATAGCCATAATAATACTGTTAAAAAATATATATTTGGCTAATGTCTGTGTTGGAGATGGGCTGAACAACCCCCCGGTTTGGTTTGCGCCAGAAATCTTGAACATTGCGAAAGTTCGGAGCCAAATAACAAACCCCAGTGAAATATATGGGACCCGAACTGTAGAAATGAAAAGTGGCCATTTTGAGAGTTTAGATGCAGATATTGGGCATACACAGGGTATGGGGGTCCAGGTACTGCTCTGGGGGACATGTATCAATGAAAAAAAGTTTGTAAAAAACATAAATTTAACCACTTGCCGCCCGCCATATAGCAGAATGACGGTGGCAAAGTGGTTTCAATACCCTGACTGGGCGTCATATGACGTCCTCAGGATATTAAGCCGCTACGTGCCCCCGGGGGCACGCATCGCGGCGATCCTTGTTGCAGTGTGTCAGTCTGACACACCGCAACTCCGATCTAAGTAAAGAGTCTCTGACGGAGACTCTTTACCACGTGATCATCCATGTCCAATCACGGCTGATCACGATGTAAATAGGAAGAGCCGGTGATCGGCTTTTCCTCACTTGCGTCTAACAGATGCGAGTAGAGGAGAGCGGATCAGCTGTCTCCTGACAGGGGGGGCTGTGCTGATTGTTTATCAGCATAGCTCCCCCTCGGATCCCGCCCAGGACCACCATCATGCCGCCCAGGACCACCAGGGTGGCCATCCACACTGGACCACCAGGTATGCCCCCCCTAGACCCCCAGGGAAATACTAATCTGTGCCCAGGCAGCTGCCAATCAATGCCCAGGCAGCTGCCATTTAGTGCCCACTCACAATGCCTACCACTGCCACTGCCACCAGGGATGCCTATCAGTGCCTCATATCAGTGCCGTGTATCAGTGCCCATCAGTGCCTCGTATCAATGCCCATCAGTGCCTCCTATCAGTGCCCAGCAGTGCCACCTATCAGTGCCACCCATAAGAACCCATCTTTGCAGCCTTTCAGTGCCCATCAGTGTCACCTATCAGTGCCCACCATTGTCACCCATGAGTGCCCATCAGAACTGCCTATCAATGCCCATCAGTGCTTCATATCAGTGTCACCCATCAGTGCCACCTACCAGTGCCCATCAGTGCCGCATATCAGTGCCGCATATCAGTGCCCATAGTCAGTGCCCGCTCAATGGTGCCACCTCATTGGTTGCACCTTATCAGTGCCTGTCAGTGCCGCCTTATCAGTGCCCATCAGTGAAAGAGAAAACTTACTTATTTACAAAATTTTATAACAGAAACAAAATCAAAACTGTTATTTTTTTCAAAATTTTCAGTCTTTTTTTATTTGTTTAGCAAAAAATAAAAACCGCAGAGGTGATCAAATACCACCAAAAGAAAGCTCTATTTGTGGGAACAAAATGATAAAAATTTAGTTTGGGTACAGTGATGGATGACTGAGCAATTATCATTCAAAGTGCGACAGCGCTGAAAGCTGAAAATTGGTCTGGGCAGGAAGGTATATAATTGCCCTGTATTGAAGTGGTTAAATGAGCAGTGATTTACTGATGCTTAAAGTGAAACAATAAAAATGAAAATTTCTTTAAATATAGTGCCTGGGGAGTCCCCTTAGTCTGCCTGTAAATTGGCACATCTATATCACATTTATAAAAGCAAAAAAAAAGACATTTTCTCTGCAAGCTTTCTTTATTTTATAAAGGACAGCTTGGGAAGCCAGTCTGTATGATGAGGCCACAATGTAGCGCACTCGAAACAAGATTAGAGATTTTTTCAGATAAATTATGGTGCCTGATTCGCAGACTTTGGATAGAAGTAACAGGTGTGGAAAAATTGGGCTTTGGGTGTTGGTGGTACCTTCACACCGTAAACCTATAGAGGTACTCTTGATGAAAACAAGAATTGGCCTTGCTGTCAAAAGTTTTAATGATATGCACCTTTCAAACAGTGGTGGAAAAATTGGTCTTTGGTGTCGGTGGTGCCTTCACACTGTAACCCTATAGAGCTACTCTTAATGAAAGCAAGAATTGGCCTTGCTGTCAAAAATTGAAATGATATGCACCTGTCAAACAGGTGTGGAAAAATGTGTCCTTAAGTTAATTGTGCCCATGAAACCTATACCAAAAAAAATGTCACAATAAAATCAACACCCACAAAGCTAGGCAGCCTAGACAGTCTTGCAGAGATTACACATTCAAAAACACTTAATCAGCAACATCGGCATCAGGGGCTTGATAGCTGCTGCTAATCCAGGACTGATTCATTTTGATAAATGTCAGCAGGTCAAAGGAGTCTGTGGACAGACATACTCTTTTATCTTTTACAAAACCTCCTGTAGCACTGAATGCCGTTTGGAAAGCACTCTGGATGCAGGCAGCCTAGCTATTCAATTGCATACTGGGCAAGTTCTGGCCAGTGTTCTATTCTCATGACCCAGTAACCCAGTGGATTATCAACTGGAAAGCTCTCCATGTCTGTTTTCACCCCTAGATAATCTCCCACGATATGATGCAGACGCTGCCGATGGGATATGGAAGCTGACAGCCCTGAGCGCTGAGGACTAAAACATTTTTGAAATGCATCACTGAGGCGGCCCCCTTCTCCACCGCTCCTCTCTTGACCAACAGAAGCCTCAAAACTAGCCTTTCCATGAGACTGTAACCTAGCAGAGTTTCAGAGCCTCTTTAAGGTGTACTCAAGATATTTCATCCTCTGCTCCCTCTGTGAGAACGGAATGAGTTCCGAGACTTCCGAGAGCCTATCGTTGTGCCATACTCACAAAGGTACTCGTTGACAGCCCACTGTGCAGCTGCTGCAGCATTGCCAAAGTTGAGTTCAACCTGGTAGACATGTCACAAATCATGCGGTTTATAGTCAGGTAGAATGCCCGCTAAATGCCAGCCATCCGAGCACTGGCTGCGTAAAATGGCTGCAGACTCTCTTCTGACCCAGGGTACCTATTTAAGAAATGTTGCACCACCAAATTGAGGACATGTGGCTCCTGCCCCCTAGACAGACCAGCTGAAGCATTGCATGGCATCTTTTAGCCTGACTCATTGAATAGCCCCCTGAACGCTTAGGGGTACTGGTGGTTCATAGAACAATTTAGCAGAGGAAGGCATGGAGGAGGAGGGGTGGAGCTGACAAGTCTCGCATCATCACCACCAGCTGTATAGAGACGTGGTGGTACAACAAGCTACACCACTGAACCCTGTCCTGCATCCTTCGAAGTTGCAAGCAGAGTTACCCAGTGTGCTGTGAACAAAATAAATGGCCCCTGACCAAGTTTGCTGGACCACGTGTTAGCAGTAATGTGGACCTTGCGGCTGGCTGCCTTGCCCAATGATGCCACAATGTCGACCTTCCATGTGATGGTACAGAGCTGGAATGGCCTTACGTGAAAGGAAATTGTGACTGGGAACCTGCCATTGTGGTACAGCACATTCTACAAAATAACAGAAGGGGGCAGAATCCACCAGACAGAAAGGCAGGAGTTGTAAAGTCAGCAGCTTTGACAAGCTTGAATTTAAATGCTGAGCATGTGGGTGGCAGTGATTGTATTTTTTTTTGCTGCAGCAGCTGGGGCACAGAAATTTGCCTGCTATAGTCTACAGCTGGTGGTGTGCTGCTGTCAGATGTGCTGCAAGGACCTCTGACACCCTACGATATATCATCATCCTTGTCAGTGGAGGCTGCTGAGAGGTCATGAGATATAGCGGGGTAGACCTGTGAGGAGTGAGGAGGAGCAGAATTGCACCCTTTTGGGTGGCTTTCAGGTGCTGTTGCCAATGAGCTGAGTGGTGGGAGGTTAAATGCCTTGTCAAGCATGTGGTACCCAAATGGCTGGTGTTTTTTCCACACTTGATCTGCTTTAGGCAAAGTTTGCAAATTGAAATAGTGCGATAGGCTGCACATGTGCTAAAAAAGGTCCAGGCAGCTGAGTTGTGGGAAGTGGGCCGGGAGTTAATAGCTCCATAATGTGATGGAATAGGGTGGCTGCTCTCTACTCTTCCATGATGGCTGCCTCGTTGGGGTTGTGCCTCACCCCCACTTTCCTCCTCTGCTCTATCTGGCACCCAAGTCACATCAGTGACCTCATCATCATCATCTCCTCCATCCTCATCATCACTGGAGTCAACTTAGCAATACATTGCCACTGGGGGAACATGACTGCCAATTTTTTGTTTACCAGTGTTCTCCCCTCTCTGTAGGCTCATGTTCCTACCTTGCTCAGCCTCAAAGTCAGAACCAACATCAGAATCAAGTAGTGCCTGTGCAGCATCAAGGAGCAAGTGGCTGATGCTGTGTTCAAATAGCTCAGCTGACTCCTCCATGCATGATGCTGGGGTTATGGCATGAGTAGCTGTGGACAAGGAGGCAGAATAAGCCACTCTTGCAGCTGCGGTGGACTGCACACTTGTCTCTGCTTGGGTGATAGAGGATGAAGAGGATGAGAATGGTTTAGTAAGCCAGTTCACCACCTCCTCTCCATCCTGTGGCTGGATAGCATGGGCAACATCCCTAAACAAAGGAAATGGTTGCCCGCCAGAGGACAGATCACGTCCTCCTCTGCCTGTGGACACAAACGCTGCTGGTCTCCTCACAGTACCACGGGAACATCTGCCTCTCCTTGTTGGCCTCCCAGACATGATGGGTGGGCTTATTATGGAAATGTAATAGAGATGGGGAAATGTTTACTTGGATGCACTTTAATCAATGGAAAGTAGTGTTTGATGCACTTTAACTTGAGTACTCACTACACAGACACACTCCACTGACACACTACAATATACTGCAGTAAAGCTGCACTAACGCACTTCAATATACTGCAGTAAATGTGCACTAAAGCACTTGAGTATACTGCAGTAAACGTGTACTAACGCACTTCAATATACTGCAGTAAACATGCACTAACACACGTCAATATACTGCTGTAAACGTGCACCAACTCACCTCAATATACTGCAGTAAAATTGCCCTGAAACACTAAACTGACACTAAAGTAAAAATGAATGGTCACACTACACTCACTCTGCACTATTACTATATTCACACTACACTGATACTTTACACTCACAATAGAATCACAATAGCACACTTTAGCAATCTAACTCACTATTAGCAATGAACAGAGCCCTGTTCTATCTCCACTCCAATATTACATTGCAAATGGCTGCTCTGGGAAGGAAACTTTTTATAGTGTGAGGTGGGGCTATGAGCAATGAGCATGATTGGGTACAATTATCATTACTTTCTCCAATAATGGCTCTGACAGTGTTCTGTGCCCTGATTGGCCAAAGCCAAACAAACGGTCGAACGCCCAGACAATTTGGGTGCCCGCCAAACAGGCGAACAGCCAATGTTCAGCCCAAACTCATGCTCGGGCCGAACCGTTCGCCCAACTCTAGTCTGTATAGATATACTTGCTGTGTTCTTAAATGATTGCTGTACTTGTTAGGTTCTTGCACCCCACTGTGTTTGAGGCTGAATTCACACCTGAGCACTTTCAGCTCGTAAAACGCTCATCTCAAAAGTTCAAAAATGCCCAACAAGCAAAATTCCATTAGTTTCAATGGCCCCTGTTCACATCTGAGCTTTCTGTTGCCTTTAGCAAAATGCCAGTCGCTCAAACAAGTACATGAGCTTCCTTTTGGCAGATTACAAGCATTTTTAGGTCCCATACAAATTAATGGAAACGCCTAAATAGAGCCTCATGAGCATTTTACCAGCGTTTTACCGGCTATTTAACAGCGTTTTAAGCAGTGTTTTTCAGCCCAACAGTTGTCTCCACCCCTTGTAACACACACCCCTTGTAATCACAAACACCCCTTATCAAGCACATGGTCAGCAAGATGGAGGACAGCAGTTTGCTGTATGAAGCTGACATCTTCATTACCTTGGTGTGGGGATATCTCTGTCTTTATGACACCAGGCACCCACAATACAAAAAAAGAAACCACAAAACAAGAATATGGGAGGAAATCTCATCAAAAATGATTGTCGGATGGTCCAAGTTTACAAAACAAGAGAAGTGTTATAAAGGTATGTGCAGCCGTGTTTTGCCTTTGCTTGTCTGCTTACATGTCATGTATTTCCTGTTGTTCTGCTGCTTGTATTGTATGGTTGTGAAGCTGGAGCATTGTAGTCATGTAGTGTAACATGAGGGGGTAGAGAAATGCACTACAGCACTCCACAATTGGTGACGCTGTAAATGGGTCCCATATTACGATTTCACATGCGTGTGGGTGCCATTCAGAATGCACAGCATCCCCCCACGCATGTAAAATCACAGTTCGGGTGTGCGACCTGCAGGGAAATCACATGGTCAAAAAGACTGATCCAAAAACCGAAGACTAAGCTGACATCAAAAACACATAACACAGAAGTGAATGCAAAAACTTTATTATGTACAGCAATATAGAAAAATAGTATTGGAAGTCCTTGTTTTCAAATGTAGAAATTGGCATTATATGCTTTTTCAATAGCTTCCATTTCCCATGGAACCTGTCCAGTTGTCATGAAAAATGTGGCAAAATCATCCTGGATATGGGCGCCAATTGTACTCCCACGGCCTCTGCATAGGGTGCATGAAGGCATCTTCAAAGCATACAGCATCCCGCTGCCTTACAAAATTGTGCAAGATGCACGCTGCCGTCACTGCACAGATGGCGTTCTGCATATTAAGATAGATGGCGCTGTACAAAAAAAGCCATTTGCTTGAAAGCAAGCCAAAGGCACATTCCACCACTCTTCTTCCTCTGGTCAGCCTGTAAACGAACACCCTTCTTCTCAATTAGGTTTCTACTGGAGTAGGGCCTTAGAAGGTGCTCTACTAACACAAATGCTTCATCCCCAAGGAAAACGTAGGGTGCAGGTGGACGATTGGTTCCTGGTAGTGGAGAGTAGGGATGAGCTTCGTGTTCGAGTCGAACCCATGTTCGACTCGAACATCGGCTGTTCGGTCATTCGCCGAATTGCGAACGATATGGGCCGTTCGCGCCAAATTCGTGTGGCGCGTCACGGCCCATAATTCACTGCGGCATCGCAGTGCATTGCTGGCTGATGATTGGCCAAGCATGCACTATGACCCGCATGCTTGGCCAATCACAGCGCCGCCTGAACAGAGAGCCGTAATTGGCCAAAGCCAAGGAGGCTTTGGCCAATTATGGCTCAGGGGATTTAGTACACGCCCCACACTATATAAGGCCGCCTGCACAGCGGCCCTGTGTAGTGTGTGTTTTCCGGCGTTCATTGAGAGAGAGAGACAGACAGTGACTTGAGTTAGATAGATTAGGCAGAACAGTCAGTCAGTTAGCTGCACTTACAGTGTATTGTGTATATATATGCATCCCAGGTGTTGCGCATATATATATATATATATATATATATATATATATATATATATACACTGTATTCAGTTTAGCTAGATCCGTTCTTGTTATCTTCCTACTGACAGGCAGGCTTGTCTTGTTACAGTATATACAGCTACCTGAAGAAAATTGCTTGTGTTCTTTTGATCCTATTAGTACCACAGTCAGGCAGCTAGACTATTTACAGTTAGTGCAGTGCGTCCTGCTCACAGTGTTCAGCTAGATCCATTCCTGTTATCTTCTTACTGACAGGCAGGCTTGTCTTGTTACAGTATAGACAGCTACCTGAAGAAAATTGCTGGTGTTCTTTTGATCCTATTAGTACCACAGTCAGGCAGCTAGACTATTTACAGTTAGTGCAGTGCGTCCTGCTCACAGTGTTCAGCTAAAACTACAAGTTAGTGGGGTGCGTCCTGCTCACAGTGTTCAGCTAAACCTACAAGTTAGTGCGGTGCGTCCTGCTCACAGTGTTTAGCTAAACCTACAAGTTAGTGGGGTGCGTCCTGATTACAGTGTTCAGCTAAACCTACAAGTTTAGTGCAGTGCGTCCTGCTCACAGTGTTCAGCTAGATCCGTTCCCGTTATCTTCTTACTGACAGGCAGGCTTGTCTTGTTATAGTATATACAGCTACCTGAAGAAAATTACTGGTGTTCTTTTGATCCTATTAGTACCACAGTCAGGCAGCTAGACTATTTACAGTTAGTGCAGTGTGTCCTGCTCACAGTGTTCAGCTAAACCTACAAGTTAGTGGGGTGCATCCTGCTCACAGTGTTCAGCTAAACCTACAAGTTAGCGGGGTGCGTCCTGTTCACAGTGTTCAGCTAAACCTACAAGTTAGTGCGGTGTGTCCACCTCACAGTGTTCAGCTAAACCTACAAGTTAGTGCAGTGCGTCCTGCTCACAGTGTTCAGCTAGATCCGTTCCTGTTATCTTCTTACTGACAGGCAGGCTTGTCTTGTTACAGTATATACAGCTACCTGAAGAAAATTACTGGTGTTCTTTTGATCCTATTAGTACCACAGTCAGGCAGCTAGACTATTTACAGTTAGTGGGGTGCGTCCTGTTCACAGTGTTCAGCTAAACCTACAAGTTAGTGGGGTGCGTCCACCTCACAGTGTTCAGCTAAAGCTACCTGTAGAAGGTTGGTGGTGTTCTCATACTACAGGCAGGCAGTTGATTTTGCTAGCTGCAGTATCAGTACATATATATATAAATATATATCCCAGCTTAGTACAGCTACAGGCCATTGGTATGTCTGGAAGGCCAAGAAGGAGAGGCAGACAGTCACAAGCCAATAAGAGAGGGCAAGCAGGCTCTGTGTCTAGTGCTGGTCGTGGAGACGGTGCATCCTCATCAGCACGTGGCCGTGGGACACGCTTGGCCTTTTTTTCGGCAGCTGGCCATGTTGAGCCGCAACATGCAGAAGACTTGGTGGAGTGGATGACCAAGCCGTCCTCATCTTCCTCATCCTCTCTCACCCATGCCCAGGGTACTTTGTCTGGCAAAGCAGCGGCCTCTTCCCTCGGCTCAATGTCATCAGTGACTCCTTCCCTAGCCCCACCATGTCCTCCTAAGGAGTCCCTCGAACTGTTTGACCACAGTGTTGGGTACATGCTCCAGGAGGATGCCCAGCGTTTGGAAGGCTCTGATGATGATACTGAGCTCGATGAAGGCAGTAACATGAGCACGGACAGAGGGGGTGCCCAAGAAGGACAGCAATCTGGCAGTCATGCTCCCCCTGCTGCAGCATACTGCCAGGTTTGCTCCAGTGATGAGGAGGGAGGGGATGATGAGGTCACTGACTCAACGTGGGTGCCTGATAGGAGAGAGGAGGAGGAGGAGGCGGCACATCACCAACGAGGCAGGATGCCCTCCAGGGGCCAGCCTAAGGGCAGCACATTGACTGCATCACACCCCAAAGCTCCACATGTGCAGGGCACTGCAATCTCTGCACGTTATTCAAAAAGTTCTTTGGTGTGGGCTTTTTTGAGACGAGTGCATCAGATCGCACCGCTGCTATTTGCAACATATGTCTCAAGCGTATCTCGCGTGGCCAAAACATCTCCCGCTTGGGTACCACATGCTTGACCAGACATATGTTGACCTGCCATGCAGTTCGTTGGCAAGCGTATCTAAAAGACCCACACCAAAGAACAAAGAGGACCTTTCCTTGCTCCTCAGGAGATTTCCAACCCCACTATACCTTCAGTCCTCTCTGAGACCTGCACTGAGAGGAATGAAGGTGTAGAATTAGATGTGTCACAGCCAAGTACTTGTGGGCAATCTGCTTTTGGTACACCGACGTCAGATTGTACCAGGCAAATTTCCCTGCCCCAGCTGCTGCACCGCCGAAAGAAGTTTGCTCCCAGCCATCCACATGCCCAGCGGTTGAATGCTAGCTTGCCAAAATTGCTAGCACTTCAACTGCTGCCTTTTCAGTTGGTAGACTCTGCCCCCTTCCGCGAGTTTGTGGAATGTGCGGTTCCTCAGTGGCAGGTACCCAAACGCCACTTTTTCTCACGGAAGGCGATTCCGGCTCTCTACCGGCATGTGGAAGGCAATGTCCATGCCTCCCTGGACAGGGCGGTCAGCGGTAAGGTGCATATTACCGCTGACTCATGGTCCAGCAGGCATGGACAGGGACGTTACCTAAGTTTCACCACGCATTGGGTAACTCTGCTGGCAGCTGGGAAGGATGCAGGACAAGGTGCAGTAGTGTTGGAGGTTGTTCCGCCACCACGCCTCCAAAATGCTAATGATTGTGACACACCTCTCCTCCACCCCCTCCTCTTCTTCTTCCTCCATGGCCTCTTCCTGTGCTTTGTCCTCGGAACCAGCGGTGCTCTGTAGCCGTTCAAGGGGCTACGCAAGTACGCAGGCCAAAAGATGCCATGCGGTGCTTGAGCTGGTGTGCTTGGGGGACAGGAGCCACACTGGGGCAGAGGTTCTGTCAGCTCTGCAGGGGCAGGTTCAGAGGTGGTTGACGCCACGCTGACTTAAGGCAGGAATGGTGGTTTGCGACAATGGCACCAACCTCCTCTCTGCCCTCCGACAGGGACAAATGACCCATGTGCCCTGTTTGGCTCACGTCCTTAACTTGGTGGTGCAGCGGTTCTTGGGCAGGTACCCGGGCTTACGAGATGTCCTGAGGCAGGCCAGGAAAGTCTGTGTGCATTTCCGCCGGTCATATAATGCCAGTGCTCGGCTGACGGACCTCCAAAAGGAGTTTAACCTGCCCAAGAACCGCCTAATCTGTGACATGCCCACCAGGTGGAACTCAACGTTGGCCATGCTGCAGCGGCTGCACACGCAGCAGAGGGCCATCAATGAGTACCTGTGCGACTATGGCACCAGGACAGGGTCAGATGAGCTTGTTTTTTTTTCCCCATGCCAGTGGGCCATGATCAGGGATGCATGCACTGTCCTGTCACCATTTGAGGAGGCCACGAGGATGGTGAGCAGTGACAGTGCATGCATCAGTGACACTGTCCCCCTTGTCCACCTGCTGGAGCACACGCTGCATGGAATAATGGACAGGGCACTTGAGGCAGAACAGAGGCAGGAAGAGGAGGACTTCCTTAGTTCTCAAGGCCCCCTTTATCCAGACAGTGTTCCTGCGTGCCCGCCGATCACACAGGAAGAGGACAAGGAGGAGGAGGAGGAGGAGGAGGAAGATTGTGTCAGTATGGAGGTGGAGCCTGGCACTCAGCATCAGCAGCAGTCTTTAAGGGATCAGTCCCAAGAAACACATGGACTTGTACGTGGCTGGGAGGAGGTGGCTGCGGACCATGTCGTCCTTAGTGACCCAGAGGACTTCGGACCAAATGCCTCAGCAAACCTACGCTGCATGGCCTCCCTGATCCTGCAAAGCCTGCGTAAGGATCCTCGTATTCGTGGTATCAAGGAGAAGGACCAATACTGGCTGGCAACCCTCCTTGATCCATGTTACAAGGGTAAGGTTGCGGACCTTATCTTGCCATTGCAGAGGGAGCAGAGGATGAAACATCTTCGGGAGGCCTTGCAGAAAGGTCTGTGCAACGCATTCCCAGAGACTGGGAGGTTACAAACTCCTGTTTCTGGACAACGTGTTGCTGAGGCTTCGGTCAGTCAAAGAAGGAGCGGTGGAGAAGGTGGCCGTCTGACCGATGCGTTCAGACAATTTTTTGGTCCGCAGCCCCAAGGTATGATCGGTTCCAGCAACCATCGCCAGCGTCTATTTTACATGGTGCAGGAATACCTAGGGGCAAGATCAAACTTGGACACCTTTCCCACCGAAAATCCTCTGGGTTACTGGGTCTTGAGGATGGATCACTGGCCAGAGCTTGCACAGTATGCAATTGAGCTACTGGCCTGTCCTGCATTCAGCGTTCTTTCGGAACGCACATTCAGTGCTGCTGGAGGCGTGGTAACCGATCACAGGGTGCGTCTGTCCACCAACTCGGTCGATCGACTGACCTTCATAAAAATGAATCAGTCTTGGATCACCACCAGCTACCAAGCACCTGATGCTGATGTAACCGAATAATTTTTTTGGAAATCTCAGATCCCTTCAAAGACTGCCTATGCTGATGCTGAGTGACTATCCCTGAGTAATTATCCTCTTCCTCCTCAATCAAAACGCTGATAGCTTGTAAGAACATTTTTGGTTCTGGGCGCCACCACCAGTGCCTAAGGCACAATTTTTCAGCCTCTGTTTAACAGGGGCGTGTAATTACAATTTTTGATGCAATACTTTGCAGCAGGGCTCGTTCCTGCATTCCAACTAGACTGTCTGTGAGGGGTTGCAGTGTTGTGGCACCAGTGCCTAAGGGCCAATTTTTCTGCCCCTGTTCAACAGGGGCATGTAATTACAATTCTTGATCTAATATTTCACAGCAGGGCCCGTTTCTGCACCCACCAAGAGCGAGTGAGGACTTACAGTGTTGTGGCACCAGCACCACCACCACCGCCACCAAAGGCCCAGTTTTTCTGCCCCTGTTCAACAGGGGCATGTAATTACAATTCTTGATCTAATATTTCACAGGAGGGCCCTGTGAGGGCTTAAGTTGTTGTGGCCACAACAACACCTAAGGCCCAAATTTCTGCTGAGTATATAGGGCAGGCCCCTACTTTCAAACATCTAACTTACAAACGACTCCTACTTGCAAACGGAAGGAGACAACAGGAAGTGAGATGAAATCTACCCCTAGGAAGGGAAATTCTCTCCTGTAAGAGTTAATATGGGAAAAACATTTCTCCTTTCCACTGATGCTTTCCAATCCTTGTTCCACAAAAAACCCCAAATTCTCAAAAAACATTTGTCATTGGGACAAAAAGTGAGGTGAAATCTTCTAAAGAGGAGGAAAGACAGCAAAACAAATGTCACAGGGGTGATAACCCTTCCCTATGTTTTCCAAAAAGCTTAAAAAAGATTTTTTGGCTGGAGCTAAACACGTTAAAAATGTACCCGTTCAAAATGACAAACAGTTTCTACTTAACAACAAACCTACAGTCCCTGTCTTGTTTGCACCGCCTGTATACTGCTGTTCAGAGTATATAGGGCCTGGTGGCCCCACACCTTTCCTTATTTTAATTTGGGTGTGGGGTTCCCCTTAATATCCATACAAGACCCAAAGGGCCTGGTAATGGACTGGGGGGTACCCATGCCGTTTGTCTCACTGATTTTCATGCATATTGCCAGGACCCGACATTACATTAAACCCGCAAGCAGTTTTAAATGAAATTTTTTCCTTTAAAAATGACATTTGGTGCAGGGACTTTTCTAAACACAGGAAACGCTCGCCACTTTACAGGCATACTATAGACACCCCCCAGGTACGATATTTAATAAATATTTCACTTTTTTTTTTTTTACTTTAAGCATCATTAAAATCACTGCTCCCAAAAAAACGGCCGTTTTTAAAAGTTTTTTTTGCATTGATACATGTCCCCTGGGGTAGGACCCGGGTCCCCAAACCCTTTTTAGGACAATACCATGCAAATTAGCCTTTAAAATGAGCACTTCTGATTTCGAACGTTCGAGTCCCATAGACGTCAATGGGGTTCTAACGTTCGTGCGAACTTTCGGTCCGTTCACAGGTTCTGATGCGAACCGAACCGGGGGGTGTTCGGCTCATCTCTAGTGGAGAGTTTGCAGGCAGGTCCAGATCATTGGAACGCAGCATCTGGCTGAAGGTGGAATGGGCAAAGATGCTGGTGTCCAAACTACTTCCATGGAAGCCAATGTCAACATATTGGAAGCAGTAGTTGGCATTCACAACTGCCAGTAGGACAAAAGAAACTATTTTTTATAATTGAAGTATTTGCTTCCACTTGAAATCGGTTGGACGATGCGAATATGTTTTCCGTCTACTGCTCCAATGCAGTTTGGAAATTTGCACCGCTCCCAAAACAAATTTGCTATTGATAGCCATTCCTCCTTTGTAGGCTTTGCCATCACCATATTGTGTGTCACATCCCAAATTGCACTGCACCTGTTGCGTATTATGTAACTCGCTGTAGATTTTCCAACCATGAAAGAAAAGTGCAAACTGGCCAATGATTTACCAGTAGCTAAGTACCTGTGGGAGAAAGAAAAAATATTATTTTTGTTTTGTTCTTTTTACAGTAATCATCGTTGGTGAAAAAAAAAGGAAGAGCTCAAGGATGCCTACACACACAATATAGGAGGCAAGTGAGAGAATTTAAAAGTGGACAGGCTGTCATTTATCCCCCTCTCTACATCCATGCAAAGGATTTGGATTTCTTGAGGCCAGTTTTCGAAATAAGCTGCTAAGTCATGCTCCTTTGAAAGTATATCCTATAAAGTATATAGACATTCTAAAGCATGGTTGTTTTTTTTTGTTTTGTTTTTTTTAACAATACTCAAAGTTCATGGGAAATGGCAGTTGCTGCTTTCTCGCTCCTGATCCAGAATGCCATGATGAGAGCCCTGATGAAGATAGCCAGCCTCTTATGCCACCAGAAAATTTTGAAACCACATCAATGTTTTCTTCGGAGGAGGAGGTGGGAAATGTGACTCCTCGGGCTGAAGTTGTAACCCCTCTGGCTGAAGCGGTCACCCCATCAGCAGAAATGTCATCCCTCCGACTGAAGTGGTTATCCCTCTGGCTGAAATGGTCACCCTTCTAGCTGGAGTGGTGCGCTGTTCATTGACAAGGCCTGCTCGAGGCAGGGGGCAGGACAGATTCAATTGTCTCCTAGACTTAATGGATGAATTCTCTAAAAGAATTGAGGATAGCACAAGCATTCTATTTCTGAAAAACTTGAACGAGTTCGTAATGCTAGTCCCCCAATCTATCCAGGTAGAAATGCGTAGAGCAATGCTGAACACTATTTCATCGTTCATTCCCAACACCACGCCCAGAGGTGATCCCTGATGCCTCATAACCGTGTGGTCCTATGGTTGTTGAGAGTGACAAGCTCAGTCTGGCCAGGCCACTATTGATGGTGTTGAGAGTGGCAACCTCTGCCACTCCAACCATAGGACCACATGGATGTGCGGCACCAGGGATCACCTCCTTTC
Organism: Aquarana catesbeiana; assembly: GCF_042186555.1. Taxonomy (NCBI): domain Eukaryota; kingdom Metazoa; phylum Chordata; class Amphibia; order Anura; family Ranidae; genus Aquarana; species Aquarana catesbeiana. The sequence goes on along the minus strand of NC_133330.1, from coordinate 222,451,019 downwards.
TCTGCCACGAGCCTGGGGAGAATGAGCAGACTGAGAGAAGGGCAACAGTAACTTGAATAATCATTCATTAAAACCAAGTTAGGCAGAATATCATCTTTTAACACACAACACATTGTACCTGTAGCTGATCTATTGATGGTTGCCACTCTCAACACCATCAATAGATCTGCCTTAGGTACAATGTTTTGTGCTATAAAAGATGGTATTCTGCATACCTTGTGTCACGGAACGTCCCTCACTCCGCTTGAGTGCTTCCGTCTGTATACCGCTTCCTAAGTTCTGGAACACAAGTCCAATGGATCTGGCTATAGGAACCCCCAAGAACTAGACAACACCAGTCTTGGAGTACATCAGGACTAACTTTATTTAGAATCAAAATTACAAGACTTTATATGCTGTTGGAACCTCCTCTAACAATACAACTGTAACCTAATTAACATGAGCTAATTATCTAATCCTTTATACAGCCTAGGTGACTGAGACATGACCTTTCGCCCAGACTTGTGGGCACCGAGCTTCACACAGTAATATAAACACAATATCTGGAGCTAATTACAATTAACAATACAAACAAAACCTAATTAACCTTATTAACATGAGCTCCAATAGGAGTCGTCCCGTCTCCTACATTGTATAGAGAACAATGTGATCAGCTCATTTAATTAACAGGTTGCGTTCAGAATCAACCAAACCAATAATAGTCTCTACATACATCCTGGGAGATATTGTGGACAAATATTACTGTCCCATTTTAAGTAATCCAAGATATATTTTCTCACTCACCCTGTGCCAGGATGGCACAGGGTGACTTAGACATAAGATGTATTCTGAGTTCCACGGGCCCTCCCGTCACACCTTGGTTCTAACAAATGGTTATACTGTTGCCTTTCTATCAGTCTGCCCATTATCCTCTGGAGGGTGAGAAGGGAGGTGACTATATTGTTGTTTCACGTTATATACTAATAAAGCATAAAGTTTAAAAAAAATAAATAAATGTGTGCACTACAAGTACACTTTAAGCAACATCTGTGTATATGTGTCTCTTCTTCATAGTGGGTATGGCTGGCGGGGGGGGTTCAGCAGATGCAGCACTGGGAACGTGTTGCATGTTCTAAAATCGGGTGGAATATGTAACATGTTCCAGAGAGGGGTAGGGGGTGGGAAATGGGGGTTTGGAGAGAGGGTATGGGGAGTGTGGTGGGGAGGTGTGTTGTTGTTGTTGCTTACCTCAGTGTGATGATGAGCCTTTCCACCATTGGAATACTGTTCCAAAAATAGGTGTCTTCTCTCTGCAGATGTACAGAGAGAAACCCAAGCAACTCATCAAAACTGTAGGATATTCATCTGGTGAGCAGTTTTCATATCTGAGCACTTATGGGGGTGTTTTATGTTAACGGTGAAGGATTTCTTTTTCTGCTATCAAGATTTAAGTCACCATCAATTCATATTATGGACTTTTTTACTGTTTTATTTCTATTTTTTTAGAAAGTTTTTGTCAGATTGGTATGTATTCTGTTGCACTTTATATTTTTTAAACAATTTTATACCCTGAGTATTTTTTCTGGCAGGTATCAGATACCTCACACAGCACTTTTATTGTACATGTCACTTTGTTCCATGTAATATGGTCATTAAGATTAGATACATATTATAATCACACAGGGCTCCCGTCACTTATTTTTTCCAATTGCACAGTGTTTTTTCATTGTTATTTGGGGAGCAGCTATACATATATTAAGGTTTATTTTATTAAGTATTATTTGGTGCAAGGTTCTCTTTTTACACTAGAAGATTAGTTAGTAGGTAAATAATCTAGCACATGTTGTTGAGATTGTACAAACTTTGCGTGGTTGAGGAGATCAACCTATCTTTTAACAGACATCCATTTGTACTTAAAGAATTTATCTTCATGCATTTGGAGATCACTGTACATTGCCCAGAATTGTCCAGGCTGTCTTCTATTGGTAATAACAAGATGGATCCAGTATCTGCGCTTGTTTTCTTGCTCTTCTTCCTCCAGCATCAGTAGTGCAGCTGCTGCACATGCGAGGAAACCATTCTTAGCAGACATCTTCCAAAAACCAGAGAGCACACAGAAACTTGACTTTCACAAACCACACCAACACTATCCACAAAACCAGGAAGAGGAGGACAACTTTATGAATGCCAGATGTAAATGCTTGAAAAAACGCTGTAAAAAATGCCAGAAAAAAATGTTCTAAAAAACAAAATGCTCAGGTGTGAATGCAGCCTAAGGCAGTATGTTTTAAGACATTTTCTACAGTTTTAAATGTGCAAAAGCTGCATGTTTGTTAAAGCCAGCTGCAGCACAACATGTGTGAACACAAACAAAATAAATTAAAGAAATAAATATTTATCACATACAGTATATGTGAAATAAAAAAAAAACAAAAACAGGAAGGTACATGGAAAATGGGTGTTTGACGGTGATCTCTGGATATACACAATCACATCAAATATATCAAAATAGAAAAAATGTTTATTATTACAAAGAGGTTGCTTAAAGCAAAGTTCCACCCATTTAAAAGTCAGCAGCTACAAAAAGTGTAGCTGCTGACTTTTAATAAACAGACACTCACCTGTCCCACGGTCCAGCAATGCAGGCTCACGAAGCCTCGCTCCTCTCCCCCTCCTCCCCGCCGCACTGGCATTATAACTGTAGGTGCCCGGCTGTGGTTTCACAGCCGGGCATGCACTGCGCATACGCGAGCCGCACTGCTTGTTGTGAATGGTCGGGCAATCTTCTGGGACCTGTGACATGTCCCAGAAGATCGCAGGGAGGGAGGGGGAGAGGTGCGCCAGGGGAGGAAGTGGGTGCTGGGTGCCTGTCAAAACTGGGTACCCTCTCCCCCCCCCCCCTAAAAAAAAAAAATAACATGCCAAATGTGACATGACAGGGGGTTACCAGTACTTAAAGTGGAAGTTCCATTTTTGCGTGGAACTCCACTTTAAAACAGTCACATGAATATGGCATCAGGAAGCCCAATTATTGTTTACAAACGATTTTTATTATGCAAAAGGTCAAGGTATAAATCAATTACAATGACGGTACAGATATGTATACAGATATGTATACAGATATTTTTAATAGTGAATGTTGTATAGGGAATAAAAAAGGTAAAATCAAATGTAAGAGGAGCAGCTAGATGTAGCGTAGAGCTTGCCTACATGTTTTTCACTATAGACTGCTTCTTCGGAACTTCAATCTCCATATCTGACTGGACATACCTTTGAGTCCATCAGGTGCATTCGGGCTAAGGGGAGACCATTAATGATAACCTAGCTTGCTGATATCCACTCATTGGTCTATTGTTTGGATCTGATATTCGTCCTGGTTGTCACTGACTCTTTGTAATCTTTGGTGTCATCATTACTCCGTCATTATCTTGGCAGTTTATTACATAAAGAATATACAGTATCTCACAAAAGTGAGTACACCCATCACATTTTTGTAAATATTTTATTATATCTTTTCATGTGACAACACTGAAGAAATGGCACTTTGCTACAATGTAAAGTAGTGAGTGTACAGCTTGCATAACAGTGTAAATTTGCTGTCCCCCCAAAAAAACTCAACATTAATGTCTAAACCACTGGCAACAAAAGCGAGTACGCCCCTAAGTAAAAAAGGGCCAAATTGGGCACATTTAGCCATTTTCCCTCCCCGATGTCATGTGACTGGTTAGTGTTACAAGGTTTCAGGTGTGAATGGGAGCAGGTGTGTTAAATTTGGTGTTATCGCTCTCACTCTCTCATACTGGTCACTGGAAGTTCAACATGGCTCCTCATGACAAAGAGCTGTCTGAAGATCTGAAAAAAGAGTTGTTGCTCTACATAAAGATGGTCTAGGCTATAAGAAGATTGCCAAGACCCTGAAACTGAACTGCAGCACGGTGACTAAGATCATACAGGGGCTTAAAAGGACAGGTTCCACTCAAAACAGGCCTCGCCATGGTCGACCAAAGAAGTTGAGTGCACATGCTCAGTGTCATATCCTGAGGTTATCTTTTGGAAATAGACGTATGAGTGCTGCCAGCATTGCTGCAGAGGTTGAAGGGGTGGGAGGTCAGCCTGTCAGTGCTCATACCATACGCTGCACACTGCATCAAATCAGTCTGCATGGCTGTCATCTTCTAAAGATGATGCACAAGAAAGCCCAAAAACAGTTTGCTGAAGACAAGCAGACTAAGAACATGGATTACTGGAACCATGTCCTGTGGTCTGATGACACCAAGATAAACTTACTTGGTTCAGATGGTGTCAAGAGCGTGTGGCGGCAACCAGGTGAGGAGTACAAAGACAAGTGTGTCTTGCCTACAGTCAAGCATGGTGGTGGGAGTGTCATGATCTGGGGCTGCATGAGTGCTGCTTGCACTGGGGAGCTGCAGTTCATTGAGGGAACCATGAATGCCAACATGTACTGTGACATACTGAAGCAGAGCATGATCCCCTCCCTTCGGAGACTGGGCCACAGGGCAGTATTCCAACATGATAACGACCCAAAACACACCTCCAAGATGACCACTGCCTTGCTAAGGAAGCTGAGGGTAAAGGTGATGGACTAGCCAAGTATGTCTCCAGATCTAAACCCTATTGAGCATCTGTGGGGCATCCTCAAACAAGGCGGAGGAGCGCAAAGTCTCTAACATCCACCAGCTCTGTGATTTCTTCATGGAGGAGTGGAAGAGGACTCCAGTGGCAACCTGTGAAGCTCTGGTGAACTCCATACCCAAGTGGGTTAAGGCAGTGCTGGAAAATAATAGTGGCCACACAAAATATTAACACTTTGGGCCCAATTTGGACATTTTCACTTAGGGGTGTACTTACTTTTGTTGCCAGCAATTTAGACAATAATGGCTGTGTGTTGAGTTATCTTGAGGGGACAGCAAATTTACACTGTTATACAAGCTGTACACACTACTTTACACTGTAGCAAAGTGTCATTTATTCATAGTCGTCACATGAAAAGATATAATAAAATATTTACAAAAATGTGAGGGGTGTGCTCACTTGTGAGATACTGTAGTCTGGTTTGAAGTATAACTCTGTGATTTTAACAGTTGAGGTTTATTTTTGTCTTAAAGTTATTGTTATTATTTTATTATTACACAGCGCAATCAGTCTGAGCAGGGATGGGCCGAATGACCCCCTGTTCGATTCGCAACAGAACTTTTGAACATCACGGAAGTTCAGAACTGAATAACGAGTCCCTTGAAGTCTATGGGACCAGAACGTGAAAAATCAAAAGTGCCCATTTTGAAGGCTTATATGCAAGTAATTGGGCATACAATGGTTATGGGGTCCGGGTACTGCCCTGGGGGACATGTATCAGTGAAAAAAAAGTTTGTAAAAAATGTAATTGAGCAGTGATTTATTGATGTTTAAAGTGAAAGCATAAAAATGAAAATCTCCTTTCAATATAGTGTCTGGGGGGGGGGGTCCCCTTAGTCCACCTGTAAAGTGGCACATCTGTATTGTGTATAGAAGCTGCTGCAGCAATACTTGCATTTATAAAGCCCAAAAAATGACATTTTCCCTGCAAGTTTTCTTTATTTTGTAAGCAACGGCTTGGGGAGCCAGAGTCTGTATGATGAGGCCACAATGTAGGGCACTGGGAACAAGATTAGACATTTTTTGGATGAATTCTGGTGTCTCTACCACAGACTTTGGATGAAAGTAACAGGTGCAGAAAAATTGGTCTTGGGTGACAGTGGCGCCTTCACACCGTAACCCTATAGAGGTACTCTTGAAGAAAGCAAGAATTGGCCTTGCTGTCAAAAATTGCAATGGTATACACCTGTCAAACAGGTGCGGAAAAATTGGCATTTGGGTGTAGGTGGCGCCTTCACACCGTAACCCTATGGAGGTACTCTTGATGAAAGCAAGAATTGGCTTTGCTCTCAAAAATTCAATGATATGCACCTGTCAAACAGGTGTGGAAAAATTGGTCTTTGGGTGTTAATTGTGCCCAATGCCCATGTAACCTACACCAAAAACATTCTACCAGTCAATCAGAGCTTTCAATGTACTGTACGGCGGCGCAGTGCATTGTGATCATTTGGTGGGCCGAACAGCCAAAGTTCGCCCTGAACTCATGCTCGGCCCGAACTGTTCGCCCATCCCTAGCGTTTTACAACATGAGGGCTGACAGTACAGTTACAATACAATTCAATACAAGAAGAATCCGTGGGCCCTTGTCGTTAGAGCTTACAATCTAAAACATCCTCCTGTTCTATTAGAAGTTTTATGACCTATTATATTTTGATTCTTTTGATGAATGCAAACACTGGACAAAAAAAAAATTTATGTTGCTCAGTAACAAAACATTTTGTTGGTCAGACAGTTCACCTCTACAGTCTGCCTCAGTTTTTTCAAAAGGCACATGGTGATAGTACATAAAGCAATTTGTTGACAGTACTGGACTTTGTCAAAGACTGGCGGAAAGTCTTCACACTCTGCGCTGGCTATATTTTATTTTATACACCAGTAAAGGTAACGTCCCTGCCCTTGCCTGCTGGACCATGAGTCTGCAGTAAAATGAACCTTACTGCTGACTAGGGATGAGCTTCGTGTTCGAATCGAACCCATGTTCGATTCGAACATCGGCTGTTCGATCGTTCGTCGAATTGCGAACGATATGGGCTGTTCGCGCCAAATTCGCGTGGCGCGTCACAGCCCATAATTCACTGCGGCATCGCAGTGCATTGCTGGCTGATTGGCCAAGCATGCACTATGACCGGCATGCTTGGCCAATCACAGCGGCGTCGGTAGAGAGAGCTGTAATTGGCCAAAGCCAGGGTGCCTTTGGCCAATTATGGCTCAGGGGGTTTAGAACATGCCCCACACTATATAAGGCCGTCTACACGGCGGCCCTGTGTAGTGTGTTCCGGCATGCTTAGAGAGAGAGAGAGACAGTGTAATTTCATTTGAGTTAGCTAGATTAGGCAGGACAGTCAGTGAGTTAGCTGCACTTACAGTGTATTGTGTATATATATGCATCCCAGGTGTTGCATATATATATATATATATATATATATATATATATATATATATACACACACTGTATTCAGTTTAGCTAGATCCGTTCCTGTTATCTTCCTACTGACAGGCAGGCTTGTCTTGTTACAGTATTTACAGCTACCTGAAGAAAATTGCTGGTGTTCTTTTGATCCTATTAGTACCACAGTCAGGCAGCTAGACTATTTACAGTTAGTGTAGTGCGTCCTCCTCACAGTGTTCAGTTAAAGCTACAAGTTAGTTTAGTGTGACCTCTGCACAGTGTTCAGCTAAAACTACAAGTTAGTGTAGTGCACAGTGTTCAGCTAAAGCTACAAGTTAGGGTAGTGCGTCCTCCTCACAGTGTTCAGCTAAAGCTACAAGTTAGTTTAGTGTGACCTCTGCCCAGTGTTCAGCTAAAGCTACAAGTTAGGGTAGTGCATCCTCCTCACAGTGTTCAGCTAAAACTACAAGTTAGTGTAGTGCGACCTCTGCACAGTGTTCAACTAAAGCTACAAGTTAGTGTAGTACGTCCTCCTCACAGTGTTCAGCTAAAACTACAAGTTAGTGTAGTGAGTCCTCTGCACAGTGTTCAGCTAAAGCTACAAGTTAGTGTAGTGCGTCCTGCTCCCAGTGTTCAGCTAAAACTACAAGTTAGTGTAGTGCGACCTCTGCACAGTGTTCAGCTAAAGCTCCAAGTTAGTGTAGTGAGACCTCTGCACAGTGTTCATCTAAAGCTACAAGTTAGTGTAGTGCGTCCTGCTCACAGTGTTCAGCTAAAACAACAAGTTAGTGTAGCGCGACCTCTGCACAGTGTTCAGCTAAAGCTACAAGCTAGTGTAGTGCGTCCTCCTCACAGTGTTCAGCTAAAGCTACAAGTTAGTTTAGTGTGACCTCTGCACAGTGTTCAGCTAAAGCTACAAGTTGTTGTAGTGTGTCCTCCTCTCAGTGTTTAGCGAAAACTACAAGTTAGTGTAGTGCGACCTCTGCACAGTGTTCAGCTAAAGCTACAAGTTAGTGTAGTGCGTTCTCCTCTAAAGCTACAAGTTAGGATAGTGCGTCCTCCTCACAGTGTTCAGCTAAAGCTACAAGTTGGTGTAGTGTGTCCTCCTCACAGTATTCAGAGAAAACTACAAGTTAGTGTAGTGAGACCTCTGCACAGTGTTCAGCTAAAACTACAAGTTAGTGTAGTGCGACCTCTGCACAGTGTTCAGCTAAAGCTACAAGTTAGTGTAGTGCGTCCTCCTCACAGTGTTCAGCTAAACCTACAAGTTATTTTTTGGCGAGCTCTGCACAGTGTTCACCTAAAGCTACCTGTAGAAGGTTGGTGGTGTTTTCCTGATCCTATCACTACTGCAGGCAGCTAAATAAGCTACAAGTTAGTGTAGTGCGAGCTCTGCACAGTGTTCACCTAAAGCTACCTGTAGAAGGTTGGTGGTGTTTTCCTGATCCTATCACTACCGCAGGCAGCTAAATAAGCTGCAAGTTATTTTTTGGCGAGCTCTGCACAGTGTTGAGCTAAAGCTACCTGTGGAAGGTTGGTGGTGTTCTCATACTACAGGCAGACATTTGATTTTGCTAGCTGCAGTATCAGTACATATATATATATATATATATATATATATATATATATATATATATATCCCAGCTTAGTGCAGCTACAGGCCATTAGTATGTCTGGAAGGCCAACAAGGAGAGGCAGAAAGTCACAAGCCAATAAAAGAGGGCAAGCAGGCTCTGTGTCTAGAGGCAACAGTGCTGGTCGTGGAGACGGTGCATCCTCATCAGCACATGGCCGTGGGACATGCTTGGCCTTTTTTTCGGCAGCTGGCCGTGTTGAGCCGCAACATGCAGAAGACTTGGTCAAGTGGATGACCAAGCCGTCCTCATCCTCCTCATCCTCTCTCACCTATGCTCAGGGTACTTTGTCTGGCAAAGCAGCGGCCTCCTCCCTCGGCTCAATGTCATCGGTGACTCCTTCCCTAGCCCCGCCATGTCCTCCTGAGGAGTCCCTTGAACTGTTTGACCGCAGTGTTGGGTACATGCTCCAGGAGGATGCCCAGCGTTTGGAAGGCCCTGATGATGATACTGAGCTAGATGAAGGCAGTAATGTGAGCACGGACAGAGGGGGTGCCCAAGAAGGACAGCAATCTGGCAGTCATGCTCCCCCTGCTGCAGCATACTGCCAGGTTTGCTCCAGTGATGAGGAGGGAGGGGATGATGAGGTCACTGACTCAACGTGGGTGCCTGATAGGAGAGAGGAGGAGGAGGAGGCACATCACCAACGAGGCAGGATGCCCTCCAGGGGCCAGCCTAAGGGCAGCACACTGACTGCATCACACCCCAAAGCTCCGCAAGTGCAGGGTGCTGCAGTCTCTGCACGTTATTCCAAAAGTTCTTTGGTGTGGGCCTTTTTTGAGACGAGTGCATCAGATTGCACCGCTGCTATTTGCAACATATGTCTCAAGCGTATCTCGCGTGGCCAAAACATCTCCCGCTTGGGCACCACATGCTTGACCAGACATATGTTGACCTGCCATGCAGTTCGTTGGCAAGCGTATCTAAAAGACCCACACCAAAGAACAAAGAGGACCTCTCCTTGCTCCTCATCAGCTGAGATCTCAAACCCCACTATACCTTCAGTCCTCTCTGAGACCTGCACTGAGAGGAATGAAGGTGTAGAATAAGGTGTGTCACAGCCAAGTACTTGGGGGCAATCTGTACACCGACGTCAGATTGTACCAGGCAAATTTCCCTGCCCCAGCTGCTGCACCGCCGAAAGAAGTTCGCTCCCAGCCATCCACATGCCCAGCAGTTGAATGCTAGCTTGGCAAAATTGCTAGCACTTCAACTGCTGCCTTTTCAGTTGGTAGACTCTGCCCCCTTCCGTGAGTTTGTGGAATGTGCGGTTCCTCAGTGGCAGGTACCCAAACGCCACTTTTTCTCACGGAAGGCGATTCCGGCTCTCTACCGGCATGTGGAAGGCAATGTCTTGGCCTCGCTAGACAGGGCGGTCAGCGGTAAGGTGCACATTATCGCTGACTCATGGTCCAGCAGGCATGGACAGGGACGTTACTTAAGTTTCACCACGCATTGGGTGACTCTGCTGGCAGCTGGGAAGGATGCAGGACAAGGTGCAGTAGTGTTGGAGGTTGTTCCGCCACCATGCCTCCAAAATGCCACTACTAATGATTGTGACACACCTCTCTCCTCCACCCCTCCTCTTCTTCTTCCTCCATGGCCTCTTCCTGTGATTTGTCTTCGGAACCAGCGGTGCTCCGTAGGCGTTCAAGGGGCTACGCAAGTACGCAGGCCAAAAGATGCCATGCGGTGCTTGAGCTGGTGTGCTTGGGGGACAGGAGCCACACTGGGGCAGAGGTTCTGTCAGCTCTGCAGGGGCAGGTTCAGAGGTGGTTGACGCCACGCCAACTTAAGGCAGGAATGGTGGTTTGCAACATAAGCACCAACCTCCTCTCTGCCCTCCGACAGGGACAAATGACCCATGTGCCCTGTTTGGCTCACGTCCTTAACTTGGTGGTGCAGCGGTTCTTGGGCAGGTACCCGGGCTTACAGGATGTCCTGAGACAGGCCAGGAAAGTCTGTGTGCATTTCTGCCGGTCATATAATGCCAGTGCTCGGCTGGTGGACCACCAAAAGGAGTTTAACCTGCCCAAGAACCGCCTAATCTGTGACATGCCTACCAGGTGGAACTCAACGTTGGCCATGCTGCAGCGGCTGCACACGCAGCAGAGGGCCATCAATGAGTACCTGTGCGACTATGGCACCAGGACAGGGTCAGGGGAGCTTGTTTTTTTTCCCCATGCCAGTGGGCCATGATCAGGGATGCATGCACTGTCCTGTCACCATTTGAGGAGGCCGCGAGGATGGTGAGCAGTGACAGTGCATGCATCAGTGACACTGTCCCCCTTTGTACACCTGTTGGAGCACACGCTGCGTGGAATAATGGACAGGGCACTTGAGGCAGAACAGAGGCAGGAAGAGGAGGGCTTCCTTAGCTCTCAAGGCCCCCTTTATCCAGACAGTGTTCCTGCGTGCCCGCCAATCACACAGGAAGAGGATGAGGAGGAGGATTGTGTCAGTATGGAGGTGGAGCCTGGCACTCAGCATCAGCAGCAGTCTTTAATGGATCAGTCCCATGAAACACATGGACTTGTACGTGGCTGGGAGGAGGTGGCTGCGGACCATGTCGTCCTTAGTGACCCAGAGGCCTCGGACCGAATGCCTCAGCAAGTCTACGCTGCATGGCCTCCCTGATCCTGGAGGCGGTGGAGAAGGTGGCCGCCTGACCGATGCGTTCAGACAATTTTTAAGTCCGCAGCCCCAAGTTATGATCGGTTCCAGCAACCATCGCCAGCGTCTGTTTTACATGGTGCAGGAATACCTAAGGGCAAGATCTGACTTGGACACCTTTCCCACCGAAAATCCTCTGGGTTACTGGGTCTTGAAGATGGATCACTGGCCAGAGCTTGCACAGTATGCAATTGAGCTACTGGCCTGTCCTGCATCCAGCGTTCTTTCGGAACGCACATTCAGTGCTGCTGGAGGCTTTTTAATCGATCACAGGGTGCGTCTGTCCACCGACTCGGTCGATCGACTGACCTTCATAAAGATGAATCAGTCTTGGATCACCACCAGCTACCAAGCACCTGATGCTGATGTAACCGAATATTTTTTTTTTAAATCTCAGATCCCTTCAAAGACTGCCGATGCTGATGCTGAGGGACTATCCTGACTAATTATCCTCTTCCTCCTCAATGATCCCGCTGATAGTTTGTAAGAACATTTTTGGTTCTGGGCAAATTTTTCAGCCCCTGTTTAACAGGGGTGTGTAATTACAATTTTTGATGCAATATTTTGCAGCAGGGCTCGTTCCTGCGTTCCAACTAGAGTATCTGTGAGGGGTTGCAGTGTTGTGGCACCAACACCAGTGCCTAAGGCCTAATTTTTCAGCCCCTGTTTGACAGGGGCATGTAATTACAATTTTTGATGCAATACTTTGCAGCAGGGCTCGTTCCTGTGTTCCAACTAGAGTATCTGTGAGGGGTTGCAGTGTTGTGGCACCAGCTCCTAAGGCCCAATTTTTCAGCCCCTGCTCAACAGGGGCGTGTAATTACAATTCTTGATCTAATATTTTACAGCAGGGCCCGTTTCTACGCCCACCAAGAGCTAGTGAGGACTTACAGTGTTGTGGCACCAGCACCACCACCACCACCAAAGGCCCAATTTTTCAGCCACTGTTAAACAGGGGCATGTAATTACAATTCTTGATCTAATATTTCACAGCAGGGCCCGTTTCTGTGCCCACCAAGAGCGAGTGAGGACTTACAGTGTTGTGGCACCAGCACCACCACCACCAAAGGCCTAATTTTTCTGTCCCTGTTCAACAGGGGCATGTAATTACAATTCTTGATCTAATATTTCACAGCAGGGCCCTGTGAGGGCTTACAGTGTTGTGGCCACAACACCTAAGGCCCAAATTTCTGCTGAGTATATAGGGCAGGCCCCTACTTTCAAACATCCAACTTACAAACGACTCCTACTTGCAAACGGAAGGAGACAACAGGAAGTGAGATGAAATCTACCCCTAGGAAGGGAAATTCTCTACTGTAAGAGTTAATATGGGAAAAACATTTCTCCTTTCCACTGATGCTTTATCACCAATCCTTGTTTCACAAAAAAACCCACATTTTCAAAAAACATTTGGCATTGGGACAAAAAGTGAGGTTCAATCTTCTGAAGAGGAGGAAAGACAGCAAAACAAATGTCACAGGGGTGATGTCTTCCAAAAAGCTTAAAAAAGATTTTTTGGCTGGAGCTAAACATGTTAAAAATGTACCCGTTCATAATTACAAACAGATTCTACTTAACAACAAACCTACAGTCCCTGTCTTGTTTGCACCGCCTGTATACTGCTGTTCAGAGTATATAGGGCCTGGCGGCCCCACACCTTTCCTTTTTTTAATTTGGGTGCGGGGTTCCCCTTAATATCCATACAAGACCCAAAGGGCCTGGTAATGGACTGGGGGGTACCCATGCCGTTTGTCTCATTGATTTTCATCCATATTGCCAGGACTCGACATTACATTAAAGCCGCAGGCAATTTTAAATGACTTTTTTTTCCTTTAAAAAAGACATTTTGTGCAGGGGAAACACGCGCCACTTTACAGGCATACTATAGACACCCCCCAGGTATGATATTTTAAGGAATATTTCACTTTTTTTTTTTACTTTAAGCATCATTAAAATCACTGCTCCCGAAAAAACGGCCGTTTTTACAACTTTTTTTTGCATTGATACATGTCCCCTGGGGCAGGACCCGGGTCCCCAAACCCTTTTTAGGACAATACCATGAAAATTAGCCTTTAAAATTAGCACTTTTGATTTTGAACATTCGAGTACCATAGACGTCAATGGGGTTCTAACGTTTGTGCAAATTTTCGGTCTGTTCGCAGGTTCTGGTGCGAACCGAACCGGGGGGTGTTCGGCTCATCCCTACTGCTGACCGCCCTGTCCAACGAGGCCAAAACATTGCCTTCCACATGCCGGTACAGATCTGGAATGGCCTTCCATGAAAAGAAATGGTGTTTTAGAACCTGCCACTGTGGTAAAGCACATTCCACAAATTCACGAAAGGGGGCAGAGTCTACCAGCTGAAAAGGCAGCAGTTGCAGTGCTAGCAATTTGGCCAAGCTAGCATTTAGACGCAAAGCATGTGGATGGCTATGACCGAATTTCTTTTTACGGTTCAGCAACTGGGGTAGGGAAATTTGCCTGCTAAAATCAATTGGTGGTGTACTGCTAGCAGATTGGCTGCTATGAGAGGATACCTTCATTCCTCTCAGTGCAGGTTTTTGAGAGGACTGGAGGTATAGTAGGGTTGGAGATCCCTGATGAGGAGCAAGGAGAAGTCTGCCTTTTTCTATCATGTGGGTCTTTCAAGTGCTGTTGCCAATGGACTGCATGGCAGGTCATCATATGTCTGGTCAAGCATGTGGTGCCCAAGTGGCTGCTGTTCTGGCCACGCTTGATCCCCTTCAGACATAGATTGCAATCAGCAATGGTGCGATCTGCTGCACTTATGTTGAAAAGGCCCACACCAAAGAACTTTTAAAAGTCAGCAGGGGGTCAACAGCGCCCTGCACCTGCAGAGATGTGGTGTGATGTATTAAGGTGGCTGCCCTTAAGCTGCCACCTTAATGGCAGCTAGAGGACATCCTGCCTCATTGGAGTTGTGCCTCCACTTTCCTCCTTTCTTCTCTCAGGCACCCAAGTACAGTCAGTGACCTCATCATCCCCTCCCTCCTCGTCACTGGAGCAAACTTGCAGTATGCTGCAGCTGGGGGAACATGACTGCCAGTTATTTGTCCTTCTGTGGCACCCTCTCTTTCTAGGCTCACATCACTCCCTTCCTCAACCTGTGAATCAACATCTGAGCCTTCAAATCGCTGTGCATCCTCCAGCAGCATGTAACCGACACTGTGGTCGAATAATTCTGGGGACCCCTCCGTGCATGATAGTGGGGCTATGAAAGGAGTGACTGTGGACAAGGAGCTGGTGGAATAGGCCGCTTTGGCAGCTGTGTTGGAAGGCAAACTACTCTGAGCCTGGGTGACAGAGGATGAGGACGGCTTTGTTATCCACTCCACCAACTCTTCTGCATGTTGTGGCTCAATAACACGGCCAGCAGCAGAAAAAAAGGACAAGTGTGCCCCACGGCCACCTGCAGAGGATGCACCATGTCCATGACCAGCACTGTTGACTGTAGACACAGAGGCTGCTTGCCCTCTTTTAGTGGCCTTTGAGCGCCTGTCTCATCTTGGTGGCCTCCCGGACGTGATGTATTTTTTGTTTTGCAACACCACACTCTACTGTATTATATACTGTGTACAGCACCTGAAGTGTATTAGAAACTATACACCACTGAATGCACTGTATATATAGGCTACACAGAAAGCAGAGTGTATGTATATATATATATATATATATATATATATATATATATATATATATATATATACTAGACTGACTGTATAAATATATCAAATACACTACCACTAACTGAATAACCTGCTTGCTTAATCTAACTCAAACTATCTCTCTGTCCACACTAATAACACTACTCGTGGCCGCTATGTAAGCAGCCTTATATAGTGTGGGGCGTGGACTTAGTCCCCCTGAGCCATGATTGGCCAAAGGCACCCTGCCTTTGGCCAATTATGGCTCTCTTAGCAGAGTGTGCTGTGATTGGCCAAAGCATGCAGGTCAAGTGCATGCTTTGGCCAAACATCATACAGTAATGCACTGTGATCCCGCAGTGCGTTATGGGGCTTTCCGCGGCGCTCGAATTTCCAGCGAACACTCCATAATGTTCGCTGATCTGCGAACGGGCCAACACCCGATGTTTGACCCGAACATCAAGCTCATCCCTACAGAGGACTAATCAGTTTCTGGAACTGTTTTTGAATACTACTTCTTAGACCACAATCAGATACTTAACTGTGACCAAAATTTATACTCCACAATTTATTATTATTGTTATTGTTATTTCGTAACATCTTTCTTTCTGTGTTTATCACAATCCATTAAAATTCTACCAGTCAAAAACTGATGCACTCCCAAGTATGTTCATGATCTCCATCCAAGGAACAACAAAAAACTGCTCTAATGCAGATGACTAAGCGCGGTCCACTTGTTTCTCTTCATCAGCCCTCTTTTAGATTAGGTCAGAAATATACCAGTCAATTCTCTGTCATAATAATAAATTCATCTTCCATTTTCAATTTCCTGAACCACTCAAAATCTCAAATGATCTTTAAGTATCTCTTTTAAGTGCTTTCTGAGATGTATTTTCTAATGGAAACTTATCTGCTGGTGTGCATATAGATAGACAAAGACCAGGAGATCAATACATTTTGAGATTTCAGGATGTTTTGCAATATACCTTATTGATTGAAAGGGGCATGGTCCTGAGATGAATATATTTGGTATTATGATTACTCATTATGATCTTGCTGAATGAAAGAAATAAAAAACATATTGGTATCTGCTCAGGAAAACATGTACTAAGGATCTTGAGGATCACCATTTAATTTTTTTAAGGAGGTGGGCTATTGGCTATTGGTGTACAAGTAAATCTGTGCTAACAGAGTCCGAGTTTTGGACAGAGTGGGGAAAAGGTCAGATTTCTCTTGCTGTCTGTGACCCCTGTATGGAGATTACCCCTTACTTCTTGTCCCTGTGTGGCCTGTATGAGAAGTGGGGTTGAGGTTGTCAACAGAAAATTAAGGATGGTGCTTGAACCAGAAAATACGTCCACTGGACTTTCAAACGAAGGACTTGGACACACATGATCACAACAAAGTCTGACAGATTTGTACGTGATGACGTACGACCGGACTAAAATAAGGAAGTTGATAGCCAGTACCCAATAGCTGCCCTAGCGTCGTTTTTTGTCCGTCGGACTAGCATACAGACAAGCGGATTTTTCAACCGGACTTGAGTCCGTCGGAAAGATTTGAAACATGTTTTATTTCTAGGCCTGTCGGACTTTTGGGAAAAAAAAGTCCGCTGCAGCCCACACACGATCGAATTGTCCGACGGAGTCCGGTCCGCCGGACCAAGTCTTCCAGAAAGTTCGCTCATGTGTATGCGGCATTAGAGACACTAAGCATTCAAATGATAGAGTATAAATTCAAATTTTAACATTTGCCTGGACTATATCTATTTCTCTGGTTGTTTCATCTATATAGTTCAATTAGAAAGACATATTTATAGTTGTGGTTAGATGTTTAGTTTAGTTTAAGTGTGTGTCCTTTTTCTGGTAGACGGTTTTTCAGGTGTAAAGTATGTTTTTTCTGTTCTTTTGTACTGACATAATTGCATGAGTGTATTTTGCAAAGTTAAATGCAATGTCAAGTCTGTTCAAGGATAAGTCACCACAAACTACACAAGGACATCTATGTAGTCACGGCTTCCTTTTTTCCTGTTTTATGTTGTGAAAGTTTGAGCTGTTTGCTTCTCCTCTTATAAAAAAAAAAATATTATGGAATACAGTAAGCTACTGTAGCTCCTAAAACATAGCTGAGAAGGGTGGAAACAATGTTTTAATCAGAATTGCATTAGCCTTTACTTTCATGTTAATCCTTAGTTGTAATAATAAATACTTGCCTGCGACTTCTCTATTCTAAGAATGTATGTATGTATATATGTCCTGATTGGCACAAGTTAACAGACGCAGCATGTTTCAATTGAAAGCATTCACAACAGTCTCATGGAGCTTTAGTGTAATAGACTCCCTAGTATTTAGTGAAATACCAAACAGCTAAAATGTTTACTCCAATTCTTGGTGTTAGGAGCTGAAAACTATAACTGTTGGATTCCTGATGCCAAAAATGCTCCATAAATCTTCTATGTCCACACATTCCAGCACTAGAGCCCAAATACATAAATAGACTTTATGCTTAGGACTTCTCAGTAAGTCAAACAATTTCTATTTAAACATCCAAAACTCACTCAGAAGAGTCAATCACATCTCTCCTTGTTAATCAATGTTGGGGTTTTTAAACCCCTTTTCCTAAGAGGTCAATAAATAATGTAACAGCAAATAAATAATTAAAACACAATTTTCTAATATCCCCATACATAAATAGACTAATTAGCATATCAACTTTGCATTTGTACTGCATAAAGATTCCTGCTGAATATTTATGAGTCCCGCTCATTTTAGCTAGGACCAGATCAACAAAAGGTGAGGCTTATTAATCTATTGTCATTTTAACACATTTACAATATACTGTATGTATGTTAACTAATGAAATGTAATTAACCCTATGAGTGTGTGTCAATGCTTTCAAAAATGAACACATTTACACATTTTGTGTTATAGTATAATCATATTTGTTCATGGAGAACCATGTTTGACAATTGCACATTAGAGATGGGCCAAACACCCCCCTGTTCGGTTCATAGCAGAACTCTCGAACAGGGGAAAAGTTCTACCCCGAACAACGAACTCCATTAAAGTCTAATGCCCCGTACACACGGTCGGACTTTGTTCGGACATTCCGACAACAAAATCCTAGGATTTTTTCCGACGGATGTTGGCTCAAACTTGTTTTGCTTACACACGGTCGCACAAAGTTGTCGGAATTTCCGATCGACAACCACGCGGTCACGTACACCACGTACGACGAGACTAGAAAAGGCCGGTTCAGAACCAAGCGCGGCACCCTTTGGGCTCCTTTTGCTAATCTCGTGTTAGTAAAAGTTTGGTGAGAGACGATTCGCGCTTTTTCAGACTCGTGGCTTTCAGATCATTTTCTGCCGTTCAGTTTGTGCTTGTGGGTTTGTATCTGCTCTTCAGTGCGTGCAGTCAGTTCGTATCAGAGTTTTCTGTGTGATCTTGCCTGCTCGTTACTGTTTTTCAGGTCGCTCTTCACAGGCCTTGCTATTCTTCAGTGCGTTCTGTTACTTCGTTCTGAGCAGCCGACCGTTTTCTAGCCATGTTTCGTATGCGTACTCCTCGTAGAGTTCGTGCTGTGCGGGGGCTTGGTGTTGGGGTCCTGACCTTGACACAAGTCCAGTCCACGAACAGGGTGGGGAGGAGTTCATGCACCAAGAATTGGTTGCTCCAGCGTGACCAGTTCTCTCATATGCCTTTGCTCCGTGAGATCCGTGAGAATAATCCTGATGATTTCAGGAACTTTCTCAGGATGACGGACCCCGTGTTTCACCGTTTGTTGGCTTTGCTGACCCCTTATATTAGCAGGCAGGATACCTGCATGAGGCAAGCCATCACTCCGGAGCAGAGGTTGGTCGCTACCTTGCGGTATTTGGCCACAGGGAGAAGCCTGCAGGACCTCAAGTTCTCGACAGGCATCTCCCCCCAGGCTCTTCTTTGTGGACATTTACTGCTTGTGTTTGTTTTAGCTGACCCTGACGGAAATGTGTGGAGTGCAGAAAATGTCGTGATTGTGTAACCTTATACAAAGCACTGTTGGCTGTTATTTACTAAATGCAAAGACACTTTTCACTACAAGTGCACTTGCAACTGCACTGAAACTGCACTTGTAGTGCAAAGTGGATTTCCCCTTAGGAAATAACCCCCATTTTCTCATAAAACAACAATTACATCACCCCAAAAGTGTTGTAGCGTGAGACAATAATCCACACATTCTTGATGAACAATCTTTTTAATACCTGCACAATCACATGTGCATTTACCAAAGGTTTTTCTGACAAACCGACATGTTTGTTGTATAACAATTTTTGTGGTGTCATTATCCAAAATCAAAATGTCCATTTTATAGAAAACAGGCATGTGTAAAACCCACAAGAAAGACACAAATCTTTTGATCTTACAAAGTTCACATTTGGTAGAACTTGAAGGCAATATCAGACATGAGTATTTAGGAACTGTGTTTGATATTGCGTTCAGATGGGGGGAAATCACCCCTGGAAAAGCCAAATTTGGAAGATGCACACAAATTTCCCAATGTCAACATGTGCTATCTGCCATCAGGGGGGATCAAGGGACGTGTTTTGGGGGAGAAAGCCCTTCCTCACCGCTACTTTATTATTGAGGAAGTGGTTGCACCCCCAAAACGCGTCCATTGATCTCCCGTGATGGCAGATAGCACATGTTGACACACTGTGTGCATCCTCCAAATTTGGCTTTGGGAAAAATCACAAAAACATTTAGCACATTGTAGCACACAAAAGAAGAAAGTGATTTGGAGGGGTTTTAAACTCGCCCCAAAACATCAATGATGTTTTTATATTTTGGAATAACATCATTGATGTTTTGCTTGATGTTTTCCAATTGTAAATTACACCCCATGATCTCCCCGATCACGATCTGGGCACTTTCGGATGTGAAAGGATCTGGATCCACAACCTCACGATCACCTAAAAAGAGAGGAACCCCAAAATAAATTAGGTTTCAAAAAAATGCCGCAATCCATCTCTTATCTGAGCCTGTGGTCGCAGACACTCACCTGTTGTGGTGACTACTTCCACCACGTCTTCTTCCTCCTGCTCAGCTTGTGTTGGGTGGATTTCCCCTTCTTCCAGAGGGGGGGGCTCTGGTCTCCTCAGATGAGGGGTGTCCTCCGAGTCTTTTCTCCCCTATGTAAAACAAAAATGGTATAATTAGCACACAGATATTTAATGTCAGAACTATAAAGATGAAACATTGCTTGGAAGTGGGGTACAATTGTCTATTTTAGCAGAGTTCCAAGATGTAGCTTTTTTAGTGCCCTTTGTCAAGCTGCAATACTTTACCTGTTTGGTAAAAGCTTCACAGATGTAGCCCCCCCTATAGTATACACTGGAGCACCTGTGTGGCCCCCCTAATAAAAATGGTGTTCTTGTGTCCCACACTAGTGCTCCAGTGTCCAGATGTGAAAACAGCTGCTGAGTGTCCTCTCCTTACACACAATCTAGTTTGCATTTCATTCTAGTAACAAAGCCATCTACACAACCCAATTCTTTGAAGACAAGTATAGGGCGTCAAAATCGTGGCCAAATGCATATGGCCTAAAAAATGGTATTTTATCGTCCGAAATAACAATGTGTGATCCGAACGAATAATGTGCCCATGAACATGAAAGTTGCCATTTTAAACTGTACAACAGTTCCTAAAAGCACATGGAGCAGCACGAACGTAATAAACATAAAGAATAGGAACACAGCAAAACTACTTACTTTTTTGCAGCAATCTCCGGATCTTTCTGTACTGCTCGTGTTCTCGTAATTTCAGGTCCGACCACCGCTTCCTGAGCTGATCTTTCGATCGTCGTACCCCGAATTTCCGGTGCAGACTCCTGACCACTTTCGCCATGATCTTGGCCTTTCTGACATTGGGGTTGGGGTAAGGCCCATACTTTCCATCATAGTCGGCCTTTTTCAGGATGTCCACCATCTCCAACATCTCCCCAAAGGACGTATTTGAGTCCTTTAATCTCCTTCTGGATCGGGACGTTTCAGGCTCCAGCCTGTCCTCCTCCTCCTCCTCGTTGCTACAATTAGCACGATCCTGCTGTCTATCCGCCATGTGCTCTTCCCCCACTGCGCCGAACGAAAAGGGGCGGGGAATAGACTAGAAAGAACGTCAGGGGCGGGCGGAGTTATACGCATGCGCAGTGTGTATAAATCGTAACGCGCGCGTCTTACGTACGATCTGTGAGCGGAGGAAGGAGCATCGGAGACGCCGATCGTGCTAACGAAGGTAGGATCTAAACTTGGGCCTATACTGCTTCGAAATGGAAGCCTATATTGTAACAAGATTAGGGGAGTTTTGCCTGACATTAGGCTTTGTCTTGTGTTGTGTCTTACAGAGAAAATGGATGGGTTCAACGACCACAATTTCCTGCCCCTGTTCATAGACAAGTACAGGGAGCTGCCCTGTCTGTGGCAAGTGAGACACCCCCACTATAATCACAAACAGAAGAGGCAGGCAGCGCTGGAGAAACTGCTGGAATTGGTGAAGCCGGTGGTCCCCACAGCAACCATCCCTTATTTGAAAGCTAAAATTGGTGGCCTGAGGAGCACTTATCTTAGGGAGCGCAAGAAGGTCACAGATTCCCAGAGGTCCGGAGCTGCAGCAGATGACGTTTATGTCCCCAGGCTGTGGTACTATGAGAGACTGCGATTTCTGTCAGACCACACTGAAGTCAGGGAATCCCTCTCTACTCTTCCTTCCACTCTTCCTTCCACCCCAGCTGAGGCTTCCGATGTCCAACCTGGGCCTTCCAGCCAGGAAGAAGTGGAGGAGCCCAGCTGGAGTCAGGTATAGCATTCTTCAACAGATTTCTGGGCAATAAAGAAATTATGTTTACTAGATGTTATTATTGATCACTAATTGCTGATTGAAAGTGTTTTACATATCACATATCAATAGACAGTAGTGGGCACCCAAAATTGGAAAAAGAATGAAAACTGCTGGGCTCAGAAGGATAGTCTGTTATATTTGTTAACATTCAATTTGCAGCAGTCAGGAGGTGAAAATTGTGTGTGATTGATGAATAAAAAACTAAAACTATGTCCCTTTTTCATACACAGGAAGACCTCAGCCAGGAGGAGGTTGTGGAATGTGGCAGTCAGGAGGAGGCGGGGTTTATTAGTGTCAGCCAGGAGGAGGCGGGGATTAGTGGCAGCCAGGAGGAGGCGGGGCTAAGTGGCAGCCAAGAGAAGCCTGGGACAAGTCGCAGCCTGACTGAGTCTCAGGTCCCTCCCCTCCGCCTGCCATATAAACGAGCCAGGAAGGCCACTCCGAGTCCCGTGCAGGATTCAGCGTACAGGCTGATCCAGGAGGCTTCTGTGTCCCTCAGAGCCTTCCCCAGTCCTGAAGAGGCCTTTGCCTGCATGGCTGCCACAAAATTGCAGGGCATGCAGGAGGGTCAACGCAAGATCTCTGAGGACCTGATTTATAAAGTCCTTCATAAGGGGGAGAGTGGGGAACTGACACACAAGACGGATGTCATTAAGAGGGACGATCCTCCTCCTCCTCCTGCTGCCACAACTCCACCACCACAGCCAAAGCCTGTAAGGAAGCGTGGAAGGAAGACCAAAGAGTGATGACCCTGGGTTCAGTCTGGTCTGACAGAAGATGCAGTCTCTCGTATGACCACAGCCTGGGGACACAGATGTCATCTGCTGCTTTCCGGATCTCTGGGACTTCTGGACCAGACTGCCCTCCCTTATGATATGGACTCCTCAGGCCACCAATTTTGCTTTTAAAGAATTGATGTCTGCCCTGGGGGTCCCAGGCTTCACCCACTTCTGCAGTTTCTCCAGCGTTGCCTCCCTCTTTGTTTAGTTGTGAGCCCTTACTAAAATTTTTTCGGGTAAATTCTACTCTCCTGTGTGTGTTTTCATCCAAAAAGGACAGTTTGTTGGTGACGATTCAGGTACATTTCTAAAGTACAATGTGAAATTAACAAGGGACAACAACACCAAACAATCTCCTACAGATTAAATAGAACAACATATTAGTGGTGTTGTGGGAACTTGTCACCAAAAACACACACAAACATTTTCGGGAATACAAATCAAAATCACCAAAAAAATAAAAAATAAAAAAGAGAAACACAAAAAAAGAATCTACATTAAAGTCCAAAAAAAAAAAAATGTTGTTGTCAGATGTGAGAAATCAAAATATATTGAGGGAATCCCGATAAATAGTAACAAAATAAGTTTGTGAGAAGTGTGTGTGAATACGAGCAGCAAAACTACTTAATTCTTGTCACATTATAAAGAAGAAGAGAGTGCGCTGTATTAAACCATTTTGAACATTGCAGCGTGACGAAAGTGCTGTATCCATTCCGAACGCTACGTTTACCAGAACGAGCTGTCCCGTGTCGGAATTTCTTCTGAGCATGCGTGGCACTTTGTGCGTCGGAACAGGCCACACACGGTCGGAATTGACGCGATCGGATTTTGTTGTCGGAAAATTTTATCTCCTGCTGTCCAACTTTGTGTGTCGGAAAATCCAATGGAAAATGTCCGATGGCGCCCACACACGGTCGGAATTTCCGACAACACACTCCGATCGGACATTGTCCATCGGAAAATCCGACCGTGTGTACGGGGCATAACAGGAGAAATCAAAAGTGCCCATTTGAAGGCTGATATGCATTATTATATATTACAGTTATATATTATATGGATTTACATCGGGGGGCACTATTTTTTTATTTTTTAATAAAGGAATCGTCAAAAACTGTCTCTGTGTTTTTATTACTTTTTGACATGTTGCTGGTAAATGGGTAGGGGTACTATGTACTCCATACTCATTCATATATGGGGGGCTAGGATTTGGGAGCCTCCTTGTTATAGGGGGCTTCCAGATTCCAATAAGCTCCCTGCCCATAGACCACTTCAACCACAGCCCAGGGTTGTGGGGAAGAGACCCTTGTCCCCATCAACATGGCACAAAGCACCCACCCCCTCAATGTTGAGGGCATGTGGCCTGGTATGATACAGTAGAGTGGGGCTGCTCGCTCACCCCCCCCCCTTTCCTGGCCTGCCAGACTGCATGCTGGGATAAGGGTCTGGCATGGATTTTGGGGAGATCCTGTTCATGATACTTTTTTTATTTGCACCAACAGTTACATTTCTTTTTGGTTGTTTTCTTCTCCGGGGAGTACCGCTTGCATGGAGAAGGCATGAACAACCCAAAAGCTTGTCCTGAAAATGTACCTGTTAGTATAAACAAAAAAGTATCATGGACAGTACTGAGTTATTTTGCTAAACACAATACAATCTCAATTCATTCTATTCTGTATTCTGTATACTACCGTAATATGGAGAGAAAGAAGTTTCTTGGAGAACTAAAGCCAGGAAAACCCATAAACTTCCATTCAGGATGCTGGGATCCCTGGGAAGTGTAGTTCAAAGCAACAGCCGTGTAATGAAACAGCTGGATTTCCAAATTGCAGACCCCTGTATGCTTTGGGGGCACAAAAGGAGCCAAGGGGTACTTAAGAAGATCGCCTGGGAAAATCTGCTCTCTTTGAGTGCTGTGGGAGTTCTGGCAGACGCATCCATGAGACCACGCCTTTAGAGAGGCTGTACCAGCCGAGCTCGGCACTAATCACCAACTGGAACATGAGTGTAGCCAGGCTCATTGCTACAGATTCCTGGATTCTAGCTACCTCATAGTAGAACTGTGGGGGCCCCTTAGGGTCTGGTATGGATTTTAAGGGGAACTCTATGCCAAAATTTAAAAAGGAAAATGGTGTGTGGTCCTCTTGAGATCCATACCCCAAAGCACCTTGTCCCCATGTTAATGGGGACAAGGGCCTCTTCCCCACAATCCTGGCCCGGTGGTTGTGGAGGTATGCGGCTGGGGGCTTAGTGGAATCTGGAAGCCCCCTTCAACAATATTAGACCAAGCAGTTAATGAGACCCAAACCCTGGTACCGAAGCCTAGCTGGGCTGCTGGCACAAAATCTTTAGAGGTAGACTGGGCAGCAAGCACCAGGGCATCAGAGGCAGGCTGGACAACAGGCAGAGGAGAATCAGAGACCAACTGGGCATCAGGCAGAGAAGCATCAGTGGCAAGCTGGGCATTAGGCAGAGAAACATCAGCGGCAAGCTGGGCCTCAGGCCAGAAAAGCATTAGCGGCAAAAAGGGCATCAGGCAGAGAAGCATCAGCGGCAAGCTGGACATCAGGTAGAAAAGCATCAGTGACAAGCTGGGCATCAGGCAGATAAGCATCAGTGGCAAAAAGGGTATCAGGCAGAGAAGCATCAGCAGCAAGCTGGACATCAGGCAGAGAAGCATTAGTGGCAGGCTGGGCATCAGAGAAGCATCAGTAACAAGCTGGTCATCATGCAGAGAAGCATTAGCAGCAAGCTAAGCATCAGGAAGATGAGCATCAGAGGAAAGATGGACAACAGGACCACCAGGTTGGGCATCAGGAATAGGTCCCCCAGGCTGGGCATCAGGAACAGGACCACAAGGCTGGGCATCAGACAGCAGGTCACCAGAAGCAGGCTTGGGAGAGGACAGCAGACCACCAGCAGCAGGCAGAATCCCATTGGCAGGCAGAATGGGGGAGGACTGGAGTAGGAAGCATGGATCAAGATTGGACCCCATCAATAGGCAGCATGCCATCTGGGCAATGGTCAGGAGATCAGCGAGGTCAGGTTGATTAGCCAGCAAAGAGTCTATGGAGCCAACTGGACAGTGGACAGAGAACCAGTAACGCCAGGTTGGATAGCAGGTGACATATTATTGAGGTTAAGCTAGGTTTACTGGAACACAGGCTGGATGCAGAATAGCTTGGAGAAAGGGGTGAGGGCCCTACCTGGCCGAATGAGGCAGTCTGTCCAAAGGGTGGATGTAACTTCTAAGATATACTTGAACAGATGTAATTGCTGTAGGGTGAGGCCTGGTTACTGAGAGTCCTACATATGAAAAGCCAGAAAGCAAAACTGAGGATAACTCAGGAGTAGACTGGCCCATGGTTAAGGTAGTGACAGGTCTTTAGCAGAAGGCTCAATTAATATGGGCTATACTAGAGGAACAGGTATAGTGGCAGGCTTTACCAGAGCAACTGGCATGGTGGCAGGCTTGACCAGGGTAACTGGCATGGTGGCAGGATTGTAGAAAATTGAAGAAAAAAGCTGAATGGTCGCACTACAAATAACACCTTTTATTCGTAGCAAAACAGAGTAGAAGCTCCAAAATCTCTTACATCATGGTGATGAAAGGTACAGACAGGCTAACGCGTTTCACATCACTATAGATGCCTAATCATAGCTAGTGACCATAACTGAAAATATTTATAGTGAAATAAAACCAATTAGGGGATAGACAACCCCCAGAAACTCCTCCCATATCTAATCAGACTAAAGTGGAAACCAAATGTGCACAGGAAAATGGGCAGCACGAAAAACAAAGAGTCAAAAGGATTAAGACCTCTGCCCAATTTCGTGCTGCCCATTTTCCTGTGCACATTTGGTTTCCACTTTAGTCTGATTAGATATGGGAGGAGTTTCTGGGGGTTGTCTATCGCCTAATTGGTTTTATTTCACTATAAACATTTTTAGTCTGGTTATGGTCACTAGCTATGATTAAGCATCTATATTGATGTGAAACGCGTTAGCCTGTCTGTACCTTTCATCACCATGATGTAAGAGATTTTGAATCTTCTACACTGTTTTGCCACAAATAAAAGGTGTTATTCGGTGTGCCGCCGTTGAGCTGTTTTCTTCAATTTTCTACAGGATTGCAGAGCCTGCACCCGAAGTTGTGAGGGTGGCTATTAGAGACACCAACACGCTTGGAGCGGCATCGTTACCTCATATTTTAGACTGAATGGTGGCAGGATTGAACAGGAACTGGCATGGTGGCAGGCTTGAACAAAGCAACTGGCGTAGTGGCAAGCTGGACTGGAGCAGCTGGCGTTGTGACAGGCGGAACCAGAGCAGCTGGCATCGTGGCAGGCTGGACCGGTGCAAGTGGCGTTGTGGCAGGCTGAACCAGAGCAAGTGGCATTATGGCAGGCGGGACCGGAGCAGCTGGCATGGAGGCAGGAGAGGAGATAGACAGCATTGTATGAGTTGGAAAAAGCATCCTTTTCCTTTTAGGTTTGGACACTGGAATCCAGCGAGTGGTTGCAGGGCTATGAACAGATTGTGCAGTAGATAGAGGAGTAATAGCAGTACTGAGAGATGGTTCAAAAGGAGAAGCAGTTGCACAGGAGAATTTCTCAGGGGTTGCTAGGGGCAACGGAGTTGTAGATGGAGTCTTTACTGGATTAAAGTGGAGTTCCACCTGTTTCTGTGTTTATTAAAAGTCAGCAGCTACAAAAAGTGTAGCTGCTGTCTATTAATAAACACACACCCACCTGTCCTACGGTCCAGTGATGTGGCTGACCAAAGCCTCGCTTCTCTCCCTTTCGCTCCATAGTGCCAGCATCACTACTGTGAGCACCTTGTTGTAACAGCTTGCGGCTTCACAACCGGGTGTGCATTGCGCATGTGCGAGTCATGCTACGCGTCCTCAATGGCCATGTAATCCTCTGCGACCTGTGACATAGCCCATAAGATTGAAGGGAGGGAGAGGGAAAGGAGGAGTAGCCTAGGGGGCCCGGGCAGAAGTGGGAGCTGGATACCTGTCAAAACTAGGTACCCCCCCCCCAAAGAAAGGACATGCCAAATGGGGCATGTCAGGGGGTCAGGATTGCTTAAAGTGGTTCCAATTTTGGGTGGAACTCCGCTTCAAATGCAGGGAGTGTGCAAATATTGACGACAAGATACTGATATACAGTAAGAAGCAAGGTATACTGAACTGCAGCTGTGGTTGCTACAGGTAACAGAGAGGGGGGATCTTTGAGCAAACTGTTGTTTTGAGGCAGAGGGTGGATTAGTGCATGTTAGCTGAATCTGAGTAGGATATATCTGACAAGGCTTGAAGTAGGGGTTGAACGGGGGCAGGAGGCGGAGCCTAGCAGAGCAGACATGCATTGTTAGAGCTCCACACCGCTGAGGAGAGAAGAGAAGGACAAAGCGGAGCCTGCAGGCTCAAAAGGTATCCATTTGAACCTTTTTGCCCCAGGGAACAAACTGTGAAAGTTTGGGCAGGAAATATGGTACTGGGAGGAAGCCGTGGCAGAAATAAAAATCACCTCACAAAGAGCTCACAGGCACTCACTGCAGCTGAAGCAGCTCCAGTCACCTCACAAGATACAGCATCAGGGCGCTCTCACAGACAGAAAATGTCACAGCAAGACTCTCCATTTGAGTCAGATACAGAACAAATCCTCTCACAAACTTCTCCACAAGCCTCCTCAGTATCCCCAGTAATATTATTACAATTTGAAAAGATGCTTCATAAGGCTTTAAAACAAACCTCAGACCAAATAACAAAAAGCCTAACCAAAGAAATAAGAGAGCTGGGAAACCGCACCGCAGCCTTAGAAATAAAAATGGATGAAATTGAAATTACAACCCAAGAAAATATAACAGAATTGGAACAATTAAAAAAAGAGAATTTAATACTTCAAACTAAGCTCGAAGATTACGAAAATAGAGCCAGACGTTCAAACTTGCGCATAAGGGGAATACCTGAAACTGTGACAGACCTGCAATCTACTATTACTGCTCTATTACAAGAACTAAAGCCAGATATCCCTATTGAACGTTTAGAACTGGACAGAGTACACAGAGCCCTCACAGCCAAAAAGAAAGATGGACCCCCACGTGATATAATCACAAAATTTCATTATTACAGAACAAAAGAACAAATACTAATTGCTGCAAGAGAAAAAAAGGAACTTAATTTACAAGGACACAATTATCAAATTTTTGCTGACCTATCCCAACTTACTATTACTAAAAGACGATCCATGAAACCCCAACTAATGGAACTGCAACGCCACAACATTATGTATCAATGGGGCTTCCCCTTTTCAGTCAGATTTAACTACCAAGGTACAATTTACAGAAGCAGATCAGCAGATGAACTACAACAAACCCTTTTAAAATTAAATCTGACAGAACCCACAAGCAGCAACACTCCCACACGCAGAAGATTGGCATCATCTTCACCTTCAGGCAGCACCCAGAAAATTTCAGAACAAAATGGGAATCATCATTCTCACAAAAGAAGCCGTTATGCCACATCATCCATGGACCAAGAAGATTCAATGGACTGACATCCTAATTCCTGATATCTCTTCATTTATTATACTAAGAGATGGTTCTCTATAAAAAACCTATATTTATAACTGAATGTAACTGCATTCTGATAGTCACACACTGTGTGGGATCATGTTACATTCCAGTTATATTTCTTATTACTTCTGATTCATATAGCCTTAGAATATATAAGTGAAATAAGGAAATTCTTGTTCAGTTATATATTATCAAGTAATAACAATAGATTTATTACTTTTTAGGACAAATATATTCAATAATCCAGAAGTAATGGAAGCTTTTTCTTTCTTTTCTTAAAACAAATATATTATTACCTAACTAGTTCCTAGAATTATGTTTTTGTTTATTCTAATCTGAAGCAATACAACCTCTATTTTATGAGTTAACATATCTAAACAGTTACATATGAATAAAATATGTAATTGTTTACTCTAAAAGGGTTAAAATCCCAAAATAATTCAAACTATCTTCATCAATACCAAAGTTATTAACAGTACCTTTCTAACTGAATTATTTAGCCTAGGGCAAGACTAACCATATACAACCACCCTGGAATAAATAATTTCAACAAAAACTATATTCTGCACTCCAATTAATGAAACATCATTTTGATGTCTTTTGACATAGCACTTCTCTCCTGTAAGCGGAAGATCCGTGTACCCCCATTAGCCCTCCTCATTCTCCCAACCATATTATGTGGGAGTGTGACGAAGGCACTTATTCCCCTGAGAGAGATATTTATTCTCTTTCACGGGTAAATTGTGATTACTTGCAAAAAATAATTTATACAATGTATCATCTAATCTCATATGTTTTTTGTTTACTCTTTACTCCAGAATTCACTGGTTTCTTTTCTATCTATTCATCTCTTCAGTCCACACAGGTTGATCTGCGCCGTCAGCTCTGCATAACAAAAAGTAAGTCAAAACTATTTGATCTATTGCCATGGCACCACTGAATATACTTTCCCTGAATGTTCAGGGAATAAATGTCCCTCAAAAAAGGACCAAAGCCTTCCGTACTTTCCATAACAAGAAGGCTCACATAGTATGCCTCCAAGAAACACACTTCACCAAAGATTCTACTCCAAAATATATTTCTCCTTTTTATCAACAAATTTACACGGCTTCTGCCTGTACCAAGCAAAGGGGAACTCTAATTGCATTTCACCGATCCACACCATTCACCTTATCATCAGAAATTAAAGACCCAGAAGGTAGATACCTGATACTCATGGGTTATATAATGGATACAGCAATCACGGTGATTTCCTACTACGCTCCTAACAAACAACCTACACCATTCCTCTCACATATATTACAAGTGATTAATACACACAAAATAGGAACAGTGATAATGTGTGGGGATTCGAACCAGGTCCTCCTCCCATTTCTAGATAAATCACCTTTTACACCATCCAAAATAACCTCTAGATTACCTTTTTCTCAACTTCTTTCCAAATACAATCTGGTAGATTCATGGAGAGAAAGTAACCCAATGAAAAAGAAATTCACTTATTTCTCGCACCCTCATCAAACCTTCACCAGAATAGATCATATTTTTCTAACAATAGGAATGATACCAGAAATTATTGCATCAGATATAATTCCGATTCCGTGGTCTGACCATAATGCAGTATACACTACTATAGCCTCAGCCATACCAAAAGCGCATGACCCAACGTGGTACTTACCGGACATAATGCTCAAACACCCACTACATCAGATGGCCATTGAACAAGCTTTAAAGGAATACATATCAATTAATAATACAACAGACATTTCCCCAATAACACTGTGGGAAGCTCATAAGCCTGTCTTGCGTGGTACAATACAAAGACAAATGGCATTATTTAAACGGGAACGCAAAAATCTAGCAAAAAAACTAGAACTCAATTTTAATGCAGCCTACATATCATTTCAAGATAATCCATCTCAGAGTACAAAATCTCATCTGGAAAAATCTAGATTGGAATACGATCTATTTCTCACTGAGTCAGTTGATAAATCCCTCAAACACTCCAAACACAATTTCTACATGAATACAAACAAACCAGGTACATATTTGGCTCGGGCATTAAATTCAACTAACAAATCTTTCAAACCAATACGTTTGAAATTATCAAAAAATGTTTACACTTGTAATCCAGTTAAAATAGTCCATAAATTTCACTCACATCTCGCAACTTTGTACAAGACGAACAATGAATTTAATCCTACAGAGGCTGAATCCTTCTTCTCAAAAATAACCTTACCTGAGTTATCTCAGAATCAAAAAAGCAGTTTGGATGAGCCTATAACTATAGATGAAGTTGCTAACGCCATAAAAGACCTAAAACTTAACAAAAGACCAGGCCCAGACGGCTACTCGGCTTTATACTATAAAACATTCTCAGAAATACTCTCTCCCATTCTCACTGAAACTTTTAACAAACTTCTAGATGGACATTCTTTTCGGCAAGAAACACTAATGGCAATTGTTTGTATGATCCCAAAACCCCTTTCTGATGACACTTCCTGTGTGAATTATCGGCCTATCTCTCTGTTAAACCTCGATATTAAATTATTAGCAAAAATAATAGCAAAACGCCTCAATAGCATTATAGGAAAATTAATACATAGAGATCAAGTAGGCTTCATGCCAAATAGACAGGCAGGCGATAATATACGCAGGGCAGTGTTATTGGCACATATTGCTAAAAAACGGAAAATCCCTTTATGTTTTCTATCTCTCGATATTAAGAGGGCATTTGACACAGTATCCTGGCAATATATGCAATATTCATTACAAAAATGGGGTTTTGGACCCCACTTTTTAACATGGATCAAAGCATTATATAATAAACCCAAAGCCTATATAAAATATGCTGGATACAAATCTGAAGCCTTTAATATCGAAAGAGGTACCCGACAGGGTTGCCCATTATCTCCCTTATTATTTGCCCTTATACTCGAACCCATGGCCCAATACATCAGAACAAACCAAACTATAACTGGCATTGAAATAGGAGGTATTACACACAAATTATGTATATTTGCAGACGATATATTACTTTTTCTATCATCACCACAGGTCTCTGGTCCTAACTTAATACCAGCTCTTGATGGATTTGCAGCCCTATCCGGCCTTATGATTAATCCTAAGAAATGCCTAGTGCTTAATATTTCACTCACAAACATGGAATTGATCCCGGCTAGGGCTGCACTCCCATTCACATGGGCAGAAAAATCAATCCCATATCTTGGAATTCATTTAACAGCATCTCATTCTGACTTATTCTCAACCAATTATCCTCCTGTATTAAGACAGATCACAAATGTAATAAAACAATGGTCGCAACTTCGTTTATATGGGGCTCTTCTAAACCACGTATACCTATACACACACTACATCTTCCCAAAAATAAAGGAGGCCTGGGATACCCTAATTTTACTAACTACTACAGAGCAGCACATTTGGCCAGTCTATCCAAATACCATGCAAAACAGGAAATCCCATTATGGGTATTTATAGAGGCTTCAGAAAATGACCCTCTATTAATATCAAATTTATTATGGCTTGATCCTAAAGACCGCTTTAAAATTCATAATCCCATAACTAAACACTTCTTATCTCTCTGGGATAAACTAAAAACCAAATATCAGTTACAATCTCCACACAATCCTCTCCTTTCTTTTATCAGAAATCCGGCCTTTTATCCGGCATGGATCTACCCAAATTCTTTTAAAGCTTGGACAACATCAGGCATTCAGACACTAAATGACTTCATAGCATCTAAATCATTCCTTTCATTCCCATCGCTTAGAGAAAAATATGATCTACCAAACTCTGAGATATTTAGATATCTCCAAATCAAAAATTTCTATACACCATTCCTAAAGGGGGATACACCATTATCCCAATTATCCATTTTTGAATCAATCTGTACAAAAGATCCATTTGCTAAAGGTACAATTTCATCACTTTATAATCAATTATATGGAGTAGCAAATCTTAATAGACCCTCTTACGTTCAGAGGTGGGAGGAGGACCTGGGACGAACTTTAGAAGACACGGACTGGTCTAACATATGGCTCACATCTAAGTCATCTTCACCCAACATCTTAGCACTGGAGACAAATTATAAAGTCCTAACTCGCTGGTACCTTGTACCCGCTAGAGTGGCAAAATATTCACCTAATACCTCAGCTCTTTGTTTTCGAGGATGCCCAGAAATAGGCACATATTTACACATATGGTGGACATGCCCAGTAATCCAAACCTTCTGGAAGGAAGTCTTCGTGATTGCATCTAAAATATTTAAAAAAATAATACAACCAGATCCATATTTAACTTTACTTAATCTAAAACCGGAATGGTTAACACTCTCTCAATTCAAACTTATGATCCAACTAATAACGGCTGCAAAACAAACAGTGGCCAAGGCATGGAAATCTCCTACATTGGTACTAGCAGAAACAATTCACAGAATGAATAATACAATGTCCCATGCTAAGATGGTAGCCATCGATCAAAATCAAATTCCAAAATTTGAAAAACTTTGGCATCCTTGGATAAAACAACAGTTTCTGTCAAACTTCAATGACTCTGTCCTGTTGCCATGGTAACAGATTAAATGACTTACAGAGACACCCATTCTAAGGCTTCAAAGAGAACTAAAAAGAATAATAAACTGACGAGCGGGACAACCTTGTGGACCATACCTCTACCTTTCAACCCTTTTTCTTCTTTCTCTTTCCTTTTCTCCACCTTACGATTAAAGCTCATTATCAGAATTTATTTGACCTATATACACTCTACTTGTAAACAATATGTATAGTAGGTATAAATCATTTAAATACCTACAAAAGTAACTAAGGAAATGATATATATATCTTTAATTTAGGCTTACGTGAACCCAATGTTTAATATTTGAAATTTCATGATATTTACCTATATAAACCCTACTGTAAAACAATGAGCTTACTTTATAGATCCTTGTAAACTTACTTTATGTATCTTTATAACATTGTATACTCAATAAACTTCTTTTGACAAGGAAGTAGGGGTTGAACAAAACTCAATATTACAATTCCCTTGTATGACTAGAGAATATACTGCATTGATACAATCCAGCAGAGCCTCTCATGAATATACTGAATAGTGTTAAAAAAAGTAGGGCTTACCATCATCAAGTAGCCACACCAGAGATTCCACCTGAGACACCCAAAAAGGAGGAGAATAATCATAACCACCTCTAGGTATACAAGACAAAGCCAACTCTGCACAAACCTGTATTAGGGGTTAACTTCACCAAATAAAACACTGCCTTAGTCGACAAGAGAATGAGCCAGATGGATGCATTCCAACAACCAGGGCAGGGCTTGTGTCACTTTCGGGCCCTACCTTCTATACATTACCTTAAACTTTTAGTTTTCTTTTAAGTGCGCCACTCTGATACCGTTTGTCCGCCATTACATCACTGTCTAATGCAGACAGGTTTTCTCAACGGCAGTAAACGAGGCACTACGTAACTGCCAATAACCAATCAGCAAACCTCAAGATAAGAGTTTAAGGAATTTTCAGGAAAAAAACTATTTAAGGAAAAAAACTTACATTTAAATGCTCATCAATGCAGCCTTGCACAGCGTCCATCTGCATGCTTGTCCAGTGTCATTTGCAGCCTTGTCAGTGTCATTTGCAGCCTTGCAGCCTTGTTAGTGTCATTTGCAGCCTTATCAGTGTCATTTGCAGCCTTGCAGCCTCCATTTGCAGCCTTATCAGTGTCCACTCGGCTGGGGCCCGCGGGGCCCCCTATTGGGCGGGGCCCATGGGCTTGAGCCCAGTCAAGCCCAATGATAAGTCTGTCCCTGCCAACAACTGTTCCCTAATCTGCTCCTTTAACATTTGGCAGTGATATTCCCTGTCCTCTGTTACAAGCAGTGCGTAATACAAAACCTCCTCTGAATGTATAGTGCAGCAATCAGCAAATGCTGAGATCAGATACTTCCCAATTCCCAGGCGCAGCTGATCTGATCATTAGTGGCTTCCGTATTATGTCAGGGATACCACATGGGGGTATCCAGCAAGGATGATCAGATCAGTGGGCTGTACCTTAAGAAATCAGGAATCAGGCTGAAGAAACGTAAATGAAGTTTATTAAGCCAAATAATACAATTCCAACACCGGTAAACCATAAACAATATAAGTGACACATAAACGTGAAAGCGACCCAAATAACACCCTACTTGACTATGTACAAATGGAGGGAGCACACCTGAGCAGGGCAAGGTCAGGACAGAGATAGGAAACAAGGGTAGCAGGGAGCAAGGTACTGGGAGCTGGAAGCTGGGAGCAGGGTACAGGGAGCTTGTCACAGGAGCAGGTCTCGGGAGCAGGAAAAGGAGCAGGTACAGGATCAAGGATCAAGATCAGGCAGGGACAAGGCTCACTGGAAGAAATTAACTTCAGTCAAGGGTGGGTTTATAGACCTTCCAGCAGCCCACCTTAGGTGCAACCTAATTACTCAGACAGCCCAGCTGCTGTGAGACACCAGAACTGTGCCCTTCAACTCGACGATAGATTAACAGATTTTTTGCACAGAATGCTCCAAAAGTTACCTGTGGTTCCCTTCCCATGCTTCACTGCTATACAATTTACTTGCAAAGCACCCTAGAGTTTACTGTATGTACAAGTTTTGATTTTACGAAAGCTGAAATGTTTAGAACCCTAAGCTCCTCCCTGTCCACGATTTTGGAAGTAATCTCTGCATAATCTGGATTATTATGTAATCCCTAATAAATGTATGGCCTAAGTACAGCTCAGAAGCAAGGGGCAACAGTTTTTTCACCAAAAAGGCTTAAATAGCACTCCTCCTCAAACTTTTTTTTTTTTTTTTAATTATTATTATTATTTCAGAAAGCTTAGAAGAGAGGCATGATCTAGCAATTTATGTGAGTCTCAGTGAGGAATAAAGCGGTGTGATTTAAGCCTTTTTGACACACCTCACAGAGGTTCTGCACATATAGCAGTAGCTTATTCTCAGATGTGCTTTGACCAGTAGCAGCTTGGCATCATAATTTTATTTCACCACCAGCATGAAATTTTGTTTAGCCGGCATGTGGCATCCCTAATTCCACAGCTGTCCCACAACACACAAGAATTATGTTTTTAGTGGAATTCATGTTTAAATACATGTACCGCTCTTAATTTTCTAATTTACTAAACATTCAATTTTTATCTTTAGATAGAGTAATGATTTAATCACTGCATTATTCTTGATATATTTTAAGGACAATCATTAATAAATGAAGTCTTAAAAAAGGATTATGTGTTGTACTTTAACTGCAAACACTGGGTTTCCACATGTTATGAACATCGTGAACTGAGACTTATTGCAATAAATATTTTAATTAAGAGCCACTTTCTTGAGTGTTTATACTAGATATAAAATGTGTGATCTGATTACAATATTGAGAAATTATTACACTTCATTTGTAACAGCATTTCTCTTCTCAGAAACAGCATTAAATTGTATGACCTCACTTTCTCATCACTTGCCTCTCTACGATTTTTCAACAGATAAAAATAGCGTGCTGGTCTGTCAACTCATTACGATGGACATAATAATTAGAGACTTAAATACTTGCAGAAGATCAAATACTTTGTCACTTAGTTACTGCAGGAATATATTTACTTAGATTAGGCATTTTATAGAAGTACATTAGGGATGCACTGGAAAAATAATTGGATTCCGGTCCACCCACTTCAGAATACTTAACAAAGATTAAAAGTAAGAAGCAAGTGGGTCAAAGACCTTGTTCCATGGTGGTACAAGCTTTATATCATATGTACCTTGCCTGCCACAGGCAAGAAATATCATAGCACTGTCTCGTTATATGCATCCTGAGATCCTCTGAAATTATATTCAGTGCATTTTCATCTCACAGTAAATTATGGGAGATATCAATATAAAAATGTGCAATGTATTTCCAGCGACAATATTCTGATGATCTGAAAAGACATCTGGAAAGATGTGGATGAGTCCACATGGACTAACAAAGAAACTATCACTGTACATTGTGTCCCAATGTTCATTCAGCTTCACACAAACATATCCATTATACAATAAGACATATAAAAGGCAGCTGCATTTTTTTCTTTTTAAATATTAAAGATGAAGGATCATCATCTGTGGTTTAGCTTATTACAGCTATATCTTTTCACAAGACGTTACAGCATTTGTTTGTCAGACATTTTTTTCAAGAAAACAGAGGCCACAAAGTTTACAAGCAAAGACTTTGGAGTCTAAAGAATGGATGAATAGATGCCTAATTTCCTTCCAAGTTTTCTTAGATTTTTACAGTCAAGTACA
Organism: Aquarana catesbeiana; assembly: GCF_042186555.1. Taxonomy (NCBI): domain Eukaryota; kingdom Metazoa; phylum Chordata; class Amphibia; order Anura; family Ranidae; genus Aquarana; species Aquarana catesbeiana. The sequence continues at coordinate 222,413,461 of NC_133330.1, read as the reverse complement.
GTAATGCTACATTAAGTTTGTCTTGAAAAGAGATATAAAATTACAAATGACTGGAAATTGATATGTGAGTCACATTTTATTATACTGGATAATGGAAACCCTGAACAAATTGTTTGGTTGTTCAATTGTGATTAGTTGCAGTTCTCTATTCATCTCAGTGCATATGCAGCACCTTTGGCAAGAAAGGTTTAATGCTTTATTCATTTTTAGAGTTTAGTAATTATTGAAAAAATGCACTCTGATTTTAGTTTAACAGATTCAACCCACAATATGATTTCACCAGGTTAAAATTGGGTTATTTGTATTTTATAGTTATTGTATCTGTTTTATTTTTTTCACAAAATATTTTAGTTAATTGCGCCTGCTCCTTCCCCATTGTTACTAGCCCAGGTGATAGTTATATGTTTTTATTAACATATGAATCAGGAGAATGTTTCAAAAAGGGTGACCTAAAAAAAGGGGTGCTTTTTAAATGCAGGTTACCTTCAGGCTCCTACATGTTCTTCCTGATAATTAATAAATATATATATATATATATATATATATATATATATATATATATATATATATATATATATATAATTTTTTTTTTTAATCTGAATTATATGTGGTGGATCAGAACTCAATAGTCTAAGTTGGTGAAGTAAAATTCGAAAAATATATACATAAAACTATTTTTCAGAAATAAAAAACTGATAATTGGCATGTGCGTATGTATTCACCCCCTTTGTTATGAAGCCCATAAAAAGCTCTGGTGCAACCAATTACATAGTCACATAAGTCACATAATTAGTGAAATGATCTCCACCTGTGTGCAATCTAAGTGTCACATGATCGGTCATTACATATACACGCCTTTTTGAAAGGTCCCAGAGGTTGAAACACCTAAGCAAGAGGCGTCACTAACCAAACACTGCCATGAAGACCAAGGAACTCTCCAAACAAGTAAGGGACAATGTTGTTGAGAAGTACAAGTCAGGGTTAGCTTATAAAAAAATATCCAAATCTTTGATGATCCCTAGGAGCACCATCAAATCTATCATAACCAAATGGAAAGAACATGGTACAACAGCAAACCTGCCAAGAGACGGCCGCACACCAAAACTCACGGACCGGGCAAGGAGGGCATTAATCAGAGAGGCAGCATAGAGACCTAAGCTAACCCTGGAGGAGCTGCAGAGTTCCACAGCAGAGACTGGAGTATCTGTACATAGGATGACAATAGAGTTGGGCTTTATGGCAGAGTGGCCAGAAGAAAGCCATTACTTTCAGCAAAAAACAAAATGGCACGTTTTGAGTTTGCGAAAGGGCATGTGGGAGACTTCCAAAATGTATGGAGGAAGGTGCTCTGGTCTGATGAGACTAAAATTTTACTTTTTGGCCATCAATGAAAACTCTATGTCTGGCGCAAACCCAACACATCATATCACCCAAAGAACAACATCCAAACATGGTAGTGGCAGCATCATGCTGTGGGGAAGTTTTTCAGCAGTCGGGACTGGGAAACTGATCAGAGTTGAGGAAAAGATGGATGGTGCTAAATACGGGGATATTCTTGAGCAAAACCTGTACCACTCTGTGTGTGATTTGAGGCTAGGACGGAGGTTCACCTTCCAGCAGGACAATGACCCCAAACACACTGCTAAAGCAACACTTGAGTGGTTTAAGGGGAACCACGTAAATGTGTTGGAATGCCCTAGTCAAAGCCCAGACCTCAATCCACTAGAAACTCTGTGGTCAGACTTAAAGATTGCTGTTCACAAGCGCAAACCATCCAACTTGAAGGAGCTGGAGCAGTTTTGCAAGGAGGAATGGGCAAAAATCCCAGTGCTGGGATGTGGCAAAAATCCCAGTGATAGGATGTGGCAAGCTCATAGAGACTTATCAAAATGAGATAGCCACAAAAAGTGGCTCTACAAAGTATTGACTGTAGAGGGGTGAATAGTTAGGATAAAATAATAGAAAAAGTCAATGTGCATATTTGTTGTTTGCTTCACAATAAAAAAAAAATCTTAAAAATGCAAAATGTTCTGTAAATTAAATGATGTACATCCTAAAACAATCCATGTTAATTGCAGGTTGTGAGACAACAAAACATGGAAAATGCCAAAGGGGGGGGGGGGTGAATACTTTTGCACACACACATCATACACACACACATATATATATATATATATATATATATATATATATATATATATATATATAAAACAACATTGTAACAGTCATGTGTTTCTTACTAATAAAATAAATCATCCACTCAGACTGCTGTAGCACCCTTACTGGATGTCCATCTCTAGGAGCTTTTTAGTTTTTTCAAAGAAGAATTTAGCACAGAATAAGGAACAGTCCTGTCCTGTCCATGATGTTTTAATTATGTCCAATAAATAAGTGGAGAGTGAGAAATGAGTATTATTTATTGAAAATATTTTCATTGTACAAAAACAAGTAAAAAAGGGTATAATACCTCTCCCCTCTCCTGTGATCTCAAGTTTTATGCCATGATTCCACACAGTGACTGCTATAACACTGTAAGACACAGTAGTGACATATCAGGTAGTCAATAAAACAACAGTTCTGGACCAAACGGATCAAAGTTCAGCAGATTTCAGAGCATGTGTGAACACTATGGTTGAACAGAAGTCGACTTACCAATCAACTTCTGTTCCTTGTCAAAAGAAGTTTATTGAGTATACAATATTATAAAGATACATAAAGTAAGTTTACAAGGATCTATAAAGTAAGCTCATTGTTTTACAGTAGGGTTTATATAGGTAAATATCATGAAATTTCAAATATTAAACATTGGGTTCACGTAAACCTAAATTAAAGATATATATCATTTCCTTAGTTACTTTTGTAGGTATTTAAATGATTTATACCTACTATACATATTGTTTACAAGTAGAGTGTATATAGGTCAAATAAATTCTGATAATGAGCTTTAATCGTAAGGTGGAGAAAAGGAAAGAGAAAGAAGAAAAAGGGTTGAAAGGTAGAGGTATGGTCCACAAGGTTGTCCCGCTCGTCAGTTTATTATTCTTTTTAGTTCTCTTAATCAACTTCTGTTCAACTGCTCTGTCTGATTTTCTCTGCTCAATCAGCGCTGATTTGTATATTCTGACAGAGGGGAAGTCACAGTATGAAAGGTTCCCCAAACCACCACAAATGTGTGTATGGGAAAATTTGGTCCATTTTTTTCGTTCAACCCAATGTTTGAATGAAAAACTGACTAATGTATGGGCAGCTTAAAAATTCTGGAAGTGTGTCAGATGCTGAAGATAATGATTTTATTTTTTTACAGGTTTTTTCCTATGACAGAGTGGCTTTGAGCTAATTGGGTAAGTGGTCCAAAAGATGCATTTACCTGTTCATTATAGCAGTATACAATAATACCCCGGATTGTGAATAACGTGGATTATGAGCTTTATTTTTTTTTTTTAAATCCTGACTTGATTTGCGAGCATTGTCTCACAAGACGAGCAAGATTCAGGCATCTGGGGCATGCAGTATTGCATGTGGCCAGAGGTACAGGGGCGCCGTTGATGCTCGGAGACACTCGGACACCACTCAGAGATGCTCGGAGACCCTCAAGGACACTTGGAGACACTCAGAGACACTCAGTTCCCGAGTGTCTCTGAGTGTCTTTGAGCGTCTTTGCGTGGACTCCGAGCAGCTCCGAGTGTTTCTGAGTGTCTCTGGCGCCCCCACACCTCTGGCCACATGCGGTACTGAATACACCAGCAGTAGCACTGGAACGCATTATCTGAGTTTCCATTGATTCCTATGGGGAAACTCGCTTTGATATATGAGTGCTTTGAATTACAAGCATGCTTCTGGAACTAATTATGCTCGTAATCCAAAGTATTACTGTATAATACATTTTTGGGGCACTTGTGGTGTAAAGGACCATAGCACCGATACACATCTAAAAAAGAAAAGTAAAAGAAACTGAAATTCTGACAGTTGTGCTCTTAAGTTTACATACCCTGGCAGAATTTATGATTTCTTGGGCATTTTTCAGAGTATATGAATGATAACACAAAAACATTTATTTCACTCATGGTTAGTGTTTGGCTGAAGCCATTTATTATCAATCAACTGTGTTTACTCTAAATCATAATGACAACAGAAACTAAAGAAAGAAATCTAAATGATCCTGATCAAAAGTTTACATTGTTTGCAGTTAGTGTGTGTGTATAAAAGGTCAATACATTTCTGGACTTCTGACAGACCCTTGTATCTTTGACGTTTCTGGCTTCTGAGTCATGGGAAAGTAAAAGAATTGTCAAAGAATCTGCGGGAAAAGGTAGTTGAACTGTATAAAACAGGAATGGGATATAAAAAGATATCCAAGGAATTGAGAATGCCAATCAGCAAGGTTAAAACTCTAATCAAGAAGTGGAAAATGAGGGGTTCTGTTAAAACCAAACCATGGTCAGGTAGACTAAAATTTCAGCCACAACTGCCGGGAAAATTGTTTGCGATGCAAAGAAAAACCGACAAATAATTCCAGGTGAAATACAGGACTTTCTGAAAACATGTGGTGTGGCTATTTCAAGATGCACAATAAGGAGGCACTTGAAGAAGTATGGGCTGCATGGTCGAGTCGCCAATAGAAAGCCATTACTACAGTAGGTGACCGCGATATTGTGTCAATCTCGCCACTGTTATCGGCGAGATTTGACACCTGCGAGCCCCGTTGCGGGAGCCAGCTCCGAGCTGTGTTTTTTCCTTTCGCGATGAGTGACAAGCATTGCTGGCAGGTGTCTGGTATGAATCATGGGGGGGAAATCTTAAATAAAAAACCAGCATGGGTTCCCCTCCAGGGGCATACCAGGCCCTTAGGTCTGGTATGGATTTCAAGGAGAACCCCCTACACCAAAACAACGGCATGGGGGTCCCCCTAAAATACATATCAGATCCTTATCCGAGCAGGCAGCCCAGCCTGTCAGGAAAGGTGGTGGGGACGAGCGAGCGCCCCCCCCCCTGAACCGTACCAGGCCGCATGCCCTCAACATGGGGGATGGGCGCTTTGGGGCAGGGGGGCGCCCTGCAGTCCCCCCACCCCAAAGCACCTTGTCCCCATGTTGATGAGGATAAGGGCCTCTTCCCGACAACCCTGGCCGTTGGTTGTCAGGGTCTGCTGGCGGAGGGCTTATCAGAATCCGGGAGCCCACAGATCCCGGCCCCCCACCCTATGTGAATGAGTATGGGGTACCCCTACCCTTACCCATTCACCTGGGTGAAAAAGTGTCAATAAAAAAACACACTACACAGGTTTTTAAAGTAATTAATAAGGCAGCTCCGGGGGTCTTCTTCTGACTTTGGGGGTCTTCTTCTGACTTCTCCGCTCTCTCCGGCCTCTTCTCAAAGTGTCCGGTTCTTCTCCCGCTCTCCTGCCTCTTCTTCCAGTGACCGGGTCTTCTCCCGCTCTCGGTTCTTCTGCCGGGCTCCTCCGCTATCTTCTGCTCTTCTGCTGCTCTTTTGTATTAAGTCTGGCCACCAGAAGGAGCGAAGGACCAGTTTTGAAATCTTGTGTACCCTGAAATGCCCTGCCAAAGGATGATCATGGCAGATGTAGAGGACTGCTGTCCGTAATTGCTCTGGAACAAAGATCTGTGTACCATGGAAGTAGAGATCCTCTTTAAGCTGGAGATGGAGTTCTTGGGAGGGAGGTTGATTCAGGACTGCTGTCTTGATTTGGGAGATGAGATCAGTTTGTAGTAACAGGAAGTTCTTAGCGGGTAGGATAGTATCAGGTTCGGGAGATGCTTCAGTATCTTGAAACATGTGGGAAAGAGCGTCGGGCTTCCCATTCTTTGACCCGGGCTGGTAAGTGATGTGGAAGCAGAATCTTGCAAAAAGAAGAGCCCATCTGGCCTGGTGAGGTCTTAATCTTTTCGCTGTTCTTAAGTATTCCAGATTTTTGTGATCCGTGAATACGAGAATAGGGTGCGCAGCTCCCTCTAGCAAATAACGCCATTCTTCAAGGGCAGACTTAATAGCGAGTAATTCCCGATCACCGACATTGTAGTTCCTTTCAGGATTACTTAGTTTTCTGGAGAAGAAAGCGACAGGATGGAGTAGCGATTTTGTCCCTTGTCGTTGGGACAATATGGCTCCCACAGCTATTTCAGAGGCCTCCACTTCAAGGACATAGGGCAGAGCAGGATCTGGGTGTTTCAGGATGGGTGCGGATGTGAAGAGGCCTTTCAGTTTTTCGAATGCTGTTTGAGCTTCTGAGGTTCATGTGAAGGTCGTGCGTAGCTTGGTTAACTGGGTGATAGGGGATACAATACGGGAAAAGTCTTTAATAAACTTCCTGTAAAAATTAGCGAACCCCACAAACCACTGTACAGATTTCTTATCAGTAGGGGCAGGCCAATCGAGTACTGCAGATACCTTCTTTAGGTCCATGGCAATTCCGTCTGCAGAGATAATGAGCCCCAGTAACTGGATGGTGAGCTTTTCGAATTCACATTTCTCCGCCTTAGCATAGAGATGATGTTCCCTTAGTCTGTTTAGCACTTTCTTCACGTGAATTCGATGGGACTCTAAGGAGGTGGAAAAAATTAAAATGTCGTCCAAGTAAACAATAGTAAATAAATCAAGAAAGTCCCGGAACACATCATTTACAAAATGCTGGAAGGTGGCTGGAGCATTACAGAGTCCAAAGGGCATCACTAGGTACTCAAAATGTCCGAAATGAGACCTGAAGGCCATCTTCCATTCACCCCCTTCTCTTATTCTGATCAGGTTGTATGCTCCTCTCAAGTCTAGTTTTGTAAATATACAAGCTTCCCGAAGCCTCTGGAATAGTTCTGGACAAACAGAGTATTGGTAACTGTAAGCGTAAACACACAAGTCCATATATAACAGGAGATATAAAGGGCTGAGCAACTTAGTCCATAGGGGACAGGCTGGAACTTCAAGGGTTAAGTGGTAACCGGTAATGTAATGGTTAAAGTAGGCTGGTAGGCTAGGTGGCTGCTGTCCTCAGAGAGCTGGCTCTGTGATGGATGAGAGAGGGGTAGAGAAGGAAGCGCCACCTGAGTGTAGTATTAACAAATGATGTTTAATGACACCAGGTAAAAACACACTTACAGGATAAAAACAGGATAAAAACATATAAAAGGCTCATCTGTGTGGTCCTCGGTGTTCCCTCTGATATATGCAAGAAACTTTACCAAACCTACTGCTGGTAATTCAGTTATACAGTATTATAGCTGCCACCATCCGAGATGGGTCAACAACATCCCCCGCAGCCAATTCTGCCGCCTTCAAAGGAATTGTACCAGAGACTCAGACGATGACACTCATGGACAACTTCTGTCAAAAAAAATCCTAGACAAAGGATACCCCACCCCACTTATAGACGCGGCCTTCCATCATTACCGTAGTCTATCCCCAGGCCCCAACCGTCCTCCTACCACTGGTAAACAACCTACCCACTTCATCACGCAATTTCATGACAAATACAAGAAAATGGAGAAGATCCTGGCTTCACACTGGCCTATTCTGTTGGAAGACCCTCATCTCAGAACCACAGTTGATACCAAACCTAAAGTGGCATATAGAAAATCCAGAAACATTAAGAGTAAAATTGCACCCAGTAGAATTAAGCCTACCCAACCCACCTCATCACCACTTACCCTGATACCCCTCAGAGGGATGTATCAATGCAAAAAACCCCTCTGCTTAACCTACCAGTTAATACAACACGGTCAGAAAACCTTCACTGTTAAAGGAAAAAACTATACCCTAAAAGAATTCTACAACTGTTCAACTGACTTCGTTATATACTGCCTCACCTGCCCCTGTGGCCTAATATATGTCGGCAGAACCATCAGAGCCCTAAGGGCATGTTTTGGGGAGCACCGGCGCTTTATTGAAAGGCCGTGACCACCACAGCGTCCCTAAACATTTCCTGACCCACCACGGCCGATCTACAGCTGGCCTCAGTGTGTGGGTCATTGAATCAATCCCGGCCAAATACCCTGCCGCTGAGCGGTATAAACGTCTTTGCCAGCAAGAAACTTACTGGATCTACTCTTTGGGCACTTTAGCACCTGGGGGGTTGAACGAGGATATTGAGGTGCACACACTACTTTAAGCCACCCCGTTTCCTCATGAGACCACCCCTACAGATGTAGCCTTGATACAATATATATATTTTTAAGAACCCTGCACAGATACGTGCTTCCCTGATTCTTGTGTTTTCCCAGTACGCATGCTTTATCCATGTCCACTTCTTATAGCATAATTTTTTCACCATTTTTTTGCCTTCCTCTTTTTTTAATTATTTTTTTATTTTTAATTTTGTATTTATTTATTTATTTTTTATTAATAATATTAATATTTTTATTTTTGTTCTCATTTTCACATTTATTTTTATTTTTATTATTTATTTATTTAAATTTATTTATGTATTTATTATTTTTTTTTTTTAATCTTTACCGTTGCATTTTCTGGTTCTTTTGTATCATCACCATGGGAATTATTATTATGTTATGCTTTTATACTTACATGTGCACATATATATGTGTGTATATATATGTATATATGTGTATACAGTATATATATATATATATATATATATATATATATTTATATATATATATATATATGTGTGTGTGTATATGTGTGTGTGTGTGTGTGTGTATATATATATTTATACTTACCTCCATTTTTTGCCCCCATTGTTACTCCCATTTTTACTATTGTTAATATTATTGTCTCCATGTTTTCTACCATGCACTTTTTCATATATATGTTTCAATGACACTGACTATTATATAACCTCCTTTTTTTCTCTGTGTATATTATGTTACCTTGTAGTTCCCCTCCCGCCCACAGGTGGCGCTGTGCTTTCTTTTGACAGATGCTGGGACCTGTTATCCCACAGCACTGCCATATAAAAGCACATTGCAGACACCTCCCTATTAGGCCTATTGAAGGAGCAGTGGCTCAGAGCGCGTAGCCTTCTATCAACCTCCCTGCTAGCCCTCCTCCCTGGACGATCCCTCCCCTGGATACCGAACCCAGAAGCAGACGGACGACCTGTGACGTCATGCACGCTCCACGTGCGCTCCACGCCGGCCCCTAGTCTCTTCCTGATGGCCACAGAAGGAGCTCCTGGCTGGTAATCCACCTTCTGCAGCCCAGCATCCCTGCAGCGTCACCACCACAGGATCAGAGGGAACACTGAGGACCACATCCCTATACAGATGAGCCTTTTATATGTTTTTATCCTGTAAGTGTGTTTTTACCTGGTGTCATTAAACATCATTTGTTAATACTACACTCAGGTGGCGCTTCCTTCTCTACCCCTGTTTGGAATAGTTCTGGAATAAGAGGTAAGGGGTATCGGTTTTTGATGGTTACCTTATTTAAGTCCCGGTAATCAATACAGGGCCGGAGGGAGTGATCCTTCTTCTCCACGAAAAATATTCCCGCTCCCGCAGGGAAAGAAGATGGCCGAATAAACCCCTTATCAAGGTTCTCATCAATATACTTCCGCAATTCCTCCAGTTCTGGTTCTGAGAGGGGGTAGATCCTGCCAAAGGGAATTTCTGCACCGGGTAAGAGATCGATAGGGCAGTCATATGGTCTATGAAGAGGGAGAGTGTCAGCGCTCTTTTTGTTCAAAACGTCCAGAAAGTCATGGTAAACGGAAGGCACAAGTTTAATGGTTTCAGGGTCCATGTTAATGCAGAGGAGTGGTTCTTCAGACTTGGGTAGAGGAGGAATGCAGAATTCATTACTGTACTTAGAAGAAAAAGTCACTTCCTCTGTGATCCAGTTGATGAGGGGGTTATGTGACTTCAACCAGGGCTGCCCAAGAATGACAGGAAATAGGGGAGATGTAATGACATCTAGACGTAATAGCTCACGATGCCCAGAAGCTGTGAGGCACAGGATGGGTTCAGTCTCTAGAGTGACAGGCCCAGATCTGATGCCTGAACCATCTGCCAGGTGGACCGTGAAGCTGTTCTTCTTAGCACGCAAAGGGAGTGCGTGCATATTTGCAAAGAGTCCACGAAACAGCTACAGACCCCAGAGTCCACAATAGCAGAAACAGTAAGAGTCTTTCTGGTTAACTGAAGGGAAACAGGCAGCAGGGTGTGGTTTTGACTGGAACTTAATGCCACGACCGTAGGGGATGGAAGGAGGGGTCTTTTACGATGTCTTCTGGAACAAGACTGTAGGAAGTGCCCCTGCTCGCCACAATAAAGACAGAGATTATTGCGGCGACGATGAGACCGCTCTTGTTCAGTCAGAGGGGGCCTAGGGAAGCTGGCATGTGGAATTTTCCTGATGTCAGAAACATTTCTTGGCGTGGTTGAGAAGGAGGCAGGTGATGAGTCCGTCGAGCAGGTAGGAATTAGATTTCCGGCTTTCTCGAACCGTCTTTCATGTAGGCGAAGGTCAATTTGTATGCTGAAGTGGATTAAATCATTCAGAGAGGTAGGAATTTCTACCCTGGCAAGTTCATCTTTGACGGCTTCTGACAGGCCAAGATGAAATTGGAAGTGTAAAGCCGAATCATTCCACTCAGTATCAGTGCTCCATAAACAAAAATCCGAGACATAGTCCTCCATAGGACTAGAACCTTGTTGTAAATGATTCAGCGAAGTCTCTGCTGTCTGGTGACAGAAAGGATCAGCATATAATTGAGCCATGGCAGTGAAAAAGGAATTGACTGAAGCCAGGGCAGGGTCGTGTTGTTCCCGAAGCTGAAATGCCCACGCCTGGGGTTCCTCCAGCAACAAGGAAATAAGAAATCCCATCTTCACTTCCTCTGTAGAGAATGTACGGGGTAGCAGAGAAAAGTAAAGTTCGCAGGCATTCTGAAAAGTCCTGTACTTTTTACGGTCCCCAGAAAAACGTTCGGGCAAGGGTACCCTGGGCTCAGGAAGGTAAGACAGTTCAGTTTGGGAGAAAGTCATAATTTGAGAAAAGGAATCCTTGAGTCTTGGATGCTCGGAAGTGGGAGTAGAGCTTGATGTATACTGAAGTTGGTTATGGATGCGGGCAAAGTCCATATGCAACCCTTGCACTACGTAGGAGAGTGCGGTAACAGTTTGGCAGAGGAGCCCAGCAGAAGAACCGGAGAGCGGGAGAAGAAGTGGACACCGGGAGAAGAGGCCGGAGAGCGGGAGAAGAACCGGACACCAGGAGATAAGGCCGGAGAGAGCGGAGAAGTCAGAAGAAGACCCCCGAAGTCGGAAGAAGACCCCCGGAGCTGCCTAATAAATTACTTTAAAAATCTGTGTAGTGTGTTTTTTTATTGACACTTTTTCCCCCAGGTGAATGGGTAGGGGTACGATGTACCCCATACTCATTCACATAGGGTGAGGGGGCTGGGATCTGGGGGCCCTCTTAGTAAAGGGGGCTCCCAGATTCCGATAAGCCCTCCGCCCGCAGACCCCGACAACCAACAGCCAGGGTTGCCGGGAAGAGGCACTTGTCCTCATCAACATAGGGACAAGGTGCTTTGGGGTGGGGGGGCCTCAGGGAGCCCCCCTGCCCCAAAGCCCCCACCCCCCATGTTGAGGGCATGAGGCCTGGTACGGTTCAGAGGGGGGGCGCTCGCTCGTCCCCACCCCCTTTTCTGACCGGCCGGGCTGCGTGCTCGGATAAGGATCTGATATGGATTTCGGGGGGGACCCCAACTCCGTTTTTTCCTGGTATGCCCCTGGAGGGGAACCCATGCCAGTTTTGTATTTAAAATTTGGCACGGCGTTCCCCCTCATGATTCATACCAGACACCAGTCAGCAATGCTTGTCGCTCATCACGAAAGGAAAAAACACAGTTTTCCTTTCCCGATGAGCGAGCCAGCGTGAGATGCACAGTACCCTGTCGCCGAGAACCAGCGCGATGGGATCGTGCTGGAAACACATTCTCGCGGTCAGGTACTGTATGCAAATGCCACATAGTATCTGTTTTAATTCTTATTGTGTGACTATTGTATCTAAAATGGAGATTGATCTTTAAAACGGTGCTAAGGATATGTTGCATTTTTCTCCTTGGTTTCAAGTAGGGATGAGCTTCGAGTTCGAGTGGAACTCATGTTCGACTCGAACATTGGCTGTTCGCAAGTTCGCCGAACAGCGAACAATTTGAGGTGTTCGCGGCAAATTCGAATGACGCAGAACACCCTTTAAAAGTCTATGGGAGAAATCAAAAGTGCTAATTTTAAAGGCTTATATGCAAGTTATTGTCATAAAAAGTGTTTGGGGACCTGGGTCCTGCCCCAGGGGACATGGATCAATGCAAAAAAAAGTTTTAAAAACGGCCGTTTTTTCAGGAGCAGTGATTTTAATAATGCCTAAAGTCAAACAATAAAAGTGGAATATCCCTTTAAATTTCGTAGCTGGGGGGTGTCTATAGTATGCCTGTAAAGGGGCGCATGTTTCCTGTGTTTAGAATAGTCTGACAGCAAAATGACATTTCGAAGGAAAAATTCCATTTAAAACTACCCGCGGCTATTGCATTGCCAACAAAACACATAGAAGTTCATTGATAAAAACAGCATGGGAATTCAACACAGGGAAACCCTGAACCAAAATTAAAAAAAAAAAATGATGTGGGAGTCCCCCTAAATTCCATACCAGGCCCTTCAGGTCTGGTATGGATATTAAGGGGAACCCCGGCCAAAATTAAAAAAAAAATGACGTGGGGTTCCCCCTAAATTCCATACCAGACCCTTCAGGTCTGGTATGGATTTTAAGGGGAACCCCACGCCAAAAAAAAAAAAAAAAAACGACGTGGGGTCCCCCCAAAAATCCATACCAGACCCTTACCCGAGCACGCAACCTGGCAGGCCGCAGGAAAAGAGGGGGGGGCGAGAGTGCACCCCCCCTCCTGAACCGTACCAGGCCACATGCCCTCAACATTGGGAGGGTGCTTTGGGGTAGCCCCCCAAAAAACCTTGTCCCCATGTTGATGAGGACAAGGGTCTCATCCCCACAACCCTGGCCGGTGGTTGTGGGGGTCTGCGGGCGGGGGGCTTATGGGAATCTGGAAGCCCCCTTTAACAAGGGAACCCCCAGATCCCGCCCCCCCCCTGTGTGAAATGGTAAGGGGGTACTTACCCCTACCATTTCACTAAAAAACTGTCAAAAATGTTAAAAATGACAAGAGACAGTTTTTGACAATTCCTTTATTTAAATGCTTCTTCTTTCTTCTATCTTCCTTCATCTTCTTCTGGTTCTTCTGGCTCTTCCTCCGGCATTCTCGTCCAGCATCTCCTCCGCGGCGTCTTCTATCTTCTTCTCCTCGGGCCGCTCCGCACCCATGGCATGGGGGGAGGCTCCCGCTCTTCTCTTCATCTTCTTCTTCATCCTCTTCTCTTCTTCCTTCTTCTCTTCTTCTCTTCTTCATTTTCTTCTCTGGGCCGCTCCGCATCCATGCTGGCATGGAGGGAGGCTCCCGCTGTGTGACGGCGTCTCCTCATCTGACGGTTCTTAAATAACGGGGGGGCCACCCGGTGACCCTGCCCCCTCTGACGCACGGGACATGACGGGACTTCCCTGTGGCATTCCCCGTGACGTCACAGGGAAGTCCCGTCAAGTCACCGTGCGTCAGAGGGGGCGGGGTCACTGGGTGGCCCCGCCCCCCGTTATTTAAGAACCGTCAGACGAGGAGACTCCGTCACACAGTGGGAGCCTCCCTCCATGCCAGCATGGGTGCGGAGCGGCCCAGAGAAGAAAATGAAGAAGAGAAGAAGGAAGAAGAGAAGAGGATGAAGAAGAAGATGAAGAGAAGAGCGGGAGCCTCCCCCCATGCCATGGGTGCGGAGCGGCCCGAGGAGAAGAAGATAGAAGACACCGCGGAGGAGATGCTGGATGAGAACGCCGGAGGAAGAACCAGAAGAGCCAGAAGAACAAGAAGAAGAAGAAGATGAAGGAAGATAGAAGAAAGAAGAAGCATTTAAATAAAGGAATTGTCAAAAACTGTCTCTTGTAATTTTTAACATTTTTGACAGTTTTTTAGTGAAATGGTAGGGGTAAGTACCCCCTTACCATTTCACACAGGGGGGGGGCCGGGATCTGGGGGTCCCCTTGTTAAAGGGGGCTTCCAGATTCTGATAAGCCCCCCGCCCGCAGACCCCCACAACCACCGGCCAGGGTTGTGGGGATGAGGCCCTTGTCCTCATCAACATGGGGACAAGGTGTTTTGGGGGGCTACCCCAAAGCACCCTCCCAATGTTGAGGGCATGTGGCCTGGTATGGTTCAGGAGGGGGGGGCTGCACTCTCGTCCCCCCCTCTTTTCCTGCGGCCTGCCAGGTTGCGTGCTCGGATAAGGGTCTGGTATGGATTTTTGGGGGGACCCCACGCCGTTTTTTTTTTTTTTTTTTTGGCGCGGGGTTCCCCTTAAAATCCATACCAGACCTGAAGGGCCTGGTATGGAATTTAGGGGGACTCCCACGTCATTTTTTTTTTTTAATTTTGGTTCGGGGTTTCCCTGTGTTGAATTCCCATGCCGTTTTTATTAATGAACTTCTATGTGTATTGTCGGCAATGCAATAGCCGCGGGTAGTTTTAAATGGAATTTTTCTTTGAAATGTCATTTTGCTGTCAGACTGTTCTAAACACGGGAAACATGCGCCCCTTCACAGGCATACTATAGACACCCCCCCAGGTACGAAATTTAAAGGGATATTACACTTTTATTGTTTGACTTTAAGCATTATTAAAATCATTGCTCCTGAAAAAACGTCCGTTTTTAAAACTTTTTTTTGCATTGATCCATGTCCCCTGGGGCAGGACCCGGGTCCCCAAACACTTTTTATGACAATAACTTGCATATAAGCCTTTAAAATTAGCACTTTTGATTATTCATGTTCGTGTCCCATAGACTTTAACGGTGTTCGCGTGTTCGAGCGAACTTTTTTCCTGTTCGCATGTTCTGGTGCGAACCGAACAGAGGGGTGTTCGGCTCATCCCTAGTTTCAAGTCATAGAGTGATTGCATAAATGCTTAAGGCTAGAAAGTTAGAAGCTTTGCCATATATGGTAACAGACTGTAAAGGAGCACTGTGATTGGCAATAAAGCTATTGTGTATCATGAGCCACCAGTGTATCCTCAGCCAATAGAAGTATTACAGCTGTATGCATATTGTAAGTATAAAAGGGTGCTGCATGTCCTACTCTGTGTGATTTTCGTACCTGGGGGGTGTTTATAGTATGCCTGTAAAGGTGCACATGTTTCCCATGTTTAGAACAGTCTGACAGCAAAATGACATTTCAAAGAAAAAAAATTAATTTAAAACCACTCGTGGCTATAATGAATTGCCGGTCCGACAATACACATAAAAGTTCATTGATAAAAACGGCATGGGAATTCCCCACAGGGGAACCCCGAACCAAAATAAAAAAAAAATGACATGGGGGGGTCTCCCTAAATTCCATACCAGGCCCTTCAGGTCTGGTATGGATATTAAGGGGAACCCCAGCCAAAATTTAAAAAAAAAATGGCGTGGGGTCCCCCTCAAAATCTATACCAGACCCTTCAGGTCTGGTATGGATTTTAAGGGGAACCCCGTGCCAAAATGGCGTGGGGTCCCCCCAAAAATCCATACCAGACCCTTATCCGAGCACGCAACCTGGCAGGCCGTAGGAAAAGAGGGGGGATGAGAGAGCGCCCCCCCTCCTGAACCGTACCAGGCCACATGCCCTCCCAATTGGGAGGGTGCTTTGGGGTAGCCCCCAAAACACCTTGTCCCCATGTTGATGGGGACAAGGGCCTCATCTTCACAACCCTTGCCCGGTGGTTGTGGGGGTCTGCGGGCGGGGGGCTTATCGGAATCTGGAAGCCCCCTTTAACAAGGGGACACCCAGATCCCGGCCCTCCTACAAAAGTACCCCTACCATTTCACTAAAAAACTGTCAAAAATGTTAAAAATGACAAGTGACAGTTTTTGACAATTTCTTTATTTAAATGCTTCTTCTTTCTTCTATCTTCTGTCTTCTATCTTCTATCTTCCTTCGGTTTCTTCCTCCATCTTCTTCATCTTCTGATTCTTCTGGTTCTTCTGGTTCTTCCTCCGGTGTTCTCGTCCGGCATCTTCCTCCGTGGTGTCTTCTTCCCTTCCTCTCCTCGGGCCGCTCTGCATCCATGATGGCATGGAGGGAGGCTCCCACTGTGTGACGCCCCTTCTCTTCTGACAGATCTTAAATAATGGGGGGGCTGGGCCACCTGGTGACCCCACCCCTCTCTTACGCACGGGGACTTGATGGGGACTTCCCTGTGGCATTCCCAGTGACGTCAGAGGGGGGCAGGATGACCTGTTACGTAACCCAGCCCCCTTCTGACGTCACGGGGAATCCCAAAGGGAAGTCCCCGTCAAGTCCCCCTGCGTCAGAGGCGGGCGGGGTCACTGGGCGGCCCCACCCCCTTTATTTAAGAACCGTCAGAAAAGGAGAGGCGTCACACAGCGGGATCCTCCCTCCATGCCATCATGGATGCGGAGTGGCCCGAGGAGAAGAAGGGAAGAAGACGCCGCGGAGGAAGATGCCAGACAAGAACACTGGAGGAAGAACCAGAAGAACCAGAAGAAGAAGATGGAGGAAGAAACCGAAGGAAGATAGAAGAAAGAAGATAGAAGAAAGAAGAAGCATTTAAATAAAGGAATTGTCAAAAACTGTCTTGTCATTTTTAACATTTTTGACAGTTTTTTTGTGAAATGGTAGGGGTACTTTTGTACCCCCTTACCATTTCACACAGGGGGGAGGGCCGGTATCTGGGGGTCCCCTTGTTAAAGGGGGCTTCCAGATTCCGATAAGCCCCCCGCCCACAGACCCCCACAACCACCGGGCAAGGGTTGTGGGAATAAGGCCCTTGTCCCCAGCAACATGGGGACAAGGTGTTTTGGGGGGCTACCCCAAAACACCCTCCCAAAGTTGAGGGCATGTGGCCTGGTATGGTTCAGAAGGTGGGGGGCGCTCTCTCATCCCCCCCTCTTTTCCTACGGCCTGCCAGGTTGCGTGCTTGGATAAGGGTCTGGTATGGATTTTTGGGGGGCCCACACGCCATTTTTAAAAAAAAATTTGGCCGGGGTTTCCCTTAATATCCATACCAGACCTGAAGGGTCTGGTATAGATTTTGAGGGGGACCCCACGCCATTTTTTTTTTTTTTAATTTTGGCCGGGTTCCCCTTAATATCCATACCAGACCTGAAGGGCCTGGTATGGAATTTACAGGGACCCCCACGTCATTTTTTTTTTAAATTTTGGTTCAGGGTTCCTCCGGGGGGAATTCCCATGCCGTTTTTATCAATGAACTTTTATGTGTATTGTCGGACCGGCAATTCATTATAGCCGCGAGTAGTTTTAAATGACTTTTTTTCCCTTTGAAATGTCATTTTGCTGTCAGACTGTTCTAAACACGGGAAACATGTGCCCCTTTATAGGCATACTATAGACACCCCCCAGGTACGAAATTTAAAGGAATATTACACTTTTATTGTTTCACTTTAAACATTATTAAAATCACTGCTCCCGAAAAAACAGCTGTTTTTAAAACTTTTTTTGCATTGATCCATGTCCCTGGGGCAGGACCCAGGTCCCCAAACACTTTGTATGACAATAACTTGCATATAAGCCTTTAAAATTATCACTTTTGATTATTCATGTTCATGTCCCATAGACTTTAACGGTGTTCGCACAAATTTTTTGCCTGTTCGCAACTTCTGGTGCGAACAGGGGGGTGTTCGGTTCATCCCTAATGACATGTAAGGATCACACATTTGTATCGATACTGTCACGGTTCCTACTGTGCCATGCAAATGGCCAGGCATGGTCACGCCCATAGTGGGTCAAGGAGGTGTTGAACCCATGACTTTCTGTGTACTGCTCCTATTGTATTGTCTCTGAGCCACACCTCAGCTCATTACTCAGCCTGGTTTACAGCTATGCCTTGTCCTGCATGCAGCATTGTATAGAAATGGGGGGAGGGGGGAGAGTTTGGGACTTTATATGAAACACCCTGAGGTGCCTCCATCCCGCGGGACTTTAAATGAAGCACCCTAAGGTGCCTCCATCCCTTATGTCATTATAAGAAAGGAAGTTGGGACTTTATATGAAGCAATGAAGTAGTGGAGGTGAATTAATATAAACACATTTATTTAGTAGCATAGGTCTGCATACATAAAAATATTATTTCATATCCTATATACACAAGAGGCGTGCACAAGGGCTGAGTGTATAGAATGGAAAAATACCTGCATAACATCATATGGTCAGAATAATAAACATATATATACACATAAAAATGACATGTCTATGCCAATAGCAGCAGGCTTAACACCGGCACCTGCACCCGCAAGGTACATCTGTATCCACCAGATGGTATAAAAATGAGATGTATTAATAGTCAATGAGTAATTAGATAAATAAATAAATCACAATCCGTATGAGGTATATGGCTGCGGCATCAAAATAGAGCTCTACGCGTTTCGTGGGTTTTCCCACTCGTCAGGAGCGGATGCGTCAGACATTTCTATGGAATAAAAAGATTTAAGGAAATATACTTATCAAAGGAATTCAAAAAAAGTTTTTTTCTATAACTATAGATGATTAACTATTAGCACTCACCAACCCAAGCATAGACCGCAAAGCGGGATGATCGGTGCAGGGTCGGCCGAGCAACATTGCCTCAACGCGGGAGCTGAGGCAGCATAAAACAAGGAAGCAGCATCGAAAGGGCTTGAGAGGTAGATGGGAGCTCCCTGTGGCAAAAAAAGTAGTGTATAATTCACACACATATTTAATATGTTGTTCCCAGACATCTTTGCTCCACGAAATTACACACTACTTTTTTGGCCACAGGGAGCTCCCATCTACCTCTCAAGCCCTTTCGATGCTGCTTCCTTGTTTTATGCCGCCTCAGCTCCCGCGTTGAGGCAATGTTGCTCGGCCGACCCTGCACCGATCATCCCGCTTTGCGGTCTATGCTTGGGTTGGTGAGTGCTAATAGTTAACCATCTATAGTTATAGAAAAAACTTTTTTTGAATTCCTTTGATAAGTATATTTCCTTAAATCTTTTTATTCCATAGAAATGTCTGACGCATCCGCTCCTGACGAGTGGGAAAACCCACGAAACGCGTAGAGCTCTATTTTGATGCCGCAGCCATATACCTCATACGGATTGTGATTTATTTATTTATCTAATTACTCATTGACTATTAATACATCTAATTTTTTATACCATCTGGTGGATACAGATGTACCTTGCGGGTGCAGGTGCCGGTGTTAAGCCTGCTGCTATTGGCATAGACATGTCATTTTTATGTGTATATATATATGTTTATTATTCTGACCATATGATGTTATGCAGGTATTTTTCCATTCTATACACTCAGCCCTTGTGCACGCCTCTTGTGTATATAGGATATGAAATAATATTTTTATGTATGCAGACCTATGCTACTAAATAAATGTGTTTATATTAATTCACCTCCACTACTTCATTGCTTCATATAAAGTCCCAACTTCCTTTCTTATAATGACATAAGGGATGGAGGCACCTTAGGGTGCTTCATTTAAAGTCCCGCGGGATGGAGGCACCTCAGGGTGTTTCATATAAAGTCCCAAACTCTACTCCCCCCCTCCCCCCATTTCTATACAAACATATCGGGATGGAAGCAGTTGAGTAATTGGAGTGGCAGTGTTCCCCTGCCATCCCAGTGTGAGGTCCACCCTTAACCATAGGGTATCCTTATTAAGGTTCAAATTTTGCCATTATAAATGTTTATCCATATCCATGTTTGTGTGCTCTATATACATGATATTCTTCATAGGCAGCGATATTGCCACTAGCTCCATGCACCCGCACGGACTGTCTCCATTCATATGCTCCATGCGCGCTCCCCTTGCCCGGTCATGGCCTGACATGTGTGGATGGGTCGTTGGTTGGGGATGGCTGGGCTCCACCTCTATCGCAGGAGCTGCGATGCGCTCATTGGATCCTCCCCCTTCTCCCCCTGCACACCCTGTGTTTGGGAGGGCGGGGCGCTTACCACGTTGCGCATCGGCGCCACGCTTGTCACGCTGTTTGTGTGGTGGCTTCACTCCGTGCGTGTGACGTCAGCAATGACGTCATGGCACCGGCGTTTAGCCACAACATCTTTTGTCCCGGTATGGGGAGGTCTCCGCGATCGTTGTTGAGTGTTACACTCACCTCCGGTGCGGCTCCCTCCCCTCCATTGGTTCATTGGCATGGCGTTGATGGCATAACTACACCCCCTTTTCAAGTGAGCTGTTCAATCCGACCAGACTCACCTTGAGGTCTCTTTATACCAGCCATATGATCTACTTGGGGCTTTTTTGTTGCAGCATTAGGGTAGGCACTTTCTTCTCTTTCTTTTTTTCTTCTCCCCTTTTCCCCCTTTGGGTGGATCAGTCTTCTGTCCATACTTTTTGCCCTTGATTGCACGTGGTATTCCCTTCAGCATTCATACTATAATTTGCCGTAGGTTTACGCTTATCTTTCTCACACACAGACACTTTTCACATTCTTGGGCATTATTCGTACTTTTTCTATTTCCCATCATCTACACACTTCTTCTACGGAGCTACACTGGGTTCACCTATTGGTGTTACTATCCCCTACCATATATCATTATTATGTTTAACACGATTATATTATACTATTTTATAATTTTATTTTATTTTATTTTATTTTTTTTTATTCACACACATATTTATTATGTTGTTCCCAGACATTTTTGCTCCACGAAATTACACACTACTTTTTTGGCCACAGGGAGCTCCCATCTACCTCTCAAGCCCTTTCGATGCTGCTTCCTTGTTTTATGCCGCCTCAGCTCCCGCGTTGAGGCAATGTTGCTCGGCCGACCCTGCACCGATCATCCCGCTTTGTGGTCTATGCTTGGGTTGGTGAGTGCTAATAGTTAACCATCTATAGTTATAGAAAAAACTTTTTTTGAATTCCTTTGATAAGTATATTTCCTTAAATCTTTTTATTCCATAGAAATGTCTGACGCATCCGCTCCTGACGAGTGGGAAAACCCACGAAACGCGTAGAGCTCTATTTTGATGCAGCAGCCATATACCTCATATGACTTGTGATTTATTTATTTATCTAATTACTCATTGACTATTAATACATCTCATTTTTTATACCATCTGGTGGATACGGATGTACCTTGCGGGTGCAGGTGCCGGTGTTAAGCCTGCTGCTATTGGCATAGACATGTCATTTTTATGTGTATATATATGTTTATTATTCTGACCATATGATGTTATGCAGGTATTTTTCCATTCTATACACTCAGCCCTTGTGCACGCCTCTTGTGTATATAGGATATGAAATAATATTTTTATGTATGCAGACCTATGCTACTAAATAAATGTGTTTATATTAATTCACCTCCACTACTTCATTGCTTCATATAAAGTCCCAACTTCCTTTCTTATAATGCATGCAGCATTGAGGGCTATACTCTGGATCTTGCTTCGCAATTAGCACCTGTCACTCCTGGTTCAGCTGAGGCAGTTTATCAAATCAGCTGGATATATAAAACACTGCCTCACCCTGAGGGCTGTCTCAGTTTATTGTCTCTTGTATTGCCAAAGGTTCCTGTTTTCCTGTGTTCTTATTTTCAAGTTTCAGCATTCCAAGACTGACCCCGGCTTCTGACCCTGGCTTTGTTCATCGTTAACTCTGACTTCTGGAATCCCTGACTATGGCTTCAACTCTACAATCCTTTGGTAAATTCCCCATCAAGCCCCCCGTGCTCAGATTCACAGCCCAGGTAGCCTTTTACCTAGTTACCTTGGGCTATGTGTATTTGCAAGGGTGAGCATACATCTCTGCACTATGGACTCCAACCAAGGTAACCCATTACATAAAGAACTGACCCTCATGGAGTTCGCATAGATGTTCAAGATGCTCACCTCCCTTGCTCAGCAAGTCTCCAGTCTGGGCCAGACCATTTCGGAGCTGCAGCAAGAAGTCCTGTTTAAAACTACAGTACGCCCAGCCCCAGAACCAGCATGTCCTGAACCATTTGTTGTGATGCCAGAGAGGTTTGGCGGTAGTTGTGCATCCTTCTTATGTTTTAGGATGGATTGTGAGCTGTTTGCTCTTAAGCCTAGGTCATATGCTACCGATTATATAAAGATTCACACTACCATCAACCTGCTTACTGGGCAAATCAAAACATGGGCTCATCAGCTACTACAGGAAAGGAGTCCAGTTTTGGACAGCTGGGAAGCATTCATGTTTGCCCTGGACTCTAACATTACAGTTTCAAAGAAAACCAGGGTTCCCAAGTCTGCTCCTAGTTCACGTGGTCTACGGGGACCCATGGACAGGAATACCCTGTACAGATACGATTTCAAGCCATTCCAGTATGTGCCAAGCTATGAAGCTCTAAAGCCACAAAGCCTAGACGCTCCTGAGGATATCCTCATATATATATATATATATATATATATATATATATATATATATATATATATATATACACACCTACCCTGGAAGATGAGGAATCCATTGAGATCGGGGTCCTCCAGACCAAGCTGTCTAAAGGTAAAAGAGAGCGGAGGAGAGGCTGTGGTCTTTGTTTCTATTGTGGAGAAAGAGGGCACTTTATCTCTCTCTGCCCAACTCACCCACCTCGGCCAAAGGTTCTTCAAGTGGCTACTATTAGGATCCATCCTGCTACCCCTGCTTATCAGCCTGTAAATTGCCAAGGTTGCTGTAAGACCTGTCCATGTTCAGTGACACAAGTGGTACCCAGACTACGGTGGTTAACGATACCAGTGTCCCTCAAGAACCCTTAACCAATACCCCTGAGAAGCTCTTACCATCTGGCCTAGAGGCAACTATGCAACCTTCTGACAACAAACCAGTTCCTATAGTGATCCCAAGCTCCATAGTGGTAAGTGCAGTAACATCATCCTGTCCTGCCAAGGAGGTTCTACCACCTGACTGCACGTATGCCTCGAATGGCAACATAGTCTGTAAGCAGGAACTGGAGATGTATGAAAAAGCTTTGCAAGCGATGAATGTCTCCCCTGCAAGAACTTCAAAAGCAACAACGTCCAAAGGGAATAAGGAAAGGTCTTCTAACACTACTGTTGGTGCATTGTTTCCTCATGAACTAGATGAAGACTGTACATATGGCATGGATGCCTATGACAAACTATCTGTTCACGCCCAAGGGTGTTTCTAAGGGGGGGAACTGTCATGGTTCCTACTGTGCCGTGCAAACAGCCCAGGCTTGGTCATGCCCCAAGTGGGTCAAAGAGGTATTGAACCCATGACGTTCTGTGTACTGCTCCTACTGTATTGTCTCTGAGCCACACCTCAGCTCATTATTAAGCCTGGTTACAGCTATGCCTTGTCCTGCATGCAGCACTGAGGGCTATACTCTGGATCTTGCTTTGCAATTAGCACCTGTCACTCCTGGTTCAGCTGAAGCAGTTTATAAAATCAGCTGGATATATAAAACACTGCCTCACCCTGAGGGCTGTCTCAGTTCATTGTCTCTTGTATTGCCAAAGGTTCCTATTTTCCTGTGTTCTTATTTTCAAGTTTTGGTGTTCCAAGACTGACCCCGGCTTCTGACCCTGGCTTTGTTCATTGTTAACTCTGACTTCTGGAATCCCTGACTATGGCTTCACCTCGACAATCCTTTGGTAAATTCCACATCAAGACCCCGTGCTCAGATTCACAGCCCAGGTAGCTTTTTACCTAGTTACCATGGGCTGTGTGTATTTGCAAGGGTGAGCATACATCTCTGCACTATGAACTCCAACCAAGGTAAGCCATTACAGATACATCTGAATAAATCACCTTTGTTTCATGATGCCTGGAGTAGTAACTGATCTCTGGGATAAGTTTTCCTGTCATTTTGGTCCTTTGAGCCGGAACCGACAACTGGATCTGGGGAAAAGGGGTTCTGGTCAAGAGCTCAGTGAGTATTATTTCTCACATCACCAAAATAAAAGACCTCCGGCTAGGATTGCTGTAAATAGAGGCTGACTGCAACCGTCCCCGAGGTCCCGAGTCCGGTTCTGAACCCACTAGATCCAGTCCTCTGTGGTATCTGAAAAGTAAGGTCATTTTCTTTTTTTTTTCTTTCAGTTCTATTTTTGACTTTTTGATGGTTTAGAGACTGTTAATTGAAGTTATTGTTTTAATAAGTGATATACCGATATTGAAATGCTCATGTAAGATCCAGGGGTTTCAATAGTCGAAGACAGAGCCATTGGGGGCATTGACTAAGGTAAACAAATGCAGCCCGTTGTCCGGGACGAATAAAAAAATAAATAAATAGAGTAGAAAATGTATGAGTAAATGGTATACCGATCACTAGAGGAATAAGCCTGGTGATAAAAAGTTCTTAACGGATGTAGTGAGTGATCGTATAGTGAACATGAGATCTACTTCCACTTTTGTATTGGTAAAGGTTTTTCTATGTCTGATGTTATAAATACTACTTTAATGCCTTGTACACATGATCGGACATTGATCAGACATTCCGACAACAAAATCCATCAGATTTTTTCCAATGGATTTTGGGCCAAACTTGTCTTGCATACACACGGTCGCACAAAGTTATCGAAAATCCGATCGTTCTGAACTCGGTGACGTAAAACACGTACGTTGGGACTATAAACGGGGCAGTAGCCAATAGCTTTTGTCTCTTAATTTATTCTGAGCATCCGTGGCACTTTGCGCATCGGATTTGTGTACACACGATCGGAATTTAAACGATTGGATTTTTGTTGTCGGAAATTTTTATATCCTGCTCTCAAACTTTGTGTGTCGGAAATTCCGACGGAAAAAGTCCAATGGAGCCCACACAAGATCAGAATTTCCGAAAACACAATCCGATTGCACTTTTTCCATCGGAAAATCCGACCGTGTGTACAGGGTATTACTCTTTTAAAATTTCTTTATGTTAAATTCAACCTCTGTGGATCGAGGTGTGAATTGGTTTGTGTTTGGTAACCCCGATCATTTTTGACTTTTTTGTTGATTGTATATAATTTCTGTTGTCAAAGACCTAGATTGGAATTACCGGTGTTCTATTCTAGAGTGAAAAAGGATCTTAATTGTGATGGGTAATAACATATGTAAGCGTGCAGGATGTGCCTTGTCTATGTTGCTGTTGTGTGCCAGAGACACCTTTAGAAGGAGATAAGAAATGTACGCATCACAAAGATTCAAAATGTATTAAATATTGTGACAAATGGGAAAATAAATTTGGGTTTAATAATAAACTGGCTGTGAAAGGGTGCCAAGACCTGGTAGAAAAAATCAAGACGTTAGGACCCCGAAACCAAAAACGATATGGGTTGGGCGGGGCTCAGCACTGGCTTGAACAATCAAAAAATAGATCTAACAGTAAAAGAGAACAAAAGGGCCAAGCCCAACTGCCTCTAGTGGACGGAGAAGATGAAAACCTTGTGTTCCTCCAGAGGCCGCAACCACAGGCACCTCCCCCTTATAATGAGGCCTGTCACCAAAGGTCAACCCCCTTTAGGGGAAGGTCCCCTCCTCATAACTGTGAACCTACTTCCCCAATCTCATCAGAGCTCCAAGAAGCCCCAGACCTAACACCAACATTAAGCAGGTCCGTGTTAGAGACCATGACAGAAGCCATAACTATGGGTCTAACTGGGCGGGGAAGTAGAAGGGGGGTACCCAACATATATGAAGCCGAACAGTACCCACTTATTGAAGTACCTAACCCTAGAGCAGGCCAAGATGACGGAGCAAGGGGACAATTTCCCCCTACTATGATGGTCTATAGATCATGGATAAAAAGCGATATTCGAAAAGCTACAGAACATATTAATCCCCCAAAATTAGGTCCAACTTGTAGAGGCCATAAGGGGATTAAAAGACAGTTATAAACTAGATGGGATAGAAATGGAAAGAGCACTAAGGAGGGTCCTGACGTCCGATTGGGCTTCAGTAAAGGAAGACTGGTATCCTTATGCACCACAGGCAGGGTAACAACCAAATGCACCAAGACAACCACTCGCTCCTATGTGGTAGACCTCACAAATCAATTGAATGCATTATTGCAGAGGTGTATGGCCCAATGGGTCCAGAGGACAGACTGGCAAAAGATACATTTAACAGTACAGGAAAATAATGAGAATGTTTTTTTTCAGACTACATTATAAAAGGTATGGTTTACATATAGAACAGCGGGGGGTGTTAGATGTGTTACGATATGCTAAACATTCAGAGAAATATCTAAGACAGAAAGTAAAAAAGAATTTGAAAGTAAAGGTTTTTGTGCAAGGAAAAGAAGAGAGTGGCAGTGAAGCAGAATTTACAGTGGAAGGAAAATCTGAACGGTCCAAAGAGGAAGAGGCAGATTTAGAGGTAGATCAAGAGGAAGAGGACGTAGGACAGGAGGTAAAGGAGGTAGATGGGAAGGAAACTGGTCGGAACAAAGAACATGAACATGTTGGACATGTGGACAACAAGGACATTTGGCAAGGGACTGTCCTGACGGACTGTCCAGGCCCCTGAAAAGCGGAATGACTAGAGAATGCGGAATGTATAGCTCACCTGAGTAGGACAGGATATGTTAAGAGCCTACCCCAGGTGAAACTTAAGGTGGAGGGAAGACTAATAACCTTTTTGGTAGACTCAGGGGCTTCTGGCACCTTAATCCATCCAGAAGATGTACCTCATGTAACATATTCAACTAAGTCCATTCTGGTCCAAGGAGTAAGCGGACAAGTCGCTAGAGAACCCTTGTCTGAGTATATAACAATAGAAGACCCAAAGACTGGTATTGGAGTAACCACTAGAGTGAATTAGTCAAAGGTGTGCCCTGTGAATCTGCTGGGAAGGGATCTCATGTCATCCATGCGCATGTCTGTGCATGCAGGAGATAAAGGATTCAGAGTTCAAATAGTGGGACAGCCTTCAATTCCAATGGCTGAATCCTTCTATTATTACTCCCAAGATGTGTACCTAAAAGATAAAGAAACTGAACATGTGATAGGGAAAATGACTGCCTACACACAAAATATTATGAAGGAAAAGGCGTATGTAAGTATTCAACCAGATAACCTAGTTCACTGTACAATGTGGTTTAAAAATACCCCAGGGCCTAGTGACTTATATGCAAAAGATTTATTTTCACATAAGGAAACAAGGTTGCACCTTACCAACCTTTACTGGAATGAACAGGAATACTGGACAGCAGCATGCTGCATACCTCCAAGGCAAAAACATCTTTTTAAAGAAGAAACCTGCCCTGTCCAAACCTTCCCACTGCTCATGGAAGGATCTAGGCCCTTTGTAAAAATGTGCCAAGCTTTAACAAATTGGAGCCCAACAGAGACACCTGGACTATGGTACAGTGAGTTTAAAGATGTGTATTGTCAGCGCCCCTTGGGTCATGAAGTCATAACCACGCCTTTAGTTCATATCTGGAAGACATCTGTTGAATGACACTTAACAATACAGGAAGACCTCTTGGGACAGTTGCCTGAGGCCTTATAGTCTACAGGGCTGGCAGATGTGGGCCTCATGAAAGGAGTACAGCCAATAACCATCACCCCAAGGTCCCACCATTGACCCCATCAAAGGCAGTACCCCCTTAAAAAAGAGGAAGAAGAGGGTATAGCTCCAGTGATAAAAAAACATTTACAAGCAGGAGTAATAGTTCCCTGTCATGATAGCCCATGTAACACTCTTCTTTTTGCTGTAAAAAAGGCACCCCTTCTACTGGATGGAGGATGGTACAGGACTTACAGGCGGTCAACCAGGCAGTCATACCAAGGGCACCAGTGGTACCTGACCCGCACACTCTCCTTAATGATCTAATGCCTGAAAATAAATGCTTCACGGTGATTGACATAAGTAAGACTTTCTTCAGCATTTTAATACACCCAGATCACCAATTTTGGTTTGCATTCACCTACAAAGGGAAAAGGTATACATTCACCAGAAGACCTCAGGGTTATTGTGAATCTCCAACCATTTTTTCACAGGCAATGTCAGCCAACCTGGCTAAATTCCAACCCCCCCGGGAAATAGCCAAGTGCTCCTGTATGTGGATGACATACTGTTGTCATCCCCAGACAGGGAGACCTGTAGGTCAGACACATTAGCCTTGTTACAATTCTTATACAAGCAAGGCCATAAAGTCAACAAGGCAAAGTTACAATTGTGGCAAGAGACGGTCAAGTATCTAGGGTACAACCTTTCTCAGGAAGGTAAACATCTCAGTGATGCTAGAATCTCTGCCATACTCCAAGTACCCAAGTCTATCACAAAGAAGCAACTTATGTATTTTTTTAGGGATGGCTAATTTCTGTAGTGCTTGGATACCAAACTACTCACTGACAATGCCCTTGATACAAGCAATAAATGGTAGTCCTATGGCACCACAGGATCAAATTCAGTGGAATGAGGAGACTAATGTGACATTCATTAACCTTAAACAGGTCTTGGCACGCCCCTCTGTTCTTGCCCTACCAAATTATAAAAAGGCTTTTGAACAAACTGTTGACTCCAGAGAGGGACACATGGCTTCAGTATTGACACAAGAACATAGTGGGCGCCAAAGGCCTGTGGCATACTATTCAACAAAACTAGAGAGTGTAGCTAGAGCATTACCACCCAGTGTACAGGCAGTAGTAGCAGCAGCTGAGGCTATCAAAGCATCAGCATCAATAGTTTTGTACCACCCTTTAAACCTTAAGGTACCTCATGCAGTTTCAGTCATACTGTTACAACAAAAAATATCCCATTTGAGCCCAGCAAGGCATCTATCCTGCATGACAATCTTACTGACTCAACCACATCTAACAATACAATGCTGTACTACACTCAATCCATCTACTCTACTCCCCATTCCATCTGACGAACAAACACATGACTGCACAGCTGCCATAGCAGAAAAAGTACTACCCAGGGCTGACCTGAAAGATACGCCATTACCAAACCCTGACATGACACTTTATGTTGATGGTTCAAGCAACAAAAACCTAGATGGTACTAGTGCCACAGGCTACGCTGTAGTGACACAACATAAGGATATTGAGGCTAACCCATTACCTAAACACTTTTCAGGACAGGTTGCAGAGCTTGTGGCATTAACCATGGCCTGTGACCTCTCAGTTGGCAAATCTGTCACCATCTATACAGATAGCCAATATGCATTTTCAACAGTCCATGTGTTTGCATAGCAATAGAAGAATAGGGGAATGGTGACCTCTAGTGGTAAACCCATCGCACATACTGACTTTGTACTGAAATTGCTTAATGCGACCCAGCTACCCAAACAACTAACCATCTGCAAATGTCAAGCACATGCCACACATACTGACCTGGTATCACAGGGAAATTGAAAAGCAGATGAAGCTGCAAAAACAGCCGGTCAACAACAGATACTCTTACAAAATGAGGAAATACCACAGGTAGACTATACAATCCTTAAAGACATGCAACATGTAGCACCACCTAGTGAAAAGAAATTATGGCAGACAAAAGGATGTAAATTTGTTGGTGATGTCTACATGTCTCCTGAAGATAAACCTGTATTACCAAAATCTCTGTTCTGATATGCTGCAGTGTTGACACATGGAGTGACTAATGTGTCAAGTGGGGGGCATGGTAGCCTTGTTAGAAAAGGTATGCGCGGCATATGGATTTACTAACTACTCAAAAAATTTTTGCTCTCAGTGTACCATATGTGCAAAACACAATGCCCAAGGTTGTATACGACCACAGAAAGGGAAGTTCCCCATACAACAATATCCACATTTGCATGGATTTCATTGAACTAGACAAATGTGAAAGGAAGAAATATTGTTTGGTAATCATAGGCGCCCTGACCAAATGGGTGGAGGTATTCCCGACAGGAAGTGCGGACGCATAGACTGTGGCCAAAGCATTACTAAGAGATATAATTCCTAGATTCGGAACCCCCGAAAAGATCTACAGTGATAATGGACCACACTTTGTAAATAAAACAATACGACATTTAACTGAAACTATGGAAATCCAAGTGAAATACCATTGTGCCTATCATCCCCAATCATCTGGATTGGTGAAAAGACATAATGGCATTCGAAAAAGCAAACTGAGAAAAGCCATTGAAGAAACAGGAAAGAATTGGATGTATTGTCTACCATTAGCTGTAACTAGCATGCATATCACACCTACAAAAGAAGGGTTAAGCCCATTTGAAATGATACATGATAGACCATATAAGATACCATTATTACCAAATGAAACACCTACCGAGGAGTCTGAGCACACACTAGCAGAATACATGTCTAGGCTATTGAGACAAAAATGTATTAATGATTTTTGTTTAGTTCCAGAAGGTCCAATCCAAGAAGATGAAGAGGTGCATATGGGATATTGGGTCTTAATAAAAGTAATAAAGAAAAAGCATTGGTACTTCCCAAGGTGGGATGGTCCTTTCCAAGTCCACCTAACCACCCCTACTGCGGTGAATTGCGGAGAGATCCACCTGGATTCACCAATCCCATTGTAAAAAGGTTCCACAGGCAGGGCAGGGTCAGAAGGCTGAGGAGAGTCCAACAAGTCCGGCTACAAAGGGAGATCCTGAATAAGACAGGGACTGTCTCAAACCAGTGAAGTCTCCAACCCCCTACCCCTTGGAACTCCAAAGCCAGTCAGGATGACAGGGATAGTTTTTGTCCTAGGTGTATTGGTGGGTCTGGGAGGAATCTCTGGGCCCCCCGATACCAGGATACAAATGTCAAACGGGTGAATGGTTACATATCATATGTCCAAGATACTGGAAGGCAGCAGGTAAATCGATCAATATGACCTTTGTGGAAGGACAAACCTAAAGGATTATAGTTGATTTTGTCAAATCTGAGAGAGTCCGGATATACAATACGCACAAAAGCTAACTTGGTTGGATAAATACATATGTAATATAATTAGGTTTGACCAAAGGTGGTATAGGAACTGGAACCAGGCAGTCTGGACGACCTCAGCTAGCAACTGGGGCTACACATTAAATGTAGGGAAAACTCTAAAAGAAAGACTGAGAGTAACAAAGGCCGCTTACTCGCCCTGCATTCCTAAAGGAAATTGCAATCAGTTACTAATAACCCTTCAGGAACCTCAATTACAAGATGATCGTTTGTTCACCATGGCAGCCTATGTCACAGGTGCGGATCCTATGGGGAATTTTTATTTGGAGGTGAAATCAAGTAATAAAACCAAAAATGAGGAGGCAAAAATGCAAAGGGAATCTATTGATAAGTCCCATACCATTATTGAACCTGTAGAAGCCGTCGTAAGGTTTACTAATCTCACAGCAGAGGATGCTATAGCTTTAGAAACAGGATACCAAGACAAAAATGAATGGTTACAATTAGGGTTGTCCCGATACCACTTTTTTAGGACCGAGTACAAGTACCGATACTTTTTTTCAAGTACTCGCCGATACCGATTACCGATACTTTTTTTTAATGTCACGTGACAGTGTTTTTTTTTTTTTTTTTTAGGGGGGGGGGGGGGAGTGAACGGTGCCTGTGTGTGTGTGGTTTTTTTTTTTATTTTTTTTTTTCATTTACATTTATTACAATTTTTTTTTATTCTTTATTGCACTAGGTGTGTGTGTTTTTTTTTTAATTAGCCCTGTTGGGGGGCTTTGGTGAGATATCAGGGGTCTTAACAGACCTCTGATATCTCCCCCTTGAGACAGAGAAAGAGACCGAGGATAGAGATTCCCCAGTCTCTTTCTCTGCAGCCTCAGCTGCACTGACAATGAATGGAGAGAAGACAGCGGCTCCTCTCCATTCATAAACTGACACATCGTAATCACAGGAGATTACAATGTTTCAGTTATGTGAATGGACAGAGTCAGCTGACTCTATCCATACACACACAGCGGAGAGAGACAGCAGAACGCCGGAACGGAGGGGGACAGCGGAGGGGGACAGAGCAAAGAAAGAGGACAGCGGAGGGGGACAATACAGCGGAGGAGGACATTGGAGCGGAGGGGGACAATACAGCGGAGGAGGACATTGGAGCGGAGGGGGACAATACAGCGGAGGAGGACATTGGAGCGGAGGGGGACAATACAGCGGAGGAGGACATTGGAGCGGAGGGGGACAATACAGCGGAGGAGGACATTGGAGCGGAGGGGGACAATACAGCGGAGGGGGACATTGGAACGGAGGGGGACAATACAGCGGAGGAGGACAGCGGAGGGGGACAATACAGTGGAGGGGGACATTGGAACAGAGGGGGACAATGCAGCGGAGCAGGACAGCGGAGGGGGACATTGGAACGGAGGGGGACAATGCAGCGGAGCAGGACAGCGGAGGGGGACTAAGGGGGATGCAGTGACAGTCAGCGGTGATCGCGTGTGGGGGAATTACAAGCACCGATCACCGCTGTGTCACTAAAGCAGCTGAAAGCCGCGGGGGGAGAAGCTTGTAACTCCCCCACGCGCTGATCACAGCTGACAGTCTAGGTATCGGGGAAGCATCGGGAGCATTTGCCCGAGTACAAGTACTCGGGCAAATGCTTGGTATCGGTGCCGATACCGATACTAGTATCGGTATCGGGACAACCCTAGTTACAATGGTTAAGATACACGGCTAAAACCCTAAAAAAGAAAAACTGTTTAGTTTCTGCCGGAGCAAGACCACATTTAGCAACTGTCCCCTTTCCTCTAGATAACAACACAGATCCAGAAGGTTTGAAATGTATGTTGCAATTGTATAATAAAACTTATAAACCTGAAACAAATTCTACCTGTCACACATTGAATTTGTTGTTCCCCCAGGTGTAGAGACCTCAAATACCTCCAGCGGTCACAGCGTATCCTGGTAACTTTACTTGTTTTGCACTCCCAGGGAATGAGAGCGGGATAGACTTGGGGTCATTGCCATATGATTACTGTATAGAGAGGATTAACAGGAGCAATGGTGGTTGGGTCGAACATGACACTCAGAGAGCTGATGTCTGGTGGATGTGCGGAGATAAGAAGCTGCAAGCTAGAATCCCAGCCAATGCCAGAGGGAAGTGTGCTATGGTCCAGCTAGCTATGCCCCTGAGAATCCTGACAGAATACCCATGGAGCAAAAATCACTGGCGATACTGAAGGGACACCTCTCCTAAAGGATCATTTGACTCCCGTGTATAAATAGATGAGATCGGAGTTCCACGTGGGGTGCTGAATGAGTTTAAGGCCAGGAACCAAGTGGCAGCAGGGTTCGAGTCTCTGTTTTTCTGGTGGGTTACTGCAAATAAAAATGTTGACTGGATTAATTATATTTATTATAACCAACAGCGATTTGTGAATTACACTAGAGGTGCAGTAAAAGGCATAGCCGAACAATTACCCCCCACAACACTAATGGCATGGCAAAATAGAATGTATTAGACATGGTCCTATCTGAAAGAGGAGGGGTATGCAAAATGTTTGGTAGTATGTGCAGTACTTTCATTCCTAACAATACAGCTCCTGGAGGAACCGTAACCAGAGCCCTGGAAGGACTAACAGCTTTATCGAATGAACTGGCAGAAAATTCAGGCATCAATGATCCATTCACGGACTGGCTTGAAGGTTGGTATGGGAAATGGACTGGACTTATCACATCATGTTTGATCTCTATTGCTGTGGCTTTAGCCATCTTAGTGACTTGTGGAGCTGCTGCTGCATTCCCTGTATTCAAGGACTTTCGAGAACTTTGATTGAAACTGCAGTCACAAGAACAATGTATCAAGCCCTTTTAACCTCAGAAGAGACCTGTGTGGACATTGAAGCTCAACTTAATGACATACTGTCCAAAAGTGTACATAACACAGGGACTATCATCGAAATATGTTGAGATAAAATAGCCACACAAGAGATGGGAATGTTAGAAACGTTTTAATTGTGTGACTATTGTATCTAAAATGGAGATTGATCTTTAAATTGGTGCTTAAGGACATGTTGCATTGTTCTCCTTGGTTTCGAGTCGTAGAGTGATTGTGTATGTGCTTAAGGCTAGAAAGTTAGAAGCTTTGCCATATATGGTAACAGACTGTAAAGGAGCACTGTGATTGGCAATAAAGCTATCATGTATCGTGAGCCACCAGTGTATCCTCAGCCAATAGAAGTATTACCACTGTATGCATATTGTAAGTATAAAATGGTGCTGCGCGCCCTACTCTGTGCGATTTCTACTTTTCTACTTTTCTACGTGATGTAGAAAAGTGGTGTAAGGATCACGGATTTGTATTGATACATCTGAATAAATCACCTTTGTGTCATGATACCTGGAGTCGTGACTGATCTCGGAGAAGAGTATTCCTGTCAGTATCCTGCTTACAATACGCCAAACAGCACAGAGACAAGTCTCAAACCTTCCGGCACAAAGTCATTTGTAGCGATGAGACCAAAATTTAGCTTTTTGGCCACAGCCATAAACGCTACATTTGGAGAGGAGTCATCAAGGCCTATGTTGAAAGGTACACCATTCCTACTGTGAAACACGGAGGTGGATCATTGATGTTTTGGGGTTGTGTGTGAGCTACAAAGGCACAGAAAATTTGGTCAAAATTGATGGCAAGATGAATGCAGTATGTTATCAAAAAATACTGGAAGAACATTTGCATTCATCAACCAGCTAGCTGCGCATGGGACGTACTTGGACATTCCAACATGACAATGATCCAAAACACAAGGCCAAGTCGACCTGTCATTGGCTACAGCAGAATAAAGTGAAGGTTCTGGAGTGGCCATCTCAGTCTCCTGACCTCAATATCCTTGAGCCACTCTGGGGAGATCTGAAACCTGCAGTTCATGCAAAACAGCCCAAGAATTTACAGAAACTGGAGGAATGGGCAGCTTTAACATCTGAGAAGATAAAGAGCCTCATCCACAAATACCGCAAAAGACTTCAAGCTGTCATTGATGTTAAAGGGCACAATACACGGTATTAAGAACTGGGGTATGTAAACTTTCAATCAGGGTCCTTTGGGTAGATTATGTTCTCTGATTTAAAAAGAGTGAACACAGTTGATTGATAATAAATGGCTTCAGTTAAACACTAACCATGAGTGAAATAAATGTTTTTGTGTTATCATTCATATTCTCTGAAAAATGGCCAAGAAATCATCAATTCTGCCAGGGTATATAAACTTATGAGCACAACTGTACGGTCTAAATGAGCAGTTGTAAATAGAGTTGTGCTAAACCACAAACATAAATTGTGAAAAGCTGAAACAAAAAATATCAAAGAAAAATGAACCAATTTATGAAAATAAATGTCCCAATATGGAATGACCATCTTTAATAAATAATCAAAGTTTTAATATCATCCAACACCGCAAATGAAGTGAAACCCTCACCGTAAGAAAAGCACGCTTACCAGCTTGCATGGACCTCCTGTCACGGGAGGTCTATCACACTTGTGGCCAACACCCAGCCAGGGCCTTTATTCATGCAAAGAGTTAAATAGGAAAAATGGACTTTCCAGGCACCAATCATAGAAAATATACAGTAACTTTTATTAAACAATTAATACATAAAAAACATTTAAAATACTGCCAAATGAATGCAGTAGACAACTAGACCTCTCCAATATGGATCATGAGTGTCAAAAACATGCCAAAATAGACATGCGTGACTATAATAGATTATAACATACAAAAAAGCTCTACATGTTTCACAAAAATTGCTTCTTCAGGAGCTTGATAAACATTCTAGGGAGAGAAAGAGGCAGTCAATAACAATTATAACAGTATACAATATTGGTATAAAGTCTTGAGAGAAGCAGGGAACACCAAAACAGCACCCAAGGGCAGCTGCACATACGGCATTCAAGGTATGCAGCAGGTGATATGTGGGGGCGTGCCAGATAAAACAAAATAACCGTTTATGTAAGTGCACCAGAAAAATGGTAAAGGTGAGTAGCCTAAAATAAATGGGCAAAAGAAGAGAAGCATAAACTATGATTGATAGGACAGCTCACGCCATATAAGAATTAGTAGTGTTCAAAAAAGCACAAAAATCCTAGCAAGGCCTACCTTGATATACAGCATGAGTAGCAAAAAGCTAAATCAATGTTATATAGTTGGAATTTTTACTTGGGGCTGAAGATGTGCTTAGCGGCAAGCGAGCCACCTTACAGGTATATGTGTATAGTGGCAATGAGAATGGCTCAATATAAGAGCAATTATCATAGGAAGATAGCTAGAGCACAACATATGAATGGTCTCAACTGGTAGTTGTATAAGGTATGTAAAGAGCATGCCAGGGCCAAAAGATTGAACCAATATTAAACCCAGGGCAATCAATATCATAAAAGGGGTAATTTAAATTATGCTAAGGCAGAACAGGAAGCATAGAGGCTTCAAATCCACACCATCTGAAAAGTTAGGAGTAGCTCCAATAAGTAATTTAAAAGTAATAGCAGTAACAGCGATCACTGAGTGAAAAGTCAAGAGTACATATCAAGCTGGATAAATAGTAGAAGATGGATGACTCCACAAAGGGATAAGCTTATGGAGTGGTTGCCATGATGTAAGGCTGTAAAAACAGCCTTATATGCACGTCCCAATCAGGTGTGCGGCGGGACTTCCGCATCACCTGACTCGGCCAGGGAAGGGTGTGCGCGCAGCACCGCCAGACCGTGCTTGTGCAGTCCGCAAAAGCAGCTGCAACAGATGAGACTGCGTGGGGCGAGCGTCACACTGTGGAGCTCAGGACTGTGAGCTCCCCCAAGTGTAAACTTCAGGAAGGGCAGTGCTAATAAACACTACATAGGGCAGAATGCAAAAGCCTAAACAGTGGATGGAATGATGGCTATATGGTGGAGAGTAACTACTGGGGGGAGATAATAAGTCCTCGCCCACATATGCTGCAAAAAAGATCCCATGAAATGGTAAAAGACTGTGGCTACCTGGCCGCACATATGACCCGCTGCATTGTCACACCACGTGGAGCCAGCCAATTGATGCCGTAAGGTGCTCCCCTGCAAACTAGAGACAAGTAAACTTTTTCAGACAGTTGAAACAAGTAAAACCTACAAAAAATAATAAAACAAAACATATACAAAGGTACATTGTTAATAAAA
Source organism: Aquarana catesbeiana (assembly GCF_042186555.1). Lineage (NCBI taxonomy): Eukaryota > Metazoa > Chordata > Amphibia > Anura > Ranidae > Aquarana > Aquarana catesbeiana. The sequence continues at coordinate 222,376,380 of NC_133330.1, read as the reverse complement.
CAAAACATATGAAATAGAATTTGGGCAATGAGTATATATAAGCAACCAAGGAATACCAAGAAAAATAAGCAATATTACAATGATTGGCATGAAGCCTGAACAGTTGTAACAATAGGCATCGAATCAGAGGGAGGAAAATTCAGAAGCACAGCAACGACATAAGATGGTATATACCATATATAGGGCAATATAGAGAACAGAATCACTATTAGTGTTCTACAGGAATGGTTTGTAAGATTGTAATTCATTAATGCTAGGCAAATGTGTGGCATTAAGACATTCTATCCATTTGGTTTCATGTTGCAATATCCTTTTATCCCAATCCCCTCCCCTGGGATCCTGCAGTACAACTGCTAAGACTATAAAAGTGACCAAAGAGGTATCAAATCTATGATAGAGATCCAAGTGTCTGCTTACAGACACTGATAAATTATAATAATGGTGCGCTAATATCAACCTTTTTGAAATTGCACAGTGCCCTTTAACATATACAAGTGTTGATAATGTGACAAAAATTGTGACTCGAATAACAAATAAAAATTCTTTAGAAATCACAAATAAAATAATAAATAAATAATAAAATAGGTCAAAGTCCTCCGTAGGTAAAAAGAAAAAATTGAATAAAAAATTAATCACCACCACCTAGAATGTACAGTGCCCGCTCACCTTCCAAGCTAGGCACAAATTGTCACTGGATTTCCACATACATGTAGCGATTAGATTGATGTCAAAGTATGGTATTTCAGAGTGGAGTTTTTTGCGTAAAAACCTTTCTGCTTCTCCGTAAATCCTTGATTAGAAAACCATTTTACTTCTCCATAAATGTTGGCTCTCAAAAAGAAGGGATAAATGACATTGTGCAATATTGCTTTAAAACTGTGCTCGGTGTTAAATAAATGAATAAACTCACATATGCACAGATGTATCGGGCATATCGTAACAGTCAGGCTCGCAGGCTTACTCCTCCTCACTGCACCTCCCGTGTAGCAGAACACTGGAGTGACGTCACTGGTTCCTCCCGACGTATTGCATCACAGGTCACCTGACTTTTTCAAGGAAAAAAGTCACGTGATCTGTGGAAAGAAGCAGAAAGGTTTTTACGCAAAAAACTCCACTCTGAAATACCATACTTTGAAGTCAATCTGATCGCTACATGTATGTGCAAATACAGTGAAAATTTATGCCTAGCTAGGAAGGTGTACGAGCACTGTACATTCTAGGTTGTGGTGATTAATTTTTTATTCAATTTTTTCTTTTTACCTGCGGAGGACTTTCACCTATTTTATTATTTATTTATTATTTTATTTGTGATTTCTAAAGAATTTTTATTTGTTATTTGAATCAAATTTTTATTTGTCACATTATCAATACGTGTATATGTTAAAGGGCACTATGCAATTTCAAAAGGTTGATATTAGCGCACCATTATTATAATTTATCACTTAACTAGTGTCAGATCACTTTTTGAATGGTTGCAGCTGATGTTATTTGGTACTCTTTTTTAAATTTAACCAGTTTTTTAAATTATATCAGCGCTTAAGTAAAATTGATCACATTCTGCTTACAGACACTACTGCTCATGCAAAGAGATATGTATATGGTGATTCCCACCATAATGATCTTCCCACAACACAGGTGCAGCGACAATCGCAGCTCAGTCTCAGCAGGAAAGCAGAAACCCTCCACGGAGCCCATACGGCATGAAATCCCCCTTCAGAGAGTCATGCTCATGGAAGGTCCCCAAAAAGATATAAGGCTTGCCAAAGTGTAAAAACAAATTAAATGTAATCTAACTTGAAAGCAAAGTGCCCATGGAAGGGAAGGAGAAGAGGAGGGGGTCAGGGTGAATAAGCCCCCCCCCTCACTCTATGCTTCAGCTGCTGGTGGAGTTCTTCTGCCTATCTGGGACATAGCTAAATTGTGTGTGAGTGATACTGCCCCCCTCTTATGACGCTATCCCCCTCCTGTGATGCTGCCCCCTCCTGTCCTGCTGCCCCCCTTCCTGTGATTCTGCCCCCTCCTGCGACACTACCCTTGTCCTGCAATGCTGCACCCCTGCTGTGATGCTGCCTCCCCCCTTGTGATGCTGCCCCCTCCTGTGACACTACCCTTCTCCTGCAATGCTGCGCCCCTCATTCAATGCTGCCTTCCTCTTGTGACACTACTCTTCTCCTGCAATGCACCCCTCCTGTGATACTACCCTCCTCCTGTGATGCTGCCCCCTCCTGTCCCTCTGCCCACCTCCTGTGATGCTGCCCCCTTCCTGTCCTGCTGCCCCCCTCCTGTGATGCTGCTCACCTCCTGTGATGCTGCCCCCTGCTTTCCTGCTGCCTCCCTCCTGCGACGCTGCCCCCTCCTGCCATGCTGCCCCCTCTTGTCACACTGCCTCCCTCCTGTGCCACTGCCCCCTCCTGTCCTGCTGTCTCCCTCCTGTCCCACTGCCCTCCACATGTCATGCTGCCCCTACCTGGGAAAACTGATCATTCCCAAGGTGTGTGTAATCAGGGTGATCCTGCCGTCTCATGTCCTGCTGCCCCTTCCTGTCCCGCTGCACCCTTTCTGTCATGCTGCCCCCTCCACTCATCCTGCCCCCTCTTATCACCTTGCCTCCCCCTGTCCCGCTGCTCCCCACCTGTCACACCGCCCCCCACCTGTCATACTGCCCCACACCTGTCACTTTGCCCTTCACCTGGGAGGATTGGTCATTCTTAAGGTGTGTGATCAGAGTGTCACTGCACCCCACTTGTCACACTTTCCCCCACCTGTCCTGCTGCTCCCTCTTGTGTACCACTGCCCCCCTTTTCCCACTGCCCCCCCATTTGTCCCACTGGCCCCACCTGTCCTATTGCCTTCCACGTGTCCCACTGCCATGCTCCTGTGCCACTACCACCTCCTGTCCCACTGCCCCCTTCTGTCACACTACCTCCCACACAAACTCCTTCTTGTCCAACTGCCCCTCTTGTGCCACTGCCCCCTTCTGTCCCACTGCCCCCACCTGTCACACTTACCCCCTCTTGTCCCACTGCCCCCCTCCTGTCACACTGCCCTGATACCCCTCTCCTGTCACAATGGTGTGTGGAAGGAGGATGGATGTGGGGGGAGGCAAAATGCAATTTCACCAAAGTAGACAAAAATCCTTGCACCGGCCCTGCACTTATGACCCAATCTATGAATTTATTGAGTATTACAGTTTGCACAGGGCTCAGTTTTATATGTAGACAAACATATGATGTAGTACTTCATGTCTGTCTATCTGAATTGTTCCTACATTGCTCTACCCTGACTGCTATTGTGAAGCTACACAACTCAGCACAGCCAATGGTTTAATCAAACTAAAACTTGATTATTTACTAGCAGTTAATACATACTGCACATCATCATTGCTCATTGAACAAGCCAATTTGTCTTGATATTGTTTTACAGCTTGGTTTACATTGCTGATCAGATTTATGTAAGCGATTTTACCCTCTACAAATGGATCCCCCCCACCCAGCTTATTAATATGTACACGGGGTACTATAACCAATTTATGCAGAAAATTCAATTGACACATATAGTAACAGCAAGGTTGCGCTTAATCAAGAAGTAAATTTAAACTTGTTTCGTGCCTTGACCATGACATTGTACACTGGCCCTAAAGCTTATTAAAATAACTGCATAATTAATTATTTCTGAACTGATTACTCAATTTGAATGTGGATCAAGGTTTCTATCTGTCTTGTGCATTGTATGATACTCACTCTAAAGTAAAACCTGATACAAAAAACTGTATGTAAAGACAACTTTATATCAAATTGTCATGCTGCAGCAAGCACTTGTGCATCATGTTGCTTGTTTATACCACATTCATATTATGTGAAGGTCATGTGTATTATTAAAAAAAAAAGTTCTGGAACTAAAGGCAACGTGTTTTTCATGTAAAGCTTCTAATAGATTGATAACCAGTTATACAAAATTAGCTACATATATTTATCCACTTTGTGTACACCACAAGCCTATACAGATTCAGTAATTAGCCTAAAAATGTAGTGATGACACAATCACTGTTTTGTACATAGCCTGTGCAAAGGCCAACACACAAGTAAAAATACACAAAACTCTTGTATTTACGTAATATTTATTTACCCAGGTTTCAGCTTCAAAGTGGACCTTTTTTTGTTTTAAGGCTCCACCCGCCTTCCCCTCCTCACGGCCCCTCAGGCTCTTCTCTGCTCAGCTACCTTCTCTCAGGGTAAGCACGGCTCCCCAGCTTGACGTAATATTTATTTACCCAGGTTTCAGCTTCAAAGTGGACCTTTTTTTGTTTTAGGAGGACTCCTATTACCCTCTTTTTTATTAAGTTAATGCTAACTAAATAAAAAAAAATCTACAATATTTAGACCCCAGTCCAGCCAAGGTGATATCACTCAGCTTTCCTTTTTTTTATTCAAAAGTGAGGATCCAAACAGCACAAAAACACCTTCAGGTTGGAAGGATGTGCATGAGAAGAGCTCCTGCCGTTCTCAGGCAGGATCGTCCTTTCACACTTACCAGCAGCCCACATCAGGCATACCCATCGCTAGCCAAGACCCCGGCACTTAACTCACCACCCGAGGCCGTCGGCGTGGTGTTCCACCACGCTCCATCCACTCGAGGCCCACGATTCCGGCCTATACTCGGAAGAAGGGGGCCATCTTGCTCCACCTGCCTTTCCCTCCTCACGGCCCCTCAGGCTCTTCTCCGCTCGGCTACCTCCTCTCAGGGTAAGCACGGCTCCCCAGCTGGACATCCGTTGCCTGGGGACCCTGCAGTGTCACATATATCCGATGGCCAGGTGAATCCTTCCAGGCCTAGCAGGTGCACCTCTACAGACGCTCAGGGCCTTCCCATCCCCTTGGAGCTCTATTTAAGCCGATTTAAGCACCCCGATCAGACTGAGCGAGGTACCAGGGGTAGATCAAAGAAGGATTCCTCCCCTACTAGTGGGGCAGACAGTAGCAGCGGCCCTCTTCCCACGTGCGGTGGCCATATTGGTACACTCAGCCATAGTGTTACAGGGGTCTCCTTTACTCTACTTCAGATGATTTGCTCCCTGCATCGCAATCTGGGTTACCTAGCCTGAAAGACTACCACCAGGGAGGCGCTTGCATGACAAGCAAGATGGCAAAAGCATGAAAGACTAGCTCCGGTCCCCGTTCCTTCCCTCCGTGACCCTGCACCGCTTCTGTAGCCCACACAGCCACAGGAGTCACACTATCTGCATCTGTAATCCCCTGGGCACTACATGGGAAAGGTTGGATTCCAAAAACATGTCTATCAGGGATTTAAACCGCTGCAGATGTCCCAGTCCTCACAGCACATGGAGCGTTACCTGCTTAGGCCGCAGCCCCCGGCCCTGACATTGCCAAAGAAGTTGGGAAAATTGCTCAGGGGGGAAATCAATCAGTTAGGTGAACGAACTGACACGTTAGAGAACAAATTAGATGAAATCGTACAATATGTGCATGTCCTAGAAGAGGACAATGCAGCCCTCAAACATACTGTCTCCCAGATCCTATTGCAACAAGATTTGGAAAACAGATAACGCCGTCAAAACTTAAGGATCCGCGGAGACCCTGAAACTGTAAATGATAAGGAATTGCGTGCCTACCTCTTTGTTACTCTGGCTCCACACATACCGGATATTGATTGGTGCCTAGACAGGGCCCATAGATCCCTTGCTCCAAAACCACCCCCTTGGTCCAAACCAAGAGACATAATAGTCCGCTTCCACTATTATGACAGTAAAGACTCCCTCATGGTGGCTACATGTAACAAGAACCGCATTGACTTTAAAGGATCCAAAATCCAATTTATTTAGCAATCTATCCCTATCCCTCATCACCTTAGCTAAACGGCGCAACCTCCGCCCGATAACAGCGCACCTTCAACTTCACCAAGTACCTTACAGATGGGCGTTTCCCTTCAGACTCTCAGCCTCAAGAGCTGGAATGCAATACTCCATTAGAGATCTTCATAAATGCGAGGTCTTTATCCGTAACTTGGGACTTGGGACTGCCGCCTATCCCTGAGGAAGACCTTCCACCTCCACCTCCCAATCTGGTCCTCAGACCCCTCCAGGCTCCTGCAATGATCTGGACCCCGGTCTGTCGGAGACACCAGAAGGCCTTTTCTACCCCTCAGCGCTCCAACCAATCCAGACCTCCCACTTGAAGCGCCTATGCCCACTTGAAGTGATCCCTTTCTTTTTTGTTCCATACAGATACCCGGGACTTCGGCTGATGTTTCCTGTCTGTCTGTGGGGAGTGCTCTCCCTTTCCATGTTCCTGAGGGCCCTATTTCCAGGACGTTGACCTCCCTTGCTGCCCATGAGGTTCTGGTTTGTTTTTACTTATATTATCACTAATATTTTGTAGCTGTTTGAGATAATGTCCCCTTTGAAGGAACGGGACTAGTTCCGTTGATCTTGTTGACTGTCATGCTCCTCCACATGCCCATGGTCTGCGGCCATGGTCTCCTGAGAGTTTTTTCACCCTCAGGCTTTCAAACCATTTTTGTTTTCAATTTTTTTTTTTTTTTCCTTCTTCATTTTTTTATCAGGTCCTTTTTGACCTGTTTTTGTTTTTGTACCAGCTTACTGACTGTTCACTCACTGTCTTTCTAATTGCTGAAGTTGACTCTTGTATGTTATTTTATGGTCTCCTTGCACTATGGTATCTTTTATTCATGTATTGTGTTAAGTTACTGTCTGATTCCTACTCCAAAGATATCTCATGGCTTTAAAAATATTTTCATGCAATGTTAAGGGCTTGAATTCTTTACGTAAGCGATGGATAGCTCTGAAAGAATTCAAATCCTCTGGGGCTGACGTGATCATGGTTCAGAAGACACACTTCCGGGGGGTTCTTCTAAGTTTGCCTCCAAAATGTTCCCTACTGTTTTTGTAGCCTCTGACCCATCAGTGAAGGCTGGAGTAGCTATACTGATCAAGCGATCTTGCCCTATACGAATAATTGCCTCAACTCTAGACCCCCACGGTTGGTATGTTCTCCTAAATTGTGTTAATTTGAACACGTCCTTTACTTTAGCTAATATTTATGCACCTAATTCGGGACAGATTGGATTTCTCACATAAGTTCTAGAGAGGTTGCGATCTTACTCACAGCCTTTCACGATAGTTGGAGGCTACTTTAACATGTGTATGTCTCCTAACAGAGACAGATGTGCTCTTTTTCAACACACTCCGCCACTCCAAGCCCATAAATTGTCCACTTCCTTCCGGAAATTAATCTGATCTCACAATCCCTTTGATGCTTGGAGAGTGAAACACCCTACCCATAGACAATATACTTTCTACTCACCCTCCCATAAACTTTACTCCCGTTTAAAACATTTTTTGGTTTCCGCCCCCTTATTACCTAATGATGTGTCTTCCGAAATAAACCCCATCACATGGTCTGACCATGCCCCCATCACCCTAGATTTGGCCTTACATGCTGCGTCACCTAAGACATGCCATTACCGACTTAATGAATCCCTCTTGCGGAACGTTGAAATCAAAGACCGACTCCAATCGAAACTGACGGAATATTTCCAGCTGAACGAAGGTTTGGTTTCAAACACATCCACTTTGTGGGAGGCCGATAAGGCTTTCTTCAGAGGTGAGTGCATTTCTGCCGGATCTTGCATGAAGCGGGAGTCCACTAAACAAAGATTAGAGCTTCTTGACCAATTGCACGTGGCAGAGATGCACTTACTTCGCTCCCCCACAGTGGCTCGCTTATGTGCAGTGGTATCTGTCCGAAACCGCATTAAGTCCCTAGATATGAGTAGAATCTCCAAGTCTATGTTATGGTCTAGGCAAAAGTTTTATGAATTTGCGGACAAACCACATAGGATGCTGGTTCATAAGCTTAAACCTCACCCATCCTTATCTATCCCTGACCATATAGTACAACTAGATGGCACTCCTACCTACTGTCCTCAGACCATGTCTGGGGTGTTTGGGGACTTCTATAAAGAACTCTATAACTGCCTGAGTTCAAACCCAATGACCCAATTTACACAAGAGAAGTTGGACTCCTTAATATCTCTGCAACTTCCAAAATTTACCCCAGATCAATGCTCCTCTCTTAACTTGCCCATCACTGCTGAAGAAATGGGGGACGTTATTAAACTGCTACCTACCCATAAAGTTCCGGGCCCTGACGGACTCCCATATTCTTACTATAAAACCTTCTTCCCGACCCTAGCCCCACATATGTTAAATTTATTCTCCTCTTTGCTTAAGGGCACCGTACCTCATTCTCCCTTTTTACACGCATATATCAAGGTCATCCCTAAACCTGGCAAAGACCTGTCCATCCCTGATAATTATCGCCCTATAGCCCTATTAATTTCAGATTACAAAATTTTTACAAAAATTCTAGCAAACAGACTCTCATTAATATTGCCATCATTGATTCATAGAGATCAAGTGGGCTTTGTCCCTACGAGACATGCAGGCAACAATACGCTACGCACGATAGACCTTGTCGACCTATTAACGAAAACTAAACGCCCCGCTTTAATACTTAGCTTAGATGCCCAAAAAAGCATTTGACCGTCTCAGTTGGCCTTTTATGTTCTTATCAAAATATGGTTTCTCTGGCCCCTTTATTCAAGCCCTTCAGGCTTTATACTCAAATCCTACTTCTCAGGTTCAGCTCTCCTCCCATCAATCGCTGACGTTTTTTCCTTAGCAATGGTACAAGGCAGGGCTGTCCTTTATCACCTTTACTTTTCATCCTCAGCTTAGAAACCCTGGCAGTGGCCATACATGATTGCTCTACTGTTAAAGGTATACAATTATGTCAAATGGAGTATAAGCTATCCCTCTTCACAGATGATGTTCGCTTATGCACCCACACACATCCCTCCCCTCCCTACATAACATCCTATCGTCTTTTAGTGCCATTTCCGGTTTTAAAAACAACACTGCCAAAACTGAAGCCCTATATATTAATATCACCCCCTCTCAACTGGCTTTGCTTCAACAAAATTATACCTACCACTGGTGTTCCCTCTCACTGACATACTTAGGAGTTCAAATAACGTCATCACATTCCACCTTATACCAGGCTCATTTCCCTCCCCTTTTCATGGAAATTAATCACTTATTGACCCATTGGACCATCCTCCCCCTTTTGGGACATATTAATGTCCTCAAAATGTCGATATTTCCTAAACTGCTGTATCTCCCAGTGTCGCTCCCAGTGACGCTCCCAGTGTCGATCCCTATGTCACAATTGAAAGCTCTTCAGAGGAGAAGTTTCTGATTAATTTGGAGCAATGCCTCCCACCAGATGGTGGGGTCGGTGGTCATGGCTCGTAAAACTAGGGGGGGCTAGGAGCTCCAGATTTTATTAAATACTATTATGCCTCGCACTTAAGAGCACTCACCTCCTGGACTGCTAGGAGAGCGTCAAGTAGGTTGGCGGAGATTGAAATGAGTGTTACCGCACCGGTACACCCCTGTTATGTGCTCTGGCCATCTAATGACAAACATATGCCCAAACTGAGAGGTGTATGCCTAGCCCCGATGCTTTTTACCTTGTCAATATGGAAGAGATGCTCTAAGCGTTACTCTCTATCCTTCCCATGCCCACCACTTCCTAATGTCCTCTTCAATCCAGACATCCCAGATAGTTTTTCTTACAAACCTATGTTACCTTGGACTCAGGCAGGGATATTGCAGTTGTCAATCCGGTGACGTGACATCTTTTGACCTTCTCTGACTTGAAAAAACAACTCCAATTCCCCAAGACACTTTTCTATTCTTACCTGCAGATCAGACACTTCTCCACCAGATCTCCTTCTCTATCCCTAGAGAAACCATCGGAATTTGAAACGCTGTGCTATCCAAGGGTCCTTACGAACCCCAATTAATATCCACCATTTACAAAATCTTACATGAAGCCACCCCCTTAACATTAGATAGTCATTATTTCATAAGGAGGTGGTCTCGGATACTTCAGCATGACATCTCCATTTTGGATTGGGGGAGTATCTGGGAGTCCACCTCCAAAATCTCCCGCTGTTTGACCCATAAGGAAACCACATATAAAGTTCCACTTTTTTGGTATAGGACCCCAGAACTCTTACATGCCCGTAATCCGACAACCTCAAAACAATACTGGAGATGTAATAATGCGGTGGGCTCACATTACCATATTTTCTGGGAATGCCCCTCTGTTAATTAGTTTTGGGTCCAGATCCAAACGCTTCTGGAAAAGTTGCTAGAGATCCCCATCCTTTTAAATCCTATGCATTATCTACTAGGTCTCCCTTTCCCAAATATCCCTAAAGCTAAACGGAGACTCATGTTCTTTATATTATTAGCTGCTAAACGAGCTATCCCTAGGCTTTGGCTCTCTACTTCTCTCCCTACACTCCCACAATTTTCTCTATTATGGCTGATATACGTAGGGTGGAACATTTGATTGCTTTAGTTGATGGCTCAGTACGGAAGTTTTCCAAAATATGGCAGATATGGGATGAATCCAACTATTGTACTGACACAAATGGTCTCAGTTAGGGGATAACTGACACCTATGTTCCTTTTTGCTATGACTCCAATGTTGACATAAGCTATGTATACAGCTGTATGTTGTGCATTTCCTCCACCTTCCTGTCTCCCCCCTGTTGGTATGGTGCATTACTAGTGCAGGTTTGAACCCTTGTATTCTAAGCCAACTTAGGCCACAATTTCGTTCTTATTGGTATTCTTATGGTCTCGTTTTCTTATTTGTTATAAATGACAGTGTGTATCTGTACTATCCACAGAGTTTGTATTCTTTGTGTTACTTTGTATGCTTTACAAAAATTATATAAATAAACAATTAAAAAAAAAAAGTGAGGATCCAAAATCTGACAAGAATGAACATAGGAAAAAAAATCAAATGTTATTATTCTCATGGAATTGTCATAAAATATAATATTTTCTGATCAAATGCTCTTAGGCTATTTTTTACTAAAATCAGATGTTCTAAGGATAGGGTTCAATGTTCTTAGAACATGTTTCATCCAGTACTGCATATATTAAACAGGGATGTCCATAAAATATTGTAAATGGTTAAAGTGGTAGGAAAGTAAAAAAAAAATGTCTTGGTCCCCTGCAGGTTAATGTCATACTGTGGCAGTATGCACCACATATCAGCACATAAAAGCAGACTTACCTTTCGAATGGAGCTGTCACTTACCTGTTAGTGGAGCTCAAAATGATTAGGGTAGCCTCACAATTCCTGGTGATGGAGACAGGGACTGCTAGGGCAGCAGAAGGGTGCAGGTGCAAAGAAGTTGAACTTGGAGATTCTGAGGTTGTATGAGCAGAAACAAGGAGTCAGGTCACAAGCCGAGTTTGGCAACAGCCAGGCAAATAGGTACAGAATCAAGATCAGAATCTAGGGCTTCCAGTTCTGCCACTGCATGGAGGATACACAAGACACCTCAGCTGAAACCCCACTGTACCAGCCATTTGAAGCCTTGCCAGCACTCCAGCTCCTGTGTGGCTCATCTCTTTTGCACCATTAGCGCTCCATGTACCGCTATCTGGATCACTCTCATAGCCGGGCACACTCTCTTCCTCGGCGGCTCCAGTCAGAGATCGGCAGGTGTCTCAAGATGGCCTCCACCATGGGAGGGGAGGAAGCTGCAGACCTCTGAACAGATGCCTATGGCAGATTAAGACTCGGTCCATACTTGTATCGCCTAGGCAGTGGTGCAACACCTCACACCCAAGATCATGGAAGCAGTAGACTAAGTAGTGCTTCAGGGCCTGGAACAGCTCCACCAAGACCTGCAGGCTCAGTTCCACAGCTTACAACATACTGAGCAGTGGATTTCCTTGGCAGAAGACCAGCTGCACCAGGTAACAAATACTGTCACCAGCCATACTAGGCTTCAACAATTGTTACTAGACAAGGTAGAGGACCTTGAAAACCACTGTACAAGTTAAAGTGGTAGCAAAGCCCACTTTTTGATTTTTACCTACAGGTAAGCCTATAATAAGGCTTACCTGTAGGTAAAATGAATATCTCCTAAACGTGCACCTGGATGCAGCCGGTGACCTCACTGGTGTATGCGCTCTGAATACTGTACTGGACTTTCAGTGCTATGTTATCGTGGCTCCGGCCACTCACATTGCCAGAGTCCGCAAACCCAGAAGAAAGACCAGGGGAAGATGTTAGCCCTCTCACCACTGGAGGGCATAGTTATAAGGTAAGTATTCCATAATTTGCTAGTATGCGATGCATACTAGCACATTATGCACTTGCCTTACAGGTGTTTTTCTTTTAAAAACTGCCACAGTTTGCTACCATTTAAAGAATAATAGGCCTCACAGAGTCCTACAAGCTGGCCTCCTCACCTGATTTGTGCATCCGTGAGGCTCTAGGCTTATGTACCGTCTGCACGATAGAACAGGAGCATTGGGTGGGCCCCTCCTCAGAAACCCTCAGAAAATCGAGTCAAGCCTAGGCTTGTGATAGTATGCTTTTTGAACTATGCTGATAAACAGGCTATTTTGCAGCACTATCGGAAGGCTCGTGCTCTCCTTATTGGTAGTTACCAGCTGCCACAGTTCGCTAATTATTCCGTAAAAGTCTCTTGTCAACGTCAGGCCTTCTCACAGGTGTGCTCAGAACTGTATCAACAATAGGTTACATTTACATTAACATAATTATCTTTACTAGTAAAGCTTATGTAATGTATTTTTCTTAACATATGATATCACTTTTTGTACCATTCTTTTGTACCAAATAAAAAAAGTTTGTAAACAAAAAATTTATCCACACCTACCTGGCTACACTATGACTTCAAACTCCTTTGAGAGCATCTATCTTTCACTTCCCCTTAGGAGGAAAAGCAATACCTGGACTCACTGCAAAATGGGGTCCAGACTCCCACTGAGGATCCCAAGGGTATGGACCATTTCCTTCCCTCCTACATCCATAGTTCTTCTAAATTGCAATGTAGTCTTAAGAAACCTCCTTCTAAATGTGTGAGATATACCAGTCAGCCTGGTCATAATAGTCCCCATTAATGTCGCTGATGCTTTTGTTTCCTAATGCTTTTCATTAAGGGGTATCACTACTTGGATCTTTGTACTACTGGTCATGCACTGTATTACGGGGCACCAATTCTTTAACTCCTGGGCATAGGGTGAGCAGTATTTAAGGCCTTTTTCTCTTCCATAATTTGTCCTGGATTTGGACCCTGCTGGAAGGCATTGTCAATATTGACCACTCTATGTGGAAAAAAGTGAAGCCCTTACTAGGCCTTGGTTTATTTTTCTCTTCCCTCTTATTGCTGGCCATAGACGGTTTGAATCTCGGTTGGTTCAGCAGGAACAGGGCGAGATTTGAACCGTGTATGAGCAGGCTGAATTTACTAAGTTTGATCAATCAATCAACTTGGGTACAACCAGTCTGCTGGATTTTACTTGCGATTATCGTTAGCGTCTGGTATAGTCACATGCAATAACCACTGTCTTCTCCCGCTGGGGGTGGCTTCCCCCACCCCTCTTCCCCCCACTGGGAGAACACAATTCCTGCAAATTGTGCTTGCAGGAAAATTTTTCACAGGGTTTTTTTTTTGTTTGTAAAAATAATCATTAATCTTGACCTGAGTATACTATAGTTTAGCTTTTTCACATAAGGCTTGCTCACTGTGGTGCCAAAGAGACACCGGATTTTATCCAAAAAATCTCTGATCTTGTTCTGAGTGCACTAAATTGTGGCATCATACAGACTGGCTCTCCAAGCCATTGTTTACAAAATAAGGAAAGCTTGCAGAGAAAATCAATTTAAATGTCATTTTCTTTTCTTTATATATGCCAGTTTTTCTGCAGCAGGTTCTATACATGGTACAGATGCCCCACTTTATAGGCAGACTAAGGGGACCCCCAGGCACTATATTTAAAGGAATTTTTCATTTTTATTGTTTCCCTTTAAGCATCATTAAAATCACTGCTCAAACACCTTTAGATTATTTAAAGGCTATTTTCTTCTTTTTAATGAGACTTTTTACATTATGATAGCCACCCAGGTTTAACCTTCGCTCTTCTATATTTATTGCTTATTGGAATGTACTCTGTGACGCCTTTATTTAATATGCACCTAAAGCAATCCCATTTTCTTCCGTGTTCAATGTATTTAGGATTTGATCCCAGCTGATGTCATGTAGTAATGACTGCATATCATGTACCTGGTGCTGGCGGCCAATGGAGAGAGGGCTTCCCTTGCAGCTAAGTTCCAGACTCCCCAGAAAGTGAGAACAGGAGGAGTCAGGCTCAAAATAGCACAGGTCGCCAGTGATGTTGTTTGTAGAGGAACTCAAAAGTGTTTTTGATGTGCTAAGTAGTGGCTGCAGACAGGTGGTGCCTGTAAAACGTGGCAGGTCTGTAGTAGCTAGGGATGAGCCAAACACCCCCCAGTTTGGTTTGCACCAGAACATACCGAACAGGCAAAAGATTTGGCAGAACACATGAACACCGCTAAAGTCTATGGGACACGAACATGAAAAATCAAAAGTGCTCATTTTAAAGGCTTATATGCAAGTTATTGTCATAAAAAGCGTTTGGGGACCCGGGTCCTGCCCCAGGGGACATGTATCAATGCAAAATTTTTTTTATAAAACTGACACTTTCGGGAGCAGTGATTTTTTTTAATGCTTAAAATGAAACAATAAAATGAAATATTCCTTTAAATATCGTGCCTGGGGGGTGTCTATAGTATGCCTGCAAAGTGGTGCATTTTTCCCGTGTTTAGAACAGTACCACAGCAAAATTACATTTCTAAAGGAAAAGTTGTCATGTAAAACTGATCACGGCTGTAATGAATTGTCTGGTCTCAGCAATATAGATTAAACTCATTGAAAGAAAGAGCATGGGTCCCCCCCCAGTGCATTACCAGGCCCTTTGGGTCTGGTATGAATATTAAGGGGAACCCTGAACCAAAATGTAAAAAACAAATTGCGTGGGGGTTCCCCTAAAATCCATACCAGGCCCTTCAGGTCTGATATGGAAATGAAAGGAAACCCTGTGTCAAATCTTATCCGAGCACGCAACCTGGCAGGCTGCAGGAATAGAGCGGGACGAGAGAGCGCCCCCCCTCCTGAACTGTACCAGGCCACATGCCCTCAACATGGGGAGGGTGCTTTGGCGGTCCACCCGGTGATGTAAATGGGTGACCCCGCCCCCCTCTGATGCCGTGGGGGCTTCTCCATGCCCCCCCAATGGGCAGCCTCCCGATGCCCATGTGGGCAATTTTCCCTGGTATTTGGCCCAAAACTCTGAGAAGTCTGGGGGTATGTATATTGGCTTCAGGTTCCCAGGAGCTTTCTTCAGGTGGATTTAACCAGGGATTGGATCTGCCTACCTCGCTTCCTGCAATCCAGAACTGACTCCACTTCATACTCTGTTTCTTTACCAACAGTTACCGGTGGTGGAGGTGAATCCTGGGAATGGGTCAGGAATGGCTGGCTTGGGAAGAGAAATGTGAAAGACTGGGTGGATCCTGTAAGATTCAGGCAGGGACAGCTCAAATGCCACTGGGTTTATCTCACGCTTGATTTGGAAAGGACCGAATTTATATCTTGGCCCTAACTTCCTCAATGGGCATGGTAGTTTCAGGTTCACAGTTGACAGCCACAACTTGTCCCTGATGTCAAAGAATCTTTGTAATCCGTTTGAGCCCTTTGTATGCAGTTTTGAAGGGTTTGGTAATTATTTTGTATGAAGGTAAGCCTGTCTTGCACTGCAGGTACAATTGATTCAGACATTGTTTGCGGCAGAGCAGAAGGGTGAATACCTTAATTGGCCCAGAATGTAGATTGTTTAGATGCTGAATGTAAAGAATTGTTGTAGCCAAATTCTGCCAGTTGGAGCAGGAATGCCCAGTCATCTTGAGGGGAAGCAGAGTAAAAATGCAAATATTGCTCCAGGGTCTGATTTGTGCATTCAGTTTGTCCGTTACTTTGAGGATGGAAGGCGGATGAGAGGCAAAGTTCCTCTCGCAGTGCATTACAGAGAGCTCTCCAAAACCTGGAGGTAAACTGTACCCCTCAATCTGAAACAATGTTACTGGGTAAGTCATGGAGTTTAATGATTTCTTTGATAAAGATGTGGGTAGTTTCTGTAGCAGAAGGAGTACCCACCATGGGCAGGAAATGAGCCATCTTGGACAGCTGATCTACCACCACCAAAGTGGTGGTAATTCCTTCAGAGGGAGGTAGGTCAACGATGAAGTCCATAGAGATCATCTCCCAGGGACGGTTAGGGATGGGCAGGGGCCTCAATAACCCCCAGGCTTTAACTTTGATGCCCTTACTGCGTAGACACACTGTGCAGGAATTGACATAGGCCCTACAGTTCCGGCTAAGGTTAGACCACCAGAAGGCCCGTTGGAAGAGCTCGCAAGTTTTTATGAGCTCCAAAGCTAGCTGGTGGTCGTGAAATGTCTTAAGAACCCAAGGCCTTGCCTCCAGAGGTATGAAGACCTTATCTTGGTGCCACAGCAATCCATCCTGCTTTCTTAGTGAGGTTTGTTTGGATTCAGGACATGATGCTGAAGCCTGCCTGATGACTGATTCCAGACTGGCCTGAATTAGCAAAAAAATTTGAGCAGAAAGAATGGTGCTTGGGGAAACAGGTTCAGAAGATTCAGGGAACACCCGGGACAGGGCATCCGTCTTCCCGTTCTTGGATTCTGGTCGGTACATCAAATGGGAACTAAACCTGGAGAAAAACAAGGCCCGTCTAGCCTGCCGAGGTCTTAAGCATTTAGCGGATTTCAAGCACTCCAAGTATTTGATATCTGTAAAGATCATGATTGGATGACTAGCACCGTCCAACAGGTACCTCCACTCCTTGAAGGCTACTTTAATTGCCAGGAGCTCCCTATCACCCACGTCATAATTCCTTTCAGCCTGCTTTGCTCCTTCAGCTTGAGAGGAATATGCAAGTCTTTTGCAAGATTAATATCTAAGAAGCAACTACAGGCCTCAGAGTCAACGATTGCCCGCAGGTTGACTCCCTTTCAAGCTACCTTTAATGAGATGGGAAAAACAATGTGAGTGGATCGCATCCCAGACAGCTGGAGGTACGAAGGGGATGATTGATGGGGCTTACTTGATTGGATAGGACAATTGAGCATGAAATGGCCCGTGGATCCGCAATACAGACATTGTTCTGTCGTCTGCACTTCTTTTCTTCAGGAGTCAGAGTGCGTCAGAGCAGACCAATCTGCATAGGTTCCACATCAGATGAACTAGAAGGTTGAGGAGCCAGGGTAGGAGTGGTTGGACCTGGGACCCTTGGCAACACCCATACAGGCCAGAAGCTCTGGGTACATTTGGAGTGTTGCCCCTTAGGCGTCTATCCAACTGGATGGAGACTTGGATAAGATTCTCAAGGAAGTTAGAAGCCTCAATCTGGGCCAATTCATCCTTAAGGGTTTCAGCTAAGCCTAAATGGAACTGGTATTTTAAAGCAGCAGCATTCCATATGGTATCAGCTGACCACTTACGAAACTCCACAATGTAGTCTTCCACAAGTCTTCTGCCTTGTACAAGGGTATGGAGGGCAGACTCAGCAGTAGCAGTCCTCTGTGGGTCATCGTAAAGGACAGCCATGGCCTCAAAGAATGTGGAAACAGAGTTCAGTGCTTTATTCTTTTGCTCCAATAGGTCTGCGACTCATCAGACAGCAGAAAAATAATGTACCCTACACTGACTGTCTCAAGTGTGAAAGTCCTTGGTTGCAGAGCAAAATAAAGTTTACATGCATTCCCGAGGGCCCTGAACTTTTGTCAATCCCTGAAAGCACTCAGGGGTGGGAACTCAGTACTCTGGCGGAGGAAGTAACATGGTGGCTGGAGCAGTGGCCAGAGGATTTGAAGGAGCATCTGAAGGGTTGGGGCTCATAGCTGGGTTAGGTTCTGTGAGAGTCACTGTAGTAGTAAGGGCGTGACTGCATCCTGTAAGCTGAAAGTATCCTTTTTTTGCAAATCCTTGACGGCTTGTGTAAGTGTGGTCATCTGCTGACAGAGAGCCTCCATCACTGCGGGACCTCTCTCAGCCTCAGACATATTGGCTGATTGATACTATCATGTACCTGATGCTGGAGGCCAATAGAGAGAGGGCTTCACTTGCGGCTAAGTTCCAGACTCCCCTGAAAGTGAGAACAGAAAGAGTCAGGCTCAAAGTAGCACAGGTCACCAGTGATGTTGTTTGCAGAGGAACTCAGAAGGGTTTCTGATGTGCTAAGTAGTGACTGCAGAGAGGTGGTGCCTGTGAGACGTGGAAGGTCTGTAGCAGCACTGAGATAATGGGAAGTCAGTTCAAGCCAGAGTTCAGAGCCAGGAGGATAACAGAGCAGGCAGGATCAGAGGGGAGCCAAAGCCAGACACAGGAGACAGTAGAGAATATACGTAGACAAGCTGAGGTCAGGAGACAGGCAGGAGAATAATCAAGGACAAGCTGGGTTGGTAGCAAAGAACTTTCAGGAACAAGGATCACAGGAACACCAACTCACTTCCTTATAAAGACCCATGTGATGTGCTGGTAGAGATACTGGGTCCTAGAGCCCTTCTCCTGCTGTTGGTGTATTGATAGATGCTGGGTCCTAGAGTCCTTCTCCTACCAATTGACTCGTTTGAAAAGTAGTGTTTTTGTGCTACCCTCATGCCTCCTTTTTCTATGTTTTACATTAAATGTGATCATCCTATGATCACTAGATCCCAAGTAGCAGGGCATTCTTTCTAGTTGGGGAATCCACCAATTGGGACATGAAGTTGTTCTTTAAGATATTTATGAAATGACGGGCATTTAATGAGTGAGCTGTCCCCTCTGCCCAGTCAATATTAGGACAATTGAAGTCCTCCATTATGATGAAATTTCCCTGTCTCACTCTCATTTCTAACTATGATTGTAGGTCCAACTCCTCCTCCTCCTTCACGTTGCGTGGCCTATAACATACCCCACTATTAATTTCCCACTTACTTCTTCTCTTTGAAGTTCTACCCATACTGATTCCAACTCCCCCCTTGCCCCATTCACAATGTTGCTCCTCTCTACCACCCTTGCATCATTGTTTACATATAGACACACCCCTCCCCCTCTTCTACCTTCCCTGTCTTTCCGATACAAGGAATACCCCTGGATATTTGCCAGCCAATTGTGTGAGCTGTCAAACCAAGTTTCAATTATTCCCAAAAAGTCTAAGTCCTCCTCATGTAATAGCAGCTCCAGTTCCTCCATTTTGTTAGCTAGGCTCCAAGCATTTGTGTATACTCCTCTCACAGTTGCATGGGTGCATATTAACTTCACCTTCATTTTCCTCGGGCTTTGTTTCCGAATTGTCCTTGCATTCACCCCAGGATTAGAAGTTACAGCTATATTATCCCTACTGCTTCTACTATTACCCTCTGTTTTTTGCTCACTGCCGGCTATTGCTTTCTCTGACCCCCCCCCCCCAATACCTAGTTTAAAAGCCCCTCCAACTTTGTGGCCATCTATCTTCCTAATAGGGCTGTACCATCCCTATTAAGGTGCAGCCCATCCATACTAAAGAGCCACTAACCGACTGAGAAATCAGCTCAGTTCTCCAGGAACCCGAACCCCTCTTTCCTACACCGGTTCCTCAGCCACTTGTTCAGTTCCCTAAGCTCCTGCTGCCTCTCTGGTGTGGCTTGAGGTGCAGGTAGTATTTCCAACTACCTTGGAGGTCCTTTTCCTCAATCTATTCCCCAAGTCCCTGAAATCATTTTTTATGACTCTCCACACTCCTCTCACTTTGTCATTGGTGCCAACGTGTACCATGACCGCTGGTTCCTCCCAAGCCCCGCCCAATAATCTGTCCACCCGATCCGCGATGTGCTGATCCCGAGCGCCTGGTAAACAACATACTGTTCGGTCTTTCTTACAGATTGCCTTCGCTGTCCTCCTAATAAATGAGTCCCCTACTACCAGTACTTGTCAAGCATTTCCTGTATCTCTGCCCCCCTCCTTACTGAAGTTGTCACTCCCTTGGCAGCTAGGGGAGGGCACCTGCTCCAACACTGCCAACCCTGAGCTTATATCTCCAGGATCATGAAACTTGGCATATTTGTTGGGGTGTACCAGCTCAGGACTGGCCTCCCTAGCACTCTTCCCCCTACCCCTCCTAATTGTCACCCAGCTACCTACCTCTGGATCCTCTGCCTCCATGTCTCCAACCTCCTTATCACTGACCCCCACCAGCAACTGCTGGGTAATGTCCAAGCTCCTTTCCAGGTTGCTGATGTTGCCACCTGATTCTCCAGGACCAGGATCTGGGCTTCCAGAGAAACAACTCGCTCACATCTCACAGGTATTAAGATACTTCCCAGGCACTAAAGTTACTCACAGGTACTAAAGTTATTCCCAGCACCAAGATATTACAAGCACCCAGGTACTCTCAGGCACTAAAGGCATCCCCAGTTACAAAAAATACTCCCAGGTACTAAGTTACTCCCAGCACTAAGGGTACTCCCAGGTACTAAAAGGTACCCCCTAGTTATTCAACAGTACTCACCAATACTCAGGTCCTCACCAATACTCAGTTACTTACACTATACCCTCTTCATCCAGCGACCCCACTACTTACAGTCAGCCTGTCAGCCAGTCTTTTCTGATAGTTGTGTCGCTCAGCTCCTGCTCAGGCGCCCCTGTAATCTAACTATTGTAGGACTTGTCAGACCTTCAGCCTCCCCCGGGCAGCCTTTCTCTCACTGCTCCTGCCACGTTTCCGGTCTGCCTGTCACACTCCTCCTCCGGTCCACTTACCCGTCGCCTCTCCCAGTCAATCTTTCCCTCTCGGTCTCCCGGTCCCACTGGTTACATGCCTGTCTCCTCTGTGACAGTTCTGTGTGGTGACATTGTCGCCTGTCACTCCTGCTCACCCTTCTCGATGGTCCACGACTGCCGCCACTCACAATCCCTGGGTCACCCGCCACCTCCCCAGTCTACACCACCTCTGTCGTTCTCCAGTCCCCACCGCCTCTCCTAGTCTCCGGTCCCTGCCGCCTCTCCCAGTCTCTGGTCCCCGCTGCCTCTCCCGGTCTCAGTGGGGGAAGAGGGTCACAATCCTCAGCCCTCACACTCCTCACGAGGGATGAGCTTCGTGTTCAAGTCAAACCCATGTTCGACTCGAACATCGTATGTTTGTCCATTCATGGAATTATCAACGATATGGGCTGTTCGCGCCAAATTCGGGTGGCGCGTCATGGCCCATAATTCACTGCAGCATTGCAATGCATTGCTGGCTGACGATTGGCCAAGCAGGCACTATGACCCGCATGCTTAGCCAATCACAGCGCCGTCTGTATAGAGAGGCGTAATTGGCCAAAGCCAGGCTGGCTTTGGACAATTATGGCTCAGGGGGTTTAGTACACGCCCCACACTATATAAGGCCGTCTGCACGGCAGCCCTGTGTAGTGTGTTTCAGCGTTGAGAGAGATAGGTAAACAGAGAGACAGTGTCATTTGATTTAAATTAGATAGAGTAGGCAGGCGAGTCAGTTAGCTGCACTTACAGTGTATTGTGTATATATATATATATATATATATATATATACATACATCCTAGGTGTTGTATATATATATATATATATATATATATATATATATATATATATATATATATATATATATATATATATATATATATATATATATATATATATATATATATATACACTGTATTCAGTTTAGCTAGATCCGGTTATTCTCTTCCTACTGGCAGGCAGGCAGGTGTTTTTACAGTATTTACAGCTACCTTAAGAAAATTGCTGGTGTTCTTCTGATCCTATTAGTCCTATTAGCTACAGTATTTACAGTTAGTGTAGTGCGTCCTCTGCACAGTGTGCACCAAAAGCTACCTGAAGAAAATTGGTGGTGTTCTTCTGATCCTATTAATATCGCAGTCAGCTGTAGTATTTACAAGTTAGTGTAGTGCGTCCTCTGCACAGTGTGCACCTAAAGCTACCTGAAGAAAATTGGTGGTGTTCTTCTGATCCTATTAGTACCACAGGCAGCTGTAGTATATTCAAGTTAGTGTAGTGCGTCCTCTGCACAGTGTGCACCTAAAGCTACCTGAACAAAATTAGTGGTGTTCTTCTGATCCTATTATTACAGTACCGCAGGCAGCTGCAATATTTACAAGTTAGTGTAGTGCGTCCTCTGCACAGTGTGCACCTAAAGATACCTGAAGAAAATTAGTGGTGTTCTTCAGATCCTATTAGTACAGTACTGCAGGCAGCTGCAGAATTTACTAATTAGTGTAGTGCGTCCTCTGCACAGTGTGCACCTAAAGCTACCTGAAGAAAATTGGTGGTGTTCTTCTGATCCTATTAGTACAGCAGGCAGCTGTAGTATTTACAAGTTAGTGTAGTGCGTCCTCTGCACAGTGTGCACCTAAAGCTACCTGAAGAAAATTGGTGGTGTTCTTTTGATCCTATTAGTACAGTACCGCAGGCAGCTGCAGTATTTACAAGTTAGTGTAGTGCGTCCTCTGCACAGTGTGCACATAAAGCTACCTGAAGAAAATTAGTGGTGTTCTTCTGATCCTATTAGTACAGTACCGCAGGCAGCTGCAGTATTTACAAATTAGTGTAGTGCGTCCTCTGCACAGTGTGAACCTAAAGCTACCTGAAGAAAATTGGTGGTGTTCTTCTGATCCTATTAGTACCGGTCGGACATTGATCGGACATTCCGACAACAAAATCCATGGATTTTTTCAGACGGATGTTGGCTCAAACTTGTCTTGCATACACATGGTCACACAAAGTTGTCGGAAAATCCAATCGTTCTGAACGCGGTGACGTAAAACACGTATGTCGGGACTATAAACGGGGCAGTAGCCAATAGCTTTCCTCTCTTAATTTATTCTGAGCATGCGTGGCACTTTGTGCATCGGATTTGTGTACACATGATCGGAATTTCCGACAATGGATTTTGTTGTCGGAAAATTTTATAGCAAGCTCTCAAACTTTGTGTGTCGGAAATTCCTATGGAAAATGTGTGATGGAGCCTACACACGGTTGGAATTTCCGACAACAGGGTCCTATCACACATTTTCCATCGGAAAATCCTATCATGTGTACAGGGCATTATGCCACGTACACACGAGCGGACTTTACGGCAGACTTTGCTCGGCGGATTTTTCGCCGGACTTTGTCCGCCAGGTGCGCCGGACTTTAAAACGGACGGACTTGCCCACACACAACCGGACTTTCTGGCGGGCTAAGTACGCCCGTCTTTCCGACGGACTTTCGCCGGAGTTACGGCAGACTTTCAGAATGAACGGACTTGCTCACACATGGACAAGTCCGTTCATTTTGAACGTGACTCAGGTGCGACGGGACTAGAAAAGGAAGTCAATCTTGCCGCTTTTATCGGCGAGATTGACACCTTGCGAGCCCCGCCGCGGGTCATACCAGGCCCTTAGGTCTAGTATGGATTTTAAAGGGAAGCCCCCCTACGCCGAAAAAACAGCATGGGATCCGGTCAGGAAAGGGGGTGGGGATGAGCGAGCGGAGGAGCCGGCCGAAGAACTGGAACACCGGAAGCCGGAAGAAGACCCCCGAAGCCGGAGGAAGACCCCCCCCGGAGCTGTTTAATAAATTATTTTAAAAAGCTGTGTTTTATTGACACTTTTTTCCCTAGGTGAATGGGTAGGGGTACCATGTACCCCATACTCATTCACATAGGGTGGGGGGCCGGGATCTGGGGGCCCTCTTATTATAGGGGGCTCCTGGATTCCGATAAGCCCCCGCCTGCAGACCCCGACAACCAACGGCCAGGGTTGTCGGGAAGAGGCCCTTGTCCTCATCAACATGAGGACAAGGTGCTTTAGGGTGGGGGGCCCCGCAGGGCCCCCCTCCCCCAAGGCCCCCCCCATGTTGAGGCCATGCAGCCTGGTACAGTTCAGGAGGGGGGGCGCTCGCTCGTCCCCACCCACTTTCCTGACCGGCCGGGCTGCATGCTCGGATCGGGGTCTGGTATGGATCATAGGGGGGACCCCACACAGTTTTTTCAGCGTAGTGGCTTCCCTTTATAATCCATACCAGACCTAAGGGCCTGCTATGCCCCGCACTCGCAGCAATATGAAAATTTGTTTTTCCTATTGCAGCGAGCGCAAAATGCAATACCATGCCCTTGCGTCGTATCTGGTCCGTTGGACCAGCATACACACAAGCGGGCTTTCCGTCAGACCAGCACACAGACGAGTCCGACGGAAAGATTTAAAATTTTTTTCAAATCTAGGTCCAGCGAGCTTTTGGGAAAAAGTCAGCCGGAAAAGTCCGCCTGAGCCTACACACGGTCGGATTGTTCGGCGGACCCTGGTCCGCCGGACCAAGTCTGCCGTAAAGTCCGCTCGTGTGTATGCGGCATTAGTGTAGTGCATCCTCTGCACAGTGTGCACCTAAAGCTACCTGAAGAAAATTGGTGGTGTTCTTCTGATCCTATTAGTATCGCAGGCAGCTGTAGTATTTACAAGTTAGTGTAGTGTGTCCTCTGCACAGTGTGCACCTAAAGCTACCTGAAGAAAATTGGTGGTGTTCTTCTGATCCTATTAGTACAGTACCACAGGCAGCTGCAATATTTACAAATTAGTGTAGTGTGTCCGCTGCACAGTGTGCACCTAAAGCTACCTGGAGACAATTGCTGTTGTTCTGCTCCTATTAATACCACAGGCAGGCAGCTACAGTATTTACTGTTAGTGTACTGTGTCCTCTGCACAGTGTGCACCTAAAGCTACTTGAATAAAATTGGTGGTGTTCTGATAAGGGCAGCACATCGACTGCATCACACTGCAGAGCTCTGCATGTACAGGGCGCTGCTGTCTCTGCGCGTTATTGCAAAAGTTCTTTGGTGTGGGCCTTTTTTGAGACGAGTGCATCAGATCCCACCACTGCTAATTGCAACATATGTCTCAAGCGTATCTCACGTGGCCAAAACATCACCCGCTTGGGCACCACATGCTTGACCAGACATATGTCGACCTGCCATGCAGTTCGTTGGCAAGCGTACCTAAAAGACCCACACCAAAGAACAAAGAGGGCCTCTCCTTGCTCCTCATCAGTGGGGATCTCCAACCCCACTATACCTTCAGTCCTCTCTGAGACCTGCACTGAGAGGAATGAAGGTGTAGAATTAGGTGTGTCACAGCCAAGTACTTGGGGGCAATCTATACACCGACGTCAGATTGTACCAGGCAAATTTCCCTGCCCCAGCTGCTGCACCGCCGAAAGAAGTTCGCTCCCAGCCATCCACATGCCCAGCGGTTGAATGCTTGCACTTCAACTGCTGCCTTTTCAGTTGGTAGACTCTGCCCCCTTCCTCAGTGGCAGGTTCCCAAACGCCACTTTTTCTCACGGAAGGCGATTCCAGCTCTCTACCGGCATGTGGAAGGCAATGTCTTGGCCTCGCTGGACAGGGCGGTCAGCGTTAAGGTGCATATTACCGCTGACTCATGGTCCAGCAGTCATGGACGGGGATGTTACCTTTCTTTCACTGTGCACTGGGTGACTCTTCTGGCAGCTGGGAAGGATGCAGGACAGGGTGCAGTAGTGTTGGAGGTTGTTCCGCCACCACGCCTCCAAAATACTACTAGTGGTGATTCTGCCACACCTCTCTCCTCCACCCCCTCCTCTTCTTCCTCCATGGCCTCTTCCTGTGCTGATTTGTCTTCGGAACCAGCGGTGCTCCGTAGGTGTTCAAGGGGCTACGCAAGCACGCAGGCAAAAAAGATGCCATGCGGTGCTTGAGCTGGTGTGCTTGGGGGACAGAAGCCACACTGGGGCAAAGATTCTGTCAGCTCTGCAGGGGCAGGTTCAGAGGTGGCTGACACCATGCCAGCTTAAGGCAGGTATGGTGGTTTGCGACAATGGCACCAACCTCATCTTCGCCCTCTGACAGGGACAACTGACCCATGTGCCCTGTTTGGCTCACATCCTTAACTTGGTGGTGCAGCGGTTCTTGGGCAGGTACCCGGGCTTACAGGATGTCCTGAGGCAGGCCAGGGAAGTCTGTGTGCATTTCCGCCGGTCATATAATGCCAGTGCTCGGCTGGCTGACCTCGAAAAGGAATTTAACCTGCCCAAAGAACTGCCTAATCTGTGACATGCCCACCAGGTGGAACTCAACGTTGGCCATGCTGCAGCAGCTGCACATGCAGCAAATGGCCATCAATGAGTACCTGTGTGACTATGGCACCAGGACAGGGTCAGGGGAGCTTGTTTTTTTCCCCACGCCAGTGGGCCATGACCAGGGATGCATGCACTGTCCTGTCACCATTTGAGGAGGCCACGAGGATGGTGAGCAGTGACAGTGCTTGCATCAGTGACACTGTCCCCCTTGTCCACCTGTTGAAGCACACGCTGCGTTGAATAATGGACAGGGCACTTGAGGCAGAACAGAGGCAAGAAGATTAGGACTTCCTTAGCTCTCAAGTCCCCCTTTATCCAGACAGTGTTCCTGCGTGCCCGCCGATCACACAGGAAGAGGGTGAGGAGGAGGAGGAAGAGGAGGATTGTGTCAGCATGGAGGTGGAGCCTGGCACTCAGCATCAGCAGCAGTCTTTAAGGGATCATTTACAGTCCCAAGAAACCCATGGACTTGTACGTGGCTGGGAGGAGGTGGCTGCGGATCATGTCGTCCTTAGTGACCCAGAGAACTCCAGACCGAATGCCTCAGCAAACCTACACTGCATGGCTTCCCTGATCCTGCAAAGCCTGCAGAAGGATCCCCGTATTTGTGGTATCAAGGAGAGGGATCAATACTGGCTGGCAACCCTTCTTGATCCACGTTACAAGGGTAAGGTTGCGGACCTTATCTTGCAGTCGCAGAGGGAGCAGAGGATGAAACATCTTTGGGAGGCCTTGCAGAAAGGTTTGTGCAATGCGTTCCCAGAGACTGGGAGGTTACAAACTCCTGTTCCTGGACAACGTGTTGCTGAGACTTCGGTCAGTCAAAGAAGGAGCGGTGGAGAAGGTGACCATCTGACCGATGCGTTCAGACAATTTTTTAGTCCGCAGCCCCAAGGTATGATCGGTTCCAGCAACCATCACCAGCGTCTGTTTTACATGGTTCAGGAATACCTAGGGTCAAGATCTGACTTGGACACCTTTCCCACCGAATATCCTCTGGGTTACTGGGTCTTGAGGATGGATCAAGGGCCAGAGCTTGCACAGTATGCAATTGAGCTACTGGCCTGTCCTGCATCCAGCGTTCTTTCAGAACGCACATTCAGTGCTGCTGGAGGCTTTGTAACCGATCACGGGGTGCGCCTGTCCACCGACTCGGTCGATCGACTGACCTTCATAAAAATGAATCAGTCTTGGATCACCACCAGCTACCAAGCACCTGATGCTAATGTAACCGAATAATTTTTTTTGAAATGTCAGATCCCTTCAAGACTGCCTATACTGATGCTGAGTGACTATCCTGTTATGCTGAGTGACTATCCTCTTCCTCCTCAATGATCATGCTGATAGCTTGTAAGAATATTTTTGGTTCTGGGCGCCACCACCAGTGACTAAGGCTCAATTTTTCAGCCCCTGTTTAACAGGGGCGTGTAATTATAATTTTTGATGCAATATTTTGCAAGGAGGGTTCGTTGCTGCGCTCAACTAGAGTATTTGTGAGGGGTTGCAGTGTTGTGGCACCAGCACCAGTGCCTAAGGCCCAATTTTTCAGCCCCTGTTTAACAGGGGCGTGTAATTACAATTGTTGATGCAATACTTTGCAGCAGGGCTTGTTCCTGCGCTCCCACTAGAGTATCTGTGAGGGGTTGCAGTGTTGTGGCACCAGCACCAGTGCCTAAGGCCCAATTTTTTGGGGCGTGTAATTACAATTTTTGGCGCAATACTTTGCGGCAGGGCTCATTCCTGCACTCCAACTAGAGTATCTGTGAGGGGTTGCAGTTTGTGGCACCAGCCCCAGTGCCTAAGGCCCAATTTTTCAGCCCCTGTTTAACAGGGGCATGTAATTACAATTTTTTATGCAATACTTTGCAGCAGGGCTCATTCCTGCACTCTAACTAGAGTATCTGTGAGGGGTTGCAAGTTGTGGCACCAGCACCAGTGCCTAAGGCCCAATTTTTCAGTCCCTGTTTAAGAGGGCGTGTAATTACAATTTTTGATCTAATATTTCACAGCAGGGCCCATTTCTGCTCCCACCAAGAGTAACTGTGAGGACTTACAGTGTTGTGACACCAGCACCACCACAAAAGGCCCAATTTTTCTGCCCCTGTTGAACAGGTGCATGTAATTACAATTCTTGATCTAATATTTCACAGCAGGGCCTGTTCCAGCTCCCACCAAGAGTAACTGTGAGGACTTACAGTGTTGTGGCAACACCACCACCACCACCACCACCACCACCACCACCACCAAAGGCCCAATTTTTCTGACCCTGTTCAACAGGGGCATGTAATTACAATTCTTGATCTAATATTTCACAGCAGAGCCCGTTCCTGCACCCACCAAGAGTAACTGTGAGGGCTTACAGTGTTGTGGCAACACCAACACCTAAGGCCGCAATTTCTGCAGAGTATATAGGGCAGGCCCCTACTTTCAAACATCCAACTTACAAACGACTCCTACTTGCAAACGGAAGGAGACAACAGGAAGTGAGATGAAATCTACCCCTAGGAAGGGAAATTCTCTCCTGTAAGAGTTAATATGGGAAAAACGTGTCTCCTCTCCACTGATGCTTTATCACCAATCCTTTTTTCACTAAAAAACCCAAATTGTCAAAAAACATTTGTCATTGGGACAGAAAGTGAGGTGAAATCTTCTGAAGAGGTGCACAGACAGCAAAACAAATGTCACAGGGGTGATAACCCTTCCCTATGTTTTCCAAAAAGCTTAAAAATAGATTTTTTGGTTGGAGCTACACTTTAAAAAAATGTACCAGTTCAAAATTACAAACAGATTCTACTTAAC
Organism: Aquarana catesbeiana; assembly: GCF_042186555.1. NCBI lineage: Eukaryota > Metazoa > Chordata > Amphibia > Anura > Ranidae > Aquarana > Aquarana catesbeiana. Next base: position 222,347,396 of record NC_133330.1, on the reverse strand, counting down.
AACAAACCTACAGTTCCTGTCTTGTTTGCACCACCTGTATACTGCTGTTCAGAGTATATAGGGCCCGGGGGCCCCACACCTTTTCTTTTTTTTAATTTGGGTGCGGGGTTCCCCTTAATATCCATACAAGACCCAAAGGGCCTGGTAATGGACTGGGGGGGTACCCATGCCGTTTGTCTCACTGATTTTCATCCATATTGCTGGGACCCGACATTACATTAAAGCCGCAAGCAGTTTTAAATGACTTTTATTCCTTTAAAAATTTAATTTTGTGCAGGGACTGTTCTAAGCATGGGAAAACACGCACCACTTTACAGGCATACTATAGACACCCCCCAGGTATGATATTTAAAGGAATATTTCACTTTTTTTTTCACTTTAAGCATCATTAAAATCACTGCTCCCGAAAGAAAGGCCATTTTTAAAACTTTTTTTTGCATTGATACATGTCCCCTGGGGCAGGACCCGGGTCCCCAAACCCTTTTTGGGACAATACCATGCAAATTAGCCTTTATATTTAGCACTTTTGATTTTGAACGTTCGAGTCCCATAGACTTCAATGGGGTTCTAAAGTTCGGGCAAATTTTCGGGGGGTGTTCGGCTCATCCCTACTCCTCACACACACTACGCTGTCTCAGCTCTGCACTCCGCACACAAATGTTACAGCACCACCTGCTGTGTTGAGTGAGCTGCCAGGGAGATTCTTTACCAGACATACTTGTAGGCAGGTGCAGTCTGTGCTTCCCACTGCAGGTGGTGCTCAACCAAAGTGGCAATGCTGACGGGGAAGGAAGTTGTGGGGAACTTGGTTCCTCTATGACTTCCTGCAGTCACAGGGAAGCAGCTGTCCGATCGGACACTGGCTCTTCATTTGACTCCAGCAGCCATCTTGGATCAGGCAGAGTCTATTTAAGACTATGGCTCCCTGGTTTGGACTTAAGCTAGCTAGTGTAGGGACAGGATTCCCATCTGGCAGGGATAGTGCTTAGAGGTAGAAAAAGGTTCCAAAAGCGTAAGGATAGTGCACGCAGTATGTCTACCTCTCTTCAGGAAGCCTCCCTTTGGGTGTGGACTAGCCAGGATGTATTGTGCTCCTCATTGCAGACACTGTTGGTATCTCCAAGCCTTCAAACCATTGCCATTGTTTGTAAGTGGCTCCAGCTGGGAGTGCCTACTCGCTGGGCCTGAATATGTTGTGTTGGACCTTTCTACACTATACTTTGCTGCCTGACTTGCCACACCACGCTACACCTTACTTGCATACTGGGTATTTCTGCTTACTCCTGGAGGCTCAATATAACATCTAAGGAATGAAAGAAAGATGGGGATGTGCTGCTGGAAAGGGGGCATTCAATTGAACGTGTGACTTTGCATGGGTTCCCTTAAGTGGAACCTTATAAAGATGTAGACTTTTAATTGTAAAAGAATTGATGTGTATCACGCCTCTTCCATGTCCATGGAAAATGTGCTGTTTTTAAAGCTGGAGCTTGCGCCACTAAGAAATTAGATTCATATTTAAGACAATTAATGTGTGCACCTTAACATGTGCTGCTGTTAATCATTTCATGTTGGTCCATGAAATCACAAGTAACATCATCCACATGGTAATTACTGGGAGATCACACGGACCACATGAAGTCAAATTTTATCAGGGACCATATGTATATAATAGTGGTCCCAAGAGGATAATAAATAGTAATATTCTGAGTTATTTTAATACCTTGCTTTTTCATATCAGTTTCAATAGGAAAGTGCACAAAGGGGGAGCTATATTATATTCTAATAATTATGAAGATTCTTACAGTAATGTTAAGAATTGTGCTACAGTGAAAAAAATGCCCCAGAATAATTAATGTGCTCAAAGTCAAAGCAAAGATTGTGATGTAAACAGTGCTCAAACTGAAGTCCATATGTCATTGTATTCAAATAGTAAATTAACCCTTACTACAAGGTGGATACAATTGACATATAGCAAACCATTCTGATGACCGCAACATCTCCTCTCAAAGCTTAATGGTTCTTATAAACTTCAAGCTCAAAAAAAGAAGAAACTTCATAGTGTTCTCTGATAAAACTGCCTTTGATAAATAAAATATGTAAACTGCACTCACATGAGATAAAAAGGTATTCACTTTTAACACACAGGGACCTGCCACTGTTCTCACATAACAAGCAACTGCTACAACTGAATGGATGCGCTACTCAGGGATGGCTCTCTCCCGCAGCTTGCAGTGTTTCACGCTCTCTCTCCTGGACCAACAAGCTCGGCTATATACATTGCCCCTGATGACATCATTAAAACACAGCTCATAGGGAGGACCTTGTTGGTTCAGGAGAGAGAGCCGGAAACACTGCCAGAGAGGGCTATCCCTGACTTAGGAGCTTTGATGGACTTTGAGCACATTATTTATTCTGGAGTATTTCATTTTTGGAGTTTCACACCTCATAAATTGACCGTTACTACAACGGTCAAATTTTGCATAAACAACACAAAGCTTCTGTAGTAGCAGTGGTGGCTGCTTGTTATGTGAGAACAGTTATTTCATGTGAATGCAATTTATATGTTTTATTTATCAAAAGCAGTTTTGTCAGAGAACACTATCAAATTTTGACTTTTCTGAACTTGAAGTTAATAAGAACCATTGAGCTTTGTGAGGAGCTGTTGGGGACACCAGACCAATTTGCTGTATGTCAATTGCATCCACCTAGTTGACTTAGGAGTTTTATGTTACTCATATGGAATTTGACCTGTTTAGTAAGGGTCAATTTATCAGATGAGAGCACACCTGTGGGGGTCTCAGTGAAGGATTTTTGTCACCTATTTGAGTACAATCAATTATGAAGATTCAAACACCAAGTCACCAAGAAATTTTAATATCGACAAATAGGTGCATTAGGGTAACTGGAAAGGTCATATTTCATTGTCAGTTAACGCTGGAGGGTTATAATTTATTAGCTGCAATTCCAAAAGAAATATTTTGATATAAACTGCTTATGACTTTTTTAACAGTTGTTTCTGGGCAAACAATTGATTGCATGCACAAGCTGTTAAGCAGCTTGGCCAATAATTTATTGTAATAATGGAAGCATTGTGATGCTTATGTGTCATTCTATGCAGCAGGCTGCATGGTAATGGTAGCCCCAAGGGTGTGTCAAGACATTCTGGTCTCACATAAATTAGCTGAATAAAGGTGGGTGTCATTCAACCTGGAAATGGTGTGGCAAATAGTGGTGGAGAAGGACATAGAGGGCAGCACAGGAGTGTGCAGAGGGTCATGATTTTTTGGGGTCTGTTGAAATGTATCTGCAGTAGAATCTTCTATCTTACATATTTCAATTTTTTTTTTAAAGATGAAGATGGACTTAATGCTGGACTCTAGACAGATATAAAAAACACACATCTATGTACCTCTGTCATCATTAACCATTTGCTTACTGGGCACCTTAACCCCCCTCCTGCCTAGACCAATTTTCAGCTTTTAGCTCTGTCACTCTTTGAATGACAATTGCGCGGTCATACAACACTGTACCCAAATGAAATTTTTATCAATTTTTCCCACAAATAGAGCCTTCTTTTGGTGGTATTTGATCACCTCTGGGTTTTTTATTGTTTGTTTAAAAAAAAAAAAAAGATTTAAAAAAAACAAAAAAACAAAACCGTTTTTTATTTTGTTAATAAATTTTGCAAACAGGTATTTTTTCTCCTTCATTGATGTATGCTGATGAGGCTATACTGATGGGCACTGATAGGCTGCACTGATGGGCACCAATAGGCTGCACTGATCGGCACGGATAAGGTGGCACTGATGGGCACTAATAGGCAGCACTGGTGGGCACTGATGAGGTGGCACTGGTGGGCACTTATAGGTGACATTGGTGGGCACTGATGGGTGGCACTGATGGATGGCACTGAAGGGCATTAATAGGTGGCACTGAAGGGCACTAATAGCTGGCACTGATGGGCACTGATGGGTGACAGTGATGGGCACTGATGGGTGGCAGTGATGGGCTCTGATCAGCATTGGTAGGTGACACTGATAGATAGCACTGCTAGGTGGCACTGATGAGGCACTGAGTGGCATTGATTGGTGGCACTTGTGGGCACTCATAAGTGGCATTGATTGCTGGCACTTACTACTGTGGGCACTGATTTGTGGCACTGTGGGCACTAATGTGTGGCACTGGCAGTCGGTACTTGTGGGCACATATGAGGCAGCTTTGCCTCTTCCTCTTCGGGACCGATGTCACTTCAAACAGATGCCGGCGATCGCCTTTTTCTCTTCTCACGTTGTCAGCGTGAGAAGAAAAAAAAAGCGATTACCGATCTTCCGTTTACATCACGTGATCAGCTGTCATTGGCTGACAGCTGATCACGTGGAAAGGGGTCGGGACTGGCTCGGGTGATCACAGCGTGCACTGGATCTGAAGCAGTTAATGCATCTATAAGTGTATTTTAAAGTGTGTATAATTGTGTATATAGTCAAAATAGAAATTACATATTCATTCCACATTGAATTTAAATAATTTATGACTTTCTATTATTAACGTGAACAATCTTGAAGTTTAAAAACTTACCTGCAGGAATTACTGCTTGTAGGCAGCAAGATACCATGGGATATGTAGTTCTTAGAAATTGAAAGTAAATCAAAGGAATGAACAGAGGAGAAGCTGCAAAGCATCCAGGTAATCAAGGAAATTGCTAAAAAAGATGGTCAGCAGACAGGCAACAATCACAAACATGAAAGGAGATTTTTCAAGTAAGCTTATTATGAACCACAAAAATAACTTATTCATACCATAGGTAAAGAAACCAGTGACAGATTGCTGAACTCCTCACTGTGCTGCTTCTCTTATTCTTGTTTATTCACAGAATGGGGCAGGTCCAGAACAACCCGGGCTCAGACGAAATGGGTTGAATAATGCTGGCCACTAGAGGACATCTAGTGGCAGAAAAATGTACCACAGAGAAAATCTGTAGACTCAATTTAAAGCAATGGCTAGTTTTCTTATTTTATTTTTTTTAATGTGATATCCATTTTGTCTTGTTATTTTGACTGGAGCTCTGCTTTAAAGAGTTAAAACTGAGTTCCATGACCCTCTGAAAAAAAGAAAAAAAGTTTAAAAGGGAATGAAAGGAAAGAATAATACATTGCCAAATACATTTGTTTTACTTAAATGTAAATCTTGTCCTACTTTGCAGTGATCCGGGGTTGAAAAAATGCTGGTCCAGTAAAGGATTTTATAGCTTCACTATGTCAATGGGTTTTTGGCTTAGCATACCGCCATAGACTACAAGTCCCATGAAAATTCAAAGCAATGGAGCTTTGTTCCAGAATGAAGCCGCAAATCCAATTGACAAAGAAAGAGATGATGTATTATAAGATATGAAGATAATCCCAGGGCTTTAAGTATTCTGGCACACTTGACCATGGGATACCATTTTGTTGGTTCAAAGCTTTCAGCTAAAGATAGCTACTTCATTAGAGGGAAGAGGACATACTGTAACACAATATATTACGTTATTTGTCCACTGTACACTGTTCATGTGTTTTTATTTTTTACCTGAAGTGGCGCTTGAATGAATTTGAAGGAATTGAAAATTCCAATGTTTTAGTTAAACAGCAAGTAACTGCTGTCTACAAGAGACAATGGGCAGCACAGTGGCTTAGAACACTATCTGTATAGAGTCTGCACGCTCTTCCTGTGCTTTCTTGAGTTTCTTTGGGTACTCCATTAACCTCCCACACTCCATAGACATGCTGGTAGTTGAATTGGCTTTTATCAAAATTGGCCATAGTATGTGCGTATAAATTGGCTGAGCACGTGTTATCAGATTCTGCATGCTGGTCCCAGCCAGAGTAAATAGGTAGGGTTGAGGAAAGAACTTGCAGCCTACCTTGTGAAAAACTCTGGGAGAAAAAACTATGGAAACATTCTAGCAATGGGGGGGGAAAAGCGAACTTAGGACTTTAAATGAGACGCAAGGGAAAGTTTGTGCCCCCATCCTTAATATCATGAAAAAGAGGGGGGAAGGTTGGGACTTTGAATGAGGTGCGCATGATGCAGCCAAATCACACTCACAGAGGTGCAAATATATGTATGTTTATTAAGGACAAATGATCAACATGGCATAAAAACGCATTGCATACATTAAACATAAAAAATCGCATATAGACAATAAATCTATGTATATACAATCATAGGACATGGGTAGGTACAATTATGCATCTTAATCCCCCAATCAAGATAAAAGTCATGTGAAGTAAAAAACATCTGAAAATTGGTCAATGTGTGTTTGATGCATCAAAGGTAGGCCCGACGCTGCGTTTCATGGACTTCAATCCACTCTTCAGGAGCCAGATGCATCTACATTCTATAAAAAATGCATGAAAAGAAATATAGTTTCAGGGTCTAACAAGATCAGCAGAAAAGGGGGAAATTTGAGCATAATGGGCCATGCCAAAAAAGTTACTCACATGATAGCCAAAACTGGGACCGTGCGACAAAACAAAGCCAGGGGTGAGCCATGGAGCCTGGCCCGGGAGCTGAGAGGGGGACCTCAACGAGGAACACCGGACTGCACACACCAACACCCTGCAGTGGAGGGGACTTCTATAAAGTAGGAAATTTATAAAATGTATCTATGATGATACAAGTAACAAAAAACGAGATGATATAAGCTGCAGATATCACCAAGGTGATTGAAAAAAAGCACCTGGAAGATTACCTTGAAAGATACATGTGGTGTTTGAAGCCACATAGATGGGAGAGGATTGGGGTTGCATAGGTTGTATCAATGCCATCTCTGAATACCATGAAGCAGGGAGTGAGATGCAGCCCCAGCATTGAACGTCAGCTCCCCCTCAGCCTCACGCAGGCACGACACAGTGGAGCAAAACCTCGGCGAACGCCAGAGAAGCTCACCACATGTCAGCCCAGCTGATATACCGGACGTCTGTGTGTGCGACGCCCAACCAAGGAGGTCACATGCACAGTGCCGGGGGCGTGGTGCCGATGCAAGGTGGAAAGATCCGCCCAGCCACACACCCCCAACCCTGTGGAGGGGAGATAGGAGGGCGGACACCAGCATGCATCGCAGCTCCCGGGAGACAGGACATCTGCCCACCCACTGACAATGAGTCACACAGACCCAGTCTGGCCACAGGGAGTAAAAAAATATATAAAGTAGTAAAAAATCAAAGTATGTAAACTGTCAATGCAAAGAACGTTCCATATCAAGCATGCTGAATTACGGCCGGGCCCGGTAGGAATCCGCCATAAGAGAGCGATGGGCTACAATCATGAGCACCTCCATCCCTAATCAATGTAAGCAATGGGGGGGAAAGCAAACTTAGGACTTTAAATGGGACGCAAGGGAAAGTTTGTGCCCCCATCCTTAATATCATGAAAAAGAGGGGGGAAGGTTGGGACTTTGAATGAGGTGCGCATGATGCAGCCCAATCACACTCACAGAGGTGCAAACGTATGTATGTTTATTAAGGACCAATGATCAACATGGCATAAAAACGCATTGCATACATTAAACATAAAAAATCGCATATAGACAATAAATCTATATATATATACAATCATAGGACATGGGTAGGTACAATTATGCATCTTAATCCCCCAAGCAAGATAAAATTCATGTGAAGTAAAAAACATCTGAAAATTAGTCAATGTGTGTTTGATGCATCAAAGGTAGGCCCGACGCTGCGTTTCATGGACTTCAATCCACTCTTCAGGAGCCAGATGCATCTAAATTCTATAAAAAATGTATGAAAAGCAATATAGTTTCAGGGTCTAACAAGATCAGCAGAAAAGGGGGAAATTTGGGCATAATGGGCCATGCCAAAAAAGTTACTCACATGATAGCCAAAACTGGGACCGTGCGACAAAACAAAGCCAGGGGTGAGCCATGGAGCATGGCCCGGGAGCTGAGAGGGGGACCTCAACGAGGAACACCGGACTGCGCCCACCAACACCCTGCAGTGGAGGGGACTTCTATAATGTAGGAAATATATAGAATGTATCTATATTGATACAAGTAACAAAAAACGAGATGATATAAGCTGCAGATATCACCAAGGTGATTGAAAAATGCACCTGGAAGATTACCTTGAAAGATACATGTGGTGTTTGAAGCCACATAGATGGGAGAGGATCAGGGTTGCATAGGTTGTATCAGTGCCATCTCTGAATACCACGAAGCAGGGAGTGAGATGCAGCCCCAGCATTGAACGTCAGCTCCCCCTCAGCGTCACGCAGGCACGACACAGTGGAGCAAAACCTCGGCGAATGCCAGAGAAGCTCACCACATGTCAGCCCAGCTGATATACCGGACGTCTGTGTGTGCGACGCCCAACCAAGGAGGTCACATGCACAGTGCCGGGGGCGTGGCGCCGATGCAAGGTGGAAAGATCCGCCCAGCCACTCACCCCCAACTCTGTGGAGGGGAGATAGGAGGGCGGACACCAGCATGCATCGCAGCTCCCGGGAGACAGGACATCTGCCCACCCACCGACAATGAGTCACACAGACCCAGTCTGGCCACAGGGAGTAAAAAAATATATAAAGTAGTAAAAAATCAAAGTATGTAAACTGTCAATGCAAAGAACGTTCCATATCAAGCATGCTGAATTACGGCCGGGCCCGGTAGGAATCCGCCATAAGAGAGCGATGGGCTACAATCATGAGCACCTCCATCCCTAATCAATGCAAGCAATGGGGGGGAAAAGCGAACTTAGGACTTTAAATGGGACGCAAGGGAAAGTTTGTGCCCCCATCCTTAATATCATGAAAAAGAGGGGGGAAGTTTGGGACTTTGAATGAGGTGGGCATGATGCAGCCCAATCACACTCACAGAGGTGCAAACATATGTATGTTTATTAAGGACCAATGATCAATATGGCATAAAAACGCATTGCATACATTAAACATAAAAAAATCGCATATAGACAATAAATCTATGTATATACAATCATAGGACATGGGTAGGTACAATTATGCATCTTAATCCCCCAAGCAAGATAAAATTCATGTGAAGTAAAAAATATCTGAAAATTGGTCAATGTGTGTTTGATGCATCAAAGGTAGGCCCGACGCTGCGTTTCATGGACTTCAATCCACTCTTCAGGAGCCAGATGCATCTACATTCTATAAAAAATGCATGAAAAGCAATATAGTTTCAGGGTCTAACAAGATCAGCAGAAAAGGGGGAAATTTGGGCATAATGGGCCATGCCAAAAAAGTTACTCACATGATAGCCAAAACTGGGACCGTGCGACAAATTTCCATTCTATGGAAAAGGGTCTTCAGCATATCAGACATGATGCCTAGAGAACTGGACCATATAATTGCCAAGGGTCAAATATTACTGTATATCACACTCACACAGAAGAATCTATACAAACACATGTGGAATTAGGGACCAATGGTGTAGTTTCATTTTGAGCCTTTTATACTACTGACACATTTTTACTTTCCCCAGTATTATGCCAAACTGGCACCAACTCTTCATTTCATCAGTGTTTTCATGTGACAAAAAAAAATGACGGATATTTAAAAAAAATGCATAGAAAATAAAAATGTATATAAGTATAATCTGAGTGATGAAAAGTCCCATTGTACTTTTACTATATATATCTAATGAGATCCAGCCACAATGATGCCTTAGTTTAGATGAGTTTATAACCACATCTGTTTGGATAAATATGAAAGGTAAATATTCTTGAGAATAGGGCGGTGAAGATGAATGGATCAGAAAGAGTGTAGACTTTCCTTGACCCATGACTGGATTGTGGTAAGGTCAAGATCCCTGTTACTAAATAGACGGAGCATGTCTTAATTCTTAAGCATGAGTAGGTCCATTGCAATTTTTAAGTCATCAGTAGTTTTCCCATCGCAAAAAATTCAAACGCAGACCATCCCAAAAATGTAGTAGTTTCATTAATCAATATGAAAATGTATTACATATCTACATAAGTAGAATAAGACCTACTCTTACTTTAGATTTTAACAGCTTATGCAACAACTTATACAAATAGTTAAAAAAAGACACAAACTAAAATACTTTTACTAACTGTGCCCCTTTGCTCACAAGTAATGATAATTCTAAATAAGTGTCTCCTACAGCTCAAGATCAGGTCTAAAAATAATAAGCGTGTATGTCAAGAACAAGCAAAGGACACCAGAAGCACAAATTCTTTAATTAAATTGAAGGTTTGCGTGTATTTGTCAAGCTCAATTTACCAACTGCATTCACATAATTTCATCACGCTCATTTATATGCACCATGAGTCTTTGCTGAGGGCTGCGCTTCCAAGGATGGTTTTGAAAGCCTGTATACTTGTTAAATATGTGCTCAAGACTGATGTTAATATATTTTCATAATGATTTATTGTATTACATAGACAAGGTCACACATTGTTTTCAACTGGTTCACAAAAGCATTTCAACTCAATATACACAACAGGTAAGCCTAGATGACAATGTCACTCTAAAGATTATCATGTGCTAACATTAATAATGACAAAGGTATCAACCGAGTCTAGTACATGCACAGCCTTTTAAAATGTCATTCTCTAAACAGCCATTCCGCCTCTTTATTTTTTTATTAATAATAATGCTCTCATAATTCTTAAGCAAACCCTCTGTTTTCCTCTGGGTCACATGCATCTGACCAGAAACTAGTCATGTCCCTGCTTCTGTACACATGAATCAGAAACACAGTAAAAATTCTAAACAAGGGCTATGGCAATCCTTACCTTGAATGCCTACTGTATATGAAGTTATATCTCTGCCAGTGCTTTCTATAAAGCAAAATATGGCCCACAAATATGGGCATAAAAAACATGTATAGGCAGCAGAAATGTGTGTGCTCTTTTACAAAAGCCCAATATCAAAACTTTTGCAAACACTGTAGTTTGGAGGCATATCATTTTAACTAATTTGTTTTCCTTTTTGACCAGCAATTGTGGCTAGCACTTTTTAAAAATGATGGCTCTTACAAATGTAATTGTTGTTCTGAGATGTCATGGGGCATGTGGTATAGTTATGAACATAACCAGGGCTTTTTTTTTCAGAAAATTGGTGCAGGAACTCTCATTCCCCAGCCAACTCCCTGCCTCCAACCACACCCAAACCCGCTCCAACCACGACCAAACTCTGCCCCAGCCACACCCAAACTCCACCCCCAACCACACCCAAACTCTACCCCCCCAACCACGCCTTCCTTAGGGTAGAGAAGTACAGCGGCACCAAATAATGGTAATAAGTTAAGGTTTAGAGCTGCGCATCGCACAATGCACATGGTGCAGAAATATGTAACACCCAAAGTACAGGACTCAGGAGTGCATAACACACAGGGCTTAGGAGTGTGTATTGTGCAGTTGTGAGAAGTGCGTATCACACAGGGCGCAGAAAAAAAAACAAATCAGCAAATAGGACACTACTTACATTCAATGCGAAGCGTCCCTTGTGCTCAGGCATATACAACATAGAGCCCTGTGTACAGTGCGCAGGGGTCAGGGAAATGTAACATATAGCTCAGCGCACAGAGTGCAGCAATAAAGCATATGTAGTATGAAGTCCAGCATACAGAATGCAGGGCTCAGGAGTATGGAACGCAAAACTCATTGTACAGAGTACAGTATTCAGGAGTACCACCCCGAGGCCTTTACCACTTAATGACCGCCCGCGGCAGTTGTACTGCAGCAGGTTGGCTCTCCTGTGCGAACCACTATCATTGTACATCAGCTTGTGTAGGCGCAGTTGTGGGTGGGTGCGTGCCCGTGAGTGGGGTGGGAATCGATGTCTGCCGGCAACTTGCGATCACGGTGAGGAGAGGCAGAATGGGGATCTGCCTTTATAAACCAGGCAGATCCCCATTCTGACAGGGGACATGTCAGTGATCTACTGTTCCCAGTGATCGGGAACAGTGATCTCTGTCATGTCCCAGGCCTATTGTTAACTCCTTCCCTACCAGTGTATTTTTTACATTGATCAGGGCATTTTTATAGCACTGATCAATGTAATAATGTCCCTGGTACCCAAAAAGTGTCATTTGGGGTCAGATTTGTCCGCCGCAATGTTGCAGTCCCGCTAAAAATTGCAGATCACCGCCATAACCAGTAGAAACAATAAAAGTAAATGAAAGTCCCTAAATCTATCCCATAGTTTGTAGACGCGATAACTTTTGCACAAACCAATCAATATTTACGTCTATTGTGATTTTTTTTTTTTACCAAAAATATGTAGAAGAATATATATTGGCCTAAACTGATGAATACATTTTTTTTTGGATATGTGTTATAGCAAAAAGTAAAAAAATACTTTTTTTTTTCAAAATTGTCACTCTTTGTCACTCAATTGTCACTGCAGTATGGTATGCCCAGGCTCTTTTCTTTTAAACTCAGCACAGTAAAGTGACGATCGGAGAGCTCCGCCCATGAGAACTGTTAAAGTGGCAGCAGAAGGCGGGGATGTAAGCTGCCTTTTGGATTACCACAAGCAGATGCAGTGCTGGGACCCGACTGACTAGGGATCGAGTGCAGGACTCACCAGGGCTTGCTAGTACAGAGAAGTCGGTAAGGAAGTAAGTTGTGCAAAATACTTCCTCTACCGGCTATTGTGTTACATGACAGGTCGGAGCAGAGAGGGCTGCCATAGGTGCCGGAACAGCATTCCATTGCGTTCCAGCTGAAAAAAAGCCCTGAACATAACTCCTTAGGCTCCTTTCATGCTTGGGCATTGTTGATGCAGGTAATTTCATGCAACACAGGACACTTAACTTAACAGGCTCTCTGATTGTAAGGTTCAATTTAACCCTTTAAGCTGCAGGTCGAGAAAGGTGTACTGGGTATAGCCTAATGCAGACAGTGTTCAAAAGACCTCTTAAGATGCAGTATATGTCTGGGCATAAAAAAAAAAAAAAATTCAATACATCTCTACAATACATTTCCTTATGTTATTGCCCTAAAAAACACTAATTACAGAAAAAAAAACATCGATCTTGCCGGACATTCAGAGAGCTCCTAAATTCCTGTGTACTATGTGTAGCAGGCATGTTGTAATGCAATGTCTCCTTTTGGCCACAAGATGGAGACAGAGAGATGCTGACTGGTCCTTGCAGAACACTGGGAAAAAGAGGAGTTTCAGGAAGTGCTGAGGGGACAGAAGAGAGGGAAGTACTGAGGTAAAAGAGACAGAGAGGGGGGCGTGGCCTAGCACCAGAGCGAGATGGCTGCCTAGAGAGAGAGCTCCGCCATCCAAGGTCATAAGAGAGCCCTCAGCTCCTGCAATAACTCACCCTACAAGCGGCAAGATGAAGGGTAGGAGTAGCTCTGCCACCTACTCACAGATGGACCCGGCAACCCAGCTGAGTAGGAGCATTCTGGCGATGTTCCGGACTCAGCATACAGAAGCACAGGCCGCATCTCCAGCCGCAGACTGTAGTTACACCAGCAGTGTGGTCGTGGCTGATAGCCCTGCAGTGTCTCCGACGGGCGCATCCTCATCACAATCCTTCCCTTTCTTATGCCTGGCAGATCTCCAGAGTGTGGCCCTGGATATCAAGAGTGCTCTAACGGCGGCTGTGGCAGACCTCAAAACAAAGATTAAAGCAATGAACGTGTGGAGCATGTGGAGTCGACCGACATGACACATGGTGCAGCCATACACCAGGTACAGCGAGCAGTCAGTGCACAGGGACAACACCTTATTGACATGGATAGACATATGGAAGATCTCGACAACAGGGGTCGCAGGCGCAATCTCCGTCTTAGGGGGATCCCTGAGTCTGTAGAGGGCCCCCAGTTACAATCGGTGGTCTGGGCCATATTTAACACCCTTATGGGCAGGCCACCAGATGCGCCTGTAGAGATGGAGAGATGCCACAGAGCACTGAAGCCAAGGGGCAGGGACACAGACCCACCCAGGGATGCTGTATGCTGCCTGGTCAGTTTCACCCAGAAAGAAGAGATCCTGCACCTCGCTCGTAACCACATACACCTGGAACATGAAGGGGCACGTATCCAGCTGTTCCAGGATTTGTCCGCCATCACCTTACAACACAGGAGGGATCTCTGCCCCCTCCTACAAGCCTTACGAGAGAGACACATTCCATATCGATGAAAGTTCCCATTCTGCCTCCAAGCGACAAATGGAAATCACATGGCCCAACTGAGAACACCAGCTGACTTGCGACCTTTCTGCGATACCTTAGGAATTCCAGTGGTCCCCGTCACAGACTGGTACGGAGCCTTTCTTCAACCTGAGCCCTGGATCCCTACCCAGCCTGGAGATATTCCAAGGTTGCAGAGAAGCAGACCACGTCACCGCAGACCCTCAGCCAACTCACCACCGAGATGCAGAGGGGATATGGAAACCAATGAAAGCTCACGTGTTTCCCCATCGTCGGCGAGGTGCAAAACTGACAACTGAGTACACAGGACTCGAAAGGTTGAGTTGTATTGCTGTTTGTTATTGTCCCCAGGTTTGCCTCTTAACTTATCCTGCAAGGTAAGCTTGGCTCTAACTGTACACTGATGGTTTCCACTTTGCGATTGACTGATGCAGTATTTCCTGGCACCAGCTCAAGTTCTTTCACAAGCACGGTGATGCCCATTACATCGCCAATGAGTAAAGTGTCCTCTCTTATATGCACCAGGAGCTAACATAAACTTATTCATGCAGTTCTGCTAACAGAGTATGAAACTGGTAATTCTACCGAAGTCCCTTGAACTGGCACTAGACAGAGGCAGGCGACCGCCTCCCAGGTACTGGTACACCTCTTGTATCCTTCCCGGTTCAGGTCCCATTGCAAGGAGACCTCCTCTGCACAAGGTGGCAGTCGAGTTATAGGAAGAGGCGTGTTCTTCCTCCCCCTTGCCACAGACTCTCCAGGCTGCATGTGGGCAGTCATTGCATGACAAGATGAACAAACCTCTGATTTTCTGGCTACTCGACTTTGTCAAAAATCTGCTGTAATGGGTATGTTACCCTTGGTGTCACCCCAGCCACCTCTCCCACCCTCTCCCTGATGTTTGGTTTTGGGTTATTATTTGGGGTAGGGTGAGGACCTAAACTCATCAGTCTGTTTTTGTAAAATAAATAATGACAGCTTGGAAAAGCCACTCCTATAGGCCCTGGGGCTAAGGGTCAAACATAGTTTTGTCAAAGCTATATGGTGTGGGAGTTTTTGTTTTGTTCTTTTTGTTTTATTGTTATGTATAACTTAACTCCCTGATATGACACTATGATGGCTTACGGATAACCCTGGAGTCGGTGAACTCTATCCCAGACATCCATGAAAAACTATGACTGTGGGATAGTTGGACCAGAGGTCCCGGGGTAGGGGGCGACCCTTACCCTGTTCACATGAGCCATTATAGGCTATAGGGGGCCTCATATGGAAGGAATATACAGAGCTA
This sequence comes from Aquarana catesbeiana, assembly GCF_042186555.1. Classification (NCBI taxonomy): domain Eukaryota; kingdom Metazoa; phylum Chordata; class Amphibia; order Anura; family Ranidae; genus Aquarana; species Aquarana catesbeiana. The sequence goes on along the minus strand of NC_133330.1, from coordinate 222,331,965 downwards.
TATATCCTTCTTTATGCGAGTAATTGCTGCGACAGAAACAGATACTTGGTGCCTGGGTTGTGCGGGGCCCCCTGACTCCTAGATCCACCGGGAAACTTGGTGGTCTGGGGCTCGGGGATCCTAGCATCCTGAGTGGGTTTATCTGGAGGCCGTCGCATTACTAGAAGGTTGAAATGGTTAAAAGTATTAAATGATAATAGTTTGTAATGCTATCTCTCTATCTTGTTAGACTAGAATGTAAGTAAACATACACTGCTGGATAGTATGGTCTTATAGGATGCTGCACCTGACCCGTTTGGGCTCTCTAGTTGATTGGGGGGAGTGGAGACCGGAGTGGGCCCTTCTCGCCTGGTGCGGGGGGGCCCTCTGCCCAGCAAAGCCGGGGTTTCTCGTTATTCTCCATCCACGCTCTCTTGGATCTTTGGTTGGCAGGAAGTGTACATATTCCTGTTTAGGTGTTAGGTTCCTTCCCCACTTCAGGGAGGCAGGTATCCCCCTTGAAACTAGCCGGCATTACCTCACGTGACTTGTGCCTGTCACCCCTGCCCATATTAGGTAACTCAGCTGGACTGATATTACCTCCGGTCCTTTTTCAGCGAGCCCCATATAGGGAAGAGCTCGCTGGCAATAGGGTTAAGCCTCTCTTGGGTTACTGTCAAATCCTAAGTGCCTGTACAGAGTGGGCTTAACCTATCCTCCTGCTTTCTTGTTTTATCTTTAATTCCCCTTTTTCTCTCTTCATCTATTTCTAGCCTCTCTATCTGTCTCTTTACCCCGGTTCTCTCTTCCCCACACCTTTTTCTCCCCTTCCTATAGACCCCTTCCCCAGGGAGGAGAACAGCACCTTTGCTCACCAAACATGCCTTCTGCAATGTGAACATTGGCTTCCTTATCCCTCAAAGTCTATTCTTTGAACGCTAAGGACCTTAACATCTCGGAGAAGCGTAGCAGTATTCTTGCTGAGGCCCATCACCACAGAGCTCAAGTGATATATTTCCAAGAAACCCACTTCAAATCAGGATTCACCCCTCGCTTATTCAATAGCCGATTCCCGGAGGTCTATCATGCGTCCTGCCACGACTCTAAAATGAAAGGGGTCTCTATAGTGCTTGCTAAATCATTCCCATTCCATATAACTGATAAAGTCATTGACCCAGAAGGCAGATTTATCTTTCTAAAAGGAACCTGGAAGAATAGACCGGTGACCTTAGCGAGCATTTATTGCCCCAATTCTAAGCAGGTCTCTACAGCTCTCCCTTTTTCAGACGGACCTGTTGATATTGAGGGGGACTTTAATATGGCCCTAGACCCACTCCTTGATACCTCCTCAGGTACGTCCTCAATCCCATTTTCTGTGTTACGCCAGATCAAGCTTACCCTTGCCTCCCTGGTGCTTCACGACACATGGCAAACGTTATACCCTCAGGGGAAAGACTACACGTTTTTCTTGCCCCCACATAGCCGCTACTCGAGGTTAGATTATTTCTTTATTTGTCAGACAGATTTGACCTTCCTGCAGGGAGCGACAATAGAGAGTATGTTACTCTCTGACCACTACCCGATCACACTGACCTTACAGTTCCCTCAAAGAGACACGACCTACAGAACCTGGAGATTGGATGCCTCTCTTCTTACTGATCCGGGGGATTTAGCTGAAATCACACAGATCATTAAAGACTATTTCCAACATAACAACATGCCAGATGTGTCCCCTATGACCCAAAAGGAAGCACATAAATGCGTTGTACGGGGGCATCTGATAGCCATCGCAGCTAATAAAAAAAGAGCGCATCAAGCCACGATTCGAGATTTATCTTCTAAAATAGCTCTTTTAGAAGCGCAGCATAAATGCTCCTTAGCAGTGAAAGTAGCCAAGGAATTAGCTGACTCACGGGCGGCCTTATTACAGGAATTACTTAAGTGGGCACGAAAGAGGCAGGTGCTTTCTCAGAAACTATTTTATGAACAGGGAAATAAGCCAGGAAGGCTATTGGCAAGGTTTACACAGAAGCGAACTCTCGCTTCTACTGTACACCATGTAGTAGATACGGATGGCGTAACTTACTCTGGAAACGAGGATATTGCTAGACAGTTTCATCTCTTCTATAGTAAGTTATATAACCTTGAATCACATGAATTCAGACCAATTACGAAGGAGGTGTGTTCCAAACTCATAAGCCAATTTTTGAGGAAATACAGTCCTCAAGCACTGTCTACAAATGACTGGCTGGCTTTGGAGGCTCCACTGTCGATTGAGGAGTGGGGGGAGGCATTGAAGGCTATGAAACCAGGTAAAAGCCTGGGCCAGATGGCTTCCCGGCACAATACTATAAAAGTTTTGCTGATCTCCTGGCGTCGACATTCTGAAGGCCTTCAACGCCCTCTCTCACTCTCCTTGTGGGTCAGATAATTTATTAGAAGCTTACATCTCAGTGATACCTAAAGAAAATAAAAATCCCACTTATGTAGCCAACTACAGGCCTATTTCCCTCCTTAATGTGGATGTTAAATTGTTTGCCAAGATCCTAGCCACCCGCTTGTTCTATCACGTGCCTGCCTGGGTGGGCCTGGATCAGGTTGATTTTGTCCCTGGGAGAGAAGCCAGGGACAACACCATCAAAGCCCTCAATTTACATCATTGGCTTATATAAACCAATGGAGAGGGCTGTTTTGTGGCTGCGGATGCGGAGAAGGCTTTCGACAGGGTGGCATAGGCCTACATGGGTGCGGTTCTGGAAGCCCTGGGCCTGGGAAGTAACATATAGGCTTTTATTGGTGCACTCTATGCCAATCCCAGGGCGATAGTCTGAGTGAATGGCCACCTGCCGCACGCCTTCCCCATTCTAAATGGGACTAGGCAGGGATGCCCTCTCTCTCCCTTGCTCTATATCCTTACCTTGGAACCCCTCCTCAGATGCATTCGTGCGAATCCGGACATAAAAGGCATAGAGGTACGTCAGCAGGAATATAAGATAGCTGCCTTTGGGGATGATATTCTGCTCTTTCTTTCATCCCTGCTGACGTCTCTGCCCAACTTAATGCCAGTATTAGAACAGTTTAAGGTCGTCTCGAATCTGAAAATTAATCTCTCAAAGTCATATGCGCTAAATGTCTCCTTGCCCCCCAAGACAGTACAACTCTGCCAAATGAACTTTCCATTTCGCTGGAAAACAGATGCTATTACCTATCTAGGCATCCAACTCCCTAGTAAGCTTAATGATCTGTATGAAAAGAACTTCCTCTCGGAACTGATGCTTATACAGCAGGATCTCCACAGATGGGAGGCCCCCACTATCTCCTGGTTCGGTCGGGCCTCAATATTAAAGATGACAGTGCTTATTGTACAAACTACAGACTATACCGATTCGTCTACCTCCCTCCTTCTTCACAGCATATAAACACACGTGCAGAGCCTTTATCTGGGGAACTAAGCACGAGTGGGGTGGGCAAAAATGGTGTTACCAAAGACAGGAGGTGGAATTGGACTCCCAGACCTCCAGGGGTACTACTGGGCAGCCCACTTAGCCCGAGTAGTGGATTGGAGGCTCCACTCAAAATATAAGCATTGGGTTTTACTGGAAAAACTAATTTCGGGTACTGAACTTACATAGTTACATAGTTAGTAAGGTTTAATAAAGACACCAGTCCATCCAGCTCAACCTGAGTGAGTGTCTACAATTGTCCCTATCCATGTACATTGTGTCTCATTAAGATACTCATCTATTATATCATTATTTATTTAAGGTACCCATATAGCGCTATCAATTTATGCAGCACTCCACACTCATCATGCCTACAATCCAAGGTCCCCAAACTCACATTCATATACTAAGGCCAATTTTGAACAGAAGCCAATTAACCTACCAGCATGTGTTTGGAGTGTGGGAGGAAACCGGAGTACCCGGAGGAAACCCACGCAGGCACAGGGAGAACATGCAAACTCCAGGCAGGTAGTGTCGTGGTTGGGATTTGAACCAGGGACTCTTTTTACTGCTAGGTGAGAGTGCTACCCACTACACCACTGTGCTGCCCAACTTCACCACATTCCCTGGGTTTCAAAGAAACATGTACCAGCTAGTGTCCATTTACACCCTCTCATCGGAGCAACCCTGCAGGCTTTTGATAGGGCGTGTAAGGTACACTCTCTTTCAAACAAGTGTTGTGCAATTACCCCTATTAGGGGGAACCCAGACTTTCCTCCTGGCATGGAAGGGGCCTTTTTATCAGCAGAATGGCCTTATGCAGAAATGCAGGCTAAACACTTCTTTTCTAGAGGAAGTTTTCTTAGACAAGGTGAACTGGCAGCATTATCTAGCACAAAATCCTTCCCCTTTTGGGCATATATTCAGCTGAAACATTTCCTAGACAGCCCTACGAATAGGGAAAGCTTTGCGAAAACTCCCACTGTCCTGGAATTGCTATGCTCTAGCTCCTCTCCCCAGAGTCATTTAATTTCAGGGCTCTATACCACAATGTTTGGGGAAGTTTATATGAGCATGAACCTACCAGTTTGTTTTAAGCACCCCATCCCAAAATGGAAAATTTTAGCAAGCAAGAAACATAGGGATTTTAAGGGTGTGAATCAATTGGATAGATATCAAATATATTGTATAAAAAAATTTCTTTTATTTTGAAATTATACATAAAAATATATAAAAAGGAGAATAGATACAAAGATGGCACGTTTGGTTAGTTGTAAACACAGTAACTCAGCAAAAGCGATGTACTTCCCAACATGTTTCACCCATATATCAGGCTTCCTCAGGGGATGCTGGTCACATGCAGAGTGCACTGCCTTCTATCAAAGAACATACAACAATAACAATCAATTAGAACACAGATTTATATAATCATTTGCATAATTTTCATGCATATGCGTCTACCCTGTCAGGGTGCAGCTGCTTACCTATATCTCCTAAAGGGATATATACATATTTTTATGTATAATTTCAAAATAAAAGACATTTTTTATACAGTATATTTGATATCTATCCAATTGATTTGCACCCTTAAAATCCCTACGTTTCTTGCTTGCTAAAATGTTTGGGGAACCTTATGCTTCCCTGAGATCGGATCATGCCTACTGGGAAAATGAGCTAGACATAGCGTTTGATGAAACCTCTTGGTATCGAGTACATTCATACATCCACAAGGGCTCTCTGAATGTTCATACCCAGGAAAACGGCTATAAGATCAAAACAAGGTGGTACAGAACGCCAGAACTAATGCATAAATTCATTCCGGCGGTCTCAGACCAATGCTGGAGATGTGAACAGGGTCTAGGCACGTTCCTGCATATTTGGTGGACCTGCCCACTGATCCAGCCATATTGGCATAAAGTGCACGAAGTGGTAACCAAGATATCCTCGCTTCCTTTGGAATTCTCGCCAGCGCAATACCTCCTTCACATCTCTAAACTCTCACGTAAGAAATACTATAGGTCACTAGCTATGCATATGATCAATGCAGCTAGGCTGTGTCTCCCAGTACATTGGAGGTCCGAGTTGCCCCCATCCATGAGGGAATGGGTAACTCGGGTCAACCAGATAGCAGCGATGGAGGAGTTGATATGCATTGCACAGGACAGAATAACATACTTTACAGAGACGTGGGCTTCCTGGCTTGAATTCCGGAGTTCTCAACGTTATCAAGACTTAACCCGGGTTAATCCTTGAAGGGTGCCTAAGGGATCACAACATCTCCCACACTGATTGGGGCGTATTGGGGGGGTAGCTGGTAGTGATCCCACCCCCTCTCCAGGTACTCCCTTCTCGGTGCCCCCCCCCTTGGCCCTCCCTAATTTTCCCTCCCCGCTCTCTCTCTTTTCCCTTTCTCCTTTCACCTTCCTCCTCTTTTCTTTTCCCTTTCCTTTCCTATTTCTTATTTAACCTGACAAAAAGTTATGCAAGTATGTGCCGATCTTGTAGTCGGACGTCTTTCCCTCTCCTCCCTTAAGTGTTATAGTATTTACAGAGGGTATATGGAAGACCTACAGTATATGTGAAGTGTCCCATCCTCCCGTGACTTAGAAAGGTCTGAGACACTTCTGAAAGCTCCCCTTACCGAGACTATTCCTTAGAACTTCACATCTCAGTTCATGATTATTTGATAAATATTTGTGGAAATAACATATTTTGGTTCCGGTTTACTTGAACCCTAAAATTCATGTACCCTTACAGAGGAAGTTATGTATGTGTTGCTTAGTCATGTGCTATGTGAGACTATTTGTATAATTTGTGAAAATTTCAATAAAATGTTTGTGGAAAAAAAAAAAAGACAGAGAGTGCTGACAGGAGACAGAGGAGAGGAGATTGCTTAAAAGAAAGGGAGATACCAAGGCTCAAAAATCCTTTGCTGAAACACAGTGACGCTTATCAGTGAAGAGAGGAGGAGTGTGTGAGGGGAAGGAACTGAGGTGCCAGAGAGAGGAGAGAGACACATGCTGACACCAGGGATTGTGTGCTCCAACAGAGCAGGAGGGATATCCGGAAGCCCAGAAAAAAAGAGTCTGTGAGGAGAATAAGGAGAGCGGTCTTAAGAGAGGGAGAGAGAGAGAGAGAGAGAGAGAGAGAGAGAGAGAGTGGGGTGAGGTGACAGGTGTGAGGAAAACCACTGAGACTGAGGAGAATAAGAGAAAGAGACTCTGGCAGCATCAGAGGGGGACAAAGCCAAGCCAGGACCAGAGACAGCCACGTGGTCCACTACTATTTAGTCCAGGGACCCTACTCAGCAGCCCAGCACCACTCAGTTCAGCAGAGATGGCCCACGCCTTTCAGGGATCGAGATACCCATCCGTTTATTGGGTCAACCGCTGCCTGTCCACCTTGCGAGTTTCGCTACCAGTCATCTCGATCGGCCATCAGCAAGAGATCCAGTGCCTTACAACATCACTAGGAGCATCAGGAGCCAGAATCAGCACCTGGAACTATTGCTGTGTCATCGCACAGAGGACTGGTGAGCGGGTGTAAACCCAACATCCTTCTTGACACCATACTGACACTGCATGCAGACACCAATTTCCTTTTTTAGTGTTCCGGGATGCTTGTTTGGAGCTGCCATCTCTAGTAGTTTACCCTTTTAAATCTCTACCTAACGGAATATTCTAGAAGATTACTGTTCCATACAAGCTTGTTTAAACCTACTCTTAAAACAAGGGCCCCACGGTTTGCTAGCAGAAGACACTAGTATTCTTCACCCCAGGACTTGCATCATTACAGAAGTATGCTTACTGTACTTGTGTAACCCTTTTCTTTTCGTTGTGTGTTTGCCTCTCAAAGGTGTTTGTGGCCCAGAAGGAGTTGAAAAGTTGACAAGTCTTCTTTCCTCCCTCTCAGCACCTGTGTTAATGGCATATAGATTACTGCCCTTTCTATACCTGCAGTTGTTAAATATTGAAGGTTGTCTTTTCTAATGTATTAGTTATTTGTAGCAAGGTTTAACAGTGTTGTAAGTTTCCATATGCTTTAAACGTGCTAATATATTCAACTTCTTTATCACTTACTGGTGTGTGTCTATTCTTGGTGATAATCCACAAGGATAACAATATTTACCACATGTGTCCTTAAATGTGTTTGCAGTAATTTTATTTAACCAGGTGTGTCAGAGGGGCTGAGGTTGTTCTTGGTGCAGAACAGAGAACCCAAAATTTAACCAGCGACTCCTTCGGGGGTGGCGCTAGATATGTATCTGCTAAAATCCCATGAAGGGGTATCAACTCCCATTTCACCTCTGTGGACTGCAAAACGCCTTTCTCACATGTTGAGAGATGAATAAAGAGGATTGTGTCCTGTACTAGGATGTGCTAAACTGTCTTGGGTTCAGTTTTTATCTGGGTTCAGTGAACTTTAAAGGAGTTTGGAAGCCTGAACCCTAATGAAGTCAAATAAAAAATGGCAATTTTCTGGGCTAATAGGTAAAGAGTAGTCAAAAAATAGCATGAGGGGGTTCTAACATTTTTTTTTATTGTTTTTATTCAGCTAGGAGCAGTGATTTTTTCTTAAAAGCACTAACACTTACAAGGGAAAAAGGTGCTTTAAATTGCTGGAAAATGAGATTTTCCTCCTGGGTTATTTTTAAAAAGAAAAAAACAGCACACAGATCCCAAAGGTTTCCAAAAATCGGCGACAGATCATTATGGATATGCATTTCAGAAATTTACTAAATGTGTGTTTTTTTTTGCCCAGCACATATACTTTAAGTTACTATCAACACCTGCCACCAAGAACACTAGCCCAATGGATGAAACGATTGGGTTATTGAATGGGGAGAGGGGTTATACAAAACTCAGCCAGTTGCTTTTGTTTGGGTAGCCCAATGGAAAATCAGTGGGGATGTTTTGCTTGGACCTTGGATGTTTGGGCATTCAGATAAACACCAGAACATTTACCCTTTCAGTGAGAGCCAAATGTCATGTATAATATCAGTTTTCCTATTACTACAATCATTTGTCAGCGGTTTGTGTTTCTTGTTTTTTTTTGCGGGTCAACAGGCTTTAGGCATTGTTATTGACATGGATCTAAACACAGTAGCTGAACAATGTGATTGACACTGGAAGTACAGTGTGTGACTTTTTTATAATGTAAAGAAATTGTAAAAACTGTCTCTGTCTTTATTTACACTTTACTTTTGTTCTGTGAATGAGTAGGGGTACTATACACCCCTTACTCCTTTACAATGGTAGGAACAGCATCTGCATGCCCCATATAATGAAAGGGGGCCTGCAGACCTCAAAATCAGGGATGAGCTCAGACCTGTTCAGACACAACTAAAAAAATAAGGATACTGGGAACCACAGTGTGGAGTACTAAATACTACTGAAAACTCATCCACTCACTATACAAAGGAAGTGGGGCTCTGTGGCCAAAGAACTGCATAAGAAATGCATAAAGAAAGAGTAGGACTGTACCAGGGAGAGGGAACAGTCAAGGTGCCACAAGAACGAGCCACAGGATATAGTGATAAAAAAAGTAGGAAACAAAAATAATTCCAAAATAGTCACAATAGTCACAAATAGTCACAAAATTTATTGATAAAAGGCATGTCAAATACCAAAAAAGTCTTGCATCCCATGGCAAGTGGCGTGTATCTAACTACAAGTACCGGGAACTTGAAGCAGCATTAGGCTACAGACCTACCCGAGTCGCCTACAGATACACCAGGTGCGGTGTCTCCCTATGAAGACTGGCAGGTTGTGCCACTAGGAGAACTACCGGGAAATGGATTCACTTCACTGGCAGCAGGATTCCATCGGGTTATATGGTAATATGCTTACTATCATCGCTGTGCCGTCTGTTTCCACGTTTGCAGTAAGGACATTGGTTGTCAACCTGTGCTATGTTTAACTGCCCATGCACTGTGTTCATTGGTTGATCCTGTTATTGTTGTCATTTGCCATAGACAACCTACCATCTTTCCTTTGTTCGACTTTCACAGTCATTGGTATCAGCACACACTCATTATAGCAGGATTCATGAAACTGTACTGCAATCTTGATGTCCAATTGATTCAAGCTTGGCCTTTTGCCCTCCAGATACTTGAGTTATTGCATCACTGACTGCTACTCACTATTTACTTGATACATAAGGCCACATTGCTAGCATTGTTCAATCATCCCCAGTTTTTCATCCCATAGTCATATGATTTTTGTATTTATGTGTGGGTATGTGAATGCATGGATAGCAGCTAGATGGTTTTTTAATATAGACAATGTTGTCTTTTTAGATGGTGGAAGGTGGAGGATTATTTTTTTTGTATTTGACATGTCTTTTATCAATACATTGTGTGACTATTTTTGAATTATTTTTGTTTCCTACTGTACAGACACAAGTCTGAATCCACCTGAGCTATCCCACCTGAAAGTTGTCAAAGTTGACAGTCAGTCATAAGCAGTGGATGCATTTCCCATCCCACAGTGGCACATATACTCATTCCTTGTATATGTATGGCTGATGCATGCCTCTGCTGTCTGATTGACTGTCTGCTTTGACAGTTTAGTGGCAGGATTGTTTAGGAGAGCTTGAACTTATGCCTGAGCCCACCAGAGCTCATCCCTACTCCCAACCACCAGGCCAGGGTTGTGGGGAAGAGGCCCTTGTCCTCATTAACATGGGCACAAGGTGCTTTGCCAGGTATGTGTCCTCGTATGGTTTTAGAGGGTGGACACTTGCTTGTTTTCTTCTATTCCTAGCCAGCTAGGCTGCTTTGATAAAGGTCTGGTATAGATTTTTGGGGGGACATCATGCTTTTCTTCTTCATTCATGCATGGGGTCCCCCCTGCAGTACATTGTAAATATCACATAGATTATAACAATATAAGCCAAAGAGCACAAAAATGATATGCTAAAATCCTTGTGATAATATAATATAAGTCCATAAAATCAAATGGAATGAAAGGTTAATCTCAGGAATTCCTGCAGCACCTCCAGCAGAGACAGAACCTTGGGTTAATCCCGCTTACCAAACATGCAACAAAAGCAAGCAGAGAGAGAGGGCGATTCAGTGTAGTAGCTATTTAAAATTCAGCTAAAACAGCAAGTTATGCACTCACTTAAATCAAGGTGTAAATAAAATGGTAATCAGCCTTTAGACCGGTAAATCGGGATCTACCAGTAGATTGTTGACAGGTGACTGGTAGATCGCGGTCTGGGCTTGCTGAACCATCATTCCAGAGCATCAAACAGAGTGCAATGCAGAGGGACTACTTGTAAAGTTGAAGCTGTAGTAGAGAGCAAGAGCTGCATAAGGTGATGGCTCCTCTGTAGCGTTGGCTCCTGAATGCAGGAGCCTTGGTGTGCTTTCAGAAAGTGCACCACACCTGCAGGATATAATAGAAGTCTATGGCAAAGTGCAGTTAACCCAGCAGCATTATAGGGGGCTCTGTATGCCCTGTAATGCCCTGTACACACGACCGGTTTTCCTGTCGGAATAAACTCTGAAGGTTTTTCCAACGGAGTTCCGACAGAATTCCGCTGAAACTGTCTTGCATACACACGATCACACCAAAGTCAGACCATCAAGAACGCAGTGATGTACAACAAGTACGACGGGACTAGAAAAAGGAAGTTCAATAGAAAGTAGCCAATAGCTTCCATCTTGTACTTGCTTCAGAGCATGCATCGTTTTTGGTACGTCGGAACAGCATACAAACGAGCGGTTTTCCCGATAGGGATTGGTTCCGTTGGAGATATTTAGAACATGTTCTCTTCCTAGGTCCGTCAGAATTTTCGACGTAAGAAGTCCAATGAGACATACACATGATCGGAATATACGATGAAAAGCTCCCATCTGACATTTTTCTGACGGACATTCCGCTTTTGTGTGCAGAGCATTATGGTTAATTTACATTTGCGGTTTGGGGTCTGGTGTTTTTACCACCCCCAATCACACTCCATTTAGCTGTAGTTGCTAGGGGTGTACACATGTTGCAGTCTCAGCAGGAGTTATACACCCTGTCATGGTTGGTGGGTGTAGCAACTGCCAAGCATGACCAATTCAAGTGAATGAGGCCACTCTGCAATTGCCCTGCAACTTTGTGCAGTACAGCAAAAAAGGAATTAAAGCAGGCAGCGTTGTGTTGCTTTCTCACCACCTGCTTTGACCCCTTAGACCCGGCAGAAGCATGCAGCGCTTTCAGAGTGGCCCCATTTACTTGAATGGGTCACGATTAGCAGGTGGTATCACCCACCTAAGCAACAGGGGATTAATTCTTGCTGCAACATGTGTACACCTTTGGCTGCTGCCTCAGCTTCACCTGATTTTAACACTGCATGTGATTGCAACACTGTAGTATGGCAATTAGATGTTTAAATCAGGTGTGAGGAGGCGACACTGTGCCCGGTGATCTTTGACGTCTTCCATGTTGTTCAGGTAGATCTCCACCTCTTCGAGGTTGCCTTCCCCTGATCTAGATTAACCAAAATTTTAGTCAGTTACACAGTAGTTGACAGATTCTGATTATCCATGCTAGCGGCCTCCTACAATAGGTCTAGTTAGGTGCAGACCCAGATGATAGGAGTGGATTACATCTTTATTAGGGAGATTTGTGACTGGGTATGGTTGGAGGAATGAGAATTTCGATGAAGTGATATATGCAGTGCTAATATAGCACATTGAAATGTGAGTGTGCATTTTATTATTTGATTTTATTCAATTATTTTAATGATAAAACGCTATCCCAAGTACCTTTACTTTTTTGGGTTGACACGTGAGCGTTGAAACAGTGGAGGAACATAAAACAGAAGGGATGTGCCAAGGAAAATAAAGACAGAGCATTGTAGACCTTAAAGATTAGGGTCAAGGAAGTCCAGCGAGTTTAGTGAAGTTAGTTGTTTACATATATGTTGCAAGTTTGGTGTCATATATGAATTTTTATGTTCAATGGTAGGGAGGACATTTTGCTTAAATTTGTACACATTTTTGCACTTTTTCACTGATTATATATGAACTTTAGTAATGTTTTTGAAACCTGCCTTGAACTAAACTCAGTTATTTTTAGCTCATCAGTATTAGTGAGAAAAGACAATTGTACAATATAGAGCAACGGTCCCCAACCTTTTTGGCAATGGCAGCCAATTTTCTTAGGAACCGGGGGAGCAGCAAACTGCGGGAGGATGGTGGTTGTGGTGAATGGGGCGGGGGATGGGATATTCACGAAGTCTGCCCCCTGCATACCGCGACCCCTTTTACAGCACAGCCCCCCTTTATATTAATGTCTACAGTCCCCCTTTACATTACACTTCCCCCTTTAAAGCAGTCCCTCAGTTCCCTTTCACATCACAGCCACTCTTAACATTACAGTTCCCCTTTACATTATAATAATGGTGACAGCTCTGTAAAGGGAGCACGGTAATGTAAAGGGGGGCTGTGATGAAAAAGGGACTGCACTGTGAAGGTGGCACTGTGATATTAAGGGGATTGTTCTGTAAAGGAGTCACTGTAATGTAAAGGGGGGCTGTGATGTAAAGGGGGCACTGTGATATACAGGGGACTGCACTGTAAAGGGACACTGTAGCAGTGCCCCTCTGCAGTGCAGTTCCCTTTATAACAGTGCCCCCTTTACATTGCAGCCCCCCTTTACATTACAGTGCCCCTGCTGTCTGCCCCCTTCCCTCCTTTCCTCTCTAACATCAATCTGCCTCCCCTACACAGGGCAGAGGCTGTTAACAGTCCATGTGTCCTCTCCCAGCTCCCCACCAGCCTGGCCGATGATGTCATCCCATCAGCAGGGCAAGAGGAACGCTCCATTTTGATCTACTGCTCTTCCCACCCCCTGCCCTGCTGAAAAGATGACATTGTCGAAGGGACGGGCAGAGGAGCCGGATGAGGGCACACAGCCATTGCCGCACAGCAGAATGTGAGCTGTAACCGTAGTCTGTGATAGCCCTGTGTGAACCACACTCGGTGCTCATCTCCTGCTGCGGTGCAGCCTGGTCAGCAACAGGCCCAGCACCGGTCTACGGCTCGGAGTTGGGGACCCCTGATATAGAGCACTTGTACAGCAGTTGATATAAGTGACATACAGTAGGTGAAACATACCTCAGTAGCTTTTTACAAGAGAAAAAAAAAACAATGTTACATGTTAGGAAACCATTAGGTTTTTCCAAACAGAGATATGAGGTATACTGTTTTGGCATGAAGACAAAGTCATTCCAAATTTTAATTAACTCCATTTAATAAACACAGTACCAAAATTCTACTAAACACTTTATAACTTAACTATAACTTATAAAATACTTTTAGCATAAAAGTTTACTGTGCTCTCTCCAACTGTTTATTTAATCTCAGTAGTATACTATCACTAGGCTATATTATTTTGTTTACTTAGCTTGGTGGTAAAATGTTGGATCATGCAGCTTTTTATGCTTGCAGTGGTAACTGCTTGCTATTTTCCTGATTAGATTCCTAAACTCGCTTTAGATACCAAAATGTAAGTATCATTGTGGGCAAATTTGGAACAGCTTACGTAAAATAAAAAAATAAAAAAACACATTCACAAATCTTATTAAAATAGTAATATGTTTGTTCAGCCTAATATCTTCTGTTGATCCTTGAGCATAAAGCATTAGCTGCAAAGTATTTTAATACTTAAATTATATCTTCATTGTCTTCTGCAAATGTAATTCATTCAGTAGTCTGCTATTGTTGCATTATTAAATATTTATTTTTGTTTAATTAAAACTCTTACAGACCGATTACATTCCTAATCATGATTGTTGTACAGGGTACTACCAAAAATAAATTGATCATGTTTGATTACTTGTGAAAAAGGGTTAAAATCCTGTGCTTATCCTACTCTCCTGGTAAAGGGAAGTGTGACTATTGAAATGGAGAAATCAAACACATAAATAAATAAATGAAAATATATAGATGAAGAAATGCTGCAACCAAAAGGTCAGAACCCCTACCATAAGCATAGATAATTAAAAGAAACAGGTGCGCTAATCTATAAGAATATTCACAGTGCAAAAATACACATAATAAAAATGTAAGGGCATAAAGTCCACGTCAGTCCTTCAAAACACAAAGACTTTAATATCCCATCACCACATAGATTCACTTCCTACCAGATAGCAGTAGTTTTCCAGTGTGGAGCCCATTGTGAGACATCTTATGCCGCGTACACATGACCGGACTTTACGGCATATTTGGTCCTGCGGACCGGAGTCCGTCGCACAATTCAATCCTGTGTAGGCTCCAGCAGACTTTTTTTGACAGACCTAGAAATGAAACATGTTTCAAATCTTTTCGACGGACTCGAGTCCAGTCGAAAAGTCCGCTTATCTGTATGCTAGTCCGACGGACAAGAAAAAACGACGCTAGGGCAGCTATTGGCTACTGGCTATGAACTTACTTGTTTTAGTCCGGTCGTACGTCATCATGTATGAATCCGTTGGACTTTGGTTGATCGTGTGTAGGCAAGTCCGTTCATTCTGAAACTTTGTTGTAAAGTCTGTCGAAAAGTCTGCCGGACAAAGTCTGCCGTAAAGTCCGCTCGTGTGTACGCGGCATAACCATTTGAGATGGCTGGTGCAAACCACCACTCTGTTTTTTATGTGCATTTATTTTTGCTGATGTTTGGTTGCCTTGATGTAAGTTTTTAGTGTGCTGTTTTAATAAACCCCTTTGTTGAAACATATTGCACTATGAGGCTATCTTCTTCTTCCCTTATGCTCTGGGATTTATCCTTGAGCTGCCAGACTGTATTTCAGCTTTTCCAAAGGTACCTAGACTCCTGCTTCCATTGAAAAACTGAGTCCACTTTTATAGCTTAAGGTGTTGGAGCCTGATGGGACCATTGTCCAGTGTTTGATACTGCTGTTATCTGGAATTTGTTTAGTTTTTACAGCCCAGTCTGTTGGAGCATGGTGGGATTATTATCCAATGCTTGAAACTACTACTATCTGGTAAGATGTGAATCTATGTGGTGATGGGATATTAAAGTCTTTGTGTTTTGAAGCGCACTGAAGTTGCCTTATATTCGGTTCACCCAATTCCCTTGAAGAGCACAGAAGTTTTTTACATACTTGGTTTACTTAGTTCCCTTTCGTATAAGGGTTTGCCAGTTAGACATTTTTTATGCACATCTTTGTATGCACATTTTTTTATGCACCTTTTATGAACTCGTATGTTTTTCACTTTATGAGTGTATTGCATTTGTTAAAAAATATGATTTTTTTTATATTAGTCAGACATAAGATAAATGGGACAATATTACAATAGTGAGTTGGTCAGATTACTGTCAGTTTTTTGGCTTGAGTAGATTTCTCAAACAAATGTTGTTTTATACAATGGGGGTAGATATCATTGTTGGATTCAATTGACAGTTCAATTAACAGGCTATTGTCTCTATAGCTAAAGTAAACAAGTAAGAAATGTACTTTTCTGAAGTTCTTTCAGCTCTCAAACGACTGTTAGATTACTGTCAGGTGATTAGACAATGGTACGTAGATACCATTTTTGTATTCAATTGACAGTTTGCAATAGTCCATTGTCTACACAGCTACAGCAAACAGGTATGTTTTCTGTTGTTTGGTAACTATGGTAAACAGCCTGGCACATAAAAGGGGGATTCAGGCATAAGCTAGGGACACACAGACACACACACACCATCATGCTGTAACATCAGAAACCGCCACTCATGATACAAGAACACTGCCTGGTGTCCAAGAAGCATCATTGCCAATGGAGATCACAAACATACAGTAACAGAAGATAAGTAACTTTTAAGTGTATTTGTACTGATATAGACTATAGGCTGTTCATTTGATAGGCATGTTGCTTGTTATAGATATCTGCCAGTCTTGTATTGTATTCCTAGGTTTGTAATAGTTTTGTATGTGCAGCATCTTTGTATAGTAAAAAGCACATTTACACACTGCAGAAATCTCAGCTTCCTTGCTTATACCACAGAGTAATCTTGCTAGATAGATGCAAGCAAAACATTTGGGGGCTCGTCCGGGATCTGTGCTATAGTTCAATTGAAGCAGACCTGTTTTTTCTGTAGTGTGTTGTGTAGCTTGTGCTAGTTAAAATGCTGTGTAAGCTATTTAGGAAAAGCAAGGCTGCAGAGGGTTCTGGAGGCCAGAAGGAAGTATGCAGCTTACCTGTCTGGGCCAGAGACAATGAGTGGGAGCATCTTGCTAAAGAATTTGTGAAGTATGCTTCTCCCTTGAAGCTGACTTGGGGTGATAAAGTCTCAGATCATTTTGTAGATTTTAGCCTTAAGGGGTTGGATTTAAGTAAAAAAGAGAAGAGGACAGTGTCCACAGTGAGTGGGCTCGTATTTCCTTAATGCTATTTACACTGAATCACAGAGAAGGGAGAAGGCAGAGGCAGAAGTTAAGGTATTAAAAGACCAGCTAGCAGTTGCTTCAACTGCTAGTCGGGCTGATGATTTGCAAGAGTGGTGTGCAGCCCTCATGACCAAATCAATTAATGCCTTAAGGAAAAGGAAGGGCCATAAATTTGTTAGTAAAGCCAGGGTATGTGCCATTGTCACATCCCAAAATTGGGATTGTGAGGATGTGCTCTCCTCAAATGATAGTGAGGATGAAGAGATAGAGTTTGATATTTCGCATGATGATCTGCTAGTGCGAAAGAAAAAGTATGCCAGACCTCTAATTACTAAGCATAGGAAACGGCAACATGATAGAGAGGATATGGCAGATGGGAAGGTGCATTATCGCAACCCCAGAGATGTTGAATTTGAAGAAGTACGGGAGTTTACACAAACTGAACTCCATGAGCTGGCAAAACAAATCAAAACAAAGATCTGGGGAACCCCTAGTGAGTTGGCTCTTATGCTTATGGGATGAAGGGGTGGACAGTGTTGTTTTGTCAGGTAAGGAAGCAGTGACTATGGGAGTGTTAACCCATGATCCACAATTGCGTCAGGCAATGCGAAAAGCCCGAGAGTTTAGCGTGAATTTTTCACTGTTAGACCTCGTGAGAGATGGAATAGTCCGAGTATACGCTAGTCCTACTGACCTGGAAAATACCTACTCTTGGAGATCAATAGGAGAGGGTATTTCCAGGTTACGTGAGATGGGTTGTATAACCGGATTAAATAAGTTCCCAGAATGGATGGGTCCAGATATGGAACCCTTTATGTCTGCTCTGCGCTCTAAGCTGATGAAGTCTGCACCATTTAATCTTAGGGCTCTATTATTGTTATTGTCCTTGTTGGGAGGCCTGGGATTAAACAGCAAGATTCATGAAGCCACAACCCTTTTAAGCCAGTTGGGGGAGTTAGAGGAGATTAAAATAAAACCTGTCAGGGCAGTAGATAAGGTTAAGGCCAAACAGGAAGAATACAAGCAGAAAAGAACAGAGAAGAAAGGAAATGGGGTAGAGAAGACAGGAGATGAAGAGAAAACCGGGCTAGTTATTTCTAGGAAACAAATGTGGGTGGACCTATTAAAGGCAGGAGTACCTAAAGATGAGATAGATGGGATTTCTACTGCAGAAATGCTGAAGAGGTGGAAACATTTAGTAGGGAAAACTGTCATGGTTAGAAACACTACTCCTAGTGAAGATAACATTTTTGTCACTAGAATCGGGTAGATTTGGGCGTTTTTGGAGTGTTTGTATCCCCATAGAAATGAATGGAAACAATCCATTCGAGCATCTTAGTGCGACATCGTGCTTCTTTGAGCGTATCTACACGCGTTTTGCCACTTTTAGCTGCTCAAGTGAAATAGATTTCCATAAAGGAAATTACATAAAAATACACAGGAAATGCACAGATCTCCATTTTTTGGTTAGCAGACATGGAGGCAAGCAACATTGATGAGGAAGTGATGGATGAGGCAGTAT
This sequence comes from Aquarana catesbeiana, assembly GCF_042186555.1. Classification (NCBI taxonomy): domain Eukaryota; kingdom Metazoa; phylum Chordata; class Amphibia; order Anura; family Ranidae; genus Aquarana; species Aquarana catesbeiana. Next base: position 222,313,653 of record NC_133330.1, on the reverse strand, counting down.
CTATTTTAGATCTGGAGAGCTTTATCCGAATGGTAAAGCAGCACACCTGCCACTACGATTCCAGAGATCCATGCTACAAGCTTCGACCGAGTAAGAGGAGGGCATGGAACCAGATTGCCAGCCAAGTGTCCACAAACTGGGCAGACATAAGAAATGCCCATTTGAAGGATGATAAAGGTAAGATAAACCCCTGCAAACTGAACTAACCACTAAACCAACCATAGGGAGATAATAGGATGATTGTTATTTAGTACATTATCTAAACATAAATAACAGATTATTACCACCAGAAAAACAGTACAAGCGTATGCTTCTATGCATTGCTTACAAGATCATACATATGAGAAAACAGACAATAAATGTGCAATTGCAGTTCACTTTGGCCACATATGTGTACACACAACTTGCATGTGTGTAGGAATGTGGCCATGATGAAGTAGAATGGCACATCTATTGCCTCCTTGTTCATAAGTATATAAGTATAAGCACCTAAGCAATGCATAGGAGTATGAGTATAAACTCGTATTGTTTACCGGTGCTGGGAATCTTATTTTTGAACACAGTAATTTGCTCCGAAAAACAGGTGAATTTATGCTCATATTCCAAGGCATTGCTGATGTGCTCATTATGGTGCCCCTAAAGCAAGCTGCTGGCTATGGGGGCACTCCATAGGAGGGAGGAGCCATAAGCACAGAAGAAGGACCCGAGAAGAGGAGGATATGGGCTGCTCTGTGCAAAACCAACTGCACAGAGCTGGTAAGTATAAAATGTTTGTTTAAAAATACTTACAATCACTTTATTAATGTTGCTAGCTACCCTGGCACATCTGCCACGTCTTGCCCTCACACTCTGTCTCCACTGAGTGTTGAGCAGAAGGTGCAAGAGAGGCCTCCACAACTTTCCAGTCTTCAGCAGGTACTTGATACCACTGCAGCTTCCAGCAGGAGGGATAACAAGGCTACATGGGGACACACAAGTAGAAAGGTGTCAGCATGTCACAAATACATAAGGGCACACTCTGACCCCTAGTGGATATTGCATGGATGCTGTACACAAAGATAAACATATATTTTAAAAAAAGCACAATACTTCTTATCAATAAAGAGTTTTTTTTTAATTATTCAGTACAGCTTAGTATATAGTTATATTAACAAACAGATAAAGGGTAACTTTACTCTTTAATAAAGATTTCAAATTATTCAATCGCCTTAAGCTGCCATGGGACCTGTCCTGCTAGAGACATAAAGTAGGATGCAAATTGATCCCTGACATGTGTACCTACCTTGTCTGCTTCCAGGAACACTTTCCATGTTCTGAAGTAATGGGTCCTCAAACTCAAATCCATCCTAATGCCTTACACAGTTATGCAAGGCACATGCAGCTTTAATAGCACAGACCGCATTTTGCATGTTCAGGATGATGGGAGTGTGCAGGACCCGCCAATTGTTCGCTAAAATGCCAAATGCACATTCAACAACTCGATGTGCTCTTGTTAGCCGATAATTGAACACACTCTTCTGTACAGTTGATTGTGTCCCAAATAAAGCTGTAGAAGATGCTCACTCAGAGCAAAGGCCTCATCCCCCACAAAAACACTGGGTAGGGGAGGGCCATTTGTGCCCGGGAGTGGACTGTTTTCCGGAAGGTCCAGACTGTTGGTACGAAGCATGTGTCCAAAGAAAGAACGCCCAAAAATACTACAGTCAGTGCTGCTGCCATACGACCCAATGTCTATATAACGGAAGCAATAATTAGCATCAGCCACTGCCATTAAAACAAATGAAAAATATTTCTTGCAGTTAAAATACTGGCTTCCGCTGCCCATAGGCTTTATGATCCTAATATGTTTTCCATCAATCGCTGAAATGCAATTGGGGAAGTTGCAGCGTTGCCAGAAAACTTCAGAGATCTGTGACTATTCTTCTTAACACAAGTTCATTCAACACATACCAAATAGCAGAGCAGGTGTCATGGACTATATAACTTGATGTAGATTTTCCAGCCCGAAAGGCATAGTGACTTGCTAATGATTGTCCGGTTGCTAGGTACCTATAAAGAAATAAATGTATATATATATATATATATATATATATATATATATATATATATATATATATATATATATATATATATATATATATTTATATATTTATTTGTTTTTTAATAGTTAAACTTCTGAAAGGCAAGTGGAAGAGTATACGGGACGCCTACACTACACATCTACGTCTGCTAAGAGAATTTAGGAGTGTAGCTGCGGCGTGTGCTCCTGGAGATTATGTGCATGCCAAAGAATTGGAGTTCCTTCAGACATTTCTGGCTTTGGCGCAGTAAGCTATCATCTGTACATATGTCATTAAACAAAATGTAAAGAGAAAGTTATAATAATTAATTCTATTTTCAGTACGGAAAGCTGCTGGGAGGATAGTACTCAAAATAGCGTTTTGGACAAAGCTGCAAGCAGTCAGCAAGCAGGCCAAGCATTAGCCAGTCAGCAAGCAGGCCAAGCGTCAGTCAGTGAGCAAGCAGGCCAAGAGCTTACGGAGAGCCACATGTTGACTCCAGCACATTCTACCTCTGTGACACCTGTAGGAGACGAGGAGTCCAAACCACCCATTTGTCCTTGTGTACCTGCAAGAGCTAACATACATACATACAGGGCTCCTGAACCAGATTTTAACCGCATGTTAGACATTATGGCCAGTATGTCGGAAAGGATGAACAACAGGTCCCATGTGCAGGTTTCTGCAAGGTGTCTGGAAGGTCTGATGGTGAAGGTACCATCAGAACTCCAAGCAGACATGTTGGCAGGTACCATCCAATACATAGCCACATTTATTCCGCCCACCACCACATATAGGTCCTCAGAACCTCCACCACCTTATGGTCCCTATGCAAGTCTCCCTCCGCCCCCTCTGCCAGCACCACATTCTTTTCCCCTTCCTCAGTTGCCATCACCACATTCTGCGACTCACCTTCCTCTGCCAACACCACCACCTTCTAATTGGCAGAATGTTAATCAGAATCCCTCTACCTCCACCTGGTCACATTATGGCCATGCCATGAATGTGGTGATGTCACCTAATGAGGCAGTCAACTCCTCCCAAACCTTGCATCACCTCTAAAGTTTTTTTTTTTTTAGGAGCTACGTTAGCTCTATTTCTTTTTTTATATTGTTGAGCTTGTTGGAGCTTGTTGTTTTGTCTTATTTGTTATCTATATGTTATCTTATCTAGATTTATATGTGAAGGAAAAATTTAGATTTCAAGAATATTTTATATTTGTAAAAAAGTAAAGTTTTGTATTTCTTTAAAAAACGTGTGGTGTTTATTTTATGCATATAAAAAAAAAATAATATTGAGTTCTTCATGTATCAGTCTTCAAAAATTTAAAAAAAGAAAAAATTATCTCAGTGTGATGATTAGTCGTTCCACAAGTGGTATACTTTTACGGAAATATGTGACGCTGCAATGGTGGGCACAGGTCACACTGCAATGATGAGCACAGGTCATGCTACAATGGTGGGCACAGGTCACGCTGCAATGATGAGCACAAGTGAGGCTGCAATGGTGGGCACAGGTCACGCTACAATGATGAGCACAGGTTACACTGCAATGGTGGGCACAGGTCACGCTGCAATGATGAGCACAGGTCATGCTGCAGTGATGAGCACAGGTCATGCTGCAATGGTGGGCACAGGTCACGCTGCAATGGTAAGCACAGGTCACGCTGCAATGGTGGGCACAGGTGAGGCTGTAATGATGGGCACAGGTCACACTGCAATGAAGAGCACAGGTCACAGTGCAATGGTGGGAATAGGTCACGCTGCAATGATGAGCACAGGTGAGGCTGCAAAGTTGGGCACAGGTCATGCTGCAATGATGAGCACAGGTGAGGCTGCAATGGTGGGCACAGGCAGGGGCAGACTGACCATTCAGGCCCCATGCCACTAAGGGGCCCCATCAGGGTTGCCAGCCTCAATAAAACCAGGGACAGTATGTAAAAATCTGTGTTTTTTTTTTAAATCCCAAGATTATAGCTGCCGCGCCTCTCCAGTACCTTTTCAGTGTGTGTATGTGTATTCTGTGTGTGTATATTGTGTGTCTGTTTGTGTATACGTGTGTGTGTGTATACTGTGTGGCCCCATAATCTATTGCCTGAGAGCCCCATAGTCTCCTATTGCCTAGGGGCCACATAATCTCCTATTGCCCGGGGGTCCCATGAGTTGTCAGTCCATCCCTGGACACAGGTCATGCTACAATGTTGGGCACAGGTCAGGCTGCAGTGATGAGCACAGGTCACGCTGCAATGGTGGGCACAGGTCACGCTGCAGTGGTGGGTACAGATGAGGCTGCAATGATGGGCACAGATCACTCTGCAATGATGTTTATTTTATGCATCTAAAAATATTAGAATATTGGGTTCTTCATGTATCAGTCTTCAAAACATTACAAAAATAAGAAAAAATGTCCTCAGTGTGATGATTAGTCATTCCACAGGGGGTATACTGTTACGGAAATATGTGTTCATTCGTTGCAACGACTACTAAGTAAACCCATAACTCATCAAAGCTGTGAGCAAAATTCAAAAAAGTGGGGTTTAGTGGACATGATAAGAAAGGAACAATGTGAAACATCATGAATCCAAAAAAGTTTGACTAACCTTTTTATGGACATCCTAGTGTAGTCCAAAAATGTTTCGTCATGATCACGTAGGTCACTGTACATGACCCAAAATTGGTGTCTCTCTTCTCGATCGGCAATTGCGGAGTGGATCCAGTATCTGCGTGCCCTCTTCTTCCTCCTCTCTCTTTCATGCAGAAAATATGACGTAACAGTGGCTGCTGCCACAAAACACGCTATCTCATCATCACTCATCTTTGTATAACAAGATACACCACACAACACAGCCAGGAAAAGGAAGAACAATGATAAACCGGAAGAAGAATATTCACCCAAGAAGCAGATGAAAAAATCCAAAAACATAGCAAGAAATGATGAAACAGATGATAATTTTTCCTATTGACTAATAAAAAAAACACCAAAGCCCAAATACGTCGGAAATCGATGCATGGAAATGCGCAAATACGCACAGCAAAACGTGAAAAAAAATGCCTGAAAACCATGCAAAAACATTACATTCCGGTGTGAATGGGGCCTAACTCTCACTCGGGATGCTAAGTATAACAATGGGTATTTGTGTTGGCTTCTTCTCCATGAGTTTGATAGTTTTATTTTTTTTAATAAAACATGGGTGATGTGCACTATGCAAGTTTTTCTCTTTAAATATTTTTTCTCTCCATTGATACCTTTGTAGGTAATACTGGGTTCAAATATCAAAGAGATGGATGGTGCATGGATCAATAGGCATCCTGCCTAACCATATTCATATGTGTACATTGGCCTTTTTAAAGTCTTGAGGTCTTTAACCTGGCAGGTGCGAGGTTCAGTTAAAAGGAGGTTGCACTGCCTGCACAGGTGGACATTTGAAGTGTTGCATTGTGTAATTGTTGGTTTATTAGAAATGTATATATAACTTAAGTGCTGACTGCTGGATATGAAGGATATAGATTAGTGCAGGACATCTTTGATTTTTGTATATGAATCATGTTGAAAGTGATGGTTGTAACTTTATGTATGCATTTTGAACATTTTAGTAGTAACTTCAAAGTGAATGTTTGGCTAAAACTTAATTTTTGTTTTTAGATAGCATAGATAAGAGCTAAAACCCCTATAAGTTTATTCCTGCTGAGGAGATTTCCCTTTACCCTCTGTTCTGGAAATGCAACAAGAACTTAGAAGGAATCTCCCCAAAGTGAGGGGAAATTCTGTCTTAGAGAACTGTCACAGGAACAAGTGTTCTTATTTGCGAATTTCCCCCCATCTTTTGCTTTCATGTCTCTAAAATCTAGGATTTCCGATTACTTTCTGTCAAACAATCAAAGTGGTAAATTTCCCCAGCAGGACACAAAGCAGGACAATTCTATACAGTTCTACTTTTACATACACTTTAATAGGACATACACAATCATATACATTTTTATGTATTTTTTTTTGGTGTTGTGTGTATAACTGAAGCTAAAATGTATGAACACAGCTAAATGAGTCATAGAGTATATTTTTTCACACAAAGCCATATGGAGCTTTAATTAGAATGATATAGTTTAAAAGAACATTAGAGCTTATTTACTCTTGGACTCAAAGGACGGTACAAATAAGCAAATTGGTTTTACTGCCCCCAGACTGCCCACCTTGAAATAACATGGTGGCTGGAAGAAGATGTACATATGCCGCAGGTGTGATGCTTTGCTTCAAAGCCATGGCAAAAGATGAATCATACCCATTCTAAAGTCTGAAAATCGAATACTTAAGAAGGCCATACACTGGTTGAATTTTATTTGAAAATGTTTTTATCTAGACTGTTTGTTTGATTTTCTAGTGGGGTCAAAGTGAAGATTGTTTTCTACCATTGTAATGAGAAAAATAGAAGGAGCAGGACAAAAAATTCTTATCAAATGAATGAAATTCCAGCTGTGAACTTGATTTTTATTCAGGAAAATTCATACATATTGTAATGTGCACTTTCTTGGCACAAAATAAATATTTTTTATATGTGTGGGATTACCTTTGAATGTCACAACCCGCAACCTACCCGTACCAACTGAAGGGGTCCTTGCACTCACAGCATGTCAATCCTTGGCACTCTTGTTGGTGGCCTGTGTCCTGTGGCACCCCCGTGTGAGTATAGTGAGGCCTCTAGCACATGTCTGATGGCATCCTCATATCAAGATGGCAGCACTGAAGTACTTCCTGTTATAGACAGCAATTGCATCACTTCCACCTTCCCCTTTGGAGGTAATTTCCTGTTTAATCACAATAAAGCTGAGAGGTTCCAGAGAGAGAGTGCTCAGCTGTTTGAGAGCTTCCCACAGTGTGTACCTGTTCCTTGTCGTGTGATATTGCTACCTGGCCTTTGCTACATTTATTGACTCTGATCCCTTGCTGTCTGCCCTGACCTTCTTCTACGTTTGACTTTGATTATTGGACTTTTCCTTTTGTACCACGTTTTTGGAAACTGTGCTGGATTCACCTCCTGAGTTATCCAAGGTGTGTACCCCCTGCTATTGGGCTCCCCATACCCAAACACTGACAAAACAACTGAGCCAGTATGGAGTCCACGGGGTTGGCTGAAGCATTAGCGTCATTGACTCAACAGATAAGCATGTTGGCAGTGTCTGTACAAGACCTACAAACTAATAAAACCACCTTATAAATATATATATACGCTGCGCTAAAAAGGTATGTATGAGAAATACACAGTGAATAATTGATCTCAAAATTAAATAAATATTAAACCAGTGAATTATAAATGTTAATACACATATATCATACTATGGATAATATAGTTAAAGTGTCTAGTGCATAACTGTGTATTACAAACCACAAAATAAAAAATATTAAAAAAACAGCAATATATCAAAGTACTTCTGTGCTTTCATACAGTGTCCAAATAAGTCAATGATGGCTGTGCTTTCATACGGTGTCCAAATAAATCAATGACGACCTTCCTGAAACACAGTGCTGTAAGTGATAAAATCATATAACAAAGTGCTCATGTGCATATAAGCAGCGACCAATTGCGTCACTAATCCAGTATAGATAAAAGGCCGTGTCATCCAAAAGATGTGATCCAAGCCGTGCTAAGGTGTCATCAATCAGGTGCCCCCCCTTAGGTAATAAATGCTCACCTTGGAGCGTGCGACTTTGCGATTAAGCTAAGTCAAAATGCGCCTGTGAACCGCCTCTGGGCTCTATAATAGTATTTGGCTCAGTGTCCAAATAAATGAATGATGACAATGCTAAATCACAATGCTGTAGGTGATAAGATCATATAACAAAGTGCTCATGTGCATTTAAGCAGCGACTGGATTATCAAATCCAGTATTGATAAAAGTCCGTGAGGAATCCAGGAGCCTAATATTTTTATAGAGCCCAGAGGCGGTTCACAGGCGTGTTTTGACTTAGCTTAATCGCAAAGTCGCACGCTCCAAGGTGAGCATTTATTACCTAAGGGGGGCACCAGAGTGCAACAGAGTGCAACAGATTTTGTCAGAATACGGACCGTGATCTCTTTATTGACTGGTGAACCTCAGATCTGAGCACATCATTTATTACACATACATAGCCCTATATTGAATTCTTGGGGTGCCTCCAAAAAAATCTATGGATGCACTGTATGAAGATCTCCATAAAATAGCCTCTGCCGGAGCCCAATCAAGGGAGAAGATGTTGAGGAAAATATTACTGAATTTTGTCATCTGGCAGTAGCATCTAATTGTAATGATCCCGCTCTACTAGATCAGTTTCGCTTAGGACTTTCTGAAACCCTGAAGGATGAGTTGGCCAGAGTTGGTGTTCCATCCACACTTGCAAGCACTGGCAAACTCCTGTGTATGCAGATCGATCGATACTTATACTATTCCTCAGAGGTGCATTTTCTTCTCTGTCCCTTACAATCCTGACATATCCTCTGAAGCTCCCACAGATGAGCCAATGCAGATTGGAATAGACTGAGGACCTCTCTCTCTGATATAGAGAGATCTCGTCCTAGATCTAAAGGACTATGCTTATATTGTTGAAAGCCAGGTGAGTGAAGGAATGTAAAACTCAGTCAGGTTCTGAGTGAGGTAAGCAATCTAATATATCCTCAACCTCACAACAATGCTACATATCATGTCATCTCATTTAATTATCTCTCTCTCTTTACAGTGGAATAAAGAGCCTGTGAACCTTAATGCAATGAGCAATTCCGGAGCTAGTGGCTGCTTTATGGACACTACATTAGCTAAAGTTTTGTTAGTACCTACTACCAATAAAGAGGTACCTACACAAATACAGCTAATAGATGCAGTTCCCTTCAAATCCGGTCCTATTACCACAGAAACCATTCCTCTAGAAATTACTGTGGGATCATGCCATAGAGAAACACCCTTTTTTAACCTTGTCTGTTCTCCCATTTTTCCACTGGTATTAGGAATAAATTGGTTACAGAGACACGACCCTACAGTAGACTAGCAAACTTGTGTATTAAAGTTTCCTTCTATGCGCTGTCTATCTATTTGTCTAAAACTTCAAGCTGTGAATCTGACCTTGGAGCCTACTACTAATGACAACAATATGTCAAAGATTCCTGTACACTATTTGGCCTTGGTTGGTGTTTTTGAGAAGAAAGGGGCTGATACTCTCCCTCCTCACCGAGATTATGATTGTCCTATCGAATTGTTACCAGGGGCTCCAATACCTTATGGCAAAGCAAATATCCTCTTGCAGAGCCTGAATTACAAGTTTTAAAATAATACATTGATGAAAATTTAAAGAAGGACTGCATAAGGCCATCTACCTCCCCTCCTGGCGCTACATAGTTACATAGTAGGTGAGGTTGAAAAAAGACAAAAGTCCATCAAGTCCAACCTATGTGTGTGATTGTATGTCAGTCTTACATTGTATATCCCTGTATGTTGTGGTCATTCAGGTGCTTATCTAATAGTTTCTTTAAATTATCAATGCTCCCCACTGAAACCTCTGCCTGTGGAAGGGAATTCCACATCCTTGCCGCTCTTACAGTAAAGAATCCTCTACTCAGTTTAAGGTTAAACCGCTTTTCTTCTAATTTTAGTGAATGGCCACGTGTCTTATTAAATTCCCTTATGCGGAAAAGTTTTATCCCTATTGTGGGGTCACCAGTATGGTATTTGTACATTGAAATCATATCCCCTCTCAAGCATCTCTTCTCCAGAGAGAATAAATCCAGTGCTCGTTATCTTTCCTCATAACTAATGTCCTCCAGACCCTTTATTAGTTTTGTTGCCCTTCTCTGGACTCTCTCCAGTTCCAGTACATCCTTCCTGAGGACTGGTGCCCAGAACTGGACAGCATACTTCAGGTGCGGCCTGACCAGAGTCTTATAGAGTGGGAGAATTATCGTTTTATCTCTGGAGTCAATCCCTTTTAATGCATGCCAATATTCTGTTGTCTTTGCTTGCAGCAGCTTGGCATTGCATGCCATTGCTGAGCCTAGTCATCCACTAGGACCCCTCAGGTCCTTTTCCATCCTAGATTCCCCCAGAGGTTCTCCCCCAATGAGCAGATTGCATTCATATTTATGCAACACAAATGCATTATTTTATTTTTTTCACATTAAACCTCATTTGCCATGTAGTTGCCCACCCCATTTATTTGTTCCAGATCTTCTTACAAGGTTTCCACATCCTGCGGAGAAGTTATCGCCCTGCTTAGTTTAGTATCGTCCGCAAATGCAGAGATTGAACTATTTATTCCATCCTCCAGGTCGTTTATGAATAAATTAAATAAGATTGGTCCCAGGACAGAACCCTGGGGGACCCCACTTTCCATCCCTGCCCATTCTGAGTACTCCCCATTTATCACTACCCTCTGAACTCGCCCCTGTAGCCAGTTTTCAATCCATGTACTCACCCTATGGTCCATGCCAACTGACCTTTAGGGATGAGCCGAACACCCCCCGGTTCGGTTCGCACCAGAACCCGCGAACGGACCGAAAGTTCGCACGAACGTTAGAACCCCATTGACGTCTATGGGACTCGAACGTTCGAAATCAAAAGTGCTCATTTTAAAGGCTAATTTGCATGGTATTGTCCTAAAAAGGGTTTGGGGACCCGGGTCCTACCCCAGGGGACATGTATCAATGCAAAAAAAACTTTTAAAAACGGCCGTTTTTTCGGGAGCAGTGATTTTAATGATGCTTAAAGTAAAAAAAAAAAAGTGAAATATTCCTTTAAATATCGTACCTGAGGGGTGTCTATAGTATGCCTGTAAAGTGACGCGTGTTTCCCATGTTTAGAACAGTCCCTGCACCAAATGTCATTTTTAAAGGAAAAAATCTCATTTAAAACTGCTTGCGGGTTTAATGTCATGTCGGGTCATGGCAATATGGATGAAAATCAGTGAGACAAACGGCATGGGTACCCCCCAGTCCATTACCAGGCCCTTTGGGTCTTGTATGGATATTAAGGGGAACCCCGCACCCAAATTAAAATAAGGAAAGGTGTGGGGCCACCAGGCCCTATATACTCTGAACAGCAGTATACAGGCGGTGCAAACAAGACAGGGACTGTAGGTTTGTTGTTAAGTAGAATCTGTTTGTAATTTTGAACATTTTTAACGTGTTTAGCTCCAGCCAAAAAATCTTTTCTAAGCTTTTTGGAAAACATAGGGAAGGGTTATCACCCCTGTGACATTTGTTTTGCTGTCTTTCCTCCTCTTCAGAAGATTTCACCTCACTTTTTTGTCCCAATGAAAAATGTTTTTTGAAAATTTGGGTTTTTTTGTGGAACAAGGATTGGAAAGCATCAGTGGAAAGGAGAAATTGTTTTCCCATATTAACTCTTACAGGAGAGAATTTCCCTTCCTAGGGGTAGATTTCATCTCACTTCCTGTTGTCTCCTTCCGTTTGCAAGTAGGAGTCGTTTGTAAGTTAGATGTTTGAAAGTAGGGTCCTGCCCTATATACTCAGCAGAAATTTGGGCCTTAGGTGTTGCTGTGGCCACAACACTGTAAGCCCTCACAGGGCCCTGCTGTGAAATATTAGATCAAGAATTGTAATTACATGCCCCTGTTGAACAGGAGCTGAAAAATTAGGCCTTAGGCACTGGTGCTGGTGCCACAACACTGCAACCCCTCACAGACACTCTAGTTGGAACGCAGGAACGAGCCCTGCTGCAAATTATTGCTTCAAAAATTGTAATTACACGCCCCTGTTAGACAGGGGCAGAAAAATTGGGCCTTAGGCACTGGTGCTGGTGCCACAACACTGCAACCCCTCACAGACACTCTAGTTGGAACGCAGGAACGAGCCCTGCTGCAAAGTATTGCATCAAAAATTGTAATTACACGCCCCTGTTAGACAGGGGCAGAAAAATTGGGCCCTAGGCACTGGTGCTGGTGCCACAACACTGCAACCCCTCACAGACACTCTAGTTGGAATGCAGGAACGAGCCCTGCTGCAAAGTATTACATCAAAAATTGTAATTACACGCCCCTGTTAAACAGGGGCTGAAAAATTGTGCCTTAGGCACTGGTGGTGGCGCCCAGAACCAAAAATGTTCTTACAAGCTATCAGCGTGATGATTGAGGAGGAAGAGGATAATTACTCAGGGATAGTCACTGAGCATCAGCATAGGCAGTCTTTGAAGGGATCTGAGATTTCAAAAAAAATTATTCGGTTACATCAGCATCAGGTGCTTGGTAGCTGGTGGTGATCCAAGACTCATTCATTTTTATGAAGGTCAGCCGATCGACCGAGTCGGTGGACAGACGCACCCTGTGATCGGTTACCACGCCTCCAGCAGCACTGAATGTGCGTTCCGAAAGAACGCTGGATGCAGGACAGGCCAGTAGCTCAATTGCATACTGTGCAAGCTCTGGCCAGTGATCCATCCTCAAGACCCAGTAACCCAGAGGATTTTCGGTGGGAAAGGTGTCCAAGTCTGATCTTGCCCCTAGGTATTCCTGCACCATGTAAAACAGACGCTGGCGATGGTTGCTGGAACCGATCATACCTTGGGGCTGCGGACCAAAAAATTGTCTGAACGCATCGGTCAGACGGCCACCTTCTCCACCGCTCCTTCTTTGACTGACCGAAGCCTCAGCAACACGTTGTCCAGAAACAGGAGTTTGTAACCTCCCAGTCTCTGGGAACGCGTTGCACAGACCTTTCTGCAAGGCCTCCCGAAGATGTTTCATCCTCTGCTCCCTCTGCGATGGCAAGATAAGGTCCGCAACCTTACCCTTGTAACGTGGATCAAGGAGGGTTGCCAGCCAGTATTGGTCCTTCTCCTTGATACCACGAATACGAGGATCCTTACGCAGGCTTTGCAGGATCAGGGAGGCCATGCAGCGTAGGTTTGCTGAGGCATTCGGTCCGGAGTCCTCTGGGTCACTAAGAACGACATGGTCCGCAGCCACCTCCTCCCAGCCACGTACAAGTCCATGTGTTTCTTGGGACTGATCCCTTAAAGACTGCTGCTGATGCTGAGTGCCAGGCTCCACCTCCATACTGACACAATCTTCCTCCTCCTCCTCTTCCTCCTCGTCCTCTTCCTGTGTGATCGGCGGGCACGCAGGAACACTGTCTGGATAAAGGGGGCCTTGAGAGCTAAGGAAGTCCTCCTCTTCCTGCCTCTGTTCTGCCTCAAGTGCCCTGTCCATTATTCCACGCAGCGTGTGCTCCAACAGGTGGACAAGGGGGACAGTGTCACTGATGCATGCACTGTCACTGCTCACCATCCTCGTGGCCTCCTCGAATGGTGACAGGACAGTGCATGCATCCCTGATCATGGCCCACTGGCGTGGGGAAAAAAAACCAAGCTCCCCTGACCCTGTCCTGGTGCCATAGTCGCACAGGTACTCATTGATGGCCCTCTGCTGCGTGTGCAGCCGCTGCAGCATGGCCAACGTTGAGTTCCACCTGGTGGGCATGTCACAGATTAGGCGGTTCTTGGGCAGGTTAAACTCCTTTTGGAGGTCCGTCAGCCGAGCACTGGCATTATATGACCGGCGGAAATGCACACAGACTTTCCTGGCCTGCCTCAGGACATCCTGTAAGCCCGGGTACCTGCCCAAGAACCGCTGCACCACCAAGTTAAGGACGTGAGCCAAACAGGGCACATGGGTCATTTGTCCCTGTCGGAGGGCAGAGAGGAGGTTGGTGCCATTGTCGCAAACCACCATTCCTGCCTTAAGTTGGCGTGGCGTCAACCACCTCTGAACCTGCCCCTGCAGAGCTGACAGAACCTCTGCCCCAGTGTGGCTCCTGTCCCCCAAGCACACCAGCTCAAGCACCGCATGGCATCTTTTGGCCTGCGTACTTGCGTAGCCCCTTGAACGCCTACGGAGCACCGCTGGTTCCGAGGAAGAGGCCATGGAGGAAGAAGAAGAGGAGGGGGTGGAGGAGAGAGGTGTGTCACAATCAGCATTTTGGAGGCGTGGTGGCGGAACAACCTCCAACACTACTGCACCTTGTCCTGCATCCTTCCCAGCTGCCAGCAGAGTCACCCAATGCGCCGTGAAACTTAGGTAACGTCCCTGTCCATGCCTGCTGGACCATGAGTCAGCGGTAATATGCACCTTACCGCTGACCGCCCTGTCCAGCGAGGCATGGACATTGCCTTCCACATGCCGGTAGAGAGCCGGAATCGCCTTCCGTGAGAAAAAGTGGCGTTTGGGTACCTGCCACTGAGGAACCGCACATTCCACAAACTCACGGAAGGGGGCAGAGTCTACCAACTGAAAAGGCAGCAGTTGAAGTGCTAGCAATTTTGCCAAGCTAGCATTCAACCGCTGGGCATGTGGATGGCTGGGAGCAAACTTCTTTCGGCGGTGCAGCAGCTGGGGCAGGGAAATTTGCCTGGTACAATCTGACGTCGGTGTACCAAAAGCAGATTGCCCACAAGTACTTGGCTGTGACACACCTAATTCTACACCTTCATTCCTCTCACTGCAGGTCTCAGAGAGGACTGAAGGTCTAGTGGGGTTGGAAATCTCAGCTGATGAGGAGCAAGGAGAGATCCTCTTTGTTCTTTGGTGTGGGTCTTTTAGATACGCTTGCCAACGAACTGCATGGCAGGTCAACATATGTCTGGTCAAGCATGTGGTACCCAAGCGGGAGATATTTTGGCCACGCGAGATACGCTTGAGACATATGTTGCAAATAGCAGCGGTGCGATCTGATGCACTCGTCTCAAAAAAGGCCCACACCAAAGAACTTTTTGAATAACGCGCAGAGACTGCAGCGCCCTGCACATGTGGAGCTTTGGGGTGTGATGCAGTCAATGTGCTGCCCTTAGGCTGGCCCCTGGAGGGCATCCTGCCTCGTTGGTGATGTGCTGCCGCCTCCTCCTCCTCCTCCTCCTCCTCCTCCTCCTCCTCCTCCTCCTCTCTCCTATCAGGCACCCACGTTGAGTCAGTGACCTCATCATCCCCTCCCTCCTCATCACTGGAGCAAACCTGGCAGTATGCTGCAGCAGGGGGAGCATGACTGCCAGATTGCTGTCCTTCTTGGGCACCCCCTCTGTCCGCGCTCATGTTACTGCCTTCATCGAGCTCAGTATCGTCATCAGAGCCTTCCAAACGCTGGGCATCCTCCTGGAGCATGTACCCAACACTGTGGTCAAACAGTTCGAGGGAATCCTCATGAGGACATGGTGGAGCTAGGGAAGGAGTCACTGATGACATTGAGCTGAGGGAAGAGGCCGCTGCTTTGCCAGACAAAGCACCCTGGGCATGGGTGAGAGAGGATGAGGAGGATGAGGACGGCTTGGTCATCCACTCGACCAAGTCTTCCGCATGTTGCGGCTCAACATGGCCAGCTGCCGAAAAAAAGGCCAAGCGTGTCCCATGGCCACGTGCTGATGAGGATGCACCGTCTCCACGACCAGCACTAGACACAGAGCCTGCTTGCCCTCTCTTATTGGCTTGTGACTGTCTGCCTCTCCTTCTTGGCCTTCCAGACATACTAATGGCCTGTAGCTGCACTAAGCTGGGATAGAACACCTGTAATTTTCTTCAAGTAGCTTTATATACTGTAACCAGACAAGCCTGCCTGTCAGTAGGAAGATAACAGGAACGGATCTAGCTGAACACTGTGAGCAGGACGCACTGTACTAAATGTAAATAGTCTAGCTGCCTGACCGTGGTACTAATAGGATCAAATAGAACACCTGTAATTTTCTTCAGGTAGCTTTATATACTGTAACCAGACAAGCCTGCCTGTCAGTAGGAAGATAACAGGAACGGATCTAGCTGTACACTGTGAGCAGGACGCACTGTACTAAATGTAAATAGTCTAGCTGCCTGACCGTGGTACTAATAGGATCAAATAGAACACCTGTAATTTTCTTCAGGTAGCTTTATATACTGTAACCAGACAAGCCTGCCTGTCAGTAGGAAGATAACAGGAACGGATCTAGCTGAACACTGTGAGCAGGACGCACTGTACTAAATGTAAATAGTCTAGCTGCCTGACCGTGGTACT
The DNA here is from genome assembly GCF_042186555.1 of Aquarana catesbeiana. Classification (NCBI taxonomy): domain Eukaryota; kingdom Metazoa; phylum Chordata; class Amphibia; order Anura; family Ranidae; genus Aquarana; species Aquarana catesbeiana. The sequence continues at coordinate 222,297,588 of NC_133330.1, read as the reverse complement.
AATAGGATCAAATAGAACACCTGTAATTTTCTTCAGGTAGCTTTATATACTGTAACCAGACAAGCCTGCCGGTCAGTAGGAATTTAACAGGAACGGATCTAGCTGAACACTGTGAGCAGGACGCACTGCACTAAATGTAAATAGCAGGAACGGATCTAGCTGAACACTGTGAGCAGGACGCACTGCACTAAATGTAAATAGCAGGAACGGATCTAGCTGAACACTGTGAGCAGGACGCACTGCACTAAATGTAAATAGCAGGAACGGATCTAGCTGAACACTGTGAGCAGGACGCACTGCACTAAATGTAAATAGCAGGAACGGATCTAGCTGAACACTGTGAGCAGGACGCACTGCACTAAATGTAAATTGCAGGAACGGATCTAGCTGAACACTGTGAGCAGGACGCACTGCACTAAATGTAAATAGTCTAGAAGATAACAGGAACGGATCTAGCTGAACACTGTGAGCAGGACGCACTGCACTAAATGTAAATAGCAGGAACGGATCTAACTGAACACTGTGAGCAGGACGCACTGCACTAAATGTAAATAGCAGGAACGGATCTAGCTGAACACTGTGAGCAGGACGCACTGCACTAAATGTAAATAGCAGGAACGGATCTAGCTGAACACTGTGAGCAGGACGCACTGCACTAAATGTAAATTGCAGGAACGGATCTAGCTGAACACTGTGAGCAGGACGCACTGCACTAAATGTAAATAGTCTAGAAGATAACAGGAACGGATCTAGCTGAACACTGTGAGCAGGACGCACTGCACTAAATGTAAATAGCAGGAACGGATCTAGCTGAACACTGTGAGCAGGACGCACTGCATTAAATGTAAATAGTCTAGATAGAAGATAACAGGAACGGATCTAGCTAAACTGAATACAGTGTATATATATATATGCAACACCTGGGATGCATATATATACACAATACACTGTAAGTGCAGCTAACTGACTGACTGTTCTGCCTAATCTATCTAACTCAAATCAAATGACACTGTCTCTCTCTCTCTCTATCTCTCAGCACACCGGAACACACACTACACAGGGCCGCCGTGCAGGCGGCCTTATATAGTGTGGGGTGTGTACTAAATCCCCTGAGCCATAATTGGCCAAAGCCACCCTGGCTTTGGCCAATTACAGCTCTCTCTAGACGGCGCTGTGATTGGCCAAGCATGCGGGTCATAGTGCATGCTTGGCCAATCATCAGCCAGCAATGCACTGCGATGCCGCAGTGAATTATGGGCCGTGACGCGCCACACGAATTTAGCGCGAACGGCCCATAACGTTCGCAATTCGGCGAACGATCGAACAGCCGATGTTCGAGTCGAACATGGGTTCGACTCGAACACGAAGCTCATCCCTACTGACCTTACTTTGTACAGTAAAGGTTTATGAGGAACTGTATCAAATACTTTTGCAAAATCCAGATACACAACATGTACAGGCCTTCCTTTATCTCGATGGCAGCTCACCTCCTCATAGAAAGTTAATAGATTGGTTTGGCAAGAACGATTCTTCATGAATCCATGCTGATTACTGCTAATGATACTGTTGTCATTACTAAAATCTTGTATATAGTCCCTTATCATTCCCTCCAAAAGCTTGCATACAATTGATGTTAGGCTAACTAGTCTGTAATTCCCAGGGATGTGTCTTGGCTCTTTTTAAATATTGGTGCTACATTGGCTTTTCTTCAATCAGCTGGTACCATTCCAGTCAGAAGACTATTCGTAAAAATTAGAAACAATGGTCTGGCAATTACTTGACTGAGTTCCTTAAGGACCCTCGGGTGCAAGCCATCTGGTCCCGGTGACTTATTAATGTTACGTTTTTGAAGTCTTCTGTTAGCCATGAGGGTGCTTCCTGTGACGTGTCATGAAGATAAACATTGCAGTTTTCGTTACTGAAGCCCCCCTGATTCCCTTGTGAAGACTGAGGAGAAGAACAAATTCAATACCTTTGCCAGCTCTCCATCCTTAGTAACCAAATTCCCATCATCATTCTTTATGGAACCAATATGATCTGACCTTCCTTTCTTACTATTTATGTACTTAAAGAATTTCTTGGGATTTTTTCTTACTCTCCTCCACTATGTGCCTTTCTATCTTAGCCGCCCTGATTGCACTCTTACATTTCTTGTTGCAATCTTTGTAAAGTTGGAATGCTGATGATGATCCCTCAGCTTTGTATTTTTTGAAGGCCTTCTCCTTTGCTTCTATATGCATTTTTACATTGGAAATTTCCTGGAGTACATTATTTCCCCTGGTTGCATAGAGATGGACACCTCCAAGATTCAAGTCATATTATCTTGGCCAGTGCCTACAAACAAAAAGGGGTACAATGTTTTATTGGCTTCTGTAGAAGATGCATACGTAATTTCCCAAAGGTTGTACAGCCAATTACAGCTATCACAAAACAAAAGGTGAAATTTCAATGGACTGAACAAGCCCAACAATCTTTTGATGAGTTGAGAGACCTATTTACTTCTGCACCTATTCTAATTTTACCTGTGCCCAACAAACCATACCATATTGAAGTAGATGCTGCAGATACAGCTGCAGGTGCTGTACTATCACAGAGATCCAGTGAAAAAGAACGCCTACATCCAGTGGCCGTTTTTTCACTCTCCTTTACTCCCGCTGAGAGAAATTATGATGTGGGGAGAGAGAATTATTAACAATCAAACTTGCATTGGAAGAATCAAGAGATCTGCTAGAGGGCACTAGCACACCCATCACAGTTTATACTAGGGTTGTCCCGATACCACTTTTTTAGGACCGAGTACAAGTACCGATACTTTTTTTCAAGTACTCGCCGATACCGATTACCGATACTTTTTTTTAATGTCACGTGACAGTTTTTTTTTTTTTGGCTATTTTTTTTTTGGGGGGGGGTTGAATGTTGTATGTGTGTGTGTTTTTTTTTTTTCTTTTTTTACAATTTTTATTTTTTACAATAATATTTTTTTATTCGTTATTGTTTTTTTTTTTTTTTACTCAGCCCTTTTGGGGGGCTTTGGTGAGATATCAGAGGTCTTAACAGACCTCTGATATCTCCCCCTTGAGACAGAGAAAGGGACAGAGGATAGAGATTCCCCAGTCCCTTTCTCTGCAGCCTCAGCTGCACTGAGAATGAATGGAGAGAAGACAGCGGCTTCTCTCCATTCATAAACTGACACATCGTAATCACAGGAGATTACAATGTTTCAGTTATGTGAATGGACAGAGTCAGCTGACTCTATCCATACACAAAGGAAGGAGGAGGGGGATGGAGGAACTGAGGGGGAGAACGGAAGGGACAGATAAGGAGAGAGGAACGGAGGGGACAGATAAGGAGAGAGGAACGGAGGGGGAGAACGGAGGGGACAGATAAGGAGAGAGGAACGGAGGGGACAGATAAGGAGAGAGGAACGGAGGGGACAGATAAGGAGAGAGGAACGGAGGGGGAGAACGGAGGGGGACAGATAAGGAGAGAGGAATGCAGGGGACAGCGGAGAGGCACAGAGGAACGGAGGGGGCACGGAGGAGGATGCAGTGACAGTCAGCTGTGACCGATCACCGCTGTATGTCACTAAAGCTGGTGAAAGCCGCTGGGGGAGAACTTGTAACTCCCCCACGCGCCGATCACAGCTGTCCTCTAGGTATCGGGGAAAGCATCGGGAGCATTTGCCCGAGTACAAGTACTTGGGCAAATGCTCGGTATCGGTGCCGATACCGATACTAGTATCGATATCGGGACAACCCTAGTTTATACAGAACATCGCAATCTTGAATCCTTACAGACAGCTAAAAAATTAAACCCATGTCAAGCCCGATGGACTCTTTTCTTCAGCCGGTTCCCCCTGCTGATAACTTACCATCCTGGATCTCGAAATGGTAAGGCTGATGCCCTTTCTCGTATGAGAACTGACACATCTTTTCCAGGTCCTGCACCTTCTACCATATTAAATAAAGACTGTTTTTTGGCTACTATGCCATCGCTATAGGATACTGTCAGATCTCATATGAATGTGAATGATAAACCTTCCACAAACCCCCTAACTAATGAACCTTTATTGTACAAAGAAAGAGTTTATGTCCCTCCTGCTGCAGTCACTGAAGTACTACTATATTGCCATAACACTCCCATAGGGGGTCATGGAGGGATACATAAAACACATGAAATGATTAGAAGAACCTTCTTGTGGCCTTCCTTATTAAAAGATGTGACATCTTACATTCTGTTTGTATTCATGCTAAAGACAGCCACAATTGCCCTCAAAGTCTTCTTTAGTCTTTGCCTGTTCCTTCCAGCCCCTGAACTGACATTTCAATGGATTTTATTGTTGAGTTACCCTTGGCACATGGTTACAATACAATAGTGGTAATAGCAGATTGTTTTAGTAAAATGTCTAATTTGATAGCCACTAAGAATCTACCTACTGCCAGTCAGACAGCCACTTTATTCATACAAGAAGTGTTTCGTTTTCATGGTTTACCAGAATCCATTGTTACGGACAGAGGATCTCAATTTACATCGAAATTCTGGGCTGCCTTCTGTAGGGGTCTTCATATCCAATGCTCATTGTCAACCGCTTTTCATCCTCAATCAAATGGCCAAACAGAATGTACCAACCAAACCTTAGAAAAATACCTGCGATGTTATACAACCTATCTTCAAGATAATTGGGATTCATATCTATCTTTAGATGATTTTGCATATAATAATCAATTCCACAGTTCCATTAACTCCTCTCCATTCTATGCTAATTATGGCTACCACCCCACTATGTTGCCTGGATCCCTAGTTTCTTATATTGTACGTGCTGCTAATAATCCTTTGGAAGAAATTGTGAAGAGCTTTTCAGTACTAAAGAAGACCATAACTTGTGCTCAGACAGTATAAGGCCTATGCGGACAGACACCATGATCCTGCCCCTCAGTATCAACCAGATGATTGAGTATGGTTGTCTACCTTGTACCTAAAACTGAAATGTCCTACCCAAAAATTAGGGCCAAGATATGTGGGACCTTTTGTTAATAAACATGTCATTTCCCCTGCTGCAATGAAATTGAGTCTATCTGATTCCTATAGGGCTCATCCTGTCTTTCATACTTCTCTGTTAAAGCCTGCTGTCCCGGATCCTTGTCCCTCTCGCTCCCTATCTACTGCTGATCCTATTATTGTAAATGGAGAAGAAGAATGTGAGGTTGAGGACATCTTAGATAGTAGATTATGCCATGGTCGCCGGGAATACTTAATTCACTGGAAAGGTTACAGTGTTGAACATCGTTCCTGGGTTCCTGCTTCTGATGTGCATGCTCCTTCACTTGTACACTCTGTTCATAGATGTCATCCTGGCTGTCCTGTCCTTTTGCGCTCCCAGGGGTCACGCCTTTGGAGGGGCAGTGTCACAACCCACAACCTACTTGTACCAACCGCAGGGGTCCTCACACTCGCAGCATGCCACTCTTGTTGGTGGCCTGTGTCCTGTGGCACCCCTGTGTGAGTATAGTGAGGCCTCTAGCACGTCTGATGGAATCCTCATATCAAGATAGCAACAGTAAAGTGCTTCCTGTTATAGACAGCAATTGCATCACTTCCACCACACCCTGTGGAGGTCATTTCCTGTTTAATCACTATAAAGCTGAGAGGTTCCAGAAAGAGAGTGCTCAGTTGTTTTAGAGCTACCCACAGTGTTTACCTGTTCCTTGCCATGTGATATTGCTACCTGACCTTTGCTATGTTTATTGACTCTGATCCTTTGCTGCTTGCCCTGACCTTCTGCTACGTTTGACTTTGATTATTGGACTTTCCCTTTTGTACCATGTTTTTGGAAACTGTGCTGGATTCACCTCCTGAGTATCCTTATCCAAGGTGTGTACCCCTGCTGTTGGGCTCCCATATCCAAACACTGACATTGAAGCAGCATGTCTGGTTGTCATTTTAGGGCTTTCGAACAAAATTAGTTGAAGCATTATACCAAGATCAAATTGTCTTGGAAAATATTTTTTAGAATTTCTGTACAAATCTTCAAACAAATCTTTACTGGTGTATGCCCAGTTTTAAATCCAAACCCCATTCTTTGGAGGTGGGGGGAGAGGTCGTGGATTTTGAAAATCAATTCGGGCCATTTTCACAGTTAATAGGCAAGGGTTGTAAATGAAAGAACATAGATAACTGACCCCTGCATTGGGATATGTACCAATGCAAAAATATAAATAAATAAAACTGTACAACAGGAAGAGAGTCCTTTTAAATTCAGCTTCAAGCAGCATTTGTAGAAACATATGAATTCTTCAATTTACATGCTTGGGCGATGCCTTTAAGCTATATTGTGGTGTTACAGGACAGTATGATTCTAATAGATAGCATCAGCCACATTGTATTCTGACATCAAATATTTTGTAGGTGTAATATATATTTTTTTACTTTTACATTATTGCTTGGCTTAAGAAAAACAGTGACACCTCAATATGATTCATTAAAACTTAAAAAACATATATATTTGTTAGGTAGTTTTGGCTGTGACATCTGACTTTTTTTCCATTGGTAATAAGGCTAAATTGGCAGTGGAAGTCACAGCTACAACAGATCTACAAGCTAAAAGAAAATGTACTCTCCCACCTCCTACATTCCCATATCCCCAGGTTTTTCACAATTTTCAAAATATAGTCACAAGGCATGTGTATGGAATAAGTTGAAAACGTGGCAAATAGAAAGTGCTCTGCAGTGTGGGCCTTTTTTTTCTGCTGCCAACAGCACTGTTGTAGTTTGCAGCCTCTGACTGCAGTGTATCAGACATAGTATAAGTACCAGACATTTTGTTACTGCATGTAGGAGGAAGCACATGATTATACACCAAACAGCTCAGTGGGAGCAGCACCTCAGTGGGACCAGTCAGCAGCAAAAGGTATGCACCTCTCCTCTTCAAGGGTGCATAGCAGACACTTTCTTTTAGAATGCAGCTAGTATTTTAACATGCTAATGCACCTATTTCATTCTCCTTTTACTCAAGGTTGCATAGCAGCCATTTCTTTATTTGGCCAAGTTTTTTTTCTACAACCTTCCCTATATAATCTAGTGGAAAATTCCTGGCCCTTTTTCTCCTCCCCAAAGGCACATGGCAGCCTTATTTTGGCCTGCTAGAGTGTCCATTTCCTCCTTCTTTTCCTAAAAGGCACAAAGGAGCCATTTATTCTGGTCCTGCAAATGCCCCCTTGTCGTCCTCCTACTCATTTTCAAGGATGCATATCAGCCATTTTTAGGCCCTGCTAATGCACCCATGTCCTCCTCCACGTTTTAGCAGCCACTTTTTGCTGGGTTGTTCATATATCCTTTGCCTTCTCTTCCTCCTCAAGGACACAGAACAATCAATTGTTTTACTGTGCTGCTCTTGCTCCCTTTTCCTTCTCCTCTTCCTAAAAGGCACAGAGCAGCCATTTGCCTTTCTAGTGCTGCTCCTGTGTTCTTTTTTTCCCCCTTTTCAGTTAGTCACGCCATGTCCCTGCGAACTGGCTGTAAGGAGTTGGTGAAAAAAATTTGCAGCTATCCCCAGGGCTGGCCCACAGACCAGTGCTTCTGCAGAAGCGGAAGAACATGTTTTTGTCCAAATCACCCCTGTAAAACAAATGATAAAACACTCTTCAAAGCAATATCAAATAAGTGTGTACTGCTGCTGTGTTTGTACACCAAATAGTGTCAAAAAGAGAAATAAACATAAAAAGTCTTGTGTGCAGTGTCCTTATTCACCCACGTGATTCTAATAATATTAAATAAATAAGTCTGCTCCTTTTCCTCTGCAAATATTCCACACTCACTGGACCAATTTGACTCCTTGTATAAAACAAGAGAGTCAAAATGCGCTTCTTGATGGGACCATACACCAATGGGATAAAAGGAAGCCTAAATCATCATACAGCCAGCAAAGGTGTCAAGGGTTATTGTTTTCAAGACCACTTCAACCAGTCCCACTTTGCCAACCTTCATGCAACAATATTAAAAAGAAAAGAAAAAGCCTCCAATTGTGTAAAACTGTTTACTTGCATCAAAGGTGGTTAAAAATTGTACTTCCAGAGTTAAAAGAAGTAAACCACAGTGTACTGCATGTTCTGATTATAATCGCTGTAATTAGCACTAATTAGCGCTAAAACAGTATTCACTATAGCACTGGTGAGCAAATACTCCCAAAATCATTTACTATAGTTCCCTGAAACCAAATCACACCTGTTATGGAATTATTTCTGATTGGGACTCTAAAACAAAGTTAATACTGCAGTTGCAGAAACAGATTCACAGGACTCAATCACTGTGTTTAATATGTCCATTCAGTGTCAAAATTTATTATTACATGTTATTTTATACATAGATAAGAAAGGGGTGGTGTGAGATGTTATTAAAAACTAACAAATAGAAATATGTTATTAAAAACTAACAAACAGAAATATATTATTAAAAGCTAGCGAATAGAGCAATTGCAAAAGTAAAACCTTGAGAAGAGAGGGGGGAGTAGAGAGCGTTTAGTAGGAGATGTGACTGTGTGTTAGATGAAGGTTACAGAACACATTTCAACAGTGAGAACAAAATGGAGTCTCTTGTGCTTAAATGAACAGTACAGTGAATGTCCATGTCATTTCCCTCCTTTTGTTTATTTGACACCATTCTTCTCTGCGTTACATTCAGCCAATTGCTGGTAACTCCTGTTATATTGGCGCAGAGAGATGGCGTCCTGTTCAGCTCTCTCCTAGCTTTCTCACAATAATGGGTTCATCAGGGCTGGTACATTTGTTGGTACAGTGGGTAGTCACACAGAGGCATAGCCTGATGAGGAAGTAAATAACAAATATGAGAAATAGGAACATCACAATGTAAGCGCCTAGTTTCTGTAACCATGTTGCTATGCCATATTAAAAAGTCACCAAAACCTCCTAAACCCTAAAAGGTGTCCCATCCATCTTTAGAAATATATCTGGCCTTTTTCTGTAGTTCTCTTATCTTAGCAAGATGCCCTTTAATAATGCCCTCATTATCAGAAATGTATATACAACAGTCAGTGTGAAATACCTTACACATCCCACCTTGAGCTGCAGTGAGATAATTTAGCGTTAATCTGTGCTCTAATACTACTTTTTTAAGCTGAGCCATTTCTTCATTTAATAAACCTATATCAGTGGTAGTAAGGTTAATAATCTCATCTACAATTCTAGTGTAATTATTTAGTCTTTTCATTGCTTCAATTCCCCATCCTGTCCAGGAAGGGAACCATGACCATGCCATGTCACCTTCAGTGAACAGCTCTCTTTTGAACACTAAAGGGTATTCTGGACTTTGATCTGGTCGCACTGTATCACAGCCAAAGCAGGTGCTAACTTCCCAATATAACATGTACCTGTAACATTAGTAGGAAGCCAGGCGTAAGCTTTATTTCCACATATATAATCTAACCCTCTACGTATGGATGGTATGCCTGCTCCTAAAAAACTGGAAGCAATTACATGGAATCTCAGGTAACCGATATTTTCACATATTGGGAACTGTGAGCAATTTGTACTATAAAGGGTTCTATTTAGTTCTTTAATCTGGGATATAATAATATTGACCATAGTTTCCTCCATAAACTGTAATTTTTGCTCCGGTGCAATCTGAATTGCCCAACCGTGTACATTTAGTGTTAAATGGGCATGTAATGTTTAAACAAATCTGTGGAGTGTTTATCTGTTTTGAAACCATCAAAGTTACTGACCTGTGCTCATTAGCTGTGGAGACGATGTATGAGCCATTTATTCTGGTCCTGTTTAGATCAGTTAATTTGAGAGGTATTGCTATCATGGGTATTGTTCCTGTTTGGGGATGTAAGTGAGAACACACCCAGCAGTTACTAGCGTTGCTATGGGTTGCATACAATTTTAACATTTAGATGAAAGGGTTATTTTTCCATGTCTCAGTTTTCACAAACAACAAAAAGAAAAGAAACATCATCATAATTTTTTCAAAGGATATCATCACTTCAGGATTTTCTTGCAGTGACTGGCGTGAATTCAGGTGGGCTTTCCTTCCAACTGAACTGCGGAACCGGTTGTCAAAAGCACCAAATATAGTCCGTCAAATTTTGGTTCTAGCAGCTTTCTGACATGACGCTTGACCACCACCCAGTCACCTGGTTGGATTCTGTGAATACCTGAAACAGAATCTGGGTAGGGGATAGATTTATAAACACCTTCATGTATTTTATTCAATGTTCTTTGCAAAATCTGAACAAATTCTAACAGACTAGAGTGAGAAGCCTGTAACTGTTGGAAAAAATATAGCCCTGTTTTGGGTGGCCCTCCAAATAAAATCTCATAGGGGGACAGCCCATGTAGTTGTTTAGGGGTAGTTCGTACAGAATATAGGGCTAATGGCAAAGCTTCCAACCATCCTTTTCCTGTATCTGGTTTAATTTTTGCACATCTGTTTTTCAAAATTCCATTAAGTCTTTCAACTTTACCACTACTTTGTGGATGATAAGGTGTATGGAAAGCTTGCTGTATGTGAAGGACTTCCATTACTTCTTTCATTACTTCCCCAGTAAAATGGGTTCCTCTGTCACTCTCAATAGTTTTAGGAACTCCATATCTACAAACTATTTCATTCAAAATTTTCTTTGCTGTTGTTTTTGCATTTGCTTTAGCTACTGGCCAGCACTCGGGCCAACCTGAGAACATGTCAACACACACTAAAGCAAACTCATAGGTGCCTATTCTGGGCATCTGAGTCTATTTGAATTCTTTGGAAAGGGAAATCTGGCTTAGGACAATGCTTTTGGGGAACATGGACAGGCCTCCCTGCATTGTACAGAGCACAAGTGAGACATGAAGCACAAAACCTGGTTTCAAATGCACTAAATCTAGGTGCTATCCAATAGCAGGCAGTAAGTGCCACCATCGTGCCCTTAGCAAGATGACTGACGCCCAAACTCCTGGGTAGACACCACCTGTTGTCAGTGCTCCACAGGCCCTGCTGATTTTGGGTAGCATTACGTTTGATCCACTTATCCTTCTCTTCATCAGGGGCCTGGTTCTGCAACTGAATTAGAGTTTCTACATTCCACTACTCTTGATGAGGGGAATCTGTCCCTGCTACCTGGGCGACTGATACAGTGGGTGTGACTCCAAATGCCATAAGGGCAGCATCCTTTGCCGCTTGGTCCGCTAAAGCATTTCCTCTGGCTATCATGTCATTTCCCCTTACCATGCCCTTTTACCTTCAAGATGGCAACTTCTGCTGGTTTCTGAAAGGCCTCAAATAGCCGCTCTATGAGTTTTGCATGTCTCACTGGCTTCCCTGCACTAGTCAGAAAGTTCTGTGCTTTCCAGAAGGCCCAAAATCGTGATCTATTGCAAACGCATATCTGCTGTCAGTGTAAACGTTTCCCCTTTGATCCTCTAGGAGATGACATGCTTTGACTACAGCACACAACTCAGCTTCCTGTGCTGACATCTGGGGTATCAATGCTTCCTGATGTAAAATGGTGTCTGTAGTGGTTACAGCAAACCCTGTGTCCCTGTGTATGGCCGACCATCATCCATGTAAAATCTGGAACCATCTATGAATAAGTGTGTCACAATCTGATAAAGGCTCATCTTTTGCTGGTGTGACAGAGGCCCTTTCTACCTCCATCAGAGCCATACAATCATGAGAAAATTGCCCATGTGGGCTACAGTATGTTGGCAGGACCAAGCGCCCCCTCTCTGTCAGGTTGAATGAGCATGTCACTAATATTTTGACTGGTTTTCCCAAACATCCAGTCTCTAGGCACTATCTCGAGGTTCATAATCGAGATCCTGCCAAGACGATTTTTTTAGGGATTGATAAGTACACCCCCCACTGGAGGGGTGGATCTCTAATATGCGGGATCTCGAGATTGGAGATGGCATGGATATATAAATTAAAATGCTACACCCCTTTTGGGCTCAATGTCAAGGTTGACCTCATTGCTTTTAAAGATAATTCGTAAATATTTATGTCCTATTTGTGTACTTGGTGTGAACCCTTTGTGGCTATATCTATATATTTGTTTCCTTTTTCTGTTATTTTTTTTTTAAATTTCCTTTGACCATTTTTGTCCACCTTTAAATTAGTCTGGAGATTGAGGTTCTATTAGCTTTTTTTCTAAAGATAATTTTTAATCGGTCACTGTGGCAACCATTAAGAATATTACTCTTAGCTTACCCCATTAGTGTTTGCTTTATATATACGTTCCAATCAATTCTAATTTATATATATGTAATTTCATTAGTTTTTCATTTTTTATTAATGGCGTTGGGTAATTATTCCCTATCTGTCCATTATGGTTGCCATATATGGATTAAGATTCCATCTGGTTATATACTTAATTTTGTTTTATCCATCTGGCTGCTTTCTCATGAGCACCACACTTAGATTGGAATCCTTTAGATATACCATTCTGATTAGTCCCATGTTACTATTGTTTTATATGGGCTCTCATAATAGTTTTCTTTTCTTTTAAATTCATGGATTTGTATCTTTTATTCTTTATCTCTATTAGTTTATTAGTTCATTCATCACGTTCCAAGTACTTCCTGTTTCCGACTAGGAGACTTGGTGCTGCCACTCATGTTTCACAATGAGGCATGGTTCTTTGTGTCTATTTATAGCGATGAGTCAGAGTGTCGCCCGTTCCCTAGACAATGCCTTCTAAGACGAAACGTACGTCTGATGGTTGACGCGCTGACGTCATCGCTGAGTACCTCGTCCTGAACGGGTGTCTGCAGGCTGCCCGGCTGCTGTATTTTACCTTCATTTCCTTGTTTTTAATTCTGCATTTTATGTAAGTGTAACTTATATTCTAATAAATTATATTATTGACTGATTTACACTATGGAGAGCCGTTTTTTCATCTTTTTGGGTCCTCCCTGCTGATTGTTCATTTACCTACTGGACGGAGCCATCCTGTTTGTCTTTCTCCTTGTGGTGAAGTCGGATTAGGACATTTTCTTTGGACGGACACCTGATTCTTTTACAAGCTGATTTATAGATTGCCTCTGGTAAGCGTGCAATCTTTCTGGTGGTGGATTCCTCACATGGTGCCATCTGATGAGTTGATAAGCTCTATTGCACCCTTGTTGGATATTATTTGGCTTTCTTTTGGACTGTAACTCACTGCTGGGACTTTTTTGATTTTTTTACCTCACAATCAATTAGATTACTTCGTTATATATATTTGTCCTTCAGGGATATTTTTTATATATATTTTTTTTATATATATTTTTTATATATTATTTCACTTGTTTGTAGCGCAGTTCATGTTCACTTATTTACTATTTGCTTATTTGTGCATGCCTCACAATTCACAACTGCAGCTTTTTTTCTTGTGGTTTATGTTTTTTTGTGTTAAGCGTGGTAATTTGTCTTTTATGATCCATATATTGCTATTTTTGTTATATTACTGCAGCATTTCACCTGTGTGATACAGTTCACAGTTTCATATATATTTTTATATAGGTAGGAGTACCGCGCTAACAGAAACGTAGCAATAAGCGGCAGCATATAGTGCGATCACACCAATGTTCAAAAATCTTGTAAAAAAGCTGCGCTAAAATTTAAATTAAAATTAAAGTCCATACAGATGACATCAAAGGAAAAATGAGTCCTTCAAAAGCATAAACACCACCACCGTGCACCTATAGACAATAGTGCTAATCCACCGTAGTAGTTGATTCAGCTTACCAAATGGCAAGCATAAAAGGGCAAGTGGCTATAGCCCAGCCAAGAATAAAAATAAAAGTGTAGGGCTATATGTATATATATATCAAAAGTCTTACATATATAGAACAGTGAATAAAACCTAATCATCCCTTACAGGGCAAAAAGTGCATATTGAAGTGACACTGTGTAGTTCAAAACAACACTTGAAATACAGTAAATGTTAATAACCAATAATAAAGATAATAATAAATTGGGTCTGGAAAACCATACGCATATGGTAAATCAACCACTCAAGTCCATAAAAATCCAACGAATATGTTGATAATAACTTGTGAAAAAGAAAACCACCACCAAAAGTCTATGGGGGTTGTGCGTTGAAAATTGTGGAAGATGAGATGAGGTCTTGTCCATTTTTTCCATCTTATTATGTATAATGGTATGTGATGCCCCTCATTGGTAGTGTCATTTAAGTTTCTATTACAAACTTCTAATTACTATATAGTTTTGGTTGATGCCCTTTCATGACCTTAATTAGGTCTGTTTATAGATTTAATGTTGTTTGACATCATGGCATATCTAATCATTAGTTTTGCTTTTTTACCCATCTTTGCTGACACTTTAAAACTGGCGCCAGTTTGATATGGGATTGTGGCTGTGTTCCGGTCTCCTGTAACTTATCAGCACCTCGTTTCCTATACGAGACGAGATGCGGCTGCCAGTGTGAAAGAGAAGCTTGGTCTGTGTAGTGGATCGCACTGACGCCGCACTGGAAGTGAGGAAGATGATGTCATCGTGCACACACGGATTACTAGGCCAAGCTAGATGGGCGGAGCGCGACGGCGCTGGTATACGCCTACAGCCAATGAGATCTGGCCATACCGATAGAGAGGCTTGGTTAGCGTTCGGATTACTTCCGAATCAGCGGACCAAGCCTTTACTATAATATATCTTGTATTTTTTACATATGTGGGTGATAATTGTCTATTAACAGTCTATCATTGCCTCTTTTTCTCCTGGCCTGTGGAAGTTCAAAATTAAAATAATATCTTTAATAACCGGAAGTGATATCAATCGTCAGACTTCCGGTATTATGACACTCCCAGTGGGGGTCATTACATGTTTATAAAGCGGTGAGGTGGGGGGGGCTCCACACCCCAGATGACGGCTTTGTAGCTGAAACATGTCGGGTGGATCCCTCACGATTACCGCTATTTGACCTTTTTTGAGCTGTCTTTGACCACCTAATATGTGAGTTTATCTTTTATTATTTTAATAAATTAGTGTTTTTTAAACGTTATCACGCTATGTGAGTTTTATTTCTCGCATGGTATTTGAAATATCCGTTTGGCCTGTTGGATCGTTCAGGGACGTTGAAAGCTGTGGTGATACCCCTCCTTCTATTGTAAGCTAAGGATATCTGACGAGTCATCTTGTCCAGACCGGTTGGTCAATAAGTCTCTCAGACTTGTAGGACGTAGGTCTTTTCAAGTCACTTAACTCTGGTAAGCCTTTTGATGCTCCGGTGATGGTCCTGCCACCTACTTAGACCCTCTGTCCATCTGTGGTTCCTTATCTGTCTATTCATCTGCCAGATGTGATCAATTCCATCTACGAGGGAATTTGGGAGCTTTATTTCCACCATTTTCAACGCACAACCCCCATAGACTTTTGGTGGTGGTTTTCTTTTTCACAAGTTATTATCAACATATTCGTTGGATTTTTATGGACTTGAGTGGTTGATTTACCATATGCGTATGGTTTTCCAGACCCAATTTATTATTATCTTTATTATTGGTTATTAACATTTACTGTATTTCAAGTGTTGTTTTGATCTACACAGTGTCACTTCAATATGCACTTTTTGCCCTGTAAGGGATGATTAGGTTTTATTCACTGTTCTATATATGTAAGACTTTTGATATATATATACATATAGCCCTACACTTTTATTTTTATTTTTAACCCTTACCTGAGTCTATGGGTGTGTTAGCTGCTAATTGTACTATATATTTTCTAGTATTTTTTGGCGCAGCGCTGTACTTACCTCCCTATTATAGCCCAGCCAACGCTTTTTAGCTTGCTGCCGCTCCCGGGGTTCAAATGGCGGGGGGTAAATCTCCAAGCTCACTCACGGTGTCCACATATCAACATGTTGCAATGGAAACCCAGATAGCTCAGAGGAAAGAGAGACTTGCCATAGTGTGATATCCTCCAAATATTTATTATAAAACATGTAAAACACTTACGTTAAAATTAGCAGAGTTGCGCATACGAAAGCCTGCCGGCATACAAAACAAAATGGAGCCCGTTCTCTCACTCCGAAAGCGTGGTGACGTCAGTACGTAGCCTCCCATATTTTTATATATTTTTTGGCTTTTTAATTTTGTTTTTTATTTTGTCAATAAGTATAAATTATGGACATTTTTAATTATAGAGCCACCAGGGTGGTTAACACTGATGGTGTATTTGAGGTTTATAAGGATGATGAGGGTGACCTTAGTGGTTTATTTATGAGGCTCAAGAATTTAACAAATTCTGAGACACATACTCAGTGGGACATAGCATATTTGGAAACATATGTAAAAAATGGTATGGTCCCTAGGAGCCTCAGGTGGGAAGTCAGCCCTCAAAGGGGTGATGTCCAACTTGAGGACTGGTTTAGCTACTTCAATACGGCGGGGGTTAATCTCCTCAAATTCCTAATTGAGCGAAAAAACACTAAACCCACTAGATTGGATGAGGAGATTAAGACTATTAAGGATAAACTTAATCCCCTCAAGGAGAGCAAGGAATATAAAGAGAGATCGCTCTCCCTTCTGAAATTACTTGAGAAAGAGGACAGAGATCAAAAGACCAAAAAGAAAAAGAAATATAATAGAGATTTGCTTGATTATCAAGGTGCAGTCATCTTTGAATGGCAAAAAAGATTACTAGCCGAGCAAACCTCTAATACCACCAATGATATGGAGGTTGGGGTACCGGGAGCTATGGTTTCCCCCCCCCCCGTTTCACAGTCTGTTAATTCAAGACACCTCCCAGGTGGTCATAATGGACCTCCTATGAGAAGTAGACAAGGGCCACATCAGTCTCCTTACAGACAAGGTGGTGGTGGTGGTGGGGGGACCTCATCTACCTATCCACCTATGTTGTCGTGGTGTCCCCGTGGGGTGGGTGACCCCCCCTATGGAGGACGTGGTCGTGGCAATGCTTATGCCAATGCTGGACCAATGCAGGTTCGACCTTTTGGGGGTAGAGTGCATGGCCAGTACAATACCTATGATGAAGGCTTTTCACCCCCTCGTGGTCCTGACCCTGGACCTTATCCTGGTTATGGATCTGGTCCTGATCATAGGCCTAGACACGGCCATTATGACGGTCAGGCACGAGATTCTCAGAATTTTGCACCTATAAATGATGGAAGAGGTGACTTTGACTACAATGTTAGTACTTCCAATATTTTTACCCTCTGCGCGATCTGGAGGGTCCTCAGGCTAATCTTAGCTATAGAGAGGGTGAAGGTTTAACTACTATATCCCATTACCTTGGGTCTAAAAACCAAGGTGAGCTGGCCAGGCCGGGTCCATCTAGTTCCAACCATCAACAATGGGGTTTTCACAAACCAAATCAGGGCACCAAAAGGTTGGCAGACCAAAGAGAGGATCTAGAGGGGGGAGGCGATTATGAGCTAAAAAGGAAAAAGCCATAACTAATGACGGGATATTTAATTTAAGTTCAGTCATTTTGAATGACTCTGAGAAACTTTTACTTAATAAGGGCCTAAAATTTGCACCTCCTCGTGGGCTGAATAAATTTCAGACCTACATGGACGTACACAAATTTATACGTAAGGTAAATATTAAAAGGTATGTGGTTTCTAAGCCTACCCAGAATGTTGGGATTACATCTAATGCTTTCTGCCACTCTGGGCTTTCTAATGCCTCCCTGTTCAACACCCCTGGGGCTTAGGCTCCCTCCCTTAAGGTTTTTAGGGATGTGGTACTAAGAGATTTGAACCAATTGCCCCTTAAGAGAGTGAAATGCAATAGGGATATGGTGTCCGGTCTCAACTCCTTGTGTGAAAACAAGGACTTAGTGATTAGACCGGCCGATAAAGGGGGGGGGCATTATTATTTTAGACAGAAAGGATTATCTTGCTGAGATGTATAGGATCCTGGGTGATTGAGATACTTATACTCCCCTCAGGTCGGATCCTAAGGTTCAGTATAAGAAGGTATTAGAGGTATTAATCCAGAGTGGTTTTGAACAGGGCATTTTAAATATTAAGGAGAAACTACACTTAGTACCCAAAGCTCCACGTACTCCGGTGATTTATTATTTACCGAAAATTCATAAACACCCTACCTGCCCCCCCGGGACGCCCTATTGTAAGTGGCATTGATTCCATCACATCCCGGGTGGGCAGGTATATAGATTTTTACTTACAACCATTGGTTACTAAAATGCCCTCACACATCAAAGATCACGTCACGTGATTAATTTTCTTGCTCACTATACCCCTAGCCCAGGGTGGTGGTAACAGCTGACGTTACATCACTCTATACGGTAATACCTCATAATTTGGGGCTATTTGCAGTGGAATACTTCTTGAGGCAGGATTCTGAACTTTTTGATGAACAAATCTGTTTTATTATGCAACTGCTCCACTTTGTGGACACTCGGAATTACTTTTGGTTTGGGGGCCAGTTTTATAGGCAGGATAGAGGGGTCGCCATTGGGGGCTAAATATGCCCCCAGCTTGGCAAACCTCTTTATGGCCCTGTGGGAGGAGGATGTCATCTATGCCCACCGGAGGCCCCAGGTGGTATTATGGGCTAGATATATAGATGACATCCTCCTCCTGTGGGATGGTAGCCGGGAGGATTTGGACTCCTTTATGAGTGAGTTGAATGCCAACGATCGTGGCATTTCACTCAATTATGAGGCCAGTGAAAGCGAGATTAATTTCTTAGACTTGAGAATTGGGGTCAATGGTGGCCAGTTCACTACGGCTACCTTTTTTAAGAGTACGGATCATAATTCGTATATACCCACTGACAGTTGTCATCATGAGGCCTGGTTAAGATCGGTGCCAAAAAAGCCAACTCATACATCTGAGGTGTAACTGCTCTGATCACGGAGAGTTTCTACTTCAGGCGAACACTCTGATTAAACACTTCCTTGAGAAGGGCTATCCTGAGGTTTCCCTTAAGAGTACACTTGAAGAAGTTTCATCATTGGATAGGAATGAGTTATTGAAAATAAAAGCACCTAACTCAAATAGGATACCATCCATCCCTTTTATAACCACCTATTACATACAGCACAGAAATGTGGCAAAACTTATCAAGAGGCATTGGCATATCCTTACAAATGATCATATATTGGGTAGTGTCCTTCCAGCCAAACCACAGGTGATTTACCCTTAGAGGTAGAGTGGCCCCTAATGTCCTTGATCCCCCTCCAACAAGGAAAGGATTCTTTGAGTATTTGACTGGCTTTTTTCAATGTAGAAAGTGTAGGGTGTGCTATCTCAGTGGATGTACACACAGGAGAACCCACAGATTTGTTTCTACCAGTACTTTGGTACAATTTGAGATTAAACCGTTCATTATGTGCTCCACTGAACGGGTTGTCTACCTTCTCCAATGCCCATGTGGGCTACAGTATGTTGGCAGGATCAAGCGCCCCCTCTCTGTCAGGTTGAACAAGCATGTCACTAATATTTTGACTCAAGGTTCATAATCGAGATCCTGCCAAGACGATTTTTTTAGGGATTGATAAGTACACCCCCCACTGGAGGGGTGGATCTCTAATACGCGGGATCTCGAGATTGGAGATGGCATGGATATATAAATTAAAATACTACACCCTTTTGGGCTCAATGTCGAGGTTGACCTCAATGCTTTTATAGATAATTCGTAAATATTTCTGTCCTATTTGTGTACTTGGTGTGAACCCTTTGTGGCTATACCTATATATTTTTTTTTCTCCCTTTATATAGGCCTTTCCCCTCCTGCAATACTTTAACATATTGTTTTTCTGGCCAATATTGTTATTTTTTTTTTAATTTCCTTTGACCATTTTTGGTCACCTTTAAATTAGTCTGGAGATTGAGGTTCTATTAGCTTTCTTTCTAAAGATTTTTTTGTCGGTCACTGTGGCAACCATTAAGAATATTACTCTTAGCTTACCCCATTAGTGGTATATATATATATTAGTTTTTCGTTTTTTATTAATGGCGTTGGGTAATTATTCCCTATCTGTCCATTATGGTTGCCATATATGGATTAAGATTCCATCTGGTTATATACTTAATTTTGTTTCCATTTTTATGTCCTATTTTAATTTTCCACTAGATGGCGCAGTGTGATATTTATCCATCTGGCTGCTTTCTCATGAGCGCCACACTTAGATTGGGAATCCTTTAGATATACCATTTTGATTAGTCCCATGTTATTAATGTTTTATATGGGCTCTCATCATAATAGTTTTCTTTTCTTTTAAATTCATGAATTTGTATCTTTTATTTTTTATCTCTATTAGTTTATTAGTTCATTCATCACGTTCCGAGTACTTCCTGTTTCCGACTAGGAGACTTGGTGCTGCCACTCATGTTTCACAATGAGGTGTGGTTCTTTGTGTCTATTTATAGCGGTGAGTCAGTGCATCGCCCGTTCCCTAGACGATGTCTTTCTAAGACGAAACGTACATCAGATGGTTGACGCGCTGACGTCAATGCTGAGTACCTCGTCCTGAACGGGGTGTCTGCAGGCTGCCCGGCTGCTGTATTTTACCTTTGTTTCCTTGTTTTTAATTCTGCATTTTACGTAAGTGTAACTTATATTCTAATAAATTATATTATTGACTGATTTACACTATGGAGAGCTGTTTTTTCATCTTTTTGGGTCCTCCCTGCTGATTGTTCATTTACCTACTGGACAGAGCCATCCTGTTTACCTTTCTCCTTGTGGTGAAGTCGGATTAGGACGTTTTCTTTGGACGGACACCTGATTCTTTTACAAGCTGATTTATAGCTTGCCTCTGGTAAGCGTGCAATCTTTCTGGTGGTGGATTCCTCACATGGTGTCATCTGATGAGTTGATAAGCTTTATTGCACACTCATTGGATATTATTTGGCGTTCTTTTGAACTGTAACTCACTGCTGGGACTTTTTTGATTTTTTTTACCTCACAATCAATTAGGCCAAAGGTTGGGTGAGCCTTACTCTTTCATACACTTGATTTTATTGTTTTACACTTGATCACGTTTTTATATCGTTTGTTGATTATTGGTTATATCCAATAAAATACGTCATTTGATCTGTACTATTGGCATCCTATCTATCTTTTTGGGAACCATCCATGCTCTGGAGACTTGTTTGTGGCGGAGAATTCCCCTTCGGGCTTCTGAACGGACAGTCGTGACGTGAACCATAGAGGATAGATCCCCCTCGAGATCCAGGATTTCCAGGACCAACCATCGTCCAACCATCGTCCATTAAGGATCTCAGAGCCTGTTTGATTCGGTGTCACCGGCATCCGAATCCACTCCTGCTGGTAAGCGTATTCCATCTGTTCACTTTCCATGATCGTACAACTCATGATATACAAGAGAAGATTTCTACATCAGTCCAACATTCGTATTTAGCCTATGTTTGGGACTCTCTTGTATCAGATTCATAGCCATACATTGGGACTTTACTATATCCCGTCTAATATTCAATTTTTTGGTATTATGCTTCATGTGTTTCAGCTATGTATATATTGGTAATGGTCACCATGTCTGATGTGCCTTTTACCATTGGTTATCATTTTTAGCGCTGCATTTCACTTTTACTTCTGTTTACAATATTGGTCATATTTTATGTAGCTGCTTTTCACATTGGGTTAGTGCAGTGTTATTTTTCTTTGTTATATATATTTGTCCTTCAGGGATATTTTTTATATATATATATTTTTTTATATATATTTTTATATATTATTTCACTTGTTTGTAGCGCAGTTCATGTTCCCTTATTTACAATCATGAGAAAAACTCTCAGGTTCTACATCAGTACCATTTGTTGCATCTTCCTCATCAATTATAGGAAGAAGAGTAGCCGGATTTAAAGTAACACATTGTTTCTTAAATTCAATGGAGCAAAAAGAGCAGACTAGTACTTGTCAAATCTACTGGCAGACACATGTCTGGTACTTACTTGATTCATGGTTTCTTGTACTGCATGTGGCACATACAGGATCAGAGCAGAATCTAGTACAAGCTCAGTTACTTTGTCTAGCAGCAAAATGCAGGCTGCTATGGCTCGCATATAACTGGGGGAGCCTTTGATGACAGGGTCTAATGAGGCTGATACATACATCACAGGCCTCTGTCTCCATGTAGCTGGGTGAGTACACCTGCAGCAAATCCATTGACTTCATGACAGAACAACGAGAAAGTCTTAGTATAGTCAGGAAGTCCAATGGCGGGAGCTTCAGCCAAAATTTTAATAAGCTCCTTCATCTGCAATTCATCGTCCCATGTGAGTTTGAAAGGGTTTCTAGTGGTAGCCTCATATAGAGGAGCCATAAGTTCTAATGCATTTGGAATCCAGTCCCTACAATATCCCACTAACCTCAGGAAGGCACGTAGTTGCCGTACATTTCTTGGCTTTTCAAATTTTTGTAGAGTTTTAACTCGATCTGGGGTTAGGTGAGGGATTCCATGTGAAATGCAGTGACCCAGGAAGATCACTTTCTCTTGGCAGTATTGTAGCTTATCTTTGCTAACTTTGTTGTTACTGTTATAGAGAAACATGAGAAGGCTTACTGTTTCTCTGCTACAAATGTCATTTGTATCAGAACAAATAAGCAAATCGTCTATGTACTCAAGCAAAACTGTGTTTGGGTGTGAGAGGGACCACTGGTCCAATACTTGCTTTAACGCAGTATTATATTCAGAGGGTCTACTCACACAGTCTTGGGGCAATCTTGTGCGTGCTAACATTTGGGCATCATGGGTAAATGAAAAAAGGTGCCAGCAATCTGGTTGCAGGGGCACCGGAAAGAAAGCATTTGCAAGATCAATCACTGTAAAGCAGGTGCTAGAGGCAGGTATTCCACTTAGTAAAGTGCGGGGGTTGGGCATGATCGGGGTATCTGCCTCAACTATATTGTAAATGTCTCTCAAATCATACACCATGCGGTATGTCACCTACCCACCTTGTCTGGCTTCTTTGCAATTGGGAACAGGGGTGTATTGACTTGGGACTTAATTAGTACAACAACCCATGCTGCTTTCAGTTGAGTGATTTGATCCTTTATCCCCTCAGTCTGAGGAATACTCAGTGGGTACTGTTTAATCTGTGGGAGATGGGCTCCTGGTTTAATTTTTATCATGACTGGGGTGCAATCCAGCAGACCTACATAATATTTGCTGGTGACCCATAATTCACCTGGAATCACTTTCAATTCTGGTGGAAATGGCGGAGTGGAGTCTTGGATTAAAAATACTCCACAGGCAGAATTTAAAACTTCTCCTGACAGACTACTGACCACTTGGACTCCTGTAGCAGTATAGTCTATGTTTGCTAAAATTTGGTTCAAAATGTCAGCTCCCAAAAGATTGGTAGGAAACTAACACTTTAGTGACATTTTCTGTTTGCTGTCCTAGCCTGAGTTTAAGTGGCCTGGACTCAACCAAATCAGTAGAGGTCCCGGTTAGGCCAACACCAGAGATAACATTTGTAGATAATAATCCTGGAGGTAAGTCCTCTATATTAAAAACACTTCGGCTTGCACCAGTATCGATTAAACAGGTTATTTCTGTTTCTCCTCCAGGATAGGGGAGTTCTTGTAAAAATACTTTTACTCTGGCCTCGGGACCATTGTCTCCCCTATTTAACATGATTGATACTGGCATGCCATTTTCCTATGCCTGATCCACTGCTTTTGGCACAGAACTGGGATCAGCATGAGGTGCCTCTAAGCTCTTTTCCAGTCTACGGTCAGGAAGATGGCAGAATTTGGCTATGTGTCCTTCCCCATCACAATTGTAGAATATAATTGGTCCCTGATTGCCATGATTTCTGAAATTGCCTTTGCCTCTTCCTCTTCCTCTCTGCTTCCCCATGTACATAACCTTGGGTTTGCTGTCTTTTTGGTTAATCATGTTTTCTATGGATAACAGGATAGGCAGGATGTCTCAAATAGACATATTGCCTTCCCTCAGGCCTTGCTGTGAACAACTTTTCTTTCAAATGGGGTATTAAACCATCAAGAAACCTTTGTTTCACCAGTTGTGTAGATGGACTTGCAGTTTCTCCTGCCTTCTCTTCCTCTATTTTAATGCCTGCTTCCTCAGCCATATCGCTTAACCACCTCCAATAAGCCCCTGCTGTTTCCTCTTTCCCTTGCTTGGCATTCATAAATTCAGCATGTCTGGTTTGTCCATATATTTGGGGCAATTTTTCCTTCAATTTCTCACAAACCTCCCATCCACTAACCATCTTACCTAGATTTTTGACGTCTACACCACATTCTTTAAGTATATAGCCAGACACGTTGCTTCCCAAAGCTTTAATAAGAAGCTGATGAATGTCAGTAGCAGAAGCCTCATATGCTTCCTGTGCAGCACTAAGTTTGTTTGCAAACCCAATTGGATTCTTTCTAGGATCTCCCAATCCTTCTAATATGGCTTTCATATCTTGGGGACTAAAAGGTATATGCCATTTAATTTGAGACTTACGGTCAACAGCATTACCTTCAAAAACTAATTGGGTTCTGACAGAATAAACTGCAACAGATTGCTCTGTGCCAGGGGCAGAAAGGGTGGCGTCTCACTTCTTTCTCTCTTCATTTTGCTGCCACAATTTGGAAATTATGGTTTGCTCTGGAAGTTCAGACTCTATCTTTTTTTCTCTGGCCAAAGCCTTAAGTTCAGAGAGATCTAATTTTGCATATGTGCCTTTTTGATTTATGCCAATCATCTGTTTCTAGGATACGAGCCAAAACTCTTTTTGTAGGTTGATATGGGGCTGTTAAACCTCTGCTCTCTACTATATTTCCCAGCTCATCTTTTGTGTGTTCCATGTAATCTAATTCTTTTGCTTTTGTGCGTAGACCCCTTAAAGCAAAACTGGCAGCCACATAAGGTGGGGGTACAGGGTCTTCTGGCCAAACATAGTAAATTTGGTCAGTACTTTTATTAAACATCTCCGTCAAGCCAGTTTGATTTGCTACTTTAGCTTCTGTCTCCCATGTGCAAGCTATTCTCCATGTTCCTTCACTGCACAGTAGTGGGCCATAATTGTTCAGAAAAGTTTGCCATACTTTTAAAAGTCCCTTCAGATTTTATAGGTTTAGCTGTTCCCTTTGTCCATTCTATCCATTTATCTAGGGGCTCAGTATAGGCGGAACCGTAGCTTCGGTTCATATATTCTCTAGCGCTCATCTTGCGCTGGGCATTTTCTGAAGGCCTCTCTCCCTTCATTCCCTTAATTCATTTAATGCCCATAATGACTGGCCAGTCTTCTCTACTTGTGCCTATACCCTCTTGCCTCTAAACCAAATAGTACAGCAAATCTGCAGATTTACAAG
The DNA here is from genome assembly GCF_042186555.1 of Aquarana catesbeiana. Classification (NCBI taxonomy): domain Eukaryota; kingdom Metazoa; phylum Chordata; class Amphibia; order Anura; family Ranidae; genus Aquarana; species Aquarana catesbeiana. Next base: position 222,272,311 of record NC_133330.1, on the reverse strand, counting down.
AATAGTCTCCACTTATCTACGTGGATAGAAGGGGTTTATATGACAATAGACAAAACACTCATTAAGAGACCCTCCTCGTCTCTTCTCTTCTCTTTGAGTTTTATCTGACCCTACCATGCGCCTCTGACCCAGGTTACCCACAAGGAGTCAACGCAGGGAAATGCAGAGCATTTTCCCTATCCACACACTGTCCAACCCGTGAAGGAGGACACAAACACATTCACACACACACATTACCCAACCAGAAAGGTCCGAGAGTGGTTTGGTTTTCATTGAGAACCGACAGATAGGATACATAGGAAAGGCAGAAATATAACAAGCTTAAGGGCAGCTTACCTACCCAGCATTTGAGGTCTGCATTTCCCGATGATCCGGATTGAAGCGCGGTTCCTTCTGGAGACTCTGCCAAACTCCCGATATCTGACTCGTCAAAACTGTTATGGAATTATTTCTAATTGAAATGTGATATGTGTACCAACATCAGAAATTAAAATGTAATTCCCAAAAATTTGAGGGTAATATCACTATTTTACACTGACCCACAAAAAACACAAAATGTCACAAAATAAGTCAAGAAGAACAACTCTTGTATAATGTAATTCCATCACCTGTATGTCCAAAGAAATGCAGTATTTATGTGTATTTATGTGTAGTAGGTTTTCACATGTGTCAGCTCTGTGGCTTAGAGGTTAGAACCTCTACTTAGCATCCCTGAGTGTCTGGGTTTGATTCCCAAACATGCTGCTTCATGTAGAGACGTTGTCTCATCTCCCAGATCCTAAAGCTAAATGTTGTATTTATGCGTAGGAGGGTTCCACTTCCATTGTAATTCTTGCCACATATGAACTTTAATGGCCAGCCCAGTCTTAGTCCATAGGGTTAAAAATTGATTTGGCCCACCCTTTGCAGCTAGAACAGATTCTGGGAACTCCAGGAAAGCTGGATGAGTGAGTTTGGGATGGAGGAACTTGACTGGCCTGGACAGAGTCCTGACCTCAATACAACAGAACACCTTGGAGATGAATTAGAGTGGAGATTGTAAGCCAGGCCTTCTCATCCAACATCAGTGCCTGACCTCACAAATGCACTTGAAAGAATAGTCAAACATTCCCATAGACACACTCCTAAACCTTGTGGACAGCCTTTCCAGAAGAGTTGAAGCTGTTATAGCTGTAAAGGGTGGGCCAAATGAATTCTGAACCCTACAGACTAAGACTGGGATGCTATTACAGTTCATGTGCATTTCAAGTCAAGCGTCCCAATACTTAGGCCAATATATTGTATATTGCTTGTGGCACTGAGCATGACTATGGACTTAGGACTGGTTCACACCACAGAGATGCAGAGAACATGTGTGAGGCTGCCTGTTGGCTAAGTGGGTAGCAATTCTGTCTAGCAGCACTGGGGTTGCTGGTTTAATTCCCCAACATCCTAATGCTCGCGTCAAAGTTGATATGCTCTCCCTGTGTGGGTTTCTCACTACAATCCAAAGACATGCTGGCATTTTTTTTGTCTCCTGTCGAAATAGTCTCTAATGTAAGAAAGTTTGTTTTGGACTTTAGATTGAAAGCTCATTGCAGCCAGGGACTGATGTTAAAGTTTGTTATTACTAATCATACCCAGGGACTTGGACATTTAAAATTGTAGGGTTTACACTACACAGGTACATATGCTTAGAAAACTGTTGCTTTGTTTATGTGCATACAAATGGACTTCGATCTTGGCCTGTAGTTGGAGATTTGATGCACATAGCAAAGGGCTAACATAGTTGCAAATAGTATTATGTGTACCTGCCCATCAGGTGTAATCACTTTAGACATACACGAAGAGACAAATTGAAAGATGCTGGTGGGCGTGTACTTCTATTGGGCGTGTGTCAGTGTACTAACAATACAACCTACCTTATATAAAGGGCTGCATGTAGTAGGGGGGGTTCATTTGGCCTGAAAAGGCCAGGTTTTTTGCTGTGATTTGTGGGGGAGAAGGAATGATATTGTGCCTATTGACAAACGCCCAACTAGGGGCTGTTTGTTGGCTGAAATTCTTGTGTATTTTTTCAATCAAAAGTGGGTTTATGTGGCCATGCTTTCAATGTTGTGTGTGTTGTTCCTGTCTGTCCATGCAAACATGGTTTGGGAGCATGTGCTGACCTTCTACTCTTTGATCTCATTGCTTAATCATGTACACAGAAATGCAGCTTCCAGCAGAACATACTTACCAATGTATGTGTGTGGATTTGTGGGGTGGTGTTATATTTTGAACATGTGGCTTTTTTAATATTATGTTGGAATGCTTTGTAAGAATGACTGTTAAATATGTTTCTATAATCTTGCAGATAAAAATGTGATGTGTTGCCCATTATACACTGAAAGTAAAGCTGTGTCCACGCTAAGGTTTAGACAAATTTTAGATTGTAAGCTCCTATGAGCAGGGCCCTTAAAACCCAATTGCTAACTGTAGCACCATATATCCTGTAAACATTTTTTTGAAGCTAGTAAATTAATGTACATAATTTTGTTTCTGCTGGCAAAATAAAAGTAAATTACTGAGCTTGTTTGTTGTGTTTTTTTTTCTCTTTTCTTTCTTCTTTTTAATTAGTTTTGGGGGGGGGGGGGGTGATTTTGGGGAAGTGCAAGATCTTTTACAGCTTAGGCTGCTTTCACACTAAAAACAGCGCCTGTAAAAAGCCTCTCCTCTCACTCCAGTGTGAACTGGCCCTGACCCTAGGTTCACACCTACGTATTTTCTAGTGCGTTTTGCTGTTTTCAGAAACACTCTACAGTCCATTTAACATGGTTTCCTATGGTACTAGTTCACATCTATTCGTTTTGCGGCCAGTACCTTTTTGAAAATGGTCGGGGACTTTTTCCACGCGATTTGCGGGTAACAGATTTCAATGGCACTGCACCAGAAATGCAACTGTTGCATTTGTGATGTGTTTTGCGATTATTTTTTTTTTACACTGTAAATAGCTGGTTGCTAACTGGGGGCCCGGGAAGCCAGCTGCTGCGTCCTTAACAACCAATAAATCTTCAGCTGTCAGCAGCTTCCCCATTTCCCCCCAGGCCCTTTGGGTCTGGTATGAATATTAAGGGGAACCCCCACATTAAAATATAAAAAATTGCATGGGGGTCCCTCCAAAATCCATACCAGGCCCTTCAGGACTGCTATGGATATTAAGGGGAACCCTGCACCAAAATTTATTAAAAAAATGGCGCGGGGATCCCCCAAAATCCATACCAGACCCTTATTCGAGCACACAACCTGGCAGGCCGTAGGAAAGAGGGTGGGGACAAGAGAGCGCCTCCCCTCCTCCTGAACCATACCAGACCACATGCCCTCGACATGGGGAGAGTGTTTTGGGGCACCCCCAAAACACCTTGCCCCCATGTTGATGGAGACAAGGGCCTCATCCCCACAATCCTTGCCCAGTGGTTGTGGGGGTCTGCGGGCGGGGGGCTTATCAGAATCTAGAAACCCCCTTTAATAAGGGGACCCCCAGATCCTGGCCCCCCCCCATGTGAATGGGTATCGGGTACATTGTACCCCTACACATTCACCAAAAAGAGCAGTAAAATGTGACAAAAGACAATTCCTTTATTGTAAAATAGCTCTTCTTTCCCCGCTTCTTCCTCCAGTCTTCTCCATCTTCCTCTGGCTTCTTATTCCCCCATTTCTTCCTCCATCTTCCTCCGCTTCCTCCGCTTCTGCCATCAACAAGGCCCCAAAACACCCTCCCCATATTGAGGGCATGTGGCCTGGTACGGTTCAGGAGGGGGGACGCCCCCTTTTTTTTCCTGCTGCCTGCCAGGCTTGGATAAGGGTCTAGTATGGATTTTGTGGGGACCTCCAAGCCATTTTTTTTTTATTTTAATGCAGGGTTCCACTTAATATCCATAGCAGACCTGAAGGGCCTTGTATGGATTTTGGGGGGATCCCATGCAATTTTTATTTTATTTTGATGCGGGGTTCACCTTAATATCCATACCAGACCTGAAGGGCCTGGTATAAATTGTGGGGGGACCCCCACGCAATTTTTTTTATTTTAATGTGAAGTTCCCCTTAATATTCATACCAGACCCAAAGGGCCTGGTATGGACTGGGGGAGAACTCACACCGTTTTTTCAATGATTTTTATCTATATTGCCAGGATCTGACAATAAATTAAAGCCGCGAGCAGTTTTGAATTAAATTTTTTCCTTTAGAAATATTATTTTGCTGTGGTACTGTTCTAACATGGCAAAGATGCGCTACTTTACAGGCAAATTAAGGACACACCCCAGGCACGATATTAAAAGGAATATTTCATTTTTATTGTTTACCTGCTCCTGAAAAAACTGCTGTTTTTCAAACTTTTTTTGCATTGATACACATCCCCTGGGGCAGGATCCGGGTCCTCATACACTTTTTATGGCAGTAACTTGCATATAAGCCTTTAAAATGAGCACTTTTGATTTTTCATGTTCGTGTCTCATAGACTTTAATGATGTTCGCACACATTTTTGGCCTCTTTGCAAGTTCTGGTGCGAACCGAATCGGGGGCGTGCAGCTCATCCCTACCCAATGGCACATGAGCATGATTGGCACCATAATATTAATGCCTCAAATGCAAAACATTATTGTATACAATGAAAAGAATCAAACATTAGTAATAGTATTTTCTAAGTATAATTGTGCTCAGCTCCATAGCGTAGTGGTATGCCCTGCTACCTTCAAAGGTTCAAGCCATGGGTTTGAATCCCACCAATGGTCTCACCTCCTGAAAACATATATTGTACTCAGCAGCATAATTAGCGAATGCACGTTAGTTTATTCCATCATTTTAACTCTTCAAATAAATGCAATGGTATTAATTATTCAATAATATTATGGCGTTGAATTTAAAAAATCAGCTTTTCAAAAATCAAGGAAAAAAATGGTGTGGGGTCCCCCCCTCCAGTGCATACGAGGTCCTTCAGATCTGGCATGGACTTTAAGGGGAATTCTACGACAAAATGTAAAAAAAAAAAAAAAAAAGAAATGGCATAGGGGTCCCCCCAAGGTCCATACCAGACTCTTCAGGTCTGGTATGGATATTAAGGGGAACCCTGCACCAAAATGTATAAAAAAAATGGCGTAGGGGTCCCCCCAAAATCCATACCAGACCCTTATCCGAGCATGCAACCTGGCAGGCCACAGGAAAAGAAGGGGGGAGAGAGAGTGCCCCCTCCTCTTGAACCATACCAAATCATACCAGGCCACATGTCCTCAACATGGGGAGGGTGCTTTGGGCCCCCCAAAACACCTTGTCCCCATGTTGATGGGGACAAGGGCCTCATCCCCACAACTCTTGCCCGGTGGTTGTGGGGGTCTGTGGGCAGCGGGCTTATCGGAATCTGGAAGCCCCCTTTAACAAGGGGACCCACAGATCCCGGCCCCCCCATGTGAATGGGTATCAGGTATATTGTACCCTTACACATTCACCAAAAAAAAGCAGTAAAATGTGACAAAAGACAGTGGCCGGTTTTTGACAATTTATTGTAAAATAGCTCTTCTTCTTTCCCCGATTTTCCTCCGGTCTTCTCCATCTTCCTCCGGCTTCTTCTTCCCCCTGCTTCTTCCTGCGTCTTCCTCCGCTTATTCCTCCGGTCTTCTCCATCTTCCTCTGGCTTCTTCTTCCCCCGGTCTTTCTCCTCCGCTGCTCCCGCCACCAACCTGCTATGAAAACGAACCTCCTCCGACACTGTGGCCAACCGATCTGTCCGTTTCCATAGCGCCCATTTCATATATAACTATGGGGCGTGGCCACCGGATGACGTCATCAGGAGACCCCGCCCCTTCTGGGTGGAGTCACGTCATCCGCCCCATTGCAGCATCGGAGGAGGTTCGTTTTTTGAATGTTCAGCGGGAGCGGCAGAGGAGAAAGACCAGAGGACGGACCAGGGAAGGAAGAAGCCGGAGGAAGATGGAAAAGACGGGAGGAAGAAGCGGGCTATTGTCTTTTGTCATATTTTACTGCTTTTTTTGGTGAATGTGTAGGGGTACAATGTACCTGATACCCATTCACATAGGGAGGGCGAGATCTGGGGCTTCTAGATTCTGATAAGCCCCCGCCCGCAGACCCCCACAACCACTGGGCAAGGGTTGTGGGGATGAGGCCCTTGTCCCCATCAACATGGGGACAAGTTGTTTTGGGGGACCCCAAAGCACCCTCTCCATGTTGAGGGCATGTGGCCTGCTATGGTTCAGGAGGAGGGGGGCGCTCTCTCATCCCCCCTCTTTTCCTGCAGCCGGCCAGGTTGCATGCTCGGATAAGGGTCTGGTATGGATTTTGGGGGGAACCCCAATGCCAATTATTTTTAAAATTTTGGCGCAGGGTTCCCCTTAATATCCATACCAGACCCTTCAGGTCTGGTATGGATTTTGGGGGGATCCCTACGCAATTTTTAAAAAAAATTTGGGGGGGGAACCTACGCCATTTTTTTCTTTGATTTTTATGGGCATACAGACACCCCCCAGGCACGATATTTAAAAGGAATTTTTCATTTTTATTATTTAACCACTTCAGCCCCGGAAGGATTTACCCCCTTCCTGACCAGAGCACTTTTTACAATTTGGCACTGCGTCGCTTTAACTGCTAATTGCGCGGTCATGCAATGCTGTACCCAAACGAAATTTGCGTCCTTTTCTTCCCACAAATAGAGCTTTCTTTTGATGGTATTTGATCACCTCTGCCGTTTTTATTTTTTGCGCTATACACGGAAAAAGACCGAAAATTTTGAAAAAAAATTATATTTTCTACTTTTTGTTCTAAAAAAAATCCAATAAACTCAATTTTAGTCATACATTTAGGCCAAAATGTATTTGGCCACATGTCTTTGGTAAAAAAAATGTCAATAAGTGTATATTTATTGGTTTGCGCAAAAGTTATAGCGCCTACAAACTAGGGTACATTTTCTGGAATTTACACAGCCTTTAATTTATGACTGCCTATGTTGTTTCTTGAGGTGCTAAAATGGCAGGGCAGTACAAAACCCCCACAAATGACCCCATTTTGGAAAGTAGACACCCCAAGGAAATTGCTGAGAGGCATGTTGAGCCCATTGAATATTCATTTTTTTTTGTCCCAAGTGATTGAATAATGACAACAAAAAAAAAAAAAAAATTACAAAAAGTTGTCACTAAATGATATATTGCTCACACAGGCCATGGGCATATGTGGAATTGCACCCCAAAATACATTTAGCTGCTTCTCCTGAGTATGGGGATACCACATGTGTGGGACTTTTTGGGAGCCTAGCCGCGTACGGGGCCCCGAAAACCATTCACTGCCTTCAGAATTTCTAAGGGCGTACATTTTTGATTTTACTCCTCCCTACCTATCACAGTTTTGAAGGTCATAAAATGCCCAGATGGCATAACCCCCCCCCAAATGACCCCATTTCAGAAAGTAGACACCCCAAGCTATTTGCTTTGAGGCATGTTGAGTCCATGGAATGTTTTATATTTTGACACAAGTTGCGGGAAAGTGACAAATTTTTTTTTTTTTTTTTGCACAAAGTTGTCACTAAATGATATATTGCTCACACAGGCCATGGGCATATGTGGAATTGCACCCCAAAATACATTTAGCTACTTCTCCTGAGTACGGGGATACCACATGTGTGGGACTTTTTGGGAGCCTAGCCGCGTACGGGGCCCCGAAAACCAATCACCGCCTTCAGGATTTCTAAGGGTGTAAATTTTTGATTTCACTCTTCACTGCCTATCACAGTTTCGGAGGCCATGGAATGCCCAGGTGGCACAAACCCCCCCAAATGACTCCATTTTGGAAAGTAGACACCCCAAGCTATTTGCTGAGAGGCATGGTGAGTATTTTGCAGCTCTCATTTGTTTTTGAAAATAAAGAAAGACGAGAAAAAAAATTTTTTTTTTTCTTTTTTCAATTTTCAAAACTTTGTGACAAAAAGTGAGGTCTGCAAAATACTCACTATACCTCTCAGCAAATAGCTCGGGGTGTCTACTTTCCAAAATGGGGTCATTTGGGGTTTTTTTTTGCCACCTGGGCATTCCATGGCCTCCGAAACTGTGATAGGCAGTGAAGAGTGAAATCAAAAATTTACGGCCTTAGAAAGCCTGAAGGCGGTGCTTGGTTTTCGGGGTCCCGTACGCGGCTAGGCTCCCAAAAATGTCTCACACATGTGGTATCCCCGTACTCAGGAGAAGCAACAGAATGTATTTTTGGGTGTAATTTCACATATTCCCATGGCATGTTTGAGCAATATATCATTTAGTGACAACTTTGCGCAAAAAAAAATAAAAAAAATAAAAAATTGTCTCTTTCCCGCAACTTGTGTCACAATATAAAATATTCCATGGACACGACATGCCTCTCAGCAAATAGCTTGGGGTGTCTACTTTCCAAAATGGGGTCATTTGGGGGGGGGGTTTGAACTGTCCTAGCATTTTATGCACAACATTTAGAAGCTTATGTCACACAACACCCACTCTTCTAACCACTTGAAGACAAAGCCCTTTCTGACACTTTTTGATTACATAAAAAAATATTTTTTTTTTGCAAGAAAATTACTTTGAACCCCCACACACTATATATTTTTTTTAAAGCAAATGCCCTACAGATTAAAATGGTGGGTGTTTCATTTTTTTTTTTTCACACAGTATTTGCGCAGCGATTTTTAAAACGCATTTTTTGGGGAAAAAACACATTTTTTAAATTTTAATGCACTAAAACACACTATATTGCCCAAATGTTTGATGAAATAAAAAAGATGATCTTAGGCCGAGTACATCGATACCAAACATGACATGCTTTAAAATTGCGCACAAACGTGCCGTGGAGACAAACTAAATACATTTTTAAAAGCCTTTAAAAGCCTTTAAAGGTTACCACTTTAGATTTACAGAGGAGGTCTACTGCTAAAATTACTGCCCTCGATCTGACGTTCGCGGTGATACCTCACATGCATGGTGCAACTGCTGTTTACATTTGACGCCAGACCGACGCTTGCGTTCGCCTTAGCGCGAGAGCAGGGGGGACAGGGGTGCTTTTTTTTTTTTCTTTATTATTATTATTATTTTTTTTATCTTATTTTTAAACTGTTCCTTTCATTTTTTTTTTTTTAAATCATTTTTATTGTTATCTCAGGGAATGTAAATATCCCCAAAATGGGATTTTAAGGGCAATGCAGAAATTGGCAGTGTTGAATTATAGTTAAAAAGAAGTTTATTGATACAAAAACGAATAGGATATACATGAACATACACATTGATCTAGTTAAGAATAATTATAAAAACATCAGATATATGGAAACATATGATGCATCCTACTGCTAGTTACAAGTACCACCCCCGATAGGTGTGATGGCGTCCTGATAGCAGATTTCCAACGCGTTTCAACTTATTGTAAGGATAAAGTCTTCCTCAGGGAGGGACTGCATCACATTCTAAAATTTTAAGTAACAGCATGATTATTGGTATATACTTAAATATTTGTTTGTTACCTATATCTACAGAAATCGCATTACAACAGAAAAGTATTATATGCGACTTACATTTGCGACTACAGAAATCGCATTACAACAGAAAAGTATTATATGCGACTTACATTTGCATTTAACTGTGAAAAATCGCTTTCCCAGTGCTGGCAGGGGTCCTAACACGTGATTGTCAATGCTGCTCAAATATCCTCTACGGGATGGCCTGGTATATTGTGAAGAAACCAGTATTTGGTAGTCGTGATAATTAAACAACTGAAAAACATGAAGGTATAAGGGAAATGCTAAGAAATTGAACATCAAAAAGGTCAAAGAATGGAAATAATGGTGATTCGTAGGGGAAATAAGGTTCCCCAGGGCCATCATAGAGTAAAAGAGATCAAATACCTTAAATTGATTGTGTCAGGTGTATTGTTCCAAGTGGCAGGGAGCTCTGGTCCTGGAGTACCTCTCTGTAACAAAGCCAGTTGTGGAATGCTGCCTGTGGCCATCCCTGGCGTCCTAATATATGAGGTGTGGGCGCGGCTAAGTGATGGGCGTAGCCCTATTCTAGGTAGAGTCTCACATTCATTGGTGGTGCAGTGGAGGGAGTTTAGACAGCTTTGAAACCATCAAAGATATAAATCTGTTCGCTAGAAAACTTCTACTCAAAAGCTTATATGCGACTAAAAAAACCACGGCTACACCTGAAGTGGAACCTAATCTCAAAGCAGCAGACTTTAGAGCTCTCAGAGATCTTAATCTATTACTGCAAGAAAGTGGCCCAATAGAGGATTTTTGTGAGAGGGATCTTGACAGTGAAAGCAGTGAAGAAGAATATGAGGAATCCAGCAGAGTCCAAACCACCAAAAAATACAAAAGGAAATCACACAGATTTCCACCACTGAATCAGAATCCAGCCATAGCTCTATTTGTAGGACAGATCACTAAAGAAATCAACAAGATGGAAAAATACAACAAAAAAAGCAACCTAAATCGGGAACAACAAAAGGCATTAAACTCCCTTAAAAACAACACAGAAATTACAATCAAAGCATCGGACAAGGGAGGGAACATCGTCCTTATGGACAATGCCAAATACGAAAAAATGTGTTTTAACATATTGAATGATACCAAATGCTATAAAAAGATTTCTCCCTCCACAGTAGACAAATTCAACCAGGAATTCTTCTCCCTGGTGGATGAATCTGTCAATGAAGGGGTAATAGATAAAGACACGTGGGATTTTATACGCACTAGACATCCACGTCAACCCACTTTTTATGCACTACCCAAAGTGCATAAAAAACTAAATGACCCACCAGGGAAACCTATCATTTCCGGGAATGGTTCCATCACAGAGGGGATCAGCCAAATAATAGATCAATACCTGAGACCCCATGTAATGGAACTTCCATCGTATACAAGGGATACCATACATCTATTGCAAATCCTCGACGGAATATCCATTCCCAGTTCAGCTCTACTTGTTACAGTGGATGTGGAATCGCTGTATAATAGTATCCCACACCACTTAGGCATAGCTGCAATTGAACGTGTCCTACAACAAAGAGCAACAACAGACTGGAAATTCAATGCATTCATTCTAACTATGCTGGACTACATCCTCAGACACAACACCTTCCTTTTCAAGGGCTCCCACTACCTCCAGGTGCAGGGAGTGGCTATGGGGACGTGCTGCGCACCCTCCTATGCCAACCTGTACCTGGGGGAGTGGGAGAGGGAGTTCCTACAGGGGGAGGCAGCATCTGTGTACACTCGCCACATATGTATGTGGCAGAGGTACATAGACGATCTCTTCATCATCTGGGACGGCCCCCCTGAATTATTGAGGGACTGTCTAAAGCTGATGAACAACAATGCTTTTAACCTGTTTTTCACTATGACCTCGGATACCCATGAAGTAAATTTCCTGGACATTACCATCTTTAAAAACTCTGAGGGCGGACTATCAAGTAAACTTTACAGAAAGGAGACTGCTGGCAACACCCTGTTGCATGCAAACAGCTTTCACCCGGAACCTCTGAAAAGATCCATTCCCTATAGCCAGTTTCTCCGCCTTAAAAGAAACTGCAGTAACAACGAAGACTTTCAACACGAAGCGGACAAACTTACCATTAGGCTCATGAACAGAGGCTACTCCAAATCCTCTTTAAAAAAAGCGTTCAACCGAGTTAAGCAAACCAATAGAAGGGATTTAATCTTCTCAAAGAAACCAACCAAAGAAGACGACACTACAAGGATTATTGTGAGATTTTCTAATGAGCATTTTAAAATTAATAAAATTATCTCCAAATATTGGTCCATCCTTACAGATGATCCAATCCTGAAAGGACTAATTGGTCCTAAACCCCAAATCACCTATAGAAAACCTGGCTCAATAGGAAATGCACTCATCCAAAGTGAATACAAGGGCACGGCAAGAAAGGACCCCTGTAAAACATGGGGTACATACCCATGTGGTTCCTGTGCCCAATGTCCAGTCATCGGTAGGAGGACCACACTGGCACTGCCTAATGGGGAAAGTTTTTCCCTGCGTCATTTTGCCAATTGCAAGACGCAGGGTGTGGTATACCTCATGCAGTGCCAGTGTGGTGCCTTCTACGTGGGCAAAACAAGACAGGAATTTAGAAAACGTGTCGACAAACATATGCAAAGTATGCAAATCGGCAACTTGTATCTGCCTTTGGGAAGGCATGTTGCCAGATATCACAATTACCGATTACCCTCGGTGAACTTCACAGTCCTTGATAGGATTCATTTGCCACTCAGGGGGGGAGACTGGAACAAGGTCCTCCTCCAGCGTGAAATGCGCTGGATAAGGTACCTTAGGGCCACTACCCCCCCAGGCCTAAATGAAACCGAAAGTTTCAGACCCTTCTTGGAGGGCTTCAGCTTGGGGAAAACGGATTAACATAATTTTTATCTCACCTTCTTTGTTCTCTTGCACCTCTGCTTTTCTAGAACTGGAGTTCCATTCCAGTACCCCTTGCGGAGAAACAGAGGGCTCCCTCCACAACACCATAGGCCCATTATCTCCCCATTGATGATCATATGTCTTAAACTGCTAAGACTCTACACCCTACCCAGTCAGAAACTATATAGGAGAGTTTTTCTAACTAAACTTATTTACTGTAATTACTGTAATCTCTTTTGTGTAACTATTTTTTATACAGTATTATGTTAATTGCTGTTATTTCTGCAGATGCATTTTTTTCATGCGACTGTGCCATATGAATCCGCCTCTCAGTGCTGAAACAAAGGGCCAATGATACCGTTGCCATTCTGCCCACTATCCCTACCCGGCACGGGGGGGGCCATGACGCAACATCATGGCCCGAATACCCCGAAGGCGTCAGATCTTATTTTGATGCCCCGGGATTTCCTACTGTGCCGGTGGTTATAAGCCCTAATTTTGACGTTCTGCCATTCGCTCAATGACAGTACAATCATCATAAAGAGGTTTGGGCATATTTAAGAATAAAAATCTCCCTTCACATTCTCTTATTATATATATTTCATATTTCATCAGTACTATCCCCATTTCAATCAATTCTTTGCAATTCTTTTATACAATTTTTTCTTCCTTCCTTTTTCCATCTCTAATGAGGGAATATAGACCTGCTACTTTTTGTCTTACTTGTCACTGTATATCTTGGTGACATCTATGACATCAGCATAGAACAGTACCCCATATACCGCTGTGCATAGTCTGATACTTTTTTTTTTTTTTGGAGGAGGTCCAAGCGTCTGCTACCTAGACAACAGGGAAGCTTCTGGACGCTTCCCCTCAATACATTGTACAAAGGTGCTTCCTCTAAACAGTGACAGCAGCTAATTGAAGTCGCACCCCCTCAACTGCACCACCAATGAATGTGAGACTCTACCTAGAATAGGGCTACGCCCATCACTTAGCCACGCCCACACCCCATATATTAGGACGCCAGGGATGGCCACAGACAGCATTCCACAACTGGCTTTGTTACAGAGAGGTACTCCAGGACCAGAGCTCCCTGCCACTTAGAACAATACACCTGACATAATCAATTTAAGGTATTTGATCTCTTTTACTCTATGATGGCCCTGGGGAACCTTATTTCCCCTACGAATCACTATTATTTCCATTCTTTGACCTTTTTGATGTTCAATTTCTTAGCATTTCCCTTATACCTTCATGTTTTTCAGTTGTTTAATTATCACGACTGCCAAATACTGGTTTCTTCACAATATACCAGGCCATCCCATAGAGGATATTTGAGCAGCATTGACAATCACGTGTTAGGACCCCTGCCAGCACTGGGAAAGCGATTTTTCACAGTTAAATGCAAATGTAAGTCGCATATAATACTTTTCTGTTGTAATGCGATTTCTGTAGTCGCAAATGTAAGTCGCATATAATACTTTTCTGTTGTAATGCGATTTCTGTAGATATAGGTAACAAACAAATATTTAAGTATATACCAATAATCATGCTGTTACTTAAAATTTTAGAATGTGATGCAGTTCCTCCCTGAGGAAGACTTTATCCTTACAATAAGTTGAAACGCGTTGGAAATCTGCTATCAGGACGCCATCACACCTATCGGGGGTGGTACTTGTAACTAGCAGTAGGATGCATCATATGTTTCCATATATCTGATGTTTTTATAATTATTCTTAACTAGATCAATGTGTATGTTCATGTATATCCTATTCGTTTTTGTATCAATAAACTTCTTTTTAACTATAATTCAACACTGCCAATTTCTGCATTGCCCTTAAAATCCCATTTTGAGGTACACATCTAGTTCTAAAAATTACAAGGGATGCTGGCAATGACACGGCCAACCCTCTGAGTCATACATTTATGTAAATATCCCCTATCATAGCAATAGGTAGTGACAGGTACTCTTTTTTGAAAAAATTGGGGTCTATTAGACCCTAGATTTCTCCTCTGCCCTCAAAGCATCTGACCACACCAAGATCGGTGTGATAAAATGCTTTCCCAATTTCCCAATGGCGCTGTTTACATCCGGCGAAATCTAAGTCATAAAATGCTCGTAGCTTCCGGTTTCTTAGGCCATAGAGATGTTTGGAGCCACTCTGGTCTCTGATCAGCTCTATGGTCAGCTGGCTGAATCACCGGCTGCATTCTCAGGTTCCCTGTTGAGACAGGAGAGCCAGAGAAAAACACGGAAGACGTTGGGGGGGCATTCCCTCCCACTGCTTGTAAAAGCAGTCTAGAGACTAATTAGCCGCTAGGATTGCTTTTACATGAAAGCCGACCGCTTGCTGAAAAGAATGATACCAAAATGATACCTAAACCTGCAGGCATCATTCTGGTATAACCACTCAAAGTTGTGAATGGCGTACCTGAAGACAAAAAAATGGTTAACAATAAATCACAGTAAACGGTAAAGTATAAAAAATTGTATACCTGAAAAGCAAACATGACAAAACATAATAACAGTAAAACATTGCAGAATAGAATACAGTAAGAAAGAACAGAACAATAGAGAGAGAATAGAGAGAGAGAGAACAATAAAACGACAACTATTTTTTTTATTTTATATTTTTGTATGTGTTTTTTTTTTTTTTACACTTTTTTTTGTAACTGTAACTTTTATAACTGTAACCGGTTCCAGGTTCGGGTCTCTCAAAATGCGATGGCATCTTGGGAGACCCTGTGAAATGGCGCCTAGTCAATGCTGTACCCTACGCTAATACTCAACTAGTGTATGGTAGCGTTCAAAACATTCACCAATGCAAAGACCAGGATTGTCAGGACAGGAGGGACAATAATAGCGGGTGTCACGCCTATATCCGCGCTTGCTGCAGACACAACATCTTTTTTGGGGGGGTTCGCTGGGTAGGGGTACTCGGGAGGACATAAAGAAAATGCCTCTCATGCAGCCGACTGCATTTGGTTGGGGATGTGAATGGGGGAAGTACGGGCGCTGCAGAAGTGGTGGGTTCCTAATTAGGATTGGCGAATGCAGCAGGAAGGGCATTATGGGCACGACGGGCCTGTGTTTGTCTTTTTGGTGACAGCGGGACACTACTTGTGCTTGCCACCTCACCAGCTTGAACTGCACTTATGGGACTCGCCACGTCACCAAGTGTTACTGCAGTGCTGGTTTGACTACGACCGGGGTGTACTAGGCCGCTGGTGCTTGCCAGTTCACCAAAACGCTACAAAAAAAACTGTTAGCGATCGCAGGGATCAGGCCTGACTCTGCGAACGCTGCAGTTATGCGTTTAGTGTTTTGTAAGTGACAGTGATCGATCGATACTGCACTTGGGTGGGCTGGGCCGGGCGGAGGGGCAAAACGCAGGTGCTAGCAGGTATCTGGGCTGATCCCGCTAACACTGCGTTTTTGGGAACCCTAAACTGCTGGGGACACTAGTATAGATCTGATCAGATCAGATATTGATGCGTTCAGATACTATACCACTAAGGGAGGCGTATGCTGCGTGTGTGGGTGTTAGCGGTACTGGCGCTAATCTGACGCTGCTTGGGGCGACGCATATCACCGCCGGGCGATCAGGGGGCTAAACCTTTATTCGGTAATAAACGGCGGGTGCCCTGACACTATAAAAAATAAACGAACTAACCAGCGTCACCCGTAACAGTTATACGGTGATCAGTGGTGAAAGGGTTAACTAGGGGGCAATCAAGGGGTTAAAACATTTATTAGGTAGTATATGGGGGCCCCTGTCGCTATAAAACGCTGACGGCGAACCTAAATATTTACCTCCCTAACTAGCGTCACCAGCGACACTAATACAGCGATCAGAAAAATGATCGCTTAGCGACACTGGCGACAGGGGGTGATCAAGGGGTTAAAACTTTATTAGGGGGTGTTAGGGGGGTACCCTAGACCTAAAGGGGGCTAACACTCACTGACCTAACACTGTAATGCCCCGTACACACGGTCGGATTTTCCGATGGACATTGTCCGATTGGAGCGTGTTGTCGGAAATTCCGACCGTGTGTGGGCTCCATCGGACATTTTCCATCGGATTTTCCGACATACAAAGTTGGACAGCAGGAGATAAAATTTTCCGACAACAAAATCCGATCGTGTCAATTCCAATCGTGTGTGGCCTGTTCCGACGCACAAAGTGCCACGCATGCTCAGAAGAAATTCCGACACGGGACAGCTCGTTCTGGTAAGCTTAGCGTTCGCAATGGATACAGCACTTTCGTCACGCTGCAATGTTCAAAATGGTTTAATACAGCGCACTCTCTTCTTCTTTATAATGTGACAAGAATGAAGTAGTTTTGATGCTCATATTCACACACACTTCTCACAAACTTCTTTCGTTACTATTTATCGGGATTCCCTCAATATATTTTGATTTCTCACATCTGACAACATAATTTTTTTTTTTTTTTTTTACTTTAATGTAGAATCTTTTTTTGTGTTTCTCTTTTTTAATTTTTTTTTTTTTCGGTGATTTTGATTTGTACTCCCGAAAATGTTTGTGTGTTTTTTGTGACAAGTTCCCACAACACCATTGATATGTTGTTCTATTTAATCTGTAGGAGATTGTTTGGTGTTGTTGTCCCTTGTTAATTTAACATTGTACTTTAGAAATGTACCTAAATCGTCACAAACAAACTGTCCTTTTTGGATGAAAACACACACAGGAGAGTAGAATTTACCTAAAAAATTTTATTAAGGGGTCACAACTAAACAAAGAGGGAGGCAACGCTGGAGAAACTGCAGAGGTGGATGAAGCCTTGGACCCCCAGGGCAGACATCAATTATTTGAAAGCAAAATTGGTGGCCTGAGGAGTCCATATCTAAGGGAGGGCAGTCTGGTCCAGAAGTCCCAGAGATCCGGAAAGCAGCAGATGACATCTGTGTCCCCAGGCTGTGGTCATACGAGAGACTGCATCTTCTGTCAGACCAGACTGAACCCAGGGCAATCACTCTTTGGTCTTCCTTCCACTCTTCCTTACAGGCTTTGGCTGTGGTGGTGGAGTTGTGGCAGCAGGAGGAGGAGGAGGAGGAGGAGGATCGTCGATCTCAATGACATCCGTCTTGTGTGTCAGTTCCCCACTCTCCCCCTTACGTAGGACTTTATAAATCAGGTCCTCAGAGATCTTGCGTTGGCCCTCCTGCATGCCCAGCAATTTGGTGGCAGCCATGCAGGCAAAGGCCTCTTCAGGACTGGGGAAGGCTCTGAGGGACGCCGAAGCCTCCTGGATCAGCCTGTATGCTGAATCCTGCACAGGACTGGGAGTGGCCTTCCTGGCCCTTTTGTATGGAAGGCGGAGGGGAGGAACCTGAGACTCAGTCAGGCTGCGACTTGTCCCAGGCTTCTCTTGGCTGACACTAATCCCCGCCTCCTCCTGGCTGCCACTAATCCCCGCCTCCTCCTGGCTGACACTAATAATCCCCGCCTCCTCCTGACTGCCACATTCCACAACCTCCTCCTGGCTGAGGTCTTCCTGTGTATGAAAAAGGGACATAGTTTTAGTTTTTTTTACATCAATCACACACAATTTTCAACTCCTGACTGCTGCAAATTCAATGTTAACAAATATAACAGACTATCCTTCTGAGCCCAGCATTTTGCATTCTTGTCCCAATTTTGGGTGCCCACTACTGTCTATTGATATGTAAAACACTTTTTTTAATCAGCAATTAATGATCAATAATAACATCTAGTAAACATCATTTATTTATTGACCAGAAATCTGTAGAAGAATGCTATACCTGACTCCAGCTAGGCTCCTCCACTTCTTCCTGGCTGGAAGGCCCAGGTTGGATATCAGAAGCCTCAGCTGGGATGGAAGGAAGCGTGGAAGGAAGAGTAGAGAGGGATTCCCTGACTTCAGTGTGATCTGACAGAAATCGCAGTCTCTCATAGTACCACAGCCTGGGGACATAAACATCATCTGCTGCAGCTCCGGATCTCTGGGAATCTGTGACCTTCTTGCTCTCCCTAAGATATGTGCTCCTCAGGCCACCAATTTTAGCTTTTAAATAAGGGATGGTTGCTGTGGGGACCACCGGCTTCACCAACTCCAGCAGTTTCTCCAGCGCTGCCTGCCTCTTTTGTTTATGGTTATAGTGGGGGTGTCTCACCTGCCACAGACAGGGCAGCTCCCTGTACTTGTCAATAAACAGGGGCAGGAAATTGTGGTCGTTGAACCCATCTATTTTCTCTGCAAGACACAACACAAGACAAACCCTAATGTCAGGCCAAATTCCCCTAATCTTGTTACAATATAGGCTTCCATTTCGAAGCAGTATAGGCCCAAGTTTAGATCCTACCTTCGTTAGCACGATCGGCGTCTCCGATGCTCCTTCCTCCGCTCACAGATCGTACGTAAGACGCGCGCGTTACGATTTATACACACTGCGCATGCGTATAACTCCGCCCGCCCCTGACGTTCTTTCTATTCTATTCCCCGCCCCTTTTTGTTCGGCGCAGTGGAGGAAGAGCACATGGCGGATAGACAACAGGATCATGCTAAGTACAGCAACGAGGAGGAGGGGGAGGAAAGGCCGGAGTCTGAAACGTCCCAATCCAGAAGGAGATTAAAGGACTCAAATATGTCCTTTGGGGAGATGTTGGAGATGGTGGACATCCTGAAGAAGGCCGACTATGATGGAAAGTATGGGCCTTACCCCAACCCCAATGTCCAAAAGGCCAAGATCATGGCGAAAGTGGTCAGGAGTCTGCACCGGAAATTCAGGGTACGACGATCGAAAGATCAGCTCAGGAAGCGGTGGTCGGACCTGAAATTACGAGAACATGAGCAGTACAGAAAGATCCGGAGAGTGCTGCAAAAAAGTAAGTAGTTGTGCTGTGTTCCTATTCTTTTTGTGTTTATTACGTTCGTGCTGCTCCATGTGCTTTTAGGAACTGTTGTACAGTTTAAAATGGCAACTTTCATGTTCATGGGCACATTATTCGTTCGGATCACACATTTTTATTTCGGACTATAAAATACCATTGTTTAGGCCATATGCATTTGGCCACCATTTTGAGGCCCTATACTTGTCTTCAAAGAATTTGGTTGTGTAGATGGCTTTGTTACTAGAATGAAATGCAAACTAGATTCTGTGTGAGGAGAGGACACTGAGCAGCTGTTTTCACATCTGGACACTGGAGCACTAGTGTGGGACACAAGAACACCATTTTTATTAGGGGGGCCACACAGGTGCTCCAGTGTATACTATAGGGGGGGGCTACATCTGTGAAGCTTGTACCAAACAGGTAAAGTATTGCAGGTTGACAAAGGACACTAAAAAAGCTACATCTTGGAACTCGGCTAAAATAGACAATTGTACCCCACTTCCAAGCAATGTTTCCTATTTCTAGTTCTGCCATCAAATATCTGTATGCTAATTATACCATTTTTGTTTTACATAGGGGAGAAAAAACTTGGAGGACACCCCTCTGGAAGAAGGGGAAATCCACCCAACACAAGATGAGCAGGAGAAAGAAGACGTGGTGGAACTAGTCACCACAACAGGTGAGTGTCTGCGACCACAGGCTCAGATAAGAGATGGATGGCGGCATTTTTTTTAGACCTAATTTATTTTGGGTTTCCTCTCTTTTTAGGTGATCGTGAGGTTGTGGATGAAGATCCTTTCACATCACAAAGTGCCCAGATTGTGATCGGGGAGATCATGGGGTGTAATTTACAATAGGAAAACATCAAGCAAAACATCAATGATGTTATTCCAAAATATAAAAACATCATTGATGTTTTGGCGCGAGTTTAAAACCCCTCCAAATCACTTTCTTCTTTTGTCTGCTACAATGTGCGAAATGTTTTTGTGATTTTTCCCAAAGCCAAATTTGGAGGATGCACACAATGTGTCAAAATGTGCTATCTGCCATCACGGGAGATCAATGGACGCGTTTTGGGGGTGCAACCCCTTCCTCAATTATAAATTAGCGGTGAGGAAGGGCTTTCTCCCCCAAAACACGTCCCTTGATCCCCCGTGATGGCAGATAGCACATGTTGACATTGTGAAATTTGTGTGCATCTTCCAAATTTGGCTTTTCCAGGGGTGATTTCCCCCCATCTGAACGCAATATCAAACACAGTTCCTAAATACTCATGTCTGATATTGCCTTCAAGTTCTACCAAATGTGAACTTTGTAAGATCAAGATTTGTGTCTTTCTTGTTGGTTTTACACAGGCCTGTTTTCTATAAAATGCACATTTTGATTTTGGATAATGACACCACAAAAATTGGTATACAACAAACATGTTGGTTTGTCAGAAAAACCTTTGGTAAATGCACATGTGATTGTGCAGGTATTAAAAAGATTGTTCATCAAGAATGTGTTGATTATTGTCTCAACACTACAACACTTTTGGGGTGATGTAATTGTTGTTTTATGAGAAAATGGGGGTAATTTCCTAAGGGCAAATCCTCTTTGCACTACAAGTGCAGTTTCAGTGCAGTTGCAAGTGCACTTGTAGTGAAAAGTGTCTTTGCATTTAGTAAATAACAGCCAACAGTGCTTTGTATAAGGGCGTGACCTACACGACGCCGGAAGTGACACGTGCGCTTCATCGTGGTGGACCCGGAACTAGGAAGTGACTCCGCTCTTTGATTGCTGAGGCGGTGACCGGAGATCCTACGCTGCGGTGCACGGTGATGTCATCCTTTTTCGCTTATTGACTGCATATGTTTAGTACGTAGCTAGTGATGGGGGGGATTTTTAATGTGATGGGTCTGTTTTAATAATAAATGGAATTACGCTATGTGCGCTCTCCTTTGTTTTTATTGCTCTGGAACCCCTCTTTCTACCCATCACTTGGAGAAGTGCTTATTTATTTATCCCAGGATATCTGTTATTTGGAGGCTTGAGATATACCTATCTCTGGTGAGTTTAACCCCCTGAGGGGAGTGTGTTCACACCTGGTGGAGTGGAGTGATCGGGGGATGGTGCATGCTTTGACAACTTTGTGATCTGCCTTGAACAACCTCTGAACCACTACTGTTACTATATCACTCTTATGGACATTGCTCTGTGTGTAGTTGGCCACACAATTGTTTATTTTGCTCAACAACAGCGCTGTTTTAATATATAACTATTCCTTGAATATCATTGTATGGTGTTATACTATTGTTTGCATATGGTTTCTGGTTTTAAACAGCAGCTCATACCAACACCCTTAATGTGCATATTTAGGGGTCTTGGTTGATGTTCAATTTTTTTATGCCATTTCTTATATTTATGCTGTGAAGAATTTTTTTGTGTTCTGTAGCGCTGAGTGGTGTATTTAGGCCCTGTGATACACTTTATGTTATGAAAGTGCTTTGTATAAGGTTACACAATCACGATATTTTCTGCACTCCCACTCCACACATTTCTGTCAGGGTCAGCTAAAACAAACACAAGCAGTAAATGTCCACAAAGAAGAGCCTGGGGGGAGATGCCTGTCGAGAACTTGAGGTCCTGCAGGCTTCTCCCTGTGGCCAAATACCGCAAGGTAGCGACCAACCTCTGCTCCGGAGTGATGTCTTGCCTCATGCAGGTATCCTGCCTGCTGATATAGGGGGTCAGCGAAGCCAACAAACGGTGAAATACGGGGTCCGTCATCCGGAGAAAGTTCCTGAAATCATCAGGATTATTCTCACGGATATCACGGAGCAAAGGCATATGACAGAACTGGTCACGCTGAAGCAACCAATTCTTGGTCCATGAACTCCTCCCCACCCTGTTCATGGACTGGACTTGTGTCAAGGTCAGGACCCCAACACCAAGCCCCCGCAAAGCACGAACTCTACGAGGAGTACGCATACGAAACATGGCTAGAAAACGGTCGGCTGCTCAGAACGAAGTAACAGAACGCACTGAAGAACAGCAAGGCCTGTGAAGAGCGACCTGAAAAACAGCAACGAGCAGGCAAGATCACACAGAAAACTCTGATACGAACTGAATGCACGCACTGAAGAGCAGATACAAACCCACAAGCACAAACTGAACGGCAGAAAACGATCTGAAAGCCACGAGTCTGAAAAAGCGCGAATCGTCTCTCACCAAACTTTTACTAACACGAGATTAGCAAAAGGAGCCCAAAGGGTGCCGCGCTTGGTTCTGAACCGGCCTTTTCTAGTCTCGTCGTACGTGGTGTACGTCACCGCGTTCTTGGCGATCGGAAATTCCGACAACTTTGTGCGACCGCGTGTAGGCAAAACAAGTTTGAGCCAACATCCGTCGGAAAAAATCCTAGGATTTTGTTGTCGGAATGTCCGAACAAAGTCCGACCGTGTGTACGGGGCATAACTGTCACAAACTGACACCAATGCAGTAATCAGAAAAAAAAAAAACCTGCTTGGTGTCAGTTTGTGACAGTGTGTAATGTGTGCCTGGCATGTTCTACTGTGTGTGTGTGTGTGTGTTTGTGTAACTCACAGTACAGTCTTCTCTCCTCGGCGCCGGAACGGAAAATACCGAGCCGAGGAGAGATGACATCATTTCCTCTGCCTCTGTGTACAATACAGAGGCAGGGAAATGATCCCATTGGCTGGGAGCGATCGCGAGGGGGGGGCCACGAATGGATGGCCTCCCCCTCACCACCGATCGCCGGGGGAGATTTGCCGACTGCCGCAGGCACCGGCGGGGGGGGTCCGATCGGACCCCCCACCCGCGGGCAGGCAAGGACGTACCTGTAAGTCCTTTTGCCTGCCCGTGCCGCTCTGAGGACGTATATGTTCGTGCGGCGGTCGGCAACTGGTTAACTTTAAGCATTATTAAAATCACTGCTCCCGAAAAAACGGCCACTTTAAAAACATTTTTTCCAATTGATACATGTCTCCTGGGGGAGGACCCAGCTCCCTATACACTTTTTATGGCAAAGAACTTGCATATAAGCCTTCAGTGAGAGCTTTGGATTTTGAGCCCCATTGACTTCCACTATTCCCGCATATGTGATCTGACAGGCATTTTTGCTCACAATAGCGCTGCTTTCCATTAGGGCTCAGTTTCTGAGAGTTTAAGTCTTATTTGGCCTTATTTGGGCGCTATTTTCTGGGACTGCAGGATCATTTTTCAGCGCTGTAGTAAATGACCCCCATAGTAAGCGTTTGGAAATATATCGGTCTGATCTATGTTCCAAAGTCACCGCCAACAGGACCATTTTTTAACAACTTTTATTAGCATCCCTGATGAAGGGGAGTCCTTAGTCACCCGAAACATGTTGGCCTCATTTTATTGCTGAAACTTCAAATAAAACATCTTTAATACCTGCATTTACTGGATACCAGGCGCTCTTTTACCTTCACTTCTTTCCATGAGGGTTTAGAGGCTCTGAGAGGACCGATTAAAAGTAAAGTGGGACCGTTTGAAGCAGTCTTGAAAACAATATCTCTTGGCACCTTTGCTGGCTGTATGATGATAAAGGCTTCCTTTCTTTCATAACCCATTGGTGTATGGTCACATTAAGGAGCGCATTTTGGCTTTCTTATTTTATACAAAAAGTCAAATTGGTCCGGTGAGTGCAGAGGACACGGTGGAAAGGAACACATTTATTTATTTTATAGAAGCACATGAGTGAATAAGGATACTGCACATTCCATGAGGCGATCCGCCATGGGTCTAGCTCCACTTCCCCTGGACCACTAACGTCCCTAAATAATAAGCAGGACTTCCCTTCTGTCTTTAACATTACATCACTATTCAAATCAACAACACCCTTTAACTTGCATTGTGTGAGGAATGGGCGCATTCTATCATATGAGGGGCTACTACGTTTCAAAAAAAATGCTGTATGTGCACCTTGGTCTTATAGACAAATACACAACTTCCTTTCTTCACACCCACAAAAGCGAGATTTTCATAGACCTCTCACATCCTTTGAATCCTTATGCCAGAAAAGGGAGGCCGTAGAGAAATCCACTTCACTAATATATTTCTGGCTATAAAATTCTGACTCAGCTGACATGGACAGTTTCGGAGCCCTGTGGGAAACTGCTTTACATACTAATTTTTCTGACTCCCAGAGGGAAAACGCATGCATTCTTGCACACAAGTGCTCTATTAGCATTCGTCTACAAGAGGCTTGCTACAAACTGTTAATACAGTGGTATGCAGTGCCTTTCAAACTCCGGAGATAGTTTCCACAGACCTCGGACCAATGCTGGTGATGTCACCAAGCAGTGGGAGATATGATACATATCTGGTGGGATTTTGGTCTAATCATCCCCTTCTGGAGTAGGGTATGAGAATTGATTTTATGCATAACAGAGACACAGATTATGTTGATCCCAGTATGCTGCCTTCTACACATCTCTGACTATCCTTTGGATAGATAAAACGCACATTGACTAAATATCTCTTAAATGAGACTGTACTCTTAACAAGATTGTTCATGGAGCTTATTCATATACCAAACCTTCAATACCATATCTTTGTTTATAAATCTCTATTATGCTTACAGTTGACATTTCAATACAATGGATACATATTTGTCATTGATGATCTTTATGGCAACTTCAATGTTTATCACACAGTTTTTTTTTGTTTGTTTTTTGCATCCTTTTTCCCTTTTATGTATACTGATGCTGAACTGCGTATGTTATTTTATGTAAACAACATACCTTAATAAAAATCTTATTGTTTAAAAAAAGGATACTACACAAAAGTTTTTTTATTAGGATTTTTATGAACAATTTTTATTTGCATCTTGTTTTTGATTCCGTTTATTTCTCAAATCACCCCTGTATCCAGCATATTCATGCTATCTTTGTCTAACATTCCATTTTATTGTGGCCTGTTCTACAACAGAGTGTTAAGAAGTCGTTATTTTGCCCAAAAAGGCATACGACAGCCAACATTACTTTGCACAGAAGGCCATCCCTCCCTCCCAATAACAGAATGCCAAAAGGCCACAGAAGTCAGAGAAGAAATATAAAGAGCAGGAGTGTTAAAGGAGTATTAAAGTAAAGAAAGTCCTAGGCTTATACGTCACCTTGTACCTAGTCAAAAAAAAGGGCTACCCTCCCTTCCATAACACTGGATGAAAGGCAGGCAGCAACAAATGGAGGAGGGAAATTCTATCAGATTGTTATACACCTGTGCAGATGGCAGCTGAAGAGGTATAGAATCATAATGTGGTACATGGTTATAGGCTATATCAGAAACAGTTACAGACAAAATGTCAGGTTGGGTTTCAAACAAGCATAGTCAGATACAAGCATAAATGAATGAATGAAGAAACAGGAAAGCATAAAGCATCAAAGGGCTAGGAAATTAACCTAATGCTCAAGCAACAAGTGTTGGTCTGAGCACAGAGAAACAGTTAGCTTGATTGACAGGTGTTACATAAACCAGCAGGTAAGTCCCAGGCTGCCTATCTCTCCCAGTTCTGAATAAAAGCATACTGTATCAAGGGATGAGAGACCACATGCTAATATAATCAAAGGTAGCATATCTGCTTTAAAACAGAAGGGGAGAGGCACCTCTAGGTGTAGGAGATTAGAAACAATTTATTACAAAGTCTGACAAATGGCAACTTAAGTGGAGTCAGTGTAGAAAAAGCACATCAAAGGTCTATGTAACCCATATAGCTGTCAGCAGTGATCATCTTCCATAAACGCTGGCTGCAGCCGTGGCTATCCACTCCTCTCCCTCACATTCAGGAATTTGGCCGTGTATATGGTAGGATCCTGGAACGAGGCTTGAGGTGCTCATGGAGCACAGTGTGGGACCTAGGGCGTGAACTTGTGTGACGCGTTTCCAAGCATGCGCACTGCAGATGTAGCTGCCGTCACTTTCCTTTCTCAAGCTAACTGACTGGGATGTGACAAAAGGCTATATATACTTCGTGCCAATTGACCTCCTGGTCACCAGAACTATTGCCCCCATTGGAAGATTTACCCTCTATTACTTTTCTGCTAACATCCCAAAATTTAGGATTTTCTTTTACTTTCACTTTTAATGATACTGGTAAACAGGACAAATAGAGAGGATGAATCTCCTTAACAGGGATACAGACAACAATGAAAACTGACAGGTGTTCTAATCCCTCTCCAATCTAAAACTAAAAAAATAATGTTTTGCCTTTATTTATGATTTAAATAATCCAATCATTGAGGCAGAATCCCTTTTTTGTTGTGGAAATATATTTTATCTAGCTATACAGCTCATTTTTTAATTACCCAAAAGGGGAAGTTCTGCTTTACGTCCTGCTCCCCCCCCCCTCCCATCTTTGGCATGCCATTTTTTTGGGGGGGTACCTAGTTTTGGTACCCGCTTCCACTTCTGCTTGTATCACCAAGAACACGAAGGTTAGTAAATATCTAGCCCAGGTAAGAATGGTGCTGGATCCCTGGACAAGTGTGTCTTTTTATTAAAAGTCAGCAGCTACAGTATTTGTAGATATTGGCTTTTATTTATTTTATTCCAAAACAACCACTTTAGCCCTGAGGCCATTTCTGACCCTTCTCTATTACATGAAAAAAATCTGTATTTTTTTGCTAGAAAATTATTTAGAACCCCCGAACATTATATATTTTTTAAGAAGAAGCTCTAGAGAATAAAATGGTGGTTACTGCAGTTTTTTATATAAAAAAAACAAATTGCGCTAGAAGTGTAAAAGAGAAAGCTGCGACTAGAGTGTTATACGACACCAAACAGAAACAAAAAAGCAAAAAAGTTGCGCTAAATATTGAGGCTATTGGAGCAATGTAATATAAGCCCCTAATAGTATATGCCAATATAACACACTAAGTGTACATGGATGATATAAATAAAGTAGAATCAACTAAGTATAAAGCAGAGTGAATATAATGTCAATTGAGAATAAAGCAGTGTGAACAAAACATCAAGCATACATGAATACAAAAAATGTCATAACATAAATAAACAAATGATGAAAAAATTTGTGCAGTGACAAACTAAAAATATAAATTACTCCATAGTGAGAAGGAAATCAGTCCATATTCAAATGAAAAAAAAAAAGAGAATAAAAGTGAAAGTCCATAAAAACTAGTGGTGATCCAGAAAAATTAAAATGAATGAAGTGCCTTGAAGTCCACACTAAAGTGACAGGTGAACAATTCCTCCACCACAAAAGGACTGCCGCTTACCAGAAATCAATGGTTCCTTATTACATGGGACCGTCCCGAGCAGATGGCTGCAACCCCAGCCTGGGATCTCACTGGCAAGCACCGTATTCCTCAGCACCAAAGTAGACAATCCGTGAACAGATCGATATGGTAGACATAGTATTCATCATGAAAAAATAAAAAGCCTCACATAGCGTAAAACCTTACATTTATTGTAGTATAAAAAAAGGCCAATTGAACACTTACAAATAGGCGAGCATTAATAAGCGAAATAGGATTATAAGCCAACCGGCTCCTACACAGCCCGTACCTCTCGGGACTGAACGTACAGCGGTGACGTCAGAACGTAGCTCCTCCTCCCTACGTCATTTCGTCACTAGCGGACGTGGTCACGGGATACGAGTGGCGTTCTGATGCACCGCTTAAGTAACAAAACATCTTAACCAAGCCTCGGTATGGATCCCGAGGGGAAGACCACGGGACGCCATCCCACTCAAGGGAAGGAACTATAGGCAAAAGATGTCTGGAAACTTGTATGTTAAAAACCAGAGTAGAACAACAAAGGTGCTCACAACCTCTGGTGTATGGACATACAAATAAACACCTATGAATACAAAAGCATATACAGGTATTATAGATAGACAAAATTAGTTAAAAAATATAAAGTTAAAAATTATGAAAAAAAACAACCCAATTGACAGGCACAAAAGATAGCCATATGGTATAGTTTCTCCAAAAAATGTGAAGATAAACTAACTCAAAAAAACTTAGAAAAAAAAAAAAAGGGAAATAAATCAACATCCACCCTTGATAGGGGCGCCCCACAGTTCTCCATAAACCAAACCATACAAAAACCACAAAAGGCAGTATAGGGAAAAGGGTTTACATCAGGGGTGCCATATCGGAAGTACCATACAGTAAATATGTAAAAATGACATTTAGAAGTACGGATACAACTTCACATTAATTCTAAAAAATTCCACAAAAATCCCCTTATATGTATATTGTAATAAAAACAAGACACATATAAAGGTAAACATAAATTAATTAGTACAGGATATGCAGATAAATCCAGATTGTGACCGATACAGGAAGTGGTTGAAAACCAGGGAGAATGGTTTTAAAATTAAAGCCCTAAGAATTGTCAACGAAAGAATTGACATCGACCTCAATATTGAGGCCAAAGGGGGTATAGCTCTTAATCTTATGAACCCAAGACATCTCTAACCTTGAGATGCTTCTAACTAAACTGCTACCCCTCCAGTGGGGTCTAAATTTATCAATACCCAAAAAAATGGTGTTAGATGGATCTCTATTATGTGTCGTAAGATAATGTTTAGATACAGAGTGCTTAGTAAACCCCCTTGGTATGTTGTTAATATGTTCGTTTAATCACACTAGTAAAGGTCGCTTAGTCTTGCCCACGTACTTTAGGCCACATGGACACTGCAGCATGTATACGACTCCCAATGTGGAGCAGGTAATGAAAGGCTCTATGACAAAGGATTTGGAGGTACAAGTTGAGCAAAGCTGACAGTCCTCCTGGTCCTACAACTGTTAAGTGAGCAAACCTGGCACCTCCTACACTGATAATATCTGCTTAATTCAGAGAAGAAACCGGGTCTGATGATAGGGGGATTCAGGATATTCGGTGCCAGTTTATCCTTAAGGGACAGTGCACCCCTAAACACTACCTGAGGTTTATCTGGTAGAATAGGTGCTAACACTCTGTCGTTCTTCAGGATGTGCCAATGCTTGTTGATTATATGGTTAACCCTATAATGTTGACAGGAGAAATTGGTAATAAAAGGACAGCGATAAGAAGCATCAGCTGGACCAGCAGCCTTCTCAACAAGTAGATCCTTGCGATCTACGTTATTAACCTAATCCAAGGTACTAACCAAGAAATCCGGAGAATATCCCTTAGCTTCAAACCTCTGTGTCAAAATATGTGCCTGAGCCTGGAAAGTATTAACATTGGTGCAGTTCCGCTTCAATCTAAGAAACTGGCTCTTAGGTACAGACCTGAGCCACGTGGAGTGATGGCAACTATCGCTGGGGATAAATGAGTTTCTGTCTGTTGGCTTGAAATAGGTGGAAGTAAAAAAATCGTTATTACAGACAGAGATCATAAGGTCCAAGAAATGAATCTGTTCCAAACTAGCCTCGTAATTAAGGTGAATACCCCTATCATTACTGTTAAGGGAATTCATAAATTCAGAAAGGTCGGAATTGCTACCATCCCACAGGAGGAGGATTTCATCTATGTAATGAACCCACAAGGTCAGCTGGGGCCTTAGCTGGGCATAGACGACATCCTCCTCCCACTTGGCCATAAATAAATTTGCCAAACTAGGGGCATACTTTGCCCCTGTGGCCACCCCTTTATCTTGGCGATAATAATACCCATCAAACCAAAAAAAGTTGTGGGTGGCTGCGTACTCTAACAAAACCATGATGAATTCAATTTGTTCCTGAGGAAGGTTGGAAGACTGATTCAAATAAAGAGAAATGGCATCCAAACCCAACTGGTGAGGAATAATTGTGTATAGGGAGGTAACGTCTGCCGTTACAAGTCTAGTCCCTGCCTGTAGTTTCAGATTGGAAAGCAGATTAATGACATCCCAGATATCTTTGATGTAAGAACACATTGATCGCACCAAAGGTTGTAGGAAGAAGTCTATATACTTGCCCATCCGGGAAGTAATGGAATCAATCCCACTAACTATGGGATGTCCCGGGGGGCAAGTAAGACTCTCATGTATCTTTGGCAAGTAGTAGATTATTGGGATCCTTGGCGTCTTGGGCACCAAGAATGCCTTTTCCTTTTTGTTTAAGATATTTGAAGCGAAACCCCTAGTAACTATAACCTCTAATTCATTTTTATATTTTTCATTAGGGTTAGAGGGTAACCGGGTATAAGTGGCACCATCCCCCAATATGTGGTACATTTCCTGCATATACAGTAGTCATCTTTATTTTAGATGACTATGCCGCCCCCTTTATCCGCCGGGCGGACAACCAAATTTTTGTTAGTACATAAAGACTCAATACCTGCATCTATATCCTTTTTACTTTTCACAAATTAATCTGCATATCATCCAAATCCTTCAAAGCCAGATCCCTAAATACTTTCAATGAAGGGGGTAAATGGCCTGGAGTAGGGATGAGCTTCGAGTTCGAGTCGAACTCATGTTCGACTCGAACATCGGCTGTTCGCCAGTTCGCCGAACAGCGAACAATTCGGGGTGTTCGCGGCAAATTCGAATGCCGTGGAACACCCTTTAAAATGTATGGGAGAAATCAAAAGTGCTAATTTTAAAGACTTTTATTCATGGTATTGTCATGAAAAGTGTTTGGGGACCTGGGTCCTGCCCCAGGGGACATGGATCAATGCAAAAAAAAGTTTTAAAAAAACGCCGTTTTTTCGGGAGCAGATATTTTAATAATGCTTAAAGTGAAACAATAAAAGTGTAATATCCCTTTAAATTTCGTACCTGGGGGGTGTCTATAGTATGCCTGTAAAGGGGCGCATGTTTCCCGTGTTTAGAACAGTCTGACAGCAAAATGACATTTCAAAGGAAAAAAAGTAATTTAAACTACTCGCGGCTATTAATGAATTGCCGGTCCGACAATACACATAAAAGTTCATTGATAAGAACGGCATGGGAATTCCCCACAGGGGAACCCTGAACCAAAATTTAAAAAAAAAATGACGTGGGGGTCCCCCTAAATTCTATACCAGGCCCTACAGGTCAGGTATGGATATTAAGGGGAACCCTGGCCAAAATTAAAAAAAAAATGGCGTGGGGTCCCCCTCAAAATCTATGGATTTTAAGGGGAACCCCACACCAAAATTAAAAAAAAAACGGCGTGGGGTCCCCCAAAAATCCATACCAGACCCTTATCTGAGCATGCAACCTGGCAGGCCGCAGGAAAAGAGGGGGAATGAGAGAGCGCCCCCCCTGAACCGTACCAGGCCACATGCCCTCAACATTGGGAGGGTGCTTTGGGGTAGCCCCCCAAAACATCTTGTCTCTATGTTGATGGGGACAAGGGCCTCATCCCCACAACCCTTGGCCAGTGGTTGTGGGGGTCTGCGGGCAGGGGGCTTATCAGAATCTGGAAGCCCCCTTTAACAAGAGGACCCCCGGATCCCGGCCCTCCCCCCTGTGTGAAATGGTAAGGGGGTACAAAAGCACCCCTACCATTTCACTAAAAAAGTGTCAAAAATGTTAAAAATGACAAGAGACAGTTTTTGACAATTCCTTTATTTAAATGCTTCTTCTATCTTCTATCATCTATCTTCTATCTTCTATCTTCTTTCTTCTCTCTTCTTTCTTCTATCTTCTATCTTCCTTTGGTTTCTTCCTCCATCTTCTTCTTCTTCTGGTTCTTCCTCCGGTGTTCTCGTCCGGCATCTTCCACCACGGTGTCGGCGTCTTCTTCCCTTCTTCTCCTCGGGCCGCTCCGCATCCATGATGGCATGGAGGGAGGCTCCCGCTGTGTGACGCTTCTCTCTTCATCTTCTTCTCTTCATCTTCTTGTCTTCATCTTCTTTTCGGGCTGCTCCGCATCCATGATGGCATGGAGGGAGGCTCCCGCTGTGTGACGCTTCTCCTCTTCTGACGGTTCTTAAATAACAGGGGGCAGAGCCATCCGGTGACCCCGCCCCCCTCTGAAGCACGGGGACTTGCCTGTGGTGTTCCCCGTGATGTCAGAAGGGGGCTGGGTTATGTAACGGGTGACCCGCCCCCCCCTGACATCACGGGGAATGCCACAGGGAAGTCCCGTCAAGTCCCCGTGCGTCAGAGGGGGCAGGGTCACCGGGTGGCCCCACCCCCCATTATTTAAGAACCGTCAGAAGAGGAGAAGCGTCACACAGCGGGAGCCTCCCTCCATGCCATCATGGATGCGGAGCTGCCCGAAAAGAAGATGAAGAGAATAAGATGAAGAGAATAAGATGAAGAGAAAAAGATGAAGAGAAAAGCGTCACACAGCGGAAGCCTCCCTCCATGCCATCATGGATGCGGAGCGGCTCGAGCTGAAGAAGGGAAGAAGACGCAGACGCCGCGGAGGAAAATGCCGGACGAGAACACCGGAGGAAGAACCAGAAGAAGATGGAGGAAGAAACAGAAGGAAGATAGAAGATAGAAGAAAGAAGAAAGAAGATAGAAGAAAGAAGCATTTAAATAAAGGTATTGTCAAAAACTGTCTCTTGTCATTTTTAACATTTTTGACAGTTTTTTTGTGAAATGGTAGGGGTACTTTTGTACCCCCTTACCATTTCACACAGAGGGGAGGGCCGGGATCTGGGGGTCCCCTTGTTAAAGGGGGCTTTCAGATTCCGATAAGCCCCCCGCCCGCAGACCCCCACAACCACCAGCCAAGGGTTGTGGGGATGAGGCCCTTGTCCTCATCAACATGGGGACAAGGTGCTTTGGGGGCCCACCCCAAAGCACCCTCCCAATGTTGAGGGCATGTGGCGCACTCTCGCCCCCCCCTCTTTTCCTGTGGCCTGCCAGGTTGCCTGCTCGGATAAGGGTCTGGTATGGATTTTTAGGGGGACCCCACACCATTTTTTTTATTTTGGCCAGGGTTCCCCATAATATCCATACCAGACCTGAAGGGCCTGGTATGGAATTTAGGGGGACCCCCACATCATTTTTTTTTTGGTTATTTTTTTTGGTTATTTTGGTTCGGGGTTTCCCTGTGGGGAATTCCCATGCCATTTTTATCAATGAACATTTATGTGTATTGCCGGACCGGCAATTCATTAATAGCCGCGAGTAGTTTTAAATGACTTTTTTAAATTGACTTTGAAATGTCATTTTGCTGTCAGACTGTTCTAAAAACGGGAAACATGCGTCACTTTAAGCATTATTAAAATCACTGCTCCCGAAAAAACGGCCGTTTTTAAAACTTTTTTTTGCATTGATCCATGTCCCCTGGGGCAGGACCCAGGTCCCCAAACACTTTTTATGACAATAACTTGCATATAAGCCTTTAAAATTAGCACTTTTGATTATTCGTGTTCGTGTCCCATAGACTTTAATGGTGTTCACGTGTTCAAACAAATTTTTTGCCTGTTCGCAAGTTCTGGTGCGAACCGAACAGGGGGGTGTTCGGCTCATCCCTAGCCTGGAGGATTAAACAGGGATGCATTCGACAAACCTGAATGCGAAAAACCCAAAACAGATGTCCTCGAAGGGTTAAAGGGATTTGAAGCCATAAATCTCTGGACATTGTGTTTACGGACATACTTATGAATATCCATATAGGTTTGGAATTTGCTAATGTTACGGGGTGGGGCGAACTTTAGACCCTTGTCTAGAACTCTAATCTCAGATTCGGTCAGGGTCTGCGAACTGAGATTGAAAATGCCCGTACCATCTTTTTTATTTTTCACAAATTTAATCTGCATATCATCCAAATCCTTCAGAGCCAGATCCCTAAATACTTTCAATGAAGGGGGTAAATGGCCTGGAGGATTAAACAGGGGTGCATTCGACAAACCTGAATGCGAAAAATCCAAAACAGCTGTCCTCGAAGGGTTAAAGGGATTTCAAGCCATATATCTCTGGACATTGAGTTTACAGACATACTTATGAATATCCATATAGGTTTGGAATTTGCTAATGTTACGGGTGGGGCGAACTTTAGACCCTTGTCTGGAACTCTAATCTCAGATTCAGTCAGGGTCTGTGAACTGAGATTGAAAATTCCCGTACCATCTACGTCCTTGGTCTTTTTGACTTAATATGCCTCCCCTCTCTAGTTCCTCTCTGAGTTCGACCACCCTCTTTATTCCTTGGCTGGGTCTGGGAAAACCCCAATTCTGCTGCACATAGTTCCCAGCATTATTGGTCACATTATAGCCTGCATGGTTGAACCCAAAATTGGGGTGGAACAGAAATACGACCATCAGGATAACCATAATTGTGTTTGGATGTAGAGCCCTGCCCACGTGAGGGAGATGGGCCACGCATCCAACCTCTTCCCCGACCGCGTGGAGGGCCCTGGTGAGGGGGTGGAAATCCATCATAAAGGCGACCCCCACCTCTAGCTGTATTAACATGGTTAGGGTTAGAGAACGGGGGGTGTTTACCACCCCTCTGTGGCTGTGGCTGTGGCTGAGCCATCACAGCAGGAGAATGAGCACGCTGTGGCGGCCCCAAACTAGAAGTGGTGGTATTGACAGGAAAACTTTGCATCTCAGACTGGTTTGCCACCTGTGAAGTGGTATACATTAACTGACCGGGCTCACTGACCTGTTCAGCGAGCAGTTTCTTTTGCCATTCAAAAACCATATGTGATTCATAATCAGCTATATCCCTATTGTATTTCTTTTTCTTCTTGATTTTTTGTTCCCTATCCTCTTTTTCTAATAATTTTGAGTAAATTTTTGGATCTCTCAAGATATTCTTCTCCTGACTGGAGGGGGGTAAGCTTGTTTTTAATGAGTTTGATCTCCCCATCCAACCTGGCTAACTTACTTGTTTTCCTTTCAACTAAAATTTTCAAAAGGCTAATCCCTGCTTCATTAAAATGCTTGTACCGGGGGCAGGACCGGAAATTGCCCTGCATGGAAGCCTGAGCTCTTAGCTCTCCATCAGCCCACAGCCTAACGACCTCACAAGGGGATTTTTAGCAGCTGTATATGGGTGGAATCAGGAGAACCCGATCCTCTAAAGCCAGAGGATCTTCCCAGCCACCTTCCGGCTCATCCACGACCCTCGGTGGGTATTTTAAGTGGCCCTCAACACTCAGCGACGGGAGGGACAAAATGGTGCCGACCAAATCCGCCTCCTCCACACGGCCTCCGCAACCGCCAAGCTCCCCGTCATAAGCCCATCCATGGACCGCTTCCATACCAGCCCATGAGACGGATGGGCAGCAAATCCGAGACCCTGGAGTGGTGAGTCCATCTCCGCCCTTCGCCTCCCAGGCAGAGCCGCAGCACGATCCCCAGGATTCAGCACTAGGCCACACTGCAGCCACATACACACAGTGCTCTGAGGCCTTTCCACAGCTGCTGTGCACAGCCTCAGACCCGGACCTGCTTATGGGGAGAGCTGTTTTCCCCACTCCCTCTCTACAGTCTGATGATCTCCCCCCGCTGCCGGGTCCGGAGTGTGTCTGGGTCTGGGATCCCTGTCGATTGGATCCAACTGGAGGATGCACACCTCCCCAAGCACATTATCCTGGCCCAGCTTTTCCCCAGCCACAGAGACAATCTCGTCACAGCAACCCTAAATCCACAGAGAGGGGGGCAGGCCAGCCGATGTCTTACGCTCAGGCAACCAGTTCCCCAAGCCTGACCACCCTGGATATACCTGCAAGCAGTCATCCCTCTCCTCCACAGCCTTCTGCGTGGAGTGACCTGCGGGATCCCCAAATGCAGCCCTGGGTGCCAACACAGTCTGCGCCCCCATTTACCCTCAGCGAGAACCCTCTCCACAGCATTTTTTCACCAACAAATAGGGATTGATCCCCGATACCAGCAGCCCCCTTCGTGGCAGGCCTGCCTCCAAGCCATCCCTACCAAAGAGGACTTTAAACTTCTTATTGAGGAGGTCAAGTCTGCCTGCCGGGCAGAAATCCAAGTAATTCATGCTAATCTTAAACATCTTTCTGAGAGAGTGGAGATGGCAGAGGAGGAAATACAGGAGACTAAGCTGGCTGTACATCGCACCCAAATACAGGGAGCTAATCACCATTTAATGTTAAGGAACATGCAGCGCCATATTGAAGATTTGGATAATGGGAGCGCAGAAACAACATCCGAGTCCTGGTTTGCCTGAATCAGAAGGCCCAGAAGATCTACACAACACCCTGCAAACTCTATTTAACAACGTCTTGGGGGACCCCCCGAATAAACCCATAGAGATGGACCATGCACATCGTGCCCTGCATCCTAAAGGGCCTATTTCCAGGCCCCGCGGTGTCATATGCAGGGTCCACTCTTTTCCCTTAAAGGAAGACATCACGTGAAAGGCCCGTACCATCAAGAAGGTGGTCTTTAAAAATACGCAGCTACAACTATATCCAGACCTTTCTTGGATTACTTTACAGAAACGTAGACTCCTCCAACCTCTACTCATCTTGCTGCAAGAAAATGACATAGTCTATCGCTGGGGTTTCCCTTTCAGCCTAACAGCCCGCAGGGAAAATCTGCAGTGTTGCGCTTCCCTGAGGACTTGGAAAATTTCTGTAACACCTTGGAGATCCCTGTTCCCCGTCTTCAAGAATGGGATTTAGTGGATACACCAACGCCACCTCCCTCGGTTTGGCAGAAGATTCCCCCGTCTAAACGCCTCAGGGAACGGGACTCTCCCTGTGGGCCTACTAAACCTAAGCACGGTTGACAGTTATTTTTGTCTCTCCTGACCCACTCATCAGCTTTATTTGCATTCCCCTTAGGCCCCTCTGCTCGTTACCTTGTTTTGTTTACTGGGCACCCTCCACTGGAGACTTTTAAGTGGTAATTGTTCCGGTCACTAGTCCCCCTATAGGACCACCCTATTAAAGTTCCACTATTACTCTGTTGTGATACCTGTTTACCGATTTTTACGGTTCTCTATGTACCCCCGGCCTGGGTCCTCCTTTTGGGCCCTGGCCGGGAGGACTTATTGGAACTTATTAGGTCCTGGGCGGTGTAAACTGCTTGGGGCTTTTTTGCACTGTTTATTTTTGTTTGCTATGCTTCTAACTAATGTGTCTTTTCTCTCTCCTTCCATCTCCTTCCCCTTCTCAGTATGCAAGTATAGGTGCAAAACACTGGAGATGGCAGTAAAAACAACAAAACAAAACAATAACCCCCCTGCTTCCAAAAAAATATATCTACATGAATAATTAGAGAAGAAGAGGTATCTCTAAGCAACAACAGCAGCACCACATATGAAGCTGTAAAAATATGTAAAAAAATATATATATATCTTTATAAACTAGTAAATGTGGTAAATGAGTGTATAGGGAGAAACCATGTTGAGGATATATATGTATATGTTATAACATTTATATCACAGTCATAGTAGTGCAAAGAGAGGTCCAGGGGTCCAAAGGAACAGGATGGTAAGTCCACAAATAGGGCTGCCTTCACCGAGAACTGAAACCAGATTCCAAATCCTGAGAAGAAAACAAAAGAGAGAAGCGCCTCTGGGTGTAGACTTAAAACAATTTATTCATAAAAGATAGTGGCAGTCAAACTCACATTTAAGGAGTCATCAAAAGGAATGTGAATGTGAGCAGTCCATAAAAACATCATCCATCATGGGGGTACATCAGGTCAGTCAATGCTCCTAAACGCTGGCTGGAGGCTCTGCCCATGTGTGGAGAGAGGCACCGCTGAGATGTGAAGCCGGCCGCAGCGGTGACAGGACCCAAAACGAGGCTGGGAACGCAGGAGGAAAAACAACCGGCGAGGAGGAGTGACGTTACTGGTAGAGGGACGCGTTGCAGGGCGTACGAGCTGCAATGACGTGACAGCCGCGCCCCTTCATCAGGCTGTGGATGGATGGGACTGGATGCTATAAAAATAGGAGGTGGAGGGAGGGGCCGGGACGAGGAGTGTAGTGATAGGTCTGAGGAAGGAAGAGGAGGGGCAGAACCGGAACTAGGGGGAATGGCCACAGTCAATGATGATCGGAAGTGTCAGCAGTGGGGTATAGAGCAGAATAATAGACACAGGCGAAATGAAAATCATAAAAACGATCAAGAAAACTGTTGTATAAGGTACTGAAATGAAGATTAAATATTAAAGAAGGGGAATGGAATATATATATACTATATAATAATAAGTAATATGGAACAATAAGTACTTATGATGGAAAAAAGGGAGGGGGGGGAGGGGGGGATTTTTGCAGCATGTGTCTCCACCACACACAGGACAGGCCTCATTCAGACATGATCATATAGAAAATTTATATATTAAAATAATAAAAAATATGAACATGTGTGCATGCATGCGTATATACGCCACGTGCGCGCACATATACATACATAAATAGAAATATAAATACAGTGACGTAGCCCGATGAGGGACCTAAAATAGACATATAGATCATATGTAGGTAAAAATAGAAAAAAGGAAAATAGAAAAAAAAAAAAAAAATGAATGCACCCATATTAATACCTTTGGTGGGTATGTATCAGTGCCGTAAGGCCGTGTGCAAAACTTGCCAATTTGTCCACCATGGACAAAAGTCCTTTTCCACCAAAGGTAAAACCTACATGTTAAAGGACTTCTTTAACTGCTCATCGGACTTCGTTGTCTATGGCCTTGGTTGCCCTTGTGGGCTGATCTATGTAGGTTGCACCATCAGGGCCCTTAGAAAGAGGTTCGGTGAGCACAGAAGGCTTATTGAAGGTGGCACAGATCCGCACAGTGTCCCAAGACACTTTACGGTGGCCCATCAGAGCTCCACAATGGGTCTCAAGGTGTGGGTGATCGAACAGATCCCCAAGTCCCTTTCCCCTGCTGAAAGATTTAAGAAGCTCTGTGCCCGCGAAACCTTCTGGATATACACTTTAGATGCTCTGTCGCCAGGAGGAATTAATGAAAGTATCGAGATTTCCACCATTCTGTAAAAAATCTCCCTTTTTCATTGTTTTTAACAGTGGTTTTTATCATTACCCTTTTCCTTCCCCCTCCCCTCCCTTTTTTTTTTTTTTTCCTATTTTTACCTACATATGATCTATATGTCTATTTTAGGTCCCTCATCAGGCTACGTCACTGTATTTATATTTATATTTATGTATGTATATGTGCGCGCGCGCGCGTGGCGTATATACGCACGCATGCACACATGTTCATATTTTTTATTATTTTAATATATAAATTTTCTATATGATCATGTCTGAATGAGGCCTGTCCTGTGTGTGGTGGAGACACATGCTGCAAAAATCCCCCCCCTCCCTCCCCCTTTCCCTTTTTTCAATCATAAGTACTTATTGTTCCATATTACATATTATTAAATAGTATATATATATTCCATTCCCCTTCTTTAATATTTAATCTTCATTTCAATTCCTTATACAACAGTTTTCTCGATCGTTTTTATGCTTTTCATTTCGCTTGTGTCTATTATTCTGCTCTATACCCCACTGCTGACACTTCCGATCATCATTGACTGTGGCCATTCCCCCTAGTTCTGGTTCTGCCCCTCCTCTTCCTTCCGTTCAGACCTATCACTACACTCCTTGTCCCGGCCCCTCCCTCCACCTCCTATTTTTATAGCATCCAGTCCCATCCATCCACAGCCTGATGAAGGGGCGCGGCTGTCAGGTCATCGCAGCTCGTACGCCCTGTAACGCGTCGCTCTACCAGTGACGTCACTCCTCCTCGCCAGTTGTTTTTCCTCCTGCGCTCCCAGCCTCGTTTTGGGTCCTGTCACCACTGCGGCCGGCTTCACATCTCAGCGGTGCCTCTCTCCACACACGGGCAGAGCCTCCAGCCAGCGTTTAGGAGCATTGACTGACCTGATGTACCCCCCATGATGGATGATGTTTTTATGGACTGCTCACATTCACATGCCTTTTGATGACTTCTTAAATGTGAGTTTGACCGCCACTATCTTTTATGAATAAATAGTTTTAAGTCTACACTCAGAGGCGCCTCTCTCTTTTGTTTCCTTCCCCTTCTCCTCTATCCCTGTCCTGGCTTACCAAGGGCTCTGGATGAATACTGGGATGTATCTTGATAATGGGTCTCCTCCTTTCCTGGATGTCGAGGCATCCTCGCGGCTGGATCAGCTAAGTAATCTCGAGCTCACACACACTCAAGATCATGGCTAAGATTATGTCACTTAATGTCCACGGACTGAACTCAAATAGAAAAAGACATCTTGCGCTGCGGGAGCTCAGGCATTCTGGAGCGGACGTTGTCCTACTCCAGGAAAATCATTTTAACAAAGGAGACTCCTTCACTTTTGCTTCCAGACAATACCCTCAGGTTTATCAGGCATTTAACCCTAGCAAACGAACAGGAGTGGCCATCCATTTTAAGCGTGGCTCCCCCTTCACATGCTCTGAGTCTTTTGTAGATCCACGGGGACACTACATTATTTTGCAAGGACAGTGGCAAACGCAGGCTGTTACTTTTTGTACCTTATATGCTCCTAACACACGACAAATACATTTCCTAACTAAAGTACTTGCACGATTGTTTAGGACCCCCAATAAATATCTGATAATCGGCGGGGACTTATCTCACTCGGTCGTTATGGATCGCCACGTCCTAAACCCCACAGACCCACAAACCCGAGCTGCCAGGGACTCAAAATTATTTCGCCAAATCACCAGACGTTATGCCTTATTCGATACATGGCGGGTCCTACACCCGGGAGATAGACAGTACACATTCTTTTCTGCCCCCCACCACATGCACTTTTTCATCAACAATACTACCCTTCGTGCCACTAGAGATGCACGGATCATACCCATTTCCTGGGCTGGTCACGCCCCCGTGGTTATGACCTTGGAGATGGATGCCCTTACCCGCAAACTATGTAACTGGCAACTAAACAACTTCCTCCTCCAAAATATCCCCTCTAAATCGGAATTAGAGTCTGTATTACAACATTATTTCCTTGAGAATGATACTCCTGATATTTCCCCCTCAACTCTTTGGGAGGCCCACAAGGCAGTCCTCAGGGGGCGCTGTATAGTGATCTCCTCGGCCATGAAGAAAGATGCAAAAGCTTCTAAACTCCAAGCTGAAAAGGATCTCAGGGCCCTAGAGCTCCAATTGCAAACCTCACTGTCCATATCTCTCATAAAAAAAAAAAAAAATGTCTGCTTACAAACCACTCTTCGAGACCTGGCAATGGGCCAAGTAGAGAAGGCACTCCTTAGATTATAGCAAACCTACTATGACAAAGGTAACAAAGCCCACTCTTTATTGGCGTGTAAACTGTCAGAACACTCCCACGCGACCACCCCCATCAAATAAAGGAAGAGGGGGCACCCTCCAATCACACCCACAAGATATAGTTCAAGCCTTTGAGGAATTCTACACAGTACTTTATAGTGACCCCGAGATCCCACATGATCCTCTCCCCCCTGACCTGACCGACCACTTGCAACATTACCTGGAGGATAGTGGTATCCCTAAGCTTCAGGCGTCGGACCTTCTTTCCCTCAATGCCCCTATTACCGTAGAAGAACTAACAGCCACCATTAAAATCCTGCCATCCCATAAATCCCCCGGCCCAGATGGCCTTCCCTATGAATATTACAAATCATTCCTCCTGATTCTCCTACCACATATGTGCAAGCTGTTTAATGCTTTTCTTCAGCAAACTCCTATCCCCTCGGACATGCAAAGGTCTTTCCTCATGTTAATCCCCAAACCTGACAAAGACCCCTCCCTATGCGCTAGTTACAGGCCGATCGCACTTCTAAACTCTGACCTGAAAATTTTTACTAAGCTCCTTTCGATGCAATTGAACCTGATACTGCCCTGTTTGATACATAAGGATCAGGTGGGCTTTGTCCCCCTCCATCAGGCAGGGGACAATATGAGACGGATCATTGACCTAATAGACGTGGCGAATAGGGATGGGTTGGAGACCCTAGTTCTTGGGCTGGACGCCGAAAAGGCTTTTGACCGCCTTGGCTGGCCCTTCCTGTTCGCCACGTTGAAATGCATGGGGTTCCGAGGCCCCTTCTTCCAAGCCATTCAGCACTTATACACATACCCCACATCCCAGGTTAAAACCCCCTTTGCCCTGTCCTCTGCCTTTCCGATTGCGAATGGGACGCGCCAGGGGTGTCCACTCTCACCACTGCTGTTCGCATTGTGTGTTGGGCCCCTGGCGGCTTCCATTCGCAGAAACCCAGACATACATGGGGTCCCGGTGCGGGGAAGGGAATTTAAACTAGCACTGTTCGCTGATGACATCATACTCACCCTGACCCAGCCTAGGACCTCACTGCCCAACTTACACGCTGAATTAGACCGCTATAGATCCTTTTCTGGCTATAAAATAAACGCGGTTAAATCAGAGGCCCTTCTCGTTAATATGCCACCAGCAGAGACCCAACACCTGCAGCAATGCTTCCCATACCACTGGAAGACGACAGCCCTGAAATATTTGGGAGTCCAGATCACCCCCTCCTACACTACCCTGTACTGAGCTAACTTTCCTCCTCTGTTCAGGTCCATAGGGGATCTGTTACAGAAATGGAATGTTCACCATATCTCCCTCTTGGGGAGGGTGGCCTCTATTAAAATGGCCATCCTCCCTAAACTCCTCTATCTCTTCCAAAAGCTGCCCATCCCAATTCCAAATGCAGACTTGAGAAAACTTCAGGCAGATTTTGTGCGCTTTGGAATTTTAGGAGACATAGAATTTCTTTGTCAGTCCTGACGGCGTCGCACTCCGAGGGTGGGTTAGCATTTCCTGACCTAAATAAATATCTCCAAGCTGCCCAATTGCTTGCTCTGGCCTCTTGGTTTCCCCAGCGTTCCTACAACAGATGGACAGAAATCGAAAAAATATGGATGGCACCTATACCTCCAAATAGCCTGCTCTGGAATGTAAACGTTGAGGTGGACTCAGCCAGGCTTTTAGGTCCCATGCTTCACCCTAGATCACTCTGGTGCAGGCTATCTCGAGTACATGGCTTGGGCTCAGAGAGATCACTCTTGTCCTTCCTTTATAACCCCAGATTGCCTGCAGGCCTTACGCATCAGAAGTCCTCTCTATGGGCGTCATGGAATTTATTCCACTTTGGCCATCTAGTGCACCCCTGTACACGTAGAATGCTCTCATTCGCTGAACTCCAAAAAAATTTGATTTACCTCGCCAGGTGTTTTATGGGTATTTGCAAATAAGGCATTACGCCAAATCTCTTGCCCCGAACCTCCAATTTTCAGCCCCAACGCCCTTTGAGACCTTGCTGTTGGAGGGCTCTGCACACCGAGGCTTAATCTCAGATATATACCGGGTATTGAACTCCTACTCTTTTACCACCCAGGGTAAGCATACATATATGCTTCGCTGGGAAAGGACATTGGGAGAGGAAATCCCAGAGACGACGTGGCGGATGATCTGTTCTCAGGCAGCAAAGAGTTCCTTGTGCACCATCTACAAGGAGAACGCCTACAAAATAATTTTTTTTTGGTACCTGACACCACATGTTCTCCATGCCATTTACCCTTCCAGTTCAGATAAATGCTGGCATTGCCAGGGAGCCAGGGGGACCCTGTTTCACATTTATTGTACCTGCCCTAAGATAGTGCCTTTCTGGACGGAGACACAGCTCTTACTGACTCGCCTTCTAGGTGTACAGGTCCCCAGAACTCCTAAATCATTTCTCCTTGGAGTTTCTACGCTGCAGATTC
Organism: Aquarana catesbeiana; assembly: GCF_042186555.1. Lineage (NCBI taxonomy): Eukaryota > Metazoa > Chordata > Amphibia > Anura > Ranidae > Aquarana > Aquarana catesbeiana. The sequence continues at coordinate 222,228,434 of NC_133330.1, read as the reverse complement.
CCAAACACTCCTAAAAACTCCTTAGACATGTCCTGACGGCCGCGAGGTGTCTTGTTGCCCTTCATTGGAAATCACGAGACTCGCCCACCCAAACAGATTTATACACCAGAATAAAAGACATAGAGCTGATGGAAAAAATGACAGCCAGATTGCAAGACAGACTGGAAGCACATGACAAAGTATGTGCTGAGCTGAGCTGAGCTGATGGCTGAGCCTCCCCACCCCTCCCCCTCCCTTCCCACCCTATCCCTGCTTTCCTTTCTCTACTGTGTTCTTTCTTTTCTCTCTTCTCTGGATTTTACTGAGGTCTATGCTGGAACTTACCTGTTAATTACGAGTTCTTATATGGAACCAGCTATGAATCCTTTTCATTTGATTTACTGTCTACTGACGTTTGATGTTTACTGGCCTTATTGCTGGCCTGTTGAAGTCTGTATGAAACAATGTCAGTGCTCTGTTTATTTACCTACATATATGTTCAATAAAAAATGTTATTTGAAAAAAAAAATGCTTGTACCACTTCCCCCTTCTGGGGGCACACATCCCACTTAAGACTGCGGGGTACCATGTGATTCTTGACATAGGTTTCAAGAAACACTATATCCCATTGGGTATGGATTTTGGAGACAGTCAAATTTTTCAATCTCATGAATAGACCCCCTAAATCTCCATCCCCGTTTTTATAGGGTTCAATAACCCCTTCGGTGTTAACCACCCTGGTGGCTCTGAATTCAAAGATGTCCATAATCTTCAATTGATGAATAGAAAAGCAACACTAGCAGCAATAATGGGTATAAGAACGTAAATATAACAAAAAAACAAATTGCGCTAAAAGTGTAAAAGAGAAAGCTGTGACTAGAGTGTTATACGACACAAAACAGAAACAAAAAAGCAAAAAAGTTGCGCTAATTATTGAGGCTATTGGAGCAAAGTAATATAAGTCACCAATAGTATATGCCAATATAACACACTTAGTGTACATGGATAATATAAATAAAGTAGACTCAACTAAGTATAAAGCAGAGTGAATATAACGTCAATTGAGAATAAAGCAGTGTGAATAAAACATCAAGCATACATGAATACAAAAAATGTCATAACATAAATAAACATGATAAAGAAAATGATGAAAAAATGTGTGCAGTGACAAACTAAAAATATAAATTACTCCATAGTGATAAGGAAATCAGTCCATATTCAAATGAAAAAAAAAAATTTGGAAATTGGGTTTCTTCATAATTTTTAACTTTATATTTTTTAACTAATTTTGTCTATCTATAATACCTGTATATGCTTTTGTATTCATAGGTGTTTATTTGTATGTCCATACACCAGAGGTTGTGAGCACCTTTGTTGTTCTACTTTGGTTTTTAACATACAAGTTTCCAGACATCTTTTGCCCATAGTTCCTTCCCTTGAGTGGGATGGCGCCCTGTGGTCTTCCCCTCGAGATCCATACAGAGGCTGGGTTAAGATGTTTTGTTACTTAAAGTGGAGTTCCACCCAAAAGTGGAACTTCCACTCATCAGATTCCTCCCCCCCTCCGGTGACACAGTTGGCACCTTTCAGGGGGGAGGGGGGTACAGATACCTGTATATTACAGGTATCTGTACCCACTTCCGGCATAGATAGCCGCAGAATCTGCGGTTATTTACGCCACTTCCTGCTCCCTCCCCGCTGCCTGCTGGGAAACACACGGGTCCCAGAGGCAGCAGGGACCATCCGTATTGCGCTGCGCGACTCGCGCATGCACAGTAGGGAATCGGGAAGTGAAGCCGCACGGCTTCACTTCCTGATTCCCTTACCGAAGATGGAGGCGGCAGCACCCGAGGACGGAGAGATGGTTCGGCCTCGGGTGCCGACATCGCGGGCGCCCTGGACAGGTAAGTGTCCATGTTTTAAAAGTCAGCAGCTGCAGTATTTGTAGCTGCTGACTTTTAAAAAAAATGTTTTCGGCGGCGCTCCGCTTTAAGCGGTGCATCAGAACGCCGCTCGTTTTTTTCATTTGAATATGGACTGATTTCCTTCTCACTATGGAGTAAGTTATATTTTTAGTTTGTCACTGCACACATTTTTTCATCATTTGTTTATTTATGTTATGACATTTTTGTATTCATGTATGCTTGATGTTTTATTCACACTACTTTAGTTGAATCTACTTTATTTATATCATCCATGTACACTTAGTGTGTTATATTGGCATAAACTATTGGGGGCTTATATTACATTGCTCCAATAGCCTCAATATTTAGCGCAACTTTTTTGCTTTTTTTGTTTTTTATATCACACAGTATTTGCGCAGCATTTTTTTAAACGCAATTTTTTTTTGGAAAAAATACACTTTAATTAATTTTAGTGCAAAAAAACACAATCTAATACCCAATTGCTTGGTAAAATATAAAAGATGATGTTACTCAGAGTAAATAGATGCCTATCATGTCATGCTTTAAAATTGCGTACTCCATAGGTGATGCTTTTAACTAGTTAACTAGTTTAGAGTTAAACAGGAGGTCTGGTGCTGGAATTATTGTTCTCGCTATAATGTCCACAGCGATACCACACATGTGTAGTGCAATCACCATTTACATATGGGTGCAGGACCTACGTATGCTTTAAACTTTGCGTGCGAGCACAGGGCAGGGATGATTTAATTCTTTTTTTTTTTTTTACACTGTCTCTTTGTCACTGTTATCATTTTTATTGCTATCACAAGGGATGAGCAACATCCCTTGTGATAGCATGGACAGTTACAGGTTCTCTTTACTGAGACATCTGGGGTCTATTAGACCCCAAATCTCTTATCTGCCCTTAAAAGCATCTGATCATACTGAGATCAGTTTGATCAGATGCTTTCACTAGCCAGTAACAGCTTGTTTACATCTGAGCGAAATCCAAAGTGACAAAATCATTGTCGCTTCCAGTTTCGTAGACCATAAAGATGATCACAAAAGTTCTGGCCCTCGGTCATCTCTATGGCAAGCCGCTATTTAGCTTGGATCACTTTTACTTTATTCAGCATCACCAGCTGGAAACACTGATACCAAGGTCATGACTGCAGCTGCAGCCATGGCCCCGGTATAACCACTTCAACCTGAGGACATATGGGTACATCCTACTGGCGGGAAGTAATTAAGGCAGCTACTAAATAACTTTCATTTACCTATTAGTAATGGCATACAGTTTCAAAAATAAAACAAATGAAAATACAGCAATACAGAATAGAGAAGCGCAAAGCCACAGTGCATACAGACATCACACTGTGTTGCATGCATATGGATTGCCCTTTAACCAACCACTACTTTACCTCCGTGGTTTAATTATCAAAGCCGCAACAATAATTACAAATGGATAGTGGTAGCTTTTTACATGTTCCTTAGACACTCAGATTCAATATATACACTTACACATAATGTCATATGTCAGTATATTTTTTTGTGCAGCTGCCCCGTGCCTGTGGAATGCCCTACCTGACACCTTGAGGGCTCCTCAATCCACTGACTGTTTTAAAAAAGGTCTTAAGACATTTCTTTTTAGGAAAGCTTTTTGTTCTTTTTAGATGTTTATTTGTATAAACTGCTCATTTTAACCTGTAGCACTTTGAGATCTTTTGATGTAAAGTGCATTATAAATAAAATGTATTGTTATTATTATTGTTATTAGTATATACACTGTATGTCTTTTGGGAGACTGCAAGGGATATATAAAGACCGTGTAATAAACATTCATAATATATATTATATATATGTATACAGTATAAAGTATTTGGCCCTTTACAGATTTTTTTTTTTTTTTGCATATTTCTCACACTTAAATTATTCAGATCATCAAACTAATTTTCTTGTTACACAAAGATAACCCAAGTAAATCCAAGATGCAGTTTTTAAATTATTATTGCATTTATTAAGGGGAAAAAGCTGTTCAAACCTGCCTGGCCCTATGTGAAAAAATAATTGCCCCCTCCCATGCTGACTCACACATGAACTGTGATTAACCACAATTTTTTGGAAAGCTGAGTTAAATTACACTTGCCACACCCAGGCCTGATTATTGCCAGACCTGTTGAATCAAGAAATCACATAAATAGAAGCTGTCTGACAAAGTGAAGCACGCTAACAGCTCACAAAAAGCCACACATCATGCCGCAATCTAAAAAAATTCAAGAACAGATTAGAAACAAAGTAATGTACATATATCAGTCTAGGAAGGGTTTCAAAGCCATTTCTAAGGCTTTGGAACTCCAGTGAACCATGGGGAGAGCCATTATCCACAAACAGAGATAACTTGGAACAGAGGTGAACCTTCCCAGGAGTGGTCTACAGAAACTACTCCAAGAGCAAGATGACGACTCATCCAGGAGGTCATAAAAGAACCCAGAACAACATCTAAACAACTGCAGGCCTCACTTGCCTCAGGTAAGATCAGTGTTCATGATTCAACAATAAGAATGAGACTAGGCAAAAATGGCATTCATGGGAGAGTTCCAAGGCCAAAGCCACTGGTGACCAAAAAGAACACAAAGGCTCATCTCACATTTACCACACAAACATTGTGATTAGACTTTTAGGCAAATATTCTGTGGACTGATGAGACAAAAATGTAACTTTTTGGCAGGTGTCTGTCCCGTTACATCTGACATAAAACAAATACAGCATTTTAAAACAAGAACATCATACCAACAGTCAGACATGTTGGTGGTAACGTGATGGTCTGGGGCTGCTTTGCAGCTACAGGACCTGAACAACTTACCATAATTAATGGAACCATGAATTCTGAGCTCTACAAGAAAATCTTAAAGGAGAATGTCCAGCCATCAGTTTGTGACCTCAAGCTCAAGTGCACTTGGCTTATGCAGCAGGACAATGATCCGAAATAGGAAGCAAAAGTAAAAATTATGTTCAGCGCCGCGTTTAAATCTAAGAAAGGTAAAATAGCAGCCAACACACCTATAGACTTAGGCGAAAAATAACATCAAAAAATAAAAGTGTAGTGCTATATTACACATCCACGAACGTGTATATCACATTATATTAGTGCATATATAAAGTGAATGTATATGAACGAAAATGTGGATAATATCAGATAATTGTACAATTAAACAGTGTTGATCACAAGGAGGATTATATGAAACAGTGAAAATACTTTGTTAGCAAATATACCAGTGACTAGTAATAAAGTGCCCGTGCTGGTTCTATGAACTAGACACGAATAAAAAACATAAAACATAACAGTCCATTTTATGTACATAAAAATTATGTGAAAAAATATATTTTTCTTTTGGTGGAGAAAACGTCACAAAAAGTCTATGGGGGTAATAGGTGCCCAGAGATGGAAAAAACTCCCAAATTCACAGATGGATGATTTTACCAGGTCTAGCGGATAGGTAGAAAATGAGAAGACCACAAGTGTGCAGAATTTTTACATCAGTGCCGGGGCCATCACCAGGAGTAGAGGAGGCTTACCGGAGCAATATGACCTAAAATGGCGTACGCCAAACAAGTCGGAAAGGCTTAATAACCCACGGTTATGAGGAGTGCGTCTGGTCAGATGTCATCAGCACGTAGTGGAGACAAAGGTAACAGCACAGCTTCCTCACCCATGGACAATCCTGTATCAGCAGAGCAATAGATGCTGTCTAGTTCATAGAACCAGCATGGGCACTTTATTACTAGTCACTGATATATTTGCTAACAAAGTATTTTCACTGTTTCATATAATCCTCCTTGTGATCAACACTGTTTAATTGTACAATTATCTGATATTATCCACATTTTCGGTCATATACATTCACTTTATATATGCACTAATGTAATGTGATATACACGTTCATGGATGTGTAATATAGCGCTACACTTTTATTTTTTAATGATCCGAAATACAACAGCAAGTCCACCTTCAAATGGTTCAAACAAAGCAAAATTTAGGTTTTGGAGTGGCCTAGTCAAAGCCCGGACTTAAATCCAATTGGGATGCTGTATCATGACCTTATACAGGCTGTTCATGTTGGAAAACTCTCCAAATGTGAATAAATTAAAACAATTCTGCAAAGAAAAGTGGGCCAAAATTTCTCCATAGCAATGTGAAAGACTCATTGCCAGTTATTGCAAATGCTTGATTGCAGTTGTTGCCACCAAGGGCACAACCAGTTATTAGGTTTATGGGGCAATTACTTTTTCACATAAAGCCAGGCAGGTTTGGGCAGCTTTTTTGCCTTAATAAATGAAACCATCATTTAAAAGTTGCATTTTGTATTTACTCAGGTTATCTTTGTGTAATGATAAAAATTTGTTTGATGATCTGAGTCATTTAAGTGTGACATATATGCAAAAAAGAAAAATCAGAAAGGGGCAAATACTTTTTCACAATATTGTACATATTTTTTTTTCCAGAGAGCAACAGATTATGCTGGGAGCCCCAGATCCCATGAGTAGTGTCAATTTTATGGCATTTAGATTAATAATGTTGCTAAAAGGTTTATGTAGGGACTATGGAGCCCTCATATGGTCAAATAACAGAACAGCGGACACTCCAATAGCTAATGTAGAACATATATTAAAAAATAAGAAAATGTACCATCTCCTGCCACCATCAATATGATATAAGCATTAATACACTCCCCCTGCACCCCAGAGCATTCCCCTGGGAGGATAAGACTGGCCAGGATGAGAACCAAGCTCAGTGAATGTACCAGGGGAATTAACCTTGTATGGATCAGACCAAAAAAAAAAAGATCATGCTTACAGTCTCCCAGACACAAAAGACAGCCATATACTTCTCCAGAGTCCACTCCTACCTTCTGGAAAGCTAAAACAATACAAATGCTGCTAGAAATAGCCAGTGGAGTCTGGCATACTTCAAAAAACAAAACTGAAAAGCATGAAAATCACTAGAGATAGTAAAGCGAACAAACAAACCATGCAGATGTGCACCTCCACTGCCTGCCTTCCATTTGCCCTCAGGACTTTAGACCATTATTGCCTGTGTAGACTGTAGTATTTATCATCCTATTTTTTTCAACTTTATTTCCTGGTGTTTATCATTATTACACATCTTTATGGTTTTGTTTGTTCGCTTTACTCATGATTGACACTAGTGATTTTTGTGCTTTTCAATTTTAGTTTTTTTTCCAGGCACAAAACAGCACATAGATACACATATATAATAAAAACTTACAACAATTCATTACTTGATGTCTTACAATGCAAATCTGAGGATACCAATGTGATACAAACTCTAATGCCCCGTACACACGGTCGGACTTTGTTCGGACATTCCGACAACAAAATCCTAGGATTTTTTTCGACGGATGTTGGCTCAAACTTGTCTTGCATACACACGGTCACACAAAGTTGTCGGAAGATTGATCTAAACGTGGTGACGTAAAACACGTACGTTGGGACTATAAACGGGGCAGTGGCCAATAGCTTTCATCTCTTTATTTATTCTGAGCATGCGTGGCACTTTGTCCGTCGGATTTGTGTACACACGATCGGATTTTGTTGTCGGAAAATTTTATCTCCTGCTCTCCAACTTTGTGTGTCGGAAAATCCGATGGAAAATGTCCGATGGAGCCCACACACGGTCGGAATTTCCGACAACACGCTCCGATCGGACATTTTCCATCGGAAAATCCGACCGTATGTACGGGGCATTACAGATACATTTAACACTGTACTTAAAAAAAGTCTTATAGAACATCATTTAGGCCAGGAAACTGTGTAGCCTTAAGGGTATAGAAACAACAAGCTTTCCATTGCAGTATAATGTTGCTGAATTCACCCCCTCTTGAAATATGCATGTGATTCAGTGCAAAAAAGAAATAAATGATGGGTCAAATTTATGTTTCAGGCCTAGATGTCTACAATTAGGGGTGGATATATGTCCACTGTCAATAGCATACATGTGATCGTACATACACATTCCAAATTGGCATTTGGATTTACCGATGTAGAAGGCACCACATCAACAGACTTGTTGTGCCCCACTGTATGTGAACTTGTACCTTGGGAGTAAAGAAGCATGAACTATTTGCCAACAAGTCCCTCTCAATACATCTGTACCACATATTATTGTGGCACAGGTATATTGATGACATGCTCATGCTCTGGACAGAGATCTTGAATGAGCTCAATCAATTTCTGTCATTGATTGCATTGAACTGATGATGATGCCCCTGGCTAAGTAAAGGTCATTCATTCTATCTAATGTCCTTACCTTTAAGCCCTTTCACTTAACTTCTTGTGGCTCCATTGGTTTTGTATATTTGATGTCATGCCAGCATGGGGCCTTCTACATTGGCATAACCAAACACAAATTCAGAAAGTGAATATACAATCATTTGTACATTATTGATAGTGAAAGTATTTCCATCCCAAGCTGTAGCCCCCCATGTTAATTTCCCTAAAACAGCGGCTTAGCTTGGTTCTCATTCTGACTGGTCCCTCCCCAAAGGGACAAATGCCAGGAGCCTAGCTGATAAAATGGAGGAACTGAAGCTGTTGATACATGAGGAGGTTTTTCCACTTCATGGAAATATCAGAAACGTAGTTTGACAGCTCACACAACTAGCTGGCAACTATCCAGGGGTATTCCTTGTATTGGAGGGACATAGAGGGTAGTAGAGGGGGATGGGTGTGCCTGTTTTTTAAGAATAATTTACTGGTGAATGTGAGGGACAACACTGCAAATGGGGTAAGGAGGGAGGTGGAGACCCTATGGGTGGAACTTCAAAAAGAAGAAACAAGCGAAAAAATAATAGTCAGGGTATCCTACAGGCCCCCTAACCTTAAGGATGAGGAGGAGTAGGATCATTGTTCACAAATAGAAATGGTGTTGCGGCAGGTAACATCATCATAATGGGGGACTTCAGCTATCCAGATATTGACCGGGCAGAAGGAACTGCTCACAGATTCAAAGCTCATCATAACTTAGATGTTTTACAGGACAACTTTAAGTTCCAACTGGTGGATCCCCTGATGAAATCACGTGGTGTGTGACATCACGCGTAGGGACGGGACAGGCACTCTTTGCTGACTGATGTGTACGAGCTCGCCGCTCGTTGGAGATATGCTGTTTTTGCTCTGCTTTATGTGAGTACCTCATGTTGTTTTAAATAAACACTTACCGTGGTCAAACAATACTATACTATGTGATACCCCCTGTTTTTCATTTACGTCCCCTGCACCTAATGAGGGACCAAGGTCTCTGGAGAACGGATCCAGGTCCAGGAATAGTAATAGAGGCAGCTATTACCAGCACTGCTGTTTATGCTGATACATCATTACCTTAATCAAAGAACACAAGGGGGAGGGGGACACCTAGAATCATCCAAATTAGGTTTATGGTATAGCCAAGGCTAGATTGCCGGCCTATAGATTGCCCGCCTTGATTATTATACCCTTATATACCACTAGTCCATTACTGATTGGATTTAACAATGGATGATCCACAATCAGAAAATGGTTGTCCTACGGACCGAAATTGCATATACAAAGAGAGGGGGGGGGAGGAAGAGCCTCCAAAAGACAGTCCACTGCAAGAACAATCAGGTGTATGCCTAAATATCTTTATTGATTATCCCAATAAAACAAATTACCTATCCATAAACCATGAGTTAAAAATAGGACGATGGTCCTATATGACACTGGTGGCCACCGGTTCACTCCACACACATCAATCACTCATGCCACTTGCACACATGTAAAAAGGTATCAGAGACCCGGGTCTAATCTACAAAATGATACAGTTCCTCAGTGAGGCTATGGATGGGTTGATTACTGTCCCTTCGGTCCTTATTAAGTAGAGTGCAAGTGCTGGTGACTGAAGAAAAAGTTCCGTCCAGATTTATTCTGGGAGGAAAACTAACTCAAATTCAAACAGAGTGTTAAGTGGGATATCCCCGTGTTGCAGGCTGTTAGCAGAAATCAAGTAACAGGCTTACATCTTAAACAAGGAAACAAGCGGTGGGAAGCAATAATCAGTGTGCCTCCTGTATATTGGAGCACTACACAGCTCACCGTTTGACGTCTTCTAAAGATGAATAACAGAGCCCGTAATCGATTATGATAGCTGCACTGACTTGGTGTGGGGGAGCGTTTATGCAGCATGTTCATCCATTGCTGACAGGAACTGTTGTCTTCCGATCTTCCTGTAGGAATGTACGGTGTGCCAAAAAGTCCAAAACTTCCGGACTTGGCCTGTCAGGTTCTCAATGGAAGAGCTTAGCCCCAGCAGCAACCGCAAAGCTCACTCCAACATCTCAGAGTCAGGTAAATCACTCCTGTATGATCGGAGATAACTCCTCATCTGTGTGTGGAGTTCAGTGTCCCACCAATGCGTAGGTTAGACGCTTACGTGTTTCACTTGTTGCTAAGCTTCTTCAGAGCATGCGCAGTACCCGCAGCTGTATGCTTAAATAGCCGAGCAGCTAATGCTCGGTATACATTAATTATAGGTAACACCTGGGCACTGCAGACTAACCTAAATTCACATTCACCACTGGTGCAATCACACAAATACATGCAACCGTGCTGTAGATCCAGATAGAGCACAAACAACAATTACTAATAGGTTCCTAAGGTTACTACAATTTTATTCTTATCAGCCCATGTATGGCTCAGAGATAGACCCGATGGGAACTGTAAAATGAGAGGGGTAAAGCCAAGGAGGAGTAAAGGGGAAAGTTTATGGCTAGTATAGCTTGAATTTTGTATCTATGTATTATTATTATGGTAGAAAGGTAAGAGTGCTGATATTAAGCTGTCAGCAGCCAGTTGCCATTAAGTAGTGTCGATCCTAGTGTGCATCACCATGAAAAGATGTGGATTCTCAATGGGGAAATTTAATTTCCTGGGTGTAGACAGTCCATACTATCAAATGTAATTTACAGCCAAGTTATTGCTCCAAAAAAGGGGACAGATTGAACTCATTGTTCAATCCGGAGGGCTGCATACTTTTTAAATAAAAAATCCACATCTTCTCCTTCTGATACAATATCCTATCAAAGTCTCCACGTCTATGGGGTAAATTGAGCCTATAGATGCCCTTACACTTGAGGCCATTTGGTTTCCCACCATGTTTTTCAATGAAATGCAGGGACAGGGGCCGATCGTCTTCCTTATTAAGGATACTCTGGACGTGTTCACCAGCTCTGATTTTTAGGTCTCTTTTGGTTTTACCCACATAAATAAGACCACACGGGCAAGTTAACATATAGATTACCCGTGTGGTTGTACAGTTTATAAAACTGTTGATTCTAAACTGTCTTTTACCATCAGAGCTGGTGAACACGTCCGTCCTATCTACATATCTACACACATGACATCTACCGCAAGGGTACATGCCCTTAAGGGGTGAGAGATCGGTTAACCAGTTACGTTTTTTAGGTCTATTGTACTCTGAATGTGCCAAACGGTCCCTCAAATTGATGGCTCTATGAGCTTTGAGCAATGGTCTGTTGCTTACAAAATTTCCCAAGATGGGGGCCTCAGATAAAATGTGCCAATGACGACCCAACACATCCCTAATTAGATCCCACTGTGCGCCAAACTTGGTAACGATCCTTTTAGGCGACTGATTTGAAGTTTTTTCTTTTTTCCTGTCAGTATAATTTGTCAATAGGGACTGTCTATTTGTATGCAGGGCTCTTTTTTTGGCACGTCTGATACATGTATGTGAGTAGCCCCGGTCACGAAATCTCCCATAGAGATCATGTATCTCTCTGTGAAAGTCATCTTCTTCCGAGCAGTTCCTTCTTGCACGAAGGAACTGGCCCACTGGAATTCCCTGTTTTAAGGGATTAGGGTGATGGCTTGATGCCAATAACAATGTATTGGCTGCCGTGTCCTTTCTAAATGTTTTAGTGTGTAATTTCCCATCTTTGATGTACACAGTGAGGTCTAGGAATGAAAGTCTATTGGCATCATATGTATATGTTAATCTGATGTTTCGATCATTTTTATTAAGTTCATCGATGAATAGTACCAGGTCGGCCGATGGGCCATCCCAAACCATGATCACATCATCGATGTACCTCAGCCACAGACGACAGTGGCTGAGGTACATCGACGAGGGATACACGCATTCGAGTTCCCACAATCCCAAGTGCAAACAGGCGTATGAGGGGGCCCATCGAGCACCCATCGAAGTACCCCTAATTTGCTTATAGTATATTCCTAGAAACTGGAAGTAGTTATTTTCCAGCATAAACTGAAGAAGATCAACGATAAATTCGTTTTGCGCCGCCAGAAGTGGAAATTTGTTATCTAGGAAAAATTGTGTTGCCCTGAGGTCCCACTTGTGCGGAATCGACGTATACAGCGACTCCACATCGACACCGACAAGTAGCACCCCCGCTGGTAAAGAAATATCATCCAATCTCCCCAGCACATCCCGTGTGTCCTGAACGAATGACGGTAGTTCATGTACTAACTCCTTAATCAGTGAGTCCACATATTTCCCGACCCTCTCAAGGGGACCCTTGACAGCCGATACTATCGGTCTCCCTGGAGGGTCGGTAATGGACTTATGGAGTTTAGGGATAGTATATAGAGTAGGAGTATTGAACTCATATACACTGAGATGTTTGCATTCTTTGGTGATGATAAGGCCTGCCTCTTGGGCCAGCTGAAGCTTGAAATTGAGATTTGATACCATTTGGGGAAAGGGGTTCTGGTGTAACCTCAGATAGGTGGTCTCATCTTGGAGGAGACGCATAGTTTGTTCCTCATACATAGTGTGAGACATGAGGACCGTGTTACCTCCTTTATCACTTGCTTTAATAACTATGTCCTTAGCGTCCTCCAACTCCCTTAGGGCCCTCCTTTCTTCTCTACTAAGGTTGTCATGTCCTCTATATTCCCAGTTGATCTCGGAGAGGTCCTTTTTGTAAGGGGCCACTACCTATCAGTGTACGATTTTTTCACGAAGAGGAGTCACTATTGTTTCCTGGTTTAAACACTTCACACTATTATCTGCCTAACAGAATGCTTATTTACTCTGCGGAGGAATACCTTTATCTGTTTGGATTTGGATAATACTGCATTTGCACAATATGGACTGATTTGAAGTTTTGTCACTGAGTTGATTTTGCACTGGACACTTTGTTACTATGGTGCGTTTTGATGCGTGTATGCTACGCACAGCATCGCATTGCCTACACTGAATGCTTGCACTTTGCACAATAAGTCTCTTCCTTGCAGAAGATTGCACTTTTATTATACTGCACAATATTTTTAGTTTATGTTTTATTAACTACACCTGTTAGTGTTATTTATACATCTGGATTGCACTTTGCACTTTGATATTACTACATAGAATGATGTCACATAACATTTGTCTTTATAGTCAATGCTAGTGGTATGCTTTTTATTCCTTTTGGGATTGTTTTTGATTTCAGTATTCAGTATTTATCTATACTGCTACCTTAAGCAACATTACTTTGTTGCTGGATTAGCGCAGCACCTTTATTGTTTTTCACTGATCACTTGGGTTTGGTTGGACCCTATTCGGTGCAAGCAGCTTTTCCACTCACTTCGTCTCTCTGTACATGATAGCGCAGGAATAATTATTCTATACGTTTCATTACTGATAGTTTTCTAATTTCACCCATCTTTTTTCTTTATTATTTTTAAGGATGAGCCGAACACTCCCCGGTTTGGTTCGTACCAGAACTTGTGAACAGGCAAAAAATTTGGACGAACACCGTTAAATCTATGGGACACGAACATGAAAAATGAAAAGTGCTAATTTTAAAGACTTATATGCAAGTTATTGTCATAAAAAGTGTATGGGGACCTGGGTCCTGCCCCAGGGGAGATGTATCAATGCAAAAAAAAAGTTTCAAACTGAGGGTTTTTTCAGGAGCAGTGATTTTAATAATGCTTAAAGTGAAACAATAAAAATGAAATATTTCTTTATACCTGGGGGGTGTCTATAATATGCCTATAAAGTGGCACAGTTTTCCCGTGTTTAGAACAGTACCACAGCAAAATACCATTTTTAAAGGAAAAAAAGTAATTTAAAGCTGATCGCGGCTGTAATGAATTGTCGGGTCTCGGCAATATAGAAAAAACTCATTGAAAAAAATGGCATGGGTTCCCCCCAGGCACGATATTTAAAGGGATATTTCATTGTTATTGTTTCACATTATTAAAATCACTGCTCCTGAAAAAAACAGCCCTTTTTAAATCTTTTTTTTGCATTGATACATGTCCCCTGGGGCAGGACCCAGGTCCCCAAACACTTTTTATGACAATAACTTGCATATAAGCCTTTAACCACTTGACGACCGCCTCACGCCGATTTACGTCGGCAAGGTGGCACGGACAGGCAAAATCACGTATATATACGTGATTTGCCTTCCGCGGGTGGGGGGTCCGATCGGACCCCCCCCCGGTGCCCGAGGCGGTCGTCTTTGGTCCCACGGCGATCGGAGATGAGGGGGAGGCCATCCGTTCGTGGCCCCCCCTCGCGATCGCCGCCGGCCAATCAGATAACTTCCTTTGCTGCTGTATGCTAAACAGCAGCAAAGGAAATGATGTCATCTCTCCTCGGCTCGGTATTCCGTTGCAGCGCCGAGGAGAGAAGACATCACTGTGAGTGCACTAACACTACACACATAGTAGAACATGCCAGGTACACAAAACACCCCGATCCCCCCCCCCCCCCGATCGCCCCCCGATCCCCCCCCAATCACCCCCCCCTCCCTGTCACAAACTGACACCAGCAGTTTTTTGTTGTTTTTTTTTTTTTTTTTCTGATTACTGCATTGGTGTCAGTTTGTGACAGTTACAGTGTTGGGACAGTGAATATTACCCCCCTTTAGGTCTAGGATACCCCCCTAACCCCCCTAATAAAGTTTTAACCCCTTGATCACCCCCTGTCACCAGTGTCGCTAAGCGATCATTTTTCTGATCGCTGTATTAGTGTCGCTGGTGACGCTAGTTAGGGACGTAAATATTTAGGTTCGCCGTCAGCGTTTTATAGCGACAGGGACCCCCATATACTATCTAATAAATGTTTTAACCCCTTGATGGCCCCCTAGTTAACCCTTTCACCACTGATCACCGTATAAGTGTTACGGGTGACGCTGGTTAGTTTGTTTATTTTTTTTAGTGTGAGGGCACCCGCCGTTTATTACCGAATAAAGGTTTAGCCCCCTGATCGCCCGGCGGTGATATGCGTCGCCCCAGGCAGCGTCAGATTAGCGCCAGTACCGCTAACACCCACGCACGCAGCATACGCCTCCCTTAGTGGTATAGTATCTGATCGGATCAATATCTGATCCGATCAGATCTATACTAGCGTCCCCAGCAGTTTAGGGTTCCCAAAAACACAGTGTTAGCGGGATCAGCCCAGATACCTGCTAGCACCTGCGTTTTGCCCCTCCGCCCGGCCCAGCTCAGCCCACCCAAGTGCAGTATCGATCGATCACTGTCACTTACAAAACACTAAACGCATAACTGCAGCGTTCGCAGAGTCAGACCTGATCCCTGCGATCGCTAACAGTTTTTTTGGTAGTATT
The DNA here is from genome assembly GCF_042186555.1 of Aquarana catesbeiana. Taxonomy (NCBI): domain Eukaryota; kingdom Metazoa; phylum Chordata; class Amphibia; order Anura; family Ranidae; genus Aquarana; species Aquarana catesbeiana. Next base: position 222,212,914 of record NC_133330.1, on the reverse strand, counting down.
TTGGTGAACTGGCAAGCACCAGCCCCAAGCAGCGTCAGATTAGCGCCAGTACCGCTAACACCCACGCACGCAGCATACGCCTCCCTTAGTGGTATAGTATCTGAACGGATCAATATCTGATCCGATCAGATCTATACTAGCGTCCCCAGCAGTTTAGGGTTCCCAAAAACGCAGTGTTAGCGGGATCAGCCCAGATACCTGCTAGCACCTGCGTTTTGCCCCTCCGCCCGGCCCAGCCCAGCCCACCCAAGTGCAGTATCGATCGATCACTGACACTTACAAAACACTAAATGCATAACTGCAGCGTTCGCAGAGTCAGGCCTGATCCCTGCGATCGCTAACAGTTTTTTTGGTAGTATTTTGGTGAACTGGCAAGCACCAGCCCCAAGCAGCGTCAGATTAGCGCCAGTACCGCTAACACCCACGCATGCAGCATACGCCTCCCTTAGTGGTATAGTATCTGAACGGATCAATATCTGATCCGATCAGATCTATACTAGCGTCCCCAGCAGTTTAGGGTTCCCAAAAACGCAGTGTTAGCGGGATCAGCCCAGATACCTGCTAGCACCTGCATTTTGCCCCTCCGCCCGGCCCAGCCCACCCAAGTGCAGTATCGATCGATCACTGTCACTTACAAAACACTAAACTAAACTGCAGCGTTCGCAGAGTCAGGCCTGATCCCTGCGATCGCTAACAGTTTTTTTGGTAGCTTTTTATTGAACTGACAAGCGCCAGCGGCCTAGTACACCCCGGTCGTAGTCCAACCAGCACTGCAGTAACACTTGGTGACGTGGCGAGTCCCATAAGTGCAGTTCAAGCTGGTGAGGTGGCAAGCACAAGTAGTGTCCCGCTGCCACCAAAAAGACAAACACAGGCCCGTCGTGCCCATAGTGCCCTTCCTGCTGCATTCGCCAATCCTAATTGGGAACCCACCACTTCTGCAGCACCCGTACTTCCCCCATTCACATCCCCAACCAAATGCAGTCGGCTGCATGAGAGGCATTTTCTTTATGTCCTCCCGAGTACCCCTACCCAACGCCCCCCAAAAAAGATGTTGTGTCTGCAGCAAGCGCAGATATAGGCGTGACACCCGCTATTATTGTCCCTCCTGTCCTGACAATCCTGGTCTTTGCATTGGTGAATGTTTTGAACGCTACCATTCACTAGTTGAGTATTAGCGTAGGGTACAGCATTGCACAGACTAGGCACACTTTCACAGGGTCTCCCAAGATGCCATCGCATTTTGAGAGACCCGAACCTGGAACCGGTTACCGTTATAAAAGTTAGTTACAAAAAAAGTGTAAAAAAAAAAAAATATATATAAAATAAAAAAAAATAGTTGTCGTTTTATTGTTCTCTCTCTCTCTATTCTCTCTCTCTTGTTCTGCTCTTTTTTACTGTATTCTATTCTGCAATGTTTTATTGTTATTATGTTTTATCATGTTTGTTTTTCAGGTATGTAATTATTTATACTTTACCGTTTACTGTGCTTTATTGTTAACCATTTTTTTGTCTTCAGGTACGCCATTCACGACTTTGAATGGTTATACCAGAATGATGCCTGCAGGTTTAGGTATCATCTTGGTATCATTCTTTTCAGCCAGCGGTCGGCTTTCATGTAAAAGCAATCCTAGCAGCTAATTAGCCTCTAGACTGCTTTTACAAGCCGTGGGAGGGAATGCCCCCCCCCACCGTCTTCCGTGTTTTTCTCTGGCTCTCCTGTCTCAACAGGGAACCTGAGAATGCAGCCGGTGATTCAGCCAGCTGACCATAGAGCTGATCAGAGACCAGAGTGGCTCCAAACATCTCTATGGCCTAAGAAACCGGAAGCTACGAGCATTTTATGACTTAGATTTCGCCAGATGTAAATAGCGCCATTGGGAAATTGGGGAAGCATTTTATCACACCGATCTTGGTGTCATCAGATGCTTTGAGGGCAGAGGAGAGATCTAGGGTCTAATAGACCCCAATTTTTTCAAAAAAGAGTACCTGTCACTACCTATTGCTATCATAGGGGATATTTACATTCCCCGAGATAACAATAAAAATGATTTAAAAAAAAAAAATGAAAGGAACAGTTTAAAAATAAGATAAAAAAGCAAAAAAATAATAAAGAAAAAAAAAAAAAAAAAAAAAAAAGCACCCCTGTCGCCCCCTGCTCTCGCGCTAAGGCGAACGCAAGCGGCGGTCTGTCGTCAAACGTAAACAGCAATTGCACCATGCATGTGAGGTATTGCCGCGAAGGTCAGATCGAGGGCAGTAATTTTTGCAGTAGACCTCCTCTGTAAATCTAAAGTGGTAACCTGTAAAGGCTTTTAAAGGCTTTTAAAAATGTATTTATTTTGTTGCCACTGCACGTTTGTGTGCAATTTTAAAGCATGTCATGTTTGGTCTACATGTACTCGGCCTAAGATCATCTTTTTTATTTCATCAAACATTTGGGCAATATAGTGTGTTTTAGTGCATTAAAATTTAAAAAAGTGTGTTTTTTCCCCAAAAAATGCGTTTGAAAAATCGCTGCGCAAATACTGTGTGAAAAAAAAAAAATGAAACACCCACCATTTAAATCTGTAGGGCATTTGCTTTAAAAAAATATATAATATTTGGGGGTTCAAAGTAATTTTTTTGGAAAAAAAATATCTTTTTCATGTAAACAAAAAGTGTCAGAAAGGGCTTTGTCTTCAAGTGGTTAGAAGAGTGAGTGATGTGTGACATAAGCTTCTAAATGTTGTGCATAAAATGCCAGGACAGTTCAAAACCCCCCCAAATGACCCCATTTTGGAAAGTAGACACCCCAAGCTATTTGCTGAGAGGCATGTCGAGTCCATGGAATACTTTATATTGCGACACAAGTTGCGGGAAAGAGACAAATTTTTTTTTTTTTTTTTTTTTTTTTTGCACAAAGTTGTCACTAAATGATATATTGCTCAAACATGCCATGGGAATATGTGAAATTACACCCCAAAATACATTCTGCTGCTTCTCCTGAGTACGGGGATACCACATGTGTGAGACTTTTTGGGAGCCTAGCCGCGTACGGGACCCTGAAAACCAAGCACCGCCTTCAGGCTTTCTAAGGGCGTGAATTTTTGATTTCACTCTTCACTGCCTATCACAGTTTCGGAGGCCATGGAAAGCCCAGGTGGCACAAAACCCCCCCAAATGACCCCATTTTGGAAAGTAGACACCCCAAGCTATTTGCTTAGAGGTATAGTGAGTATTTTGCAGACCTCACTTTTTGTCACAAAGTTTTGAAAATTGAAAAAAGAAAAAAAAAAAGTTTTTTCTTGTCTTTCTTCATTTTCAAAAACAAATGAGAGCTGCAAAATACTCACCATGCCTCTCAGCAAATAGCTTGGGGTGTCTACTTTCCAAAATGGGGTCATTTGGGGGGGTTTTGTGCCACCTGGGCATTCCATGGCCTCCGAAACTGTGATAGGCAGTGAAGAGTGAAATCAAAAATTTTCACCCTTAGAAATCCTGAAGGCGGTGCTTGGTTTTCGGGGCCCCGTACGCGGCTAGGCTCCCAAAAAGTCCCACACATGTGGTATCCCCATACTCAGGAGAAGCAGCTAAATGTATTTTGGGGTGCAATTCCACATATGCCCATGGCCTGTGTGAGCAATATATCATTTAGTGACAACTTTGTGCAAAAAAAAAAAAAGTGTCACTTTCCCGCAACTTGTGTCAAAATATAAAATATTCCATGGACTCAATATGCCTCTCAGCAAATAGCTTGGGGTGTCTACTTTCCAAAATGGGGTCATTTGGGGGGGTTTTGTGCCACCTGGGCATTCCATGGCCTCCGAAACTGTGATAGGCAGTGAAGAGTGAAATCAAAAATTTACACCCTTAGAAATCCTGAAGGCGGTGCTTGGTTTTCGGGGCCCCGTACGCGGCTAAGCTCCCAAAAAGTCCCACACATGTGGTATCCCCATACTCAGGAGAAGCAGCTAAATGTATTTTGGGGTGCAATTCCACATAGGCCCATGGCCTGTGTGAGCAATATATCATTTAGTGACAACTTTTTGTAAATATTTTTTTTTTTTTTTGTCATTATTCAATCACTTGGGACAAAAAAAATAAATATTCAATGGGTTCAACATGCCTCTCAGCAATTTCCTTGGGGTGTCTACTTTCCAAAATGGGGTCATTTGGGGGGGTTTTGTACTGCCCTGCCATTTTAGCACCTCAAGAAATGACATAGGCAGTCATAAACTAAAAGCTGTGTAAATTACAGAAAATGTACCCTAGTTTGTAGACGCTATAACTTTTGCGCAAACCAATAAATATATGCTTATTGACATTTTTTTTACCAAAGACATGTGGCCGAATACATTTTGGCCTAAATGTATGACTAAAATTTAGTTTATTGGATTTTTTTTATAACAAAAAGTAGAAAATATCATTTTTTTTTCAAAATTTTCGGTCTTTTTCCGTTTATAGCGCAAAAAATAAAAACTGCAGAGGTGATCAAATACCATCAAAAGAAATCTCTATTTGTGGGAAGAAAAGGACGCAAATTTCGTTTGGGTACAGCATTGCATGACCGCGCAATTAGCAGTTAAAGCGACGCAGTGCCAAATTGGAAAAAGACCTCTGGTCCTTAGGCAGCATAATGGTCCGGGGCTCAAGTGGTTAAAATGAGCACTTTTGATTTTTCATGTTAGAGTCCCATAGACTTTCATGGGGTTCGATTTTGCCATGAACACTGCATAATGTTCGTTGTTTGCCAAACAACCAAAGTTCGGCCCAAACTTATGCTCGGGCCGAACCGTTCGCCCATTCCTAATGATTTTTTACCCATTCTAACACCTGTGATAACAATATTGAGTTATAATAGTTTTTGAAGTCTGGTACCCCTAGTCTCCCTTGCAATTTATCCTTGTTCAAGACCAAGAGACTTATTCTTGGCTTCTTTCTCTGCCATATAAGCCTTAATATTATAGTTTTTAATGTTTAAAAATAAACCTGTGGGAGAGGGATTGGTAATATTTGCATCTTATACATAATCTTCGCCAATATTATAGGTATAATGAGATTTATTCTTCCTATCCAGGAAAGATACCTTGTTGCAGTTTTATTTATTTCTGTTTTTATTTCGTTCAATAGCAGGATAACATTTATTTGATATATTGTCCCCATAGATTTTTACTCATAGTTATTTTAGTTCTGTTTTTCTCCATGTAAATGGGAACTCTTGTTTAAAAATCTGTTCCTCCTGTTTCCTCACGTTTTGAGGATGTTGTGAGATGTTCAGGATCTCTGATTTAGAGGGATTAATTTTAAGATTTGAGATTCTCCATAAGATTTTAATAGTTTCATTAGGTTGGGCAATGTTACCCTGGGCCTGTCTACGTAGAACAATATATCGTTGGCATATGCAGCTATTTTATGCTCTTCGTCACCTATCTTAAATCCCCTTATGTCTGGGTTCCTTCTAATCCCTTCTAAGAGCGGTTCCAGTGACAGTACAAACAATAGAGGGGATAAGGGGCACCCTTGTCTCGTTCCGTTATACATCTCAAAAGGTAATGATGATGTCCCGTTGATCTTTACCCTAGCTGTAGAGTGATTATATAATGCCTTAATCTAGTGTGTCATCTTTGGGCCTACTCCCATTGCCTCCAGGGTATTCATCATAAATCCCCAGTCTACCCCATCAAACACTTTTTTTTGGCATCTATTGACAGGAGTAGTCCTGAGGATCTACCTTCTTTCATTATCTGTAGCAGCAGTAGCATTCTTACCCCATTATCTCTCTCTTCCCTACCTGGAATAAATTTGACTTGGTCAGCATGTACCAATTCTTTCATTACAACTTTCATCCTACTGGCCAACACTTTAGCAAATAGCTTTGTGTCTGCGTTTAATAGTGAGATGGGTCTATAACTTGAGCATAGGGTGATATCATTTCCTTCTTTTGGGATAACTGCGGCCGTTAAAGCTTCCCTTCTCATTTTCCTATCCCATTTATATAGGAGCATAATTTAGGAATTAGGATTTCCTTTTACTTTTTAATATAGTATATCGTGAGCCCATCTGGGCCTGGGCTTTTCCCGGATGGTGAGTTTTTTTAGGGCTCGGCTGACCTCTTCTTCTGTTATAGGTTCTTCAAGGGCGCCTAGTTTATCTTATGGAATTTTATTTAATCTTGCTTCCTTTATTTTTATTTTATTTTTTCTACCCCCTCATTTCAGAGTCCTGTTTTCCCCTCTGTTTTACTGAGTACAATTCCCCATAGTATTTCTGAAATACTCCTGCTATTTCCGTTGTTGTATATACCATTTCCCGGGTGCTATTCTGTATTTTCTCTATATAATTTGCATTTTTTTTCTTTTTTAATATTTTAGCTAAATACTTCCCCATCTTGTTCCCCCATTGATACCTCTCCTTCTTAATTCTATTAAAGATCTTTTGTTTCCTGTTCCATTAAATTTGGTCCCTTTTTAGAATAGCATAATATACTTCAAATTCATGTCCTTTTTTATGCTGCTGTTCTAATGCATGCATTTCTTTTGTTAATACTTCCATTTTCCTTATTCTCTCCTTTTTTTTTGGCTCCCATATCCCATCAGAATACCTCTTATATAGGTCTTATGGGCCCCCCACAGCGTGGCTTCTGTTATTTCTCTGGTATTTCTCTGGTATCATTTATTCTGAAGTATTGCTCTAATTCTTTTTTTATCCTGTTCTCAGCTTCTTTATCCTGGATTAGTTCTTCATTTAATCTCCATACATTCAACCTTTTTTGGACACCGGATATCCTTATTTTCATCATCACTGGGGCATGATCTGAAAAGGTTGTTATGTTTGTCATGTTTGCTCCTTGTACTCCCCTCTCCTATTTCTGCCCTCTTCGTTCAGCTCTACCACTGAGTTGGAATGGTTATACCCGACTGTTAGAAATATTTGCCTTGGTGGGTGTACTTTGAGCAAAGAGGAGTCGACAGGTCCATGGTAGACCTTTGTTAACTTATGAGAGGTTTTCTATCCCCCCCCACCCCTTCCCTCCCCCCACCTTTTGGGGAATTTTGGTTGACCCATAACCAATGGACCAAAGGCTATCCCTCCCACTCCTGCCATTCGATTCTCTCCCCTTGAGGTTGACCTATGTTTTTGCACCCCAGGTAGAGCCTCTGCCCCTTCTACTTAAGGGTACCCCTAGGGCCCGCTCTACTCCCCATATCCTGTTTCCTATTCATTACTTTTTTTCTTTTCCTCCCTGCCACCCCCACCCCCAGTCATGTCCACTCTTCTTAATTGCTGTTGTTCTTTTCCGTCTATGTTTTTTCCTATGTTTTTTTCTTCGTTTATGCTTTCTTCTTCTTTGGGACCAGGTAACATTGTCATTGTTCATCAGTATTTGCTGTTTTTTCTTGTACTGCCCACCAACCTGGAATCTCCAGGGTTGGCATATCCATTTTTTTACAAAATCTTTCTCTGAGAACCTTAAAGTTGCTGAACAACCCCACTTTCACCCTAATAGGCAAGCTGGGAACCCCAAGAGTACTGGATATTATGAGTTTTCATGTGTTCAAGTAGATGTTTGAGTACTCTTCTCCTTGCCAAAGTTTCTGATGCCAGGTCTGAGAATATCTGTAGTACAGTTTCTTCATATTTTACAGGATGTTTGGCTTTTAAACCTTCCCAAATCTGTCTTCTCTCTGGATTTCTCCAGCCATGTCTACAGGTTTTCTAATTCTGTGTATTCTTTCAAACTTTATTTTTTTGGTTGTTGTTCCTCTCAGCAGTTTGCCCAAAACTTTATCCATTTTATCTTGCAAATCTTCTTCTTGAGTTTTTCGGGTAAACCCCAGATTCTTAGATTTTTCCTTCTGTTGCGGTTTTCCTGGTCTTCAACTTTATACATCATATTCCTCTGTTCCCTCTGTACCCTTTTCATCTGTTCTTTAAGTTCTTTTATTTCTACCACTTGTATTTTCAGTTTTTCCTCTGTTTCTTCTCTTTTTTTAGTATTTGATTCAGATCTCAGGGTAAAGTTGCCATATCTCCTTTTAAGGATTGTTCCAATTCTTCCCCCAAACACATGGTTAGTGACTATTGACATAGAAAGCCTATACAACACCATCCTGCTCGAAAAAGGTTTAGCAGTCATTGAAGGTCAACTAAGGGATAGAGGTAAATTAGCCAACGACTATAATAAATTTGTTATTGCACTCCTAAGATTCATTCTTACACGGAATGTATTTGTATTTGGATCCTCCCACTACCTCCAGGTGCAGCGGCTTGCGATGGGGACACGCTGTGCGCCAACCTGTACCTGGGGGGGTGGGAGAAAGAATTATTTGCCAGGGACGATATGCCCACTCTACTTGGGCACGTCGCCACCTGGCATCGATATATCAATTATATATTGATGTTTTGGACTGGCACGAGGGACGAACTGGACCTCTTTATGACCATCATTGGAAACAACCATTACAACCTCAAGTTTACGATGAACTGCAATCTTATCAAAGTCAACTTCTTAGATCTTGAAATTTTTCTCAATAGTGATGGCTCCTTGGGTACTTCTCTTCTCCGTAAACTGTCACCTGCTAATACCATCCTACAGGCAACCAGTTCACATCTGGTTCCGTTGAAGAGAAGTATACCATACAGCTAATACGTTCGTATATGTAGGAACTGTATTAACAACGAAGACTTCCATAGGGAAGCCTGTAATCTTTATTCAAGACTACGTAATAAAGAATATGATCACAGTTGTTTAAAAAAGCCCTCAACGAAGCCCAAAGGCAAAATAGGAATTCTTTAATTTATTCTAATTGAAATAGGAAAACAGATGAATGCATTAGAATTATCACCCCGTACTGCAGACAGCATCAACAAATCTGTACAATTCTTAAAAAGTCTTGGCCTTTACTCTCAACAGACCCTGTAATTAATAAATACATCAAACCTCACACGGTTATCACCTTCAAAAGAACTAAATCCCTAAAGGACAGGTTAGTCCACAGCCACCACAACATAGCACCCACCTCAGTCCCTACTTTGACAGGAACCTTTTCCTGTGGTGGTTGTGATGTGTGTAAGTTCATCAGCAACAGTTCTGGTATACTTCTTCCCAATGGCACAACTCACTTTATTAGACATAAAGTGACATGCCAAACCCCTGGCGTAATCTACATCATGCAGTGCCAATGTGGGTGCTACTACATTGGTAAAAAAAAACGCCCCTTTTTTAAGAGGATCCGTGACCATGTACTGTAGGTCCCATTGCCAAAAGAAAAATGGTAACGCCCGTTAGCACAAATGTAGGTTTATACCTTAATTTTAATTTCCAAATGATTTCTTTTTCCGCTCTTGACCATCTGTCCCTCAACGCCAGAGGAGGTAGTGTGGATCGTACCCTACTTCAATTAGAGGCCAGATAAATACATGACCTCCAAGCCATGACCTATCCTGGCCTCAATGACAGTTACAGTTAGTTTCAAGCCTTTTCTATGACTCCATTGGTCTACCTATTCCACCAGTTAGAGCCAGCAAATTCCCTCCGTCCCTCCCTCTCTTGTCCTCCCCCTCCCCCCACCCATTCCCTGTCCTGTTCCTCCTTCACCTGCCTTTCCTTCCCCCTTCCCCTTCCTATGGTTTCCCCCCCATTGCCTATACAATTGTTATTTCTTTTCTTTTTGTATCAATTGAATTACAGTGTTTTTTTATTTATATGTAACACCATTGTATATATTTTTCTCGTACTGATATATATACTGTAAAGTAGTATGAACTCTTGTCTATATATATTTTTGAAGAAAAATAAAGTGTTCTGTTTATATATTGCATAATTTATGCCTGCCAATTGTCCAATAGCTGTCTGCCCTCTCAACTACCAGTCTCATCAGAGTTGCCCTATGCCATTTCCAAAACGGTTATTAGTATTCAACATTTTCATACCAGTGAGGAGATCGGTCTAGCGATGTATTTACCTACTCACTCACTCTGATCTTTTCCCTACCCACATGATCCAGTTCACCACTAACACTCCCCAGCATTTATCTCACTATTTTTCACTTTGATTGCTGCGATCATGTGAACGGAGACAGAGGACAGAACGCGCCCACTTAATTGGGCTATGTCAGCTGCTCAAGCGCCCGCCCCTCCCTCTCCCTACACAACTCGCACCACCTTCTGGGTAGTGTAGTTTCCTACCCTCCTCCTTACTTGCCTTTCGCGCCGATCCCCCGCCTCCTCTTTTTCATTGGATACAGGCGGACACATGTCCTGCACGCACGTACATATTAAAACATCTCCACTACACACCAGGTTAGATCACGGACAGGCTGCCATTCCAGGGATCTCTTCTCACACAAGGTAAATTTAATTATCTAATTTCGTCTTTGCTACTTTTCCGAATTTTAAATCTTGCCTCAACTGCTCTGCTTCTTTATTTTTTAAGCAGCGACGCTCAATATGTCAAATATCCATATCTTTCAAATACCTGTTACCGTCTCCAAATTTCCCCCTTCTATAGTGGGGGAGACGATCTGTAAACAAGACCTTGGTTATCTATTATATGGACAACCAACATACTTACCTGCTAGCTAGCATTTTCAATTCTCAATGTTAACCTCATTATGGCTATACATTGTCCTCTTACATTCTCTTTCCTACACTTAGTAGTTAATTATTGTAGCCCTTACTATTATTATTACTATTTTTCCTATTAGATAAACATCATTACCTGGCAGCCCTTGCTCTCCTTTAGACATAGCCGGGCTCTCTGTAAGTATTTCTTTTGCCCTCCTAGCCCATCTTCATTACTATTCTTCTTTTTTTGTTATAGCATGTTCCCACCTTGTTCACCACCACATCGGGGTCTTACACTTTCAACACATATCCTCTTTCCTCACTTCTTCCCCTGCACTCACTCCCCCTCCCCCCTTTCTCTTTATCCCCCCCTTCCCCTCCCCCACTCCTTTCCCTCCTCTTCCCCCCTCCTTTCCCCCCTCTCCCCTCCTCTCTTCCACCCCCCTCCCCTTCTTTCCTTCCCCAATCCCTCACCTTCTCCTTCCTTACCACAACTCTCCCCCCTTCCCCCCCCTTTTCTTTTCCTTTTCTCTTCCTTTTCATTTCCCATCCTTATTCCACTCTAACCCTTTCTTCATATGGCACCCACAGATCTCATGGCCTTCATTTGGGCCCACCTAGACTAAACAGTCTCTGTACAGAGACAAAGTCCGTTCTCCTACACCTGGCTTGATCTCTATAACAGGTAACTATTCACCAGATGGCAGCCAAACAAATTAGCTTTGGACAATCGTCAATGCTTTCTCTCTTTAAATATATTTTTTGTGAATATTTTGATGGCTTCTAATTGTATCCTATTTCATGCTGTGATATATCCATTCTGGTCCTTCAACATATATCCCCTGAGGAAGCCCTATTGGGTGAAACATGTAGGGATTACAGTGCTGAGTGACTGTTTACTTCCAACCTAATTTGATATATACTGCTGTATGTTTTTACATGATATTATGTCTAGTCAGCATAAATTTTTTAAATTTTGTATATGTTGAATAAAATATGAATTTTAATTTTTACGTTAATGTTTGTTGAAAACTACTTGCTCGGCACCCATAAAGTCCCACTAAACTATCCTCCTGACTATATTTACTATTCAGGGATGGTGGTGCCCCCTCCTTGACATTGTCACCTATCCATACCAACCAATAATCTTAGAAACATATCTGTCATTTCACATTTAGTTGGAAGTTTTTTTTTTTATTCTTTGTACTTCTTCATTTTCTTCCTCATATTCTTTGTTTATATGCGTAGAGCTATTTGCTCCCATGGATTGTCTGCTTTTCCCATCCTTAATAGTTCCATCTGTCTGTTTACTCTTAGTCCGCAGCAGTGGTGGCCTGGCCATAGGGGGTGCACGGGTGCCGCCCCCCCCCCCCAAGCTATTCTTATTTTAAAAAATGAATTAAAAAAAAAAGTGGTCACTTTAAGAGTGACCAGGCATTGGACACATTGCGGTCTATGGGAAGCTTCCGAGCAAGCTGGGAAGCTGATTTGACCATGTTTCGGTAGGGTTTAGGTCGCAAACGATGCGCCCCGAACACTCCCCACTCTACACTCATTTGTCCATTTGGCTCCTTGTCTGTGTTTGATTGGCGGGGACCGGAGGATGGTGGGCGGTGCTTTTTGTGGCGTCACTTCCGGTTTCCTGGCCATCACTCACTATGCTGTGTGTTGGACTGGCGTGGACCAGTTCAGGGGATGGAGGAACAGGAACAAGCTCCATTAAGGACGGGCGCCCACCTATGCACTGCATTGCACTTCTGAGCACTCTGCAAATCAGAGCACTGGCAGTCTGTCTGTCACGCTGCTGCTCTTTCCCCCGCCCCCCTCCCGGCAGACTGCTTCAGCTGGACGTCTCTCCTGCACATGCAGTAAATCAGGCAGACATCTCAAGTCTCCTGCGAGGTGTGGGAGTCTCCCACATTTCTGCGGCGCCTCCCGCACACCCGCAAGTGCTTTGCGAACTCCCAGGAATGATCGGTGCGGCGGGGAACAGCTTTGTATCAATTTTTAGCTGACAGCCGCTTCTCCTTCTCTCCCTCCTGTGGCTGTTAGCTAAAAAGCTATACAGGGAGATTGGTGTTCACAGCTGTCCCTCCTGCTGCACCAATCATACCCAGCTGTTCTGTGTGCTCCTCCCCAACCCCCGCCTTGTCCATTTCTGCCCACGCCTGTTCTCCTCTGGCCTCCGTGTTCTCCTCCAGCCCCCGTATTCTCTTCCACCCCTCCTGTCCTCCTCCTCCGCCCCCCCTCGTCCCCCGTAGCTGGCTCCCCTTCTCTCCTCTTCTGCCGGCTGCGGGGGGGGGGGGTCTCTCAGGAATAGGACACCGTGAGCGAGATCGCTCCTGTGTCCTGTGATAACTGAGCAGAGTAAACTGTGTTTACTCTGCTCAGTTTATGAATGAACAGGAGTCTCTGTCTCCTATTCATTCCTCTTGCTGAGAAAGGGACAGGGTAATCTGTGTACTCAGTTCCTTTGTCTGTCTCAAAGGGGAGATGTCAGGGTCCTGTTTAGACCCCTGACATTTCACCAAAGCCCCCCAAGAAATATTTTAAACAATATTTTAAAAATTGAAAAAGTGTAAAAAAATAAAATAAACTACTGACACCACTCTCCCCTGCCCTACCAACACTGTCCACTTCCCCAACCCCCTCCCCCCAAAAAGTATTGTGAAAAAAAATTAAAAACAAATTAAATTGTAAAAAAATTAATTATTAAAAATAAAAAAAACTAGTGACACTGTCCACTGACACATACCACCCAACCCCCACCCCATTCCTCAGAAGCACTGCGAAAAAAGATTGAAAAAGTGATTTAAAAAATATTTGCCATGGGTTGGGGGGGGATCAGGGGGGGTTGCGGGCACGAAGCACCATCCCCCTGAAATTAGTTTGCCATCTCCCTGAAATGAGTTTTTGCAGATTGGGATGTCTGCATCATGGCAGGCAGCTACTGTGTGGGAGTCTGCCTGACTGCCTGAAGAAGATGGGTGAGTTTCACAGCAACAGGCTGAGTTTTAAACTGTGTCAAAACGGACATTCAGACAGTGAAGAAGTTACCAAACATTAACTGTATGGGAGGAGAGAGAGAATATGGTCTGTGGGGGAGGGTGAGAACAACATGCCAACTCCATCGCATTAAGGGTAATTCATCCTCACTGAGGTGCTAATATAACTAATGTGAGTTCTGCTGAATCCCCTCCACCCCTGTATATAGTGCGCTGTGTGTATAGTGTTCTCTGTGTATAGTGTTCTCTGTGTATAGTGAGCCCTGTGTATAGTGCTCTCTGTGTATAGTGTTCTCTGTTTATAGTGCGCTCTGTGTAAAGTGTGCGCTCTGTGTATAGTGTTCTCTGTGTATAGTGTGCGCTCTGTGTATAGTGTTCTCTGTGTATAGTGTGCTCTGTGTATAGTGCACTCTGTGTATAGTGAGTGTTCTCTGTGTATAGTGTGTTCTCTGTGTATAGTGTGTGCTCTCTGTGTATAGTGTGCTCTGTATAGTGTGCGCTCTGTGTATAATATACAGAGTGCACTCTGTGTATAGTGTGTGTGTGCTCTGTGTATAATATACAATGTGTGCTCTGTGTATAATATACAATGTGTGCTCTGTGTATAATATACAGTGTGTGCTCTGTGTATAGTGTGTGTGCTCTGTGTATAATATGCAATGTGTGCTCTGTGTATAGTGTACAGTGTGTGCTCTGTGTATAATTTACAATGTGTTCTCTGTGTATAATATACAATGTGTGCTCTGTGTATAATATGCAATGTGTGCTCTGTGTGTAATATACAGTGTGCGCTCTGTGTATAGTGTTTGTGCTCTGTATAATATACAATGTGTGCTCTGTGTATAATATGCAATGTGTGCTCTGTGTATAATATACAGTGTGTGCTCTGTGTATAGTGTGTGTGCTCTGTGTATAATATGCAATGTGTGCTCTGTGTATAGTGTACAGTGTGTGCTCTGTGTATAATTTACAATGTGTTCTCTGTGTATATAGTGTGTGCTCTGTGTATAATATGCAATGTGTGCTCTGTGTATAGTGTACAGTGTGTGCTCTGTGTATAATATACAATGTGTTCTCTGTGTATAGTGTGTCCGGGTATTGGGAGCCGTGACAGCCGAGGATGGACCTGGAGGGGTTTGCGCCCCCCCCCCCCCAAAAAAAAAAAAAAAATTTTCATCACCGGCCACCACTGGTCCACAGTTGTTTATAAGGACTTTCTTTATCCCCTTCTTGTCTCATGTACTTCTTAATTATACCTGGACTGGCGTTTACTTTAGGGGGATTTGCTCCTGCTCCTCTGACTAATTTGCCTCTCATTTTGTTCTGCGTGACAGGAACTATATGTATACTGTCTGCGGTATCAAATTTTTACTGTTCTCCGGTCTTTTGCTTCTTTTTATAACTTGATATTATTACCCTGGGGGATGATGTTCCCTCTTTATTTTTCCAGTAAGAGGTGTTGCAGTCGCCGCACAAACCAGGGCCACTAAACAGAATACTATTTTCATGTATTTTTAGTTGTTAACATTGGGCACCATACTTCCACACTTATGCCCTGTACACACGATAGGATTTTCCGATGGAAAATGTGTGATAGGACCTTGTCGGAAATTCCGACCGTGTGTAGGCTCCATCACACATTTTCCATAGGAATTTCGGACACACAAAGTTTGAGAGCTTGCTATAAAATTTTCCGACAACAAAATCCATTGTCGGAAATTCCGATTGTGTGTACACAAATCTGATGCACAAAGTGCCACGCATGCTCAGAATAAATTAAGAGACGAAAGCTATTGGCTACTGCCCTGTTTATAGTCCCAACGTACATGGTTTGCGTCACAGCGTTCAGAACGATTGGATTTTCCGATAACTTTGTGTGACCGTGTGTATGCAAGACAAGTTTGAGCCAACATCTGTCGGAAAAAATCCATGGATTTTGTTGTCGGAATGTCCGATCAATGTCCGACCGTGTGTACAGGGCATAAGACTCCCTCACCTTCTTTCTTTTTACTTAATTCTGGTAACTTCAAGGCCTCAGAAGTTCATCACACTTTATTTATCACGGATCAGTATCACAGTTCAGGCTTCCTTGCATCCACTTGATCCATAGGCCTACCCTCCTTTTTTTTTTTTTTTTTTTTACTGCAGAGAGTATATGAAGGGTATGTGGAGGGTGTGAAAGGGGGATCCACAGAGAGTAAAACTAGGGATCCCAGTCCACTTAGTCCACTCGGTTTTGTGAAGCCTCTACCTAAGCCTCCTAATCATCTTTATCCTCTCTCACAATCTCTTATGCCCCGTACACACGATCGGAAATTGATCAGACATTCCGACAACAAAATCCATGGATTTTTTCTGACGGATGTTGGCTCAAACTTGTTGTGCATACACACGGTCGCACCACGTATGACGAGACTAGAAAAGGGCAGGTCCGAACCAAGTGCGGCACCCTTTGGGCTCCTTTTGCTAATCTCGTGTTAGTAAAAGTTTGGTGAGAGACGATTCGCGCTTTTTCAGACTCGTGGCTTTCAGATCGTTTTCTGCTGTTCAGTTTGTGCTTGTGGGTTTGTATCTGCTCTTCAGTGCGTGCAGTGAGTTCGCATTGATTTATCATTGTGTTCTTGTTCGTTCATTACTGATTTTCAGGTCGCTCTTCACAGGCCTTGCTGTTCTTCAGTGCGTTCTGTTACTTCGTTCTGAGCAGCCGACCGTTTTCTAGTCATGTTGCGTATATGTACTCCTCGTAGAGTTCGTGCTGTGTGGGGGCTTGGTGTTGGGGTCCTTACCTTGACACAAGTCCAGTCCACGAACATGGTGGGGAGGAGTTCATGGACCAAGAATTGGTTGCTCCAGCGTGACCAGTTCTGTCACATGCCTTTGCTCCGTGAGATCTGTGAGAATAATCCTGATGATTTCAGGAACTTTCTCCGGATGATGGACCCTGTATTTCACCGTTTGTTGGCTTTGCTGACCCCTTATATTAGCAGGCAGGATACCTGCATGAGGCAAGCCATCACTTCGGAGCAGAGGCTCGTCGCCACCCTGCGGTACTTGGCAACGGGGAGAAGCCTGCAGGACTTGAAGTTCTCAATAGGAATCTCCCCCCAGGCTCTGGGGATCATTATCCCAGAGACCTGTTCTGCCATCATCCAGGTCCTGCAGAAGGACTATATTAAAGGTAAGATTTATCCTTTAATATCACATTTTATTGTATTTAATGTTTGTTAATATATTGTATTTCTTTCCTCATTCCCTAATTACCATGATTGGAATATGCTGTGAACTAAGGGGGTGATGGGCGAAATCACACCCAATACCCACCTGAGTGAGTTAGACCATCCTCCCCCTCCTCCTCCTCCTCCTCCTGCCACAACTCCACCACCAGAGCCACAGCGTGGAAGGAAGCGTGGAAGGAAGACCAGAGAGTGATGACCCTGGGTTCAGTCTGGTCTGGCAAAAGATGCAGGCTCTTTTATGACCACAGCCTGGGGACACAGATGTCATCTGCTGCTTTCAGGATCTCTGGGACTTCTGCACCAGACTGCACTCCCTTATATATGGACTCCTCAGGCCATCAATTTTGCAGTAAAATTACTAATGTGTGCCCTGTGGGCCAAAGGCTTCACCAATTTCTGCTGTTTCTCCAGCGTTGCCTCCCTCTTTCTTTGGTTAGGACCCCTTAATAAGGGATTTTGTGTTTCAATTACACTCGCCTATGTGTGTTTTCCTTCAAAAAAGGACAGTTTGTGAGGAGGCAGGTACATTTCAAAAATACAATGTGAAATTACAGTAACAAGAGACACCAACAACAAACAACCTCCTTGAGATTAAATAATACAAGATAATAATGGTGTTGTGGTAACTTGACACACAAAACACACACAAAAATATTCTGGAATAAAACAAATAAATAAATAAATAAATTATCCTTGAAAAAAATACAAAACAAAAATAAAAAAACCCCAAAAAAATGTTGTCAGATGTAACAAATCCAAATATATTGAGGGAATCACGATAAATAATAAAGAAAGAAGTTTGTAAGAACTCTGTGAATATCAGCAGCAAAACTACTTCATTCTTCTAGCATTATAAAGAAGAAGAGAGTGCGCTGTATTAAACAATTTTTAACATTGCAGCCTACGAAAGTGCTCTATCCATTCCGAACGCTAATTTTACCAGACCAAGCTGTTCCATCTCGGAATTTCTTCTGAGCATGCGTGGCACTTTGTGCGTCGGAATTGTCCACACATGGTCGGAATTGACGCAATCAGATTTTGTTGTCGGAAAATTTTATAGCCTGCTCTCAAACTTTGTGTGTTGGAAAATCCGATGGAAAAAGTCCGATGGAGTCCACACACGGTCGGATTTTCCGACAACACGCTCCGATCGCACATTTTCTGTCGGAAAATCCAACCGTGTGTACGGGGCATTACAGTCTCTCATTCAAGTCAGTCTCTCTCACAGACTGTTTCTTGATAGTAACCGGGCACATCTTTAGGGGTATATCACAGTAACAGCTTATACACTAAGAAAGCAAGCTTAACTCACCCCTTTTGCAGTTGAGATCTTGCTGGTACTGGATTCAGGGCTTGCAGTCAGATTCAGGCTGTTCCTTCCAATGGACCATCTGTTAATGTCCCTTGTGTAGCCTGAAGTGGGGCTAGGGACTAGAGGCTGGGCTGGGAGCCAGTGACTGGGATCCAGAGGTTCCGTCCTTTACCAGAGCCGCTGAACGACCCCGTGGTTTGAGCCAATGGCTGTCCGTTCCTGTGGCACCGCCGCCTAAGAGCAGCGCTCTCCTCTCTCTCTCTCTGCGTCTCTCTCCTGCAGCTCATGCACCTTCTCTGAGTCTCCCTGCATGCTGTATGCTGTCTTTTCACTTCCTCCTTCCAGCTGGCTGGCTGTGCTCACCACCCCCGCCACCCTGCTGACCCCACTCCCACCGCTCGCCGCTCACAACTCGTCCCCTACCACCGAAACCAGGGGGCTCCAAGTGGAGGTAAGTGGAGCCATCCTTCATAGGGGGGGTCACAGAAAACAGAGGCGCCGGGGGAGTGGGGGGGTGCAGGAGGAAAACAGGCTTCCTAGCCTGTTAGCCACATATGGGTAGGGGCTTCATGAGCTCAACATTGGCTCCTAGCTGCGTCATCATCAGGCACCTCCCTCCCTCAGAGCCAACTTTTCTAAACTGCGCTAAATACTACAAGATATTAAATGGGACAAAATCCTAGAAACAGTGAATGCTGAGGATAAATGGGAGTACTTTTGGAAAATATTAAATAGAGGTATTAGCCAGTGCATTCCAATAGGCAACAAATATAAAAGAGCTAAGATTAAACGTGGGTAGGGATAAGCTTCGTTTTCGAATTGAACGCGTGTTCGACTCGAACATTGCCTGTTCGGTCGTTCGCTGAATTCCGAACGATATTGGCCGTTCTCATCAAATTCAAGTGGCGCGTCACAGCCCATAATTCACTGCGGCATCGCAGTACATTGCTGGCTGATGATTGGCCAAGCATGCACTATCACCCGCACAATGGCCAATCACAGTGCCGTCTGTACAGAGAGCCGGAATTGGCCAAAGCCAGGGTGGCTTTGGCCAATTATGGCTCAGGGGGTTTAGTACACGCCCCACACTATATAAGGCCGCCAGCACGGCGGCCCTGTGTAGTGTGTCCTGGAATTGAGAGAGAGATAGATAGACAGAGAGACAGTGTCATTTGATTTAAGTTAGATAGAGTAGGCAGGCGAGTCAGTTAGCTGCACTTACAGTGTATTGTGTATATATATATATACATCCTAGGTGTTGTATATATATATATATATATATATATATATATATATATATATATACACTGTATTCAGTTTAGCTAGATCCGTTCCTGTTATTCTCTTCCTACTACTGACAGGCAGGCAGGTACAGTATTTACAGCTACCTGAAGAAAATTACTGGTGTTCTTCTGATCCTATTAGTCATATTAGCTACAGTATTTACAGTTAATGTAGTGCGTCCTCTGCACAGTGTGCACCTAAAGCTACCTGAAGAAAATTAGTGTTCTTCTGATCCTATTAGTACAGTACCACAGGCAACTGTAGTATTTACAAGTTAGTGTAGTGCGTCCTCTGCACAGTGTGCACCTAAAGCTACCTGAAGAAAATTAGTGGTGTTCTTCTGATCCTATTAGTACAGTACCACAGGCAGCTGTAGTATTTACAAGTTAGTGTAGTGTGTCCTCTGCACAGTGTGCACCTAAAGCTACCCGAAGAAAATTAGTGGTGTTTTTCTGATCCTATTAGTACAGTACCGCAGGCAGCTGCAGTATTTACAAGTTAGTGTAGTGCGTCCTCTGCACAGTGTGCACCTAAAGCTACCTGAAGAAAATTAGTGGTGTTCTTCTGATCCTATTAGTACAGTACCGCAGGCAGCTGCAGTATTTACAAGTTAGTTTACTGCGTCCTCTGCACAGTGTTCACCTAAAGCTACCTGAAGAAAATTAGCGGTGTTCTTCTGATCATATTAGTACAGTACCGCAGGCAGCTGCAGTATTTACAAGTTAGTATAGTGCGTCCCCTGCACAGTGTGCACCTAAAGCTACCTGAAGAAAATTAGTGGTGTTCTTCTGATCACTTTAATACTACAGGCAGGAAGCTACAGTATTTACAGTTAGTGTAGTGTGTCCTCTGCACAGTGTGCACCTAAAGCTACCTGGAGACAATTGCTGTTGTTCTGCTCCTATTAATACCAAAGGCAGGCAGCTACAGTATTTACAGTTAGTGCACTGTGTCCTCTGCACAGTGTGCACCAAACCTACCTGAAGAAAAATAGCGGTGTTCTTCTGATCCTATTAATACCACAGGCAGGCAGCTACAGTATTTACAGTTAGTGTAGTGCGTCCTCTGCACAGTGTGCACCTAAAGCTACCTGGAGACAATTGCTGTTGTTCTGCTCCTATTAATACCACAGGCAGGCAGCTACAGTGTTTACGGTTAGTGTACTGTGTCTTCTGCACAGTGTGCACCTAAAGCTACCTGAATAAAATTGGTGGTGTTCTCCTGATCCTATATTAATACTACAGGCAGGAAGCTACAGTATTTACAGTTAGTGTAGTGTGTCCTCTGCACAGTGTGCACCTAAAGCTACCTGGAGACAATTGCTGTTGTTCTGCTCCTATTAATACCAAAGGCAGGCAGCTACAGTATTTACAGTTAGTGCACTGTGTCCTCTGCACAGTGTGCACCTAAACCTACCTGAAGAAAAATAGCGGCGTTCTTCTGATCCTATTAATACCACAGGCAGGCAGCTACAGTATTTACAGTTAGTGTAGTGCGTCCTCTGCACAGTGTGCACCTAAAGCTACCTGGAGACAATTGCTGTTGTTCTGCTCCTATTAATACCACAGGCAGGCAGCTACAGTGTTTACGGTTAGTGTACTGTGTCTTCTGCACAGTGTGCACCTAAAGCTACCTGAATAAAATTGGTGGTGTTCTCCTGATCCTATATTAATACCACAGGCAGGCAGCTACAGTATTTACAGTTAGTGCACTGTGTCCTCTGCACAGTGTGCACCTAAACCTACCTGAAGAAAAATAGCGGTGTTCTTCTGATCCTATTAATACCACAGGCAGGCAGCTACAGTATTTACAGTTAGTGTACTGGTTCCTCTGCACAGTGTGCACCTAAAGCTACCTGAATAAAGGTGGTGGTGTTCTTCTGATCCTATATTAATACCACAGGCAGGCAGCTACAGTACTTACAGTTAGTGTACTGCGTCATCTGCACAGTTTGCACCTAAAGCTACCTGAAGAAAATTGATGTTGTTCTGCTCCTATTAATACCACAGGCAGGCAGCTACAGTATTTACAGTTAGTGTACTGTGTCCTCTGCACAGTGTGCACCTAAAGCTACCTGAATAAAATTGGTGGTGTTCTTCTGATCCTATTAATACCACAGGCAGGCAGCTACAGTATTTACAGTTAGTGTACTGCATCCTCTGCACAGTGTGCACCTAAAGTTACCTGAAGACAATTGCTGTTGTTCTGCTCCTATTAATTCCACAGGCAGGCAGTTACAGTATTTACAGTTAGTGTACTGCATCCTCTGCACAGTGTGCACCTAAAGCTACCTGAAGACAATTGCTGGTGCTCTCATACTAATAATACTACAGGCAGGCAGTTGATTCTGCTAGCTGCAGTATCAGTATATATATACATCCCAGCTTTGTGCAGCTATTTTTCACTGTAGGCCATTAGTATGTCTGGAAGGCCAACAAAGAGAGGCAGACAGTCACAAGCCAATAAAAGAGGGCAAGCAGGCTCTGTGTCTAGAGGCAACAGTGCTGCTCGTGGAGACGGTGCATCCTCATCAGCACGTGGCCGTGGGACATGCTTGTGCCTTTTTTCGGCAGCTGGCTGTGTTGAGCCGCAACAAGACTTGGTAGAGTGGATGACCAAGCCTCGTCCTCCTCATCCTCTCTCACCCAGGCTCAGGGTACTTTGGCAAAGCAGCTGCCAACGCGGCCTCTTCCCTCGGCTCAATGGCATCAGTCACTCCTTCCCTAGCCCCACCATGTCCTCCTGAGGAGTCCCCCAAACTGTTTGACCACAGTGTTGGGTACATGCTCCAGGAGGATGCCCAGCGTTTTGAAGGCTCCGATGATGGTACCCAGCTAGAGGAAGGCTGTAACATAAGCCCAGAGAGAGAAGGGGTGCCCAAGAAGGACAGCAATCTGGCAGTCATGTTCCCCCAGCTGCAGCATACTGCCAGCTTTGCTCCAGTGATGAGGAGGGAGATGATGATGAGGTCACTGACTCCACGTGGGTGCCTGATAGGAGAGACGAGGAGGAGGAGGAGGAGGCACATCACCAACGAGGCAGGATGCTCTCTAGGGGCCAGCTTAAGGGCAGCACACCGACTGCATCACACCGCAGAGCTCCGCATGTGCAGGGCGCTGCTGTCTCTGCACGTTATTCCAAAAGTTCTTTGGTGTGGGGCTTTTTTGAGATGAGTGTATTAGATCCCACCGCTGCTATTTGCAACATATGTCTCAAGCGTATCTCTCGTGGCCAAAACATCTCCCGCTTGGGCACCACATGCTTGACCAGACATATGTTGACCTGCCATGAAGTTCGTTGGCAAGCGTACCTAAAAGACCCACACCAAAGAACAAAGAGGACCTCTCCTTGCTCCTCATCAGCTGGGATCTCCAACCCCACTATACCTTCAGTCCTCTCTGAGACCTGCACTGATAGGAATGAAGGTGTAGAATTAGATGTGTCACAGCCAAGTACTTGGGGGCAATCTGCTATCGGTACACCGACGTCATATTGTACCAGGCAAATTTCCCTGCCCCAGCTGCTGCACCGCCGAAAGAAGTTCTCTCCCAGCCATTCACATGCCCAGCGGTTGAATGCTAGCTTGGCTAAATTGCTAGCACTTCAACTGCTGCCTTTTCAGTTGGTAGACTCTGCCCCCTTCTGTGAGTTTGTGGAATGTGCGGTTCCTCAGTGGCAGGTTCCCAAACGCCACTTTTTCTCACGGAAGGCGATTCCGGCTCTCTACCGGCATGTGGAAGGCAATGTCTTGGC
Source organism: Aquarana catesbeiana (assembly GCF_042186555.1). Classification (NCBI taxonomy): domain Eukaryota; kingdom Metazoa; phylum Chordata; class Amphibia; order Anura; family Ranidae; genus Aquarana; species Aquarana catesbeiana. The sequence continues at coordinate 222,189,776 of NC_133330.1, read as the reverse complement.
CTCGCTGTCCAGGGCGATCAGTGGTAAGGTGTATATTACCGCTGACTCATGGTCCAGAAGGCATGGACAGGGACATTACCTATATTTCACCGCACACTGGGTGACTCTTCTGGCAGCTGGGAAGGATGCAGGACAGGGTGCAGTAGTGTTGGAGGTTGTTCTGCCACCACGCCTCCAAAATACTACTAGTGGTGATTCTGCCACACCTCTCTCCTCCACCCCCTCCTCTTCTTCTTCCTCCATGGCCTCTTCATGTGCTGATTTGACTTCGGAACCAGCGGTGCTCAGTAGGCGTTCAAGGGGCTACGCAAGCACGCAGACCAAAAGATGCCATGCGGTGCTTGAGCTGGTGTGCTTGGGGGACAGGAGCCACACTGGTGCAGAGATTCTGTCAGCTCTGCAGAGGCAAGTTCAGAGGTGGTTGATGCCACGCCAGCTTAAGGCAGGAATGGTGGTTTGCGACAATGGCACCAACCTCCTCTTCGCCCTCCGACAGGGACAACTGACCCATGTGCCCTGTTTGGCTCACGTCCTTAACTTGGTGGTGCAGCCATTCTTGGGCAGGTACCCGGGCTTACAGGATGTCCTGAGGCAGGCCAGGAAAGTCTGTGTGCATTTCCGCAGGTCATATAATGCCAGTGCTCGGCTGGCTGACCTCCAAAAGGAATTTAACCTGCCCAAGAACTGTCTAATCTATGACATGCCCACCAGGTGGAACTCAACGTTGGCCATGCTGCAGCAGCTGCACATGCAGCAGAGGGCCATCAATGAGTACCTGTGCGACTATGGCACCAGGACAGTGTCAGGGGAGCTTGTTTTTTTTTTTTCCACGCCAGTGGGCCATGATCAGGGATGCATTCACTGTCCTGTCACCATTTGAGGAGCCCACGAGGATGGTGAGCAGTGACAGTGCATGCATTAGTGACACTGTCCCCCTTGTCCACCTGTTGGAGCACACGCTGCGTGGAATAATGGACAGGGCACTTGAGGCAGAACAGAGGCAGGAAGAGGAGGACTTCCCTAGCTCTCAAGGCCCCCTTTATCCAGACAGTGTTCCTGCGTGCCCGCCGATCACACAGGAAGAGGAGGAGGAGGAGGAGGAGGAGGAAGAGGAGGATTTTGTCAGCATGGAGGTGGAGCCTGCACTCAGCATCAGCAGCAGTCTTTAAGGGATCATTTACAGTCCCAAGAGACCCATGGACTTGTACGTGGCTCGGAGGAGGTGGCTGCGGATCATGTCGTCCTTAGTGACCCAGAGGTTTCCGGACCGAATGCCTCAGCAAACCTACGCTCTATGGCCTCCCTGATTCTGCAAAGCCTGCGGAAGGATCCTTGTATTCGTGGTATTAAGGAGAGGGATCAATACTGGCTGGCAACCCTCCTTGATCCACGTTACAAGGGTAAGGTTGCGGACCTTATCTTGCCATTGCAGAGGGAGCAGAGGATGAAACATCTTTGGGAGGCCTTGCAGAAAGATCTGTGCAACGCGTTCCCTGAGACTGCGAAGTTACAAACTCCTGTTCCTGGACAACGTGTTGCTGAGGCTTCGGTCAGCCAAAGAAGGAACGGTGGAGAAGGTGGCCGTCTGACCGATGCGTTCAGGCAATTTTTTAGTCCGCAGCCGCAAGGTATGATCGGTTCCAGCAACCATCGCCAGCGTCTGTTTTACATGGTGCAGGAATACCTAGGGGCAAGATCTGACTTGGACACCTTTCCCACTAAAAATCCTCAGGGTTACTGGGTCTTGAGGATGGATCACTGGCCAGAGCTTGCACAGTATGCAATTGAGCTACTGGCCTGTCCTGCATCTAGCAATCTTTCGGAATGCACATTCAGTGCTGCTGGAGGTTTTGTAACCGATCACACCGACTTGGTCGATCAACTGACCTTCATAAAAATGAATCAGTCTTGGATCACCACCAGCTACCAAGCACCTGATGCTGATGTAACTGAATAATTTTTTTTAAAATGTCAGATCCCTTCAAGGCTGCCTATGCTGATGCTGAGTGACTATCCTGTTATGCTGAGTGACTATCCTCTTCCTCCTACATGATCATGCTGATAGCTTGTAAGAATATTTTTGGTTCTGGGCGCCGCCACCAGTGGCTAAGGCCCAATTTTTCAGCCCCTGTTTAACAGGGGCGTGTAATTACAATTTTTGATGCAATATTTTGCAGGAGGGCTCATTCCTGCGCTCCAACTAGAGTATCTGTGAGGGGTTGCAGTGTTGTGGCACCAGTGCCTAAGGCCCAATTTTTCTGCCCCTGTTCAACAGGTGCATGTAATTACAATTCTTGGTCTAATATTTCACAGCAGGCCCCGTTTCTGCGCCCACCAAGAGTAACTGTGAGGATTACAGTGTTGTGGCACCAGCACCACCACCACCAAAGGCCCAATTTTTCTGCCCCTGTTCAACAGGTGCATGTAATTACAATTCTTGGTCTAATATTTTACAGCAGAGCCCGTTCCTGCGCCCACCAAGAGTAACTGTGAGGGCTTACAGTGTTGTGGCAACATCGACACCTAAGGCCCCAATTTCTGCAGAGTATTTAGGGCAGGCCCCTACTTTCAAACATCCAACTTACAAACAACTCCTACTTGCAAACGGAAGGAGACAACAGGAAGTGAGATGAAATCTACCTCTAGGAAGGGAAATTCTCTCCTGTAAGAGTTAATATGGGAAAAACGTGTCTCCTTTCCACTGATGCTTTATCACCAATCCTTGTTTCACTAAAAACCCCAAATTGTCAAAAAACATTTGTCATTGACAGAAAGTGAGGTAAAATCTTCAGAAGAGGTGCACAGACAGCAAAACAAAACACTTTAAAAATGTACCAGTTCAAAATTACAAACAGATTCTACTTAACAACAAACCTACAGTCCCTGTCTTGTTTGCACCACCTGTACACTGCTGTTCAGAGGGCCTGGGGCCCCACGCCTTTCCTTTTTTTAATTAGGGTGTGGGGTTCCCCTTAATATCCATACAAGACCCAAAGGGCCTGGTAATGAACCGGGGGGGGGGTACCCATACCGTTTGTCTCACTGATTTTCATCCATATTACCGGGACCGGACATTACATTAAAGCCATAAGCAGTTTTAAATTACTTTTATAACTTTAAAAATGTCATTTTGTGCAGGGACTGTTCTAAGCATGGGAAACACGCGCCACTTTACAGGCATACTATAGACACCCCCCAGGTACGATATTTAAAGGAATATTTCACTTTATTTTTTTCACTTCAAGCATCATTAAAATCACTGCTGCCGAAAAAACGGCCGTTTTTAGAACTTTTTTTGCATTGATACATGTCCCCTGGGGCAGGACCCGGGTCCCCAAACCCTTTTTAGGACAATACAATGCAAATGAGCTCTTTTGATTTCGAACGTTCGAGTCCCATAGACTTCAACGGGGTTCTAACGTTCGTGCGAATTTTCGGTCCGTTCGCAGGTTCTGGTGCGAACCGAACCGGGGGGGTGTTCGGCTCATCCCTAAACGTGGGTGACTAAACTTTAATGTAAAAAAGGTCCATTAAAAAATATAAGACAGAGGGGTCATTGTTGGCATTTGAACACTACAAGGAATGGAAAAGAAAGTGTAATGACCCATACACATGATCGGAAATTCCGCCAGAAAAGTCCGATGTGAGCTTTTGGTCTGAAATTCCGACCGTGTGTATGCTCCATCGTACTTTTGCTGGCGGAATTCCCACCAGCAAAAGATTGTGAGCAGGTTCTCTATTCCTATTTCCTATCGGAAATTCCATTTGTCTGTATGCTGTTTCAACGCGCAAAAAAACACGCATGCTCAGAATCAAGTACAAAACGGAAGCGCTTGGTCTGGTAAAACTAGCATTCGTAATGGAGATAGCACATTCGTCACGCATTTTTTGGATCTTTTAATGCAGTGCATTCTTTTGTTCTTTATAATGCCAGAAGAATAAAATTTTGCTGCTGGAGGGGCAGGAGGCGGAGCCTAGCAGAGCAGACATGCATTGTTAGAGCTCCACACCGCTGAGGAGAGAAGAGAAGGACAAAGCGGAGCCTGCAGGCTCAAAAGGTATCCATTTGAACCTTTTTGCCCCAGGGAACAAACTGTGAAAGTTTGGGCAGGAAATATGGTACTGGGAGGAAACCGTGGCAGAAATAAAAATCACCTCACAAAGAGCTCACAGGCCCTCACTGCAGCTGAAGCAGCTCCAGTCACCTCACAAGATACAGCATCAGGGCGCTCTCACAGACAGAAAATGTCACAGCAAGACTCTCCATTTGAGTCAGATACAGAACAAATCCTCTCACAAACTTCTCCACAAGCCTCCTCAGTATCCCCAGTAATATTATTACAATTTGAAAAGATGCTTCATAAGGCTTTAAAACAAACCTCAGACCAAATAACAAAAAGCCTAACCAAAGAAATAAGAGAGCTGGGAAACCGCACTGCAGCCTTAGAAATAAAAATGGATGAAATTGAAATTACAACCCAAGAAAATATAACAGAATTGGAACAATTAAAAAAAGAGAATTTAATACTTCAAACTAAGCTTGAAGATTACGAAAATAGAGCCAGACGTTCAAACTTACGCATAAGGGGAATACCTGAAACTGTGACAGACCTGCAATCTACTATTACTGCTCTATTACAAGAACTAAAGCCAGATATCCCTATTGAACGTTTAGAACTGGACAGAGTACACAGAGCCCTCACAGCCAAAAAGAAAGATGGACCCCCACGTGATATAATCACAAAATTTCATTATTACAGAACGAAAGAACAAATACTAATTGCTGCAAGAGAAAAAAAGGAACTTAATTTTCAAGGACACAATTATCAAATTTTTGCTGACCTATCCCAACTTACTATTACTAAAAGACGATCCATGAAACCCCAACTAATGGAACTGCAACGCCACAACATTATGTATCAATGGGGCTTCCCCTTTTCAGTCAGATTTAACTACCAAGGTACAATTTACAGAAGCAGATCAGCAGATGAACTACAACAAACCCTTTTAAAATTAAATCTGACAGAACCCACAAGCAGCAACACTCCCACACGCAGAAGAATGGCATCATCTTCACCTTCAGGCAGCACCCAGAAAATTTCAGAACAAAATGGGAAACATCATTCTCACAAAAGAGGCCGTTATGCCACATCATCCATGGACCAAGAAGATTCAATGGACTGACATCCTAATTCCTGATATCTCTTCATTTATTATACTAAGAGATGGTTCTCTATAAAAAAACCTATATTTATAACTGAATGTAACTGCATTCTGATAGTCACACACTGTGTGGGATCATGTTACATTCCAGTTATATTTCTTATTGCTTCTGATTCATATAGCCTTAGAATATATAAGTGAAATAAGGAAATTCTTGTTCAGTTATATATTATCAGGTAATAACAATAGATTTATTACTTTTTAGGACAAATATGTTCAATAATCCAGAAGTAATGGAAGCTTTTTCTTTCTTTTCTTAAAACAAATATATTATTACCTAACTAGTTCCTAGAATTATGTTTTTGTTTATTCTAATCTGAAGCAATACAACCTCAATTTTATGAGTTAACATATCTAAACAGTTACGTATGAATAAAATATGTAATTGTTTACTCTAAAAGGGTTAAAATCCCAAAATAATTCAAACTATCTTCATCAATACCAAAGTTATTAACAGTACCTTTCTAACAGAATTATTTAGCCTAGGGCAAGACTAACCATATACAACCACCCTGGAATAAATAATTTCAACAAAAACTATATTCTGCACTCCAATTAATGAAACATCATTTTGATGTCTTTTGACATAGCACTTCTCTCCTGTAAGCGGAAGATCCGTGTACCCCCATTAGCCCTCCTCATTCTCCCAACCATATTATGTGGGAGTGTGACGAAGGCACTTATTCCCCTGAGAGAGATATTTATTCTCTTTCACGGGTAAATTGTGATTACTTGCAAAAAATAATTTATACAATGTATCATCTAATCTCATATGTTTTTTGTTTACTCTTTACTCCAGAATTCACTGGTTTCTTTTCTATCTATTCATCTCTTCAGTCCACACAGGTTGATCTGCGCAGTCAGCTCTGCATAACAAAAAGTAAGTCAAAACTATTTGATCTATTGCCATGGCACCACTGAATATACTTTCCCTGAATGTTCAGGGAATAAATGTCCCTCAAAAAAGGACCAAAGCCTTCCGTACTTTCCATAACAAGAAGGCTCACATAGTATGCCTCCAAGAAACACACTTCACCAAAGATTCTACTCCAAAATATATTTCTCCTTTTTATCAACAAATTTACATGGCTTCTGCCTGTACCAAGCAAAGGGGAACTCTAATTGCATTTCACCGATCCACACCATTCACCTTATCATCAGAAATTAAAGACCCAGAAGGTAGATACCTGATACTCATGGGTTATATAATGGATACAGCAATCACTGTGATTTCCTACTACGCTCCTAACAAACAACCTACACCATTCCTCTCACATATATTACAAGTGATTAATACACACAAAATAGGAACAGTGATAATGTGTGGGGATTCGAACCAGGTCCTCTTCCCATTTCTAGATAAATCACCTTTTACACCATCCAAAATAACCTCTAGATTACCTTTTTCTCAACTTCTTTCCAAATACAATCTGGTAGATTCATGGAGAGAAAGTAACCCAATGAAAAAGAAATTCACTTATTTCTCGCACCCTCATCAAACCTTCACCAGAATAGATCATATTTTTCTAACAATAGGAATGATACCAGAAATTATTGCATCAGATATAATTCCGATTCCGTGGTCTGACCATAATGCAGTATACACTACTATAGCCTCAGCCATACCAAAAGCGCATGACCCAACGTGGTACTTACCGGACATAATGCTCAAACACCCACTACATCAGATGGCCATTGAACAAGCTTTAAAGGAATACATATCAATTAATAATACAACAGACATCTCCCCAATAACACTGTGGGAAGCTCATAAGCCTGTCTTGCGTGGTACAATACAAAGACAAATGGCACTATTTAAACGGGAACGCAAAAATCTAGCAAAAAAACTAGAACTCAATTTTAATGCAGCCTACATATCATTTCAAGATAATCCATCTCAGAGTACAAAATCTCATCTGGAAAAATCTAGATTGGAATACGATCTATTTCTCACTGAGTCAGTTGATAAATCCCTCAAACGCTCAAAACACAATTTCTACATGAATACAAACAAACCAGGTACATATTTGGCTCGGGCATTAAATTCAACTAACAAATCTTTCAAACCAATACGTTTGAAATTATCAAAAAATGTTTACACTTGTAATCCAGTTAAAATAGTCCATAAATTTCACTCACATCTCACAACTTTATACAAGACAAACAATGAATTTAATCCTACAGAGGCTGAATCCTTCTTCTCAAAAATAACCTTACCTGAGTTATCTCAGAATCAAAAAAGCAGTTTGGATGAGCCTATAACTATAGATGAAGTTGCTAACGCCATAAAAGACCTAAAACTTAACAAAAGACCAGGCCCAGACGGCTACTCGGCTTTATACTATAAAACATTCTCAGAAATACTCTCTCCCATTCTCACTGAAACTTTTAACAAACTTCTAGATGGACATTCTTTTCGGCAAGAAACACTAATGGCAATTGTTTGTATGATCCCAAAACCCCTTTCTGATGATACTTCCTGTGTGAATTATCGGCCTATCTCTCTGTTAAACCTCGATATTAAATTATTAGCAAAAATAATAGCAAAACGCCTCAATAGCATTATAGGAAAATTAATACATAGAGATCAAGTAGGCTTCATGCCAAATAGACAGGCAGGCGATAATATACGCAGGGCAGTGTTATTGGCACATATTGCTAAAAAACGGAAAATCCCTTTATGTTTTCTATCTCTCGATATTAAGAGGGCATTTGACACAGTATCCTGGCAATATATGCAATATTCATTACAAAAATGGGGTTTTGGACCCCACTTTTTAACATGGATCAAAGCATTATATAATAAACCCAAAGCCTATATAAAATATGCTGGATACAAATCTGAAGCCTTTAATATCGAAAGAGGTACCCGACAGGGTTGCCCATTATCTCCCTTATTATTTGCCCTTATACTCGAACCCATGGCCCAATACATCAGAACAAACCAAACTATAACTGGCATTGAAGTAGGAGGTATTACACACAAATTATGTATATTTGCAGACGATATATTACTTTTTCTATCATCACCACAGGTCTCTGGTCCTAACTTAATACCAGCTCTTGATGGGTTTGCAGCCCTATCCGGCCTTATGATTAATCCTAAGAAATGCCTAGTGCTTAATATTTCACTCACAAACATGGAATTGATCCCGGCTAGGGCTGCACTCCCATTCACATGGGCAGAAAAATCAATCCCATATCTTGGAATTCATTTAACAGCATCTCATTCTGACTTATTCTCAACCAATTATCCTCCTGTATTAAGACAGATCACAAATCTAATAAAACAATGGTCGCAACTTCCTTTATCCTGGATAGGGAAGATTAATGCAATCAAAATGACTATTCTACTCAAATTGCTTTATCTATTCAGAGTCCTCCCTATTCCAATTCCTTCCTATTTTTTGAGAATAGTACAAAAAAGAGCAACTTCGTTTTTATGGGGCTCTTCTAAACCACGTATACCTATACACACACTACATCTTCCCAAAAATAAAGGAGGCCTGGGATACCCTAATTTTACTAACTACTACAGAGCAGCACATTTGGCCAGTCTGTCCAAATACCATGCAAAACAGGAAATCCCATTATGGGTATTTATAGAGGCTTCAGAAAATGACCCTCTATTAATATCAAATTTATTATGGCTTGATCCTAAAGACCGCCTTAAAATTCATAATCCCATAACTAAACACTTCTTATCTCTCTGGGATAAACTAAAAACCAAATATCAGTTACAATCTCCACACAATCCTCTACTTTCTTTTATCAGAAATCCGGCCTTTTATCCGGCATGGATCTACCCAAATTCTTTTAAAGCTTGGACAACATCAGGCATTCAGACACTAAATGACTTCATAGCATCTAAATCATTCCTTTCATTCCCATCGCTTAGAGAAAAATATGATCTACCAAACTCTGAGATATTTAGATATCTCCAAATCAAAAATTTCTATACACCATTCCTAAAGGGGGATACACCATTATCCCAATTATCCATTTTTGAATCAATCTGTACAAAAGATCCATTTGCTAAAGGTACAATTTCATCACTTTATAATCAATTATATGGAGTAGCAAATCTTAATAGACCCTCTTACGTTCAGAGGTGGGAGGAGGACCTGGGACGAACTTTAGAAGACACGGACTGGTCTAACATATGGCTCACATCTAAGTCATCTTCACCCAACATCTTAGCACTGGAGACAAATTATAAAGTCCTAACTCGCTGGTACCTTGTACCCGCTAGAGTGGCAAAATATTCACCTAATACCTCAGCTCTTTGTTTTCGAGGATGCCCAGAAATAGGCACATATTTACACATATGGTGGACATGCCCAGTAATCCAAACCTTCTGGAAGGAAGTCTTCGTGATTGCATCTAAAATATTTAAAAAAATAATACAACCAGATCCATATTTAACTTTACTTAATCTAAAACCGAAATGGTTAACACTCTCTCAATTCAAACTTATGATCCAACTAATAACGGCTGCAAAACAAACAGTGGCCAAGGCATGGAAATCTCCTACATTGGTACTAGCAGAAACAATTCACAGAATGAATAATACAATGTCCCATGCTAAGATGGTAGCCATCGATCAAAATCAAATTCCAAAATTTGAAAAACTTTGGCATCCTTGGATAAAACAACAGTTCCTGTCAAACTTCAATGACTCTGTCCTGTTGCCATGGTAACAGATTAAATGACTTACAGAGACACCCATTCTAAGGCTTCAAAGAGAACTAAAAAGAATAATAAACTGACGAGCGGAACAACCTTGTGGACCATACCTCTACCTTTCAACCATTTTTCTTCTTTCTCTTTCCTTTTCTCCACCTTACGATTAAAGCTCATTATCAGAATTTATTTGACCTATATACACTCTACTTGTAAACAATATGTATAGTAGGTATAAATCATTTAAATACCTACAAAAGTAACTAAGGAAATGATATATATCTTTAATTTAGGTTTACGTGAACCCAATGTTTAATATTTGAAATTTCATGATATTTACCTATATAAACCCTACTGTAAAACAATGAGCTTACTATATAGATCCTTGTAAACTTACTTTATGTATCTTTATAACATTGTACACTCAATAAACTTCTTTTGACAAGGAAATTTTGCTGCTGATATTCACTGACAAATGTATTTCTTTATTATTTCTTGTGATCTCCTTAATAATATTTTTAGTTTTTGAAGCCAAATCTCCATAATAATGTTTAGAATTATTTTTTTAGTGATTTTTTTCCTCTTTTTATTTAAATCAAGATCTCCTTTTTTTTTGATTATTTTAAAATTGTTTTATAGTGATCGCCATTTTTTTTTTATTTTTTTGTGTGTCAAGTTACCACAACAACACTATTATCTTGTATTTTTTAACCTCAAGGAGGTTGGTGTCCCTTGTTAATTTGACATTGTATTTTTGAAATGTACCTGCCTACTCACAAACAAACTGTCCTTTTTTAATAAAAACACATAGCCAAGTATTTGTTAAAAACAAAATTACCATTTATTCTGGGTCATAACAAAAGAAAGAGGGAAGGCAACACTGGAGAAACTGCAGAAATTTGCAAAGACTTTGTACCCCAGGGCAGACATCAACTATTTGAAAATTAAAATTGGTAGCCTAAGGAGTCCATACAATAGAGAGCACAATCTGGTCCTGGACTCCGAGAGATCAGGAACATCAGCAGATGACATATATGTCCCCAGGCTGTGGTACTACCACAGCCTGCGTCTTCTGTCAGACCAGAATGAACCCAGGCCATCACTCTCTTGTCTTCCTTCCATGCTTCTCTGCATGCTGTGGCTTTGTTTGTCGAGTTGTGGCAGGAGGTAGAGGAGTTGTAGGAGAAGGAGGAGGATGGACGAACTCAGAAAGGTGTGTATTATATGTAATTTGTCCACTCAACCCCTTCTTTAGGGTCTGTAAAATTATGTTCTCACATAAGAGGCGTTGTCCCTTCTCCATTTCCTGCATTTTCGCAGCAACTATGCAGTCATAGCCCTCTTGAAGCTGGGGGGGTCTCTCAGGGTCCCATGAGCATCCTGAATGAGGGCTAAAACAGAAAGGTGATAAGGGCGCTCTGGTGGAGGTGGGCAGCCGGTCAGAGGGACGATAGTGATGAGATGGCACTTCTGGCAGCACTTTGGTTAGAGGAGAAGCAACTCCGAAGATATAAAAAAGGAAAAGAAAGGCGCCTCTAAGTGCAGTATGTAAAATTTAATAGAGTGCACAAAGGGTTAAAAGCACTTACAAGATTGTTGAGTGTTAAAAGACATGATAAAATCAGGAGTCCTCATCTGTGGCATGTGTCCATCCTCAGCACGGTGGTAGAGAGCAGTGTAGAGCCGTCCAGCAGCTGTAAAGCGTTCTCATGCGTGTTGGAAAGAGGAGGCAGCAGGGAAGCCTGTATTCACTGCGGGACACACAAGGCTGATGGTGTCAGAGTAGAGAAGGGGGTGGTAACGCATTTCGGAGCATGTGCGGCTCCTTCGTCAGACCTACGCCCACACTCCTCAAGCTGGCTTATAAATGGTGAGGGGGAGGAGCAAGGGGAGGAGTGTGGGCAGATACTAAATATACAATGATAAGGGAAGTGACAGATGTATTATGAGGACGGCCAAGACGGCACTCGCAAAATGGATTATTAACGTCAGTGCTATATACAATGAAGTCCTGAAGGAATTTGACACAGGGGTACAGGGAACAGATGGCAGTGGTTAAATTAACAATAATAAATAAATAAATATACAAACATAAGGTTGACATTGAATTAATATACAGGTGTGTTACATGGTCGGCCGGGTGTCTATATGAATGTGTTATAAAGGCGGCCGGGCGTTTGTACACATGCAAATAGGGTCATGAGTCTAATGTTGAGTTGACAATGAATAAATCTACAGCCGTGGCGTCCAGGCGTATATACACATGTGTTACCGAGGCAGCCAGGCATCTATGTGCACGTGTTACAAAGGCAGCCGGGTGTTTGTACACATGCAAATAAGGTCGTAAGTCTAATGTTGAATTAACAATGAATAAATAATAAATAAATATGTAGCCGTGTTACAAGAGCAGCCGGGGAGCTATACACCTGTGTTACAGGGGCGGCCAGGCATCTGTACACATGCAAATAAAGTAATAAATCTGTTGTAAGGGGATAAAAAAAAAAAAGGAATAAGCGATTACTAATTATGTCTGTAACAATGATAAAACAGTGATGAATATTACTTTACTATGAATAAGTGTATAGGTGTGTTACAAGGGCGGCCGGGCGTCTATACACTAAAGACAGATAGAGGAAAATAGTGGATGCTTATACAAGTTGTACGAATTGTGAGTGTGTTACAGGGGTGGCCGGGCATTTAAGGTCACAAATCTACTATAAGGAATTAACTTATAGGAATAGGTAATAAGATGTAATGGATGCTCTACAAATAGTATTTGATTGTGACAGATGGCAGATATGTACATGTATAACAGGCAAACACCATGACGTATGGATATGATAATAAGGAGGGATGAATGATAAATGAACCATAATATTAGTCTGTATGTTAAATGTGGTATCATCTAGAGTAAGGTGCTAATTTCCAATTCTTCATTGATCCCTCCAGGCGAAAGTACGTCAAGAGCGTATATCCAATAAGTCTCCCGTTGGCAGAGACGTTTAAATCTCTCTGCCGCAGGGAGAGTGGCTGGTATGGATTCGATGATCCATACTTTTAGGCCTATGGTAGATTTAGGGTGATGTTGGGTGAAATGTCGTGGGACGCTATGATGGTCTTTACCGGCCTCGATGAATTGGCGGTACTCTCAAAAATGCTGGCGTAGGGGGCGTATAGTTCGACCTACATAGTGGAGGCCGCAGGGGCAGGTCAGGCAGTATACTACATGGTCTGTAGAACAGGTGTAGAATTCTGAAATTTTGTATGTTTTATTTTTAATCGTGAATGTTTTTTGACCATGTTGTACAAAACTGCATGTAAGGCAAAGGGATTTGCGGCAGTGATACATCCCAATCATAAAAAAGAGTTGGAGTGAAGATGACGTATTTGTTTTCTTTTTGAGTTTGCTTGGGGCAATCTTTCCCTTAATGTTAGGTGCTTTCCTATATGAAAATTTAGGTTTATTTGATATACTGTCTTTGAGATGGGGATCCTGTATATTTATTTATTTATTATTGTTAATTTGACCACTGCCATCTGTGCCCTGTACCTCTGTGTCAAATTCCTTCAGGACTTCATTGTATATAGCACTGACGTTAATAATCCATTTTGCGAGTGCACGGTCATCTTGGCCGTCCTCATAATACATCTGTCACTTCCCTTATCATTGTATATTTAGTATCTGCCCACACTCCTCCCCTTGCTCCTCCCCCTCCCCATTTATAAGCCAGCTTGAGGAGTGTGGGCGTAGGTCTGACGAAGGAGCCGCACATGCTCCGAAATGCGTTACCACCCCCTTCTCTACACTGACACCATCAGCCTTGTGTGTCCCGCAGTGAATACAGGCTTCCCTGCTGCCTCCTCTTTCCAACACGCATGAGAACGCTTTACAGCTGCTGGATGGCTCTACACTGCTCTCTACCACCGTGCTGAGGATGGACACATACCACAGATGAGGACTCCTGATTTTATCATGTCTTTTAACACTCAACAATCTTGTAAGTGCTTTTAACCCTTTGTGCACTCTATTAAATTTTACATACTGCACTTAGAGGCGCCTTTCTTTTCCTTTTTTATATCCTGAATGAGGGCAAGTGCTGCCTCCTCCAGGTTCCTCCCCTTCCTGGGCCTTTTGGGTGGAAGGCAGAGGGGAGGGACCTGGGATTGGGTCAGTCCACTGGGCCCGGGCCACCTCCTGGCTGCTACTTCCCCTGCCACCTCCTGGCTGCCACTTCCCCCTGCCACCTCCTGGCTGCCACTTCCCCCTGCCACCTCCTGGCTGCCACATTTCAGACCCTCATCCTGGCTGAGGCTTTCCTGTGTATAAAAAAGGGACATAATTTTAGTTTTTGCTTCATAAATCACACACAATTTTTAGCTCATGACTGTTGCAAATTGAATGTTAATAAATTAAAAGACTATCATTCTCCCAGCATTTTTCATTCTTGTCCCAATCATTTTTGTCCACTACTGTCTATTGATATGTAAAACACTTTTAGTTCAATCATTAATTTCTTAGCAAAAATAACATCTACTTAACATCATTAATTTTAGGACAATAAATATGTAGAAAAATACTATACCTGCCCCAAGCTGGGCTCCTCCACTTCTTCCTGGCTGGAAGGCCAAAGTTGGTCCTCAGAAGCCTCAGCTGGGGTGGAAGGAAGTGTGGAAAGTGATGCCCTCACTTCAGTCTGGTCTTCCAGAAAATGCATTTTGTTATAGTACCACAGACTGGGTACATACATGTCCTCTGCAGCTGCTCCTGACCTCTGGGATGCCAGGACCTTATTATGCTCCTTCTTGTATGTGCTCCTCGAGCTACCAATTTTCCTCTCCAAAAAATCGCTGTCTGCGTTGGTGACCTCCGTCTTCACAAACTCTAGCAGTTTCTCCAGCGCTGCCTTCCTAGCTGGTCTGTTATGGTATAAATTTAAGTTTGACTTGCCACAAACTGGGCAGCTCCCTGTACCTATTTATAAACTGGCTCATAAACTCTGGCTTTTTGAACAGATTAATTATTTCTGCAAGACAAAAACAAAAGAAAAACCCTAATGTCAGGCTAAACTCTCATAATCTTATCACAATATAGGCCTCAATCTGGAAGCCGTATAGGCCACTGATGCCCCAAGTTAAAATGTTACCTTCGTTTTAACGATCGGCAGTTCCTCCACTCACAGATCGTACGTCCGATGCACGTGCGTTTTGTTTTATATACACTGCGCATGCAAGAAACTCTGCGCGTGCCCCTGACGTTCTTTCTAGAATATTCCCCCCCTTCTCTTTCGGCGCAGTGGGAGAGGACATGGCAGTGACATAGCAGGTGCATAATTCCAGTAACGACGAGGAAAGCCCGAAGCCAGAAATGTCCCGATTCTGAAGGAGATTTAAGGCCTCAAATATGGCATTTGTAGAGATGGTAGAGATGGTGGACATCTTGAAAAGGGCCGACTATGATGGGAAGTATGGACCTTACCTAAACCCAAATGTGAGAAAGGCCAAGATCATGTCTAAAGTTGTGAGAAGTCTGCACAGGAATTTTGGGGTACGGTGATCCAAGGAGCAACTGAGGAAACAATGGTCAGACCTGAAATTGAGGGAGCAGGATCAGTACAGAAGGATCAAGAAACTGCTTCTAAAAAGTATTTGTCCTGTGTTCCAATTATTATTATTACTTGCATGCTGCTCCATGTGCTTTTCTTTACTGTTGTACAGTTTAAAATGGCAACTTTCAGCCTCGTGGGAACAGTAATGGGTCGTAGTAAACATCCTTCGTTTGCCCACTAATAATACATTTTAATAATGTTTTTTGCAGATGCAGGTTAACTACATTTGGTCATGCCTATTTGTATTAAAATAAGTTTAGTACATTGTTGTCTAGATGTGTTTGTAACTAGGATGAAATGCAAACTTGATTCAGTGTAATGTAAGGAGAGGCAGCTGTTTACACATCTGGACGCAGGAGCACTAGTGTGGGACACCAGAACAAACTTTTTTAGGGTGTCCCACACAGGTGCTCCAGTGGATACTAGGGGTGTCTCCATGTGTGAATATTGTCCAAAAAAGGTAAGTATTCCAGATTTAAAAAGGGAAAAAATATGTCTTTAGCTTGGAACACCCAAAACAGACAATTGTGCCAGACTTCCAAGCAATGTTTCATATTCCTATTTCTGGCCTCAAATATCTGTGTGCTAAGTATACCTTTTTTTAATTCTCAGAGGGGAGAAAAGACTTGGGACGTCTGAGAACACCAGGGACCCCCCACCTACTAAAGAAGGGGAACTCAGCACACAACCAGAGGATGTGGATGAAGGAGAGGTGGTTGAAATAGTGACCACAACAGGCGAGTGTCTGAGACCACAGCTTCATGTAATAGATGTATGCCTGCATATTTATAATACATGGTGTGTTTTTTGATTTTAGGTGATGTGCATGTTGTGGAAGAAGATTCATATTTCACAAGTGAAAGTGCACAAATGCTAATCCAGGACATAGTGGTGTGTAGTCGGGATTTAGACATCATCAAGCAAAAAATCAATGATGTTGAACAAAAACTAAAGAACATCATTGATGTATTAGGGAGAATCTAAATAACAACAAAATGACACCATTTTATAATTTTTGGGAGAAATTTCCTAAAGTTTTAATAAATGTGTCAACATGTGCTATCTGCCATCATGGGATATCAATGTACGTGTTTTATTGGTGCAACCTCTTCCTCACAACTCAAGTAGGTGAGAGGAAGGGGTTGCACCCCCAAAACACGTCCTTTGATCCCCCATGATGGGAGCTAGCACATGTTGACATTAGGCATGGGATCAGGAGGGAAAGCCCCATTTTGAATCACAATTTTGGTGCATCTTCAAAATTTGGCTTTTACAGGGGTGACATCACCCCATCTGATGAAGGCGATATCAACACAGTTTTGACATAATAATGTCTGATATTGCCTTCACTTTTTGTACGTTGAACTGTGTAAGTTCCGAAGTTGTGTATGTTATGGTTTGAAACAGGTCTGTTATTGCAAAATATAAAACTAAAAATGTCAATCTTAATTAAGTACATAAAATGTGATGTTAAAAGAGAAAACTTACCCTAATATAGTCCTTCTGCAGGACCTGAATGATGGCAGAACAAGTCTCTGGAATAATGATCCCCAGAACTTGGGTGGAGATGCCTGTTGAGAACTTGAGGTCCTGCAGACTTCTCCCTGTCGCCAAGTACCGCAACATGGCGACTAGCCTCTGTTCAGGAGTGATGGCTTGCCACATGCAGGTGTCCTGCTTCATAATATAAGTAGACAGCAAAGCCAACAGATGGTGAAAAACGGGGTCCGTCATATGGAGAAAATTTCTGAAATCATCAGGATTTTTTTCTCCTGAATATCCCGCAACAAAGGCATATGACAGAATTGGTCACGCTGGAGCAACCATTTCTTTGTCCATGAACTCCTCCCCACCCTGTTCATGGACTGGGCTTGGGTCAAAGCAAGAACCCCAACACCAAGCCCTCCGCATAGCACAAACTCTACGACGAGTATGTAACCGCAACACGGCTTCAAAACGGTCGGCTGGTCAGAACGAACTAACAGAAAGCACTGAAAAATAGAAAGGCCTGGGAAGAGCAAGCTGAAAATCAAAAACGAATGGACAAGAACGCACTGAGAAACAAATACCTACTATAATAATACTCACTGAAACCCAAATGCTAACTGACTACACGCACTGAAGAACAGATACAAACCCACAAGCACAAACTGAAGAGCTGTAAAGATTGGAAAAGCACGAGGCTGAAAAGCACGAATCGTCTCTCACCAAACTTCTACTAACATGAGATAAACACGAGATTAAGAGAAGGAGCCCAAAGGGTGGCACGCTTTGTATGGAACTTCCCTTTTCTAGTGCCGTCGTACGCGTTATACGTCACCGCGTTCTTGACGGTCGAAAGTTCAGAGAACTTTTGTGTGACCGTGTGTATGCAAGCCAAGCTTGAGCGGAATTCCATCGGAAAAACCATCCAAGGTTTTTCCGGCGAAAATTCTGATCGTGTGTACGCGGCATAAGAGCGCAATCGGTGCAGCTCAGATAGACCACTAGAGACACATAGCAGAGGAGACCAAAAAAAAATCCTTTAAATATATTAATGCCCTGTACACACGATAGGATTTTCCGATGGAAAATGTGTGATAGGACCTTGTTGTCGGAAATTCCGACCGTGTGTAGGCTCCATCACACATTTTCCATAGGAATTTCCGACACACAAAGTTTGAGAGCTTGCTATAAAATTTTCTGACAACAAAATCCGTTGTCGGAAATTCCGATCGTGTGTACACAAATTCGACGCACAAAGTGTCACGCATGCTCAGAATAAATTAAGAGACGAAAGCTATTGGCTACTGCCCGTTTATAGTTGCGACGTACTTGTTTTACGTCACCGCGTTCAGAACGATCGGATTTTCCGACAACTTTGTGTGACCGTGTGTATGCAAGACAAGTTTGAGCCAACATCCGTCGGAAAAAATCCATGGATTTTGTTGTCGGAATGTCCAATCAATGTCCGACCGTGTGTACAGGGCATAATAGTAAAAAAGCAAGTTCATAACATATTGGCCCCATAAAGGGTGATGAAAGGAAGTTGGTTACAAATGACAGCTTTACTAAATGCATTCTTCTCCTCTGTTTCTATTAAATAAAAAGAGGGGTATAGTAATCAAGACTGTATTATTAGTAACGCATCACAGAGTGTAACCTTGTGGCTTACAAAAAAAAGACTTAAAAAGCTTAGTGCAAATAAATCACCAGGACCAGGTGGCTTACACCCGAGAGTCCTCAAAGAACAGGAATGGTACCAGTGGATTGGCAAAGGGCCAACATGGTACCAATATTTAGAAAATGACAGAGATATATCACTGGAAACTACAGGACAGTCAGTCTAACATTGATAGTATGTGAAATATGGGAGCGGATGATAAGGGACTATATCCAAGATTTTGCTGATGAACACAGTTTAGTTAGTAGTAATCAGCATGGCTTTAGGAAAGATCGTTCTTGCCAAACCAACCTGTTAACATTCTATGAGGAAGTGAGTTGCCATCTAGATAAGGGAAGGCCTGTGGATGTGGTGTATCTGGATTTTGCAAAAGAATTTGATACAGTCCCCCATAAACGCTTAATTTACAAACTGTGGTCTGTAAGCATAGATCATAGGGTTTGTACATGAATAGAAAATTGGTTACAGGAGCACGTCCAAAGGGTGGTGATAAATACTATATACTTAGACTGGTCTGAGGTGGTAAGTGGGGTACCCCATGGCTCTGTCCTGGGAGCAATTCTGTTTAATTTATTCATAAGTGAAATAGAGTATGGGATAAGTAGCTCTCAGTGTTTGCTGATAATACAAAGCTAAGCAGGACAATAACTTCACAGTACAATATAGAAGCTATGCAAGAAGACCTCAATAAAATAAAGGGGTGGGCAGCTACATGGCAAATTAGGTTTAATGTTTAACAAGTTACTCACTAGGGAGAGAACATCTGGGGGAATCCAGGATGGAAAAGATCAGGGGGTCCTAATAGATAAAAACCAAAAAAAGAAAAATTACTGGGAACCTTATAATAATTGAGTCAGGGTGCCGCCGATCAGAGGGGCAGGATGTATTCACAAGCATATACTGTTTAGAAAAAATGAAAAAAGAAAAAAAGTGAACACCTAAAGGCTATCTCCCAAAACTGTTTATTGATTAAATACAAATATTACAACATCGGAGACATGCTTGTGGAAGCAGGCAGTCTCCACTATAGACTGCATGCGCCCCCCCATAATCTTTTACCACCCTCTAACTTCCACATCCCTACTCTTCCATGAAACCAAACCCCAAAAAAATTGATATGATTATCCACCCCTAATAATTCCCTGACCCCAATGATGTTAACTAGAGCCTCCCCTAGGAGCTGGGACAGCGCGACTGGGACCACTACCGCAGATGTTACCCCGGATTTGCACCTGCACTATACCAAATATTCCAAAATGGGTACCAGTCCATGTGACCTCCTGTGAATGCATGTAGGGAGCCTTTACACCTTATAGCCACAATGGGCGAATGTAATAAGCACCTCAGCAAATGTAATTCCCTGAAACGTTGCTTCAAATCACTAAACCACAAATTTACAGTGTCTGTCCTATCCCAACTCAGTGGGTGACAATGAATCTCAGTATGCCTTATATCAGATCCGTGAGTTAGAGCTCATATGGCCATTCACTTTAGATAAAGATGTTATGTCCACACTCTTGTTTGATTATACTCTGCTAATTCAACAATGTAGCACTTCAGATCATAGAGTCAGTGAGGAGCTTTTAGCTCAAAAACACAATTGATGTTATACATGTAGCATATCAACAGGTTCATTACATCCGACCAGTGCAAAAGCTGGATCCCAGCACTTCAGGTACCCTTGAAGCAGCTGCCGATATGATCGGTTTGTAATATCTTGTGAATAATTACTCACTGTCCCTCTTCCTCCAAGTCCGCTCATATAGATTGAAAGCCTCCACTTCCAGGATCAGGTATCTGCTGGCTGTGTAAAGCTGTGTGAAAGTGAAGCAGCAGAACCGTGTGTTAGGTAGCTGATACCGCACAGCTGATTCTCTCTCTGTGAATGCCTAATCATTCATGGCTCCCATGCTGAATCATAGTCTCATGGGAAGGAGGGAGGTTTTTCCAAAGATCTGTGTGGTCTGTTCAATCCAGCAGACATGCAGAGTAGCAAAGAGTGGAATGAAGTTGTAGTAAAGCGGTAGGCAGGTAATCAACAAGGTCACATGAAAAAGTTCTACTGGAAATAATTTGGTTCAGAGTCACTATGGAACTCTTAAACAGCTATGTAGCCAGGACATGTGGTGCTTCAGGTGATGGGGGAAGAGTCCGTTCCTATGTCTGGTCTATCTACATGTTTCGTTTCGCCCCCCGGAACTTCTTTAGGACATGCTAGTAGATGACAGACACAGGAATGGCATGCAAACAGAGCTAGCAGAATATTAGCATTCATAAAAAGAGTATTTACAGTACAACAGATAAAATTATAATACTGACACTTTATAAAATTCTAGTTCGGCCACATCTGGAGTATGCTGTCCAGTTCTGGTCACCAATCCTCAGAAAGAATCTGCTGGAGCTGGAGAGAGTCCAGGGAAGGGCAACAAAGTTAATAAGGGGACTGGAGGACATCAGTTATGAGGAACGACTACAAACATTAAACTTATTCTCCCCTAATTCCCCTTATCAGCAGCAGTCTATGTGCTTTCCTTATCCCAGGTAAATCTATTGTGAATAGGGCTGCTGAGAGCCCTGCCCTTTTATTATAAGGGGCTGGTAAATAAAAAAGACCCATTCATTTTTATTTCTAAACCATGTGACCGAAGTTCAGAGGCCAGAAATTACATTTGTTCACTGGTACGCAAAACTGTGAACCTGTTGGGTTCACCTCCAACCCATGCTAGACCCAAAGCTCAGCCCTAATATTAAACAAAGGCAATTCTTATTCAAAGTGAGACTTCTGTTTTATTGAGAAAAAAAATCTCTTTTGCCTTTATCCTTAAAGATACTATTAGTGGAAATGTATTAAAGTGGGATTATTAGAGACATTGAACTTACCTCTACTCAGTTGAATTTAAACATCACACTCCCCTGAATGTTGATACTGTTTTGAACAAGCTCTCATGTGATTATTTAGAAGAATACTAATTATAGAATGCAGTATTGGAGGCAGCATGTGGTCTATTTTTTATTCAAAACATTTTTTTAACCACCAAACAATAGAAAGCAGGGATGGCATAACGTTTGTTTAACTATAGTTAGTCTTCTGACTCCTTTCAAAATCCCCTGCAGCATTTTTCCCCAATAGTTGTCTTGCTGAATTTAGCCATAAATATCCATAGGTGGCCAGAAGAAGAAAACAAAATAAGAAAAACAAATGTCCCACTTTGTATATTTTGAGGTTTGGTGCAGCTTCTTGTAACACTGTAATAAGGGGTATTGGCCGACAAGGGTAATTATGGTTAATACAACTCTACTTCTGGAGGTGCTTTTTTTTCCACAAATCTTTTTTGTGTAAGGAAAGGGGTAAAATTCACCAAGTTACTGGTCATGCCATCTATTGTCCAAAGCTCTTTTGTTAGACCCTTTTTTCTATGTTGGTCATTGTCAGGGTGTTTTTTTTTTTTTTTAAGAAAATAGGTGCAGGTTCTTACCCCCCAATCCCCACCAGTACAGATCCTTCTCCCCAACGTACCCTCCCTAGCAAAGAGCTCACCCAAAAGTACAGGGTTCTTTCCCAAACTGTCCCTTCCCCCCAGTACAGAGCTCCTCTCCCAATTCCTTTTCCCCCTTCCCACTACAAAGTGGCACAGAGAAGGGCTGCAGTGTAAGAGCAGTTATTATTTAGCTGAGAATGCCAGGGAGAAGTCTTCAGTGTCATCAAGGGCTGAAGGAGAAGTCACTACTGTGAGGCCCATCTCCTACTTTGTGTTATA
Source organism: Aquarana catesbeiana (assembly GCF_042186555.1). Taxonomy (NCBI): domain Eukaryota; kingdom Metazoa; phylum Chordata; class Amphibia; order Anura; family Ranidae; genus Aquarana; species Aquarana catesbeiana. Next base: position 222,167,343 of record NC_133330.1, on the reverse strand, counting down.
TGAACAGAGAGAGTTTTGTGCATGAACCATTGGGCAGGGCACACTGTCACTGGTAAACACAGAAGCCAGCAGAGGAAGTGAGTAGTCCAGAAACTTTGCTAGCTGGTTCAGAATATTAAACAAAGGTAGTCTAAGATATAAAATAAACCAATAGAATAGCAAGTGTGATAGAACTTATATAAAGGTACCGAAGTGTAACTATAGGTAGTGTCCCATGGGGGTAAGCAGTCTGATGTTAGTTTAGGAGATAGACTTCTGATAGGCAGGGGCTTATCTGGATTGTAGGGTGCAGATGGTAACATACAAAGGCTTCAGTACTTAGAGGAACCAAAAAGGACATGTGATGAGTTGTAAGAAATTAAAAAGGAAAGGATGGGTTGAAAGTAGAAAAAGTAAGAAATGGGTGAGGGGAATTCCCTAATGAGAGTGAGGAAGGGGAAGGGAATGTCCCCGGGGTGAGACTGGGTTTACCAAAAAGTGTTATCAGGCTTATGGTATAGGTAGATCAATTTCCAAATAGGAAAATTACAATGTGGGGTCAAAATTGGGTGATAGAAAATTTGTCACCCGACTCCCGAGGGTCCCAGGGTTTCTTAAAATTGGCTTTTTTATCCAGAAGCACAGTTTCTATCTTAGCGTGGATCATTGCTTGTGTAACCCTATTTCGGTGCTACTGGGTTCTCACTCTGTCACATGAACACCTCGTTAAGTCTGTAGGTGGCCATGTGGACACAAATTACACACACATGGTTGTTACATTCAGGAAGCCAAAACAAAACTAGAATTTGCAGCTGATGTTGGAGCAAATGCATGCACATAGGAAGTGACTGAAAAAGGCTGGAGGAGTATTTTATTAAAACATAGCAATTGTTTAAGATACAGACACAGTGCTTTACCAAACTAAATTATCTAAGGGTTTAGATCTACTTTAAAAGTTAGGAGTTATGCTTATGACTCATTATACTGTTGCTGCAAGCAACATTCCTCCCATTGTTCAGTACTGTTCAGTTACAACACCTCATGTGTTTGTTTATTCTTTCCTTGTGTCTTGAGATTAAGTCACCTGAGGTGTGTTTTACTCCTTCCAGCATTTAACACATCAAAATAACTATCACATCAAATGATTTCCTTTGCAATCCAAGACTCTATGCCTTAATTCAACATTGATCTGTTTTCTTTCTGTATTTAGGGATGATTTAAATTCTATTAAAGCAATTACAATAAAGTTCTTTTTAAATGCAAGAAATCAACCCTTAACCATTGTAGATACAATCTGATCTGATATATTTCCTGTTTTCAAGGATTAATAGCCAAACAGTGGCATATCTCATTTTTTGTCCTTTTAGCAAATGCAATATGCTAATTATCTGTACATCTGTCATAGCCAAAGTCAGCAATATTAAACAAGCTGTGTTTTCTCTTTAACTGTGTGATCCCTTGTTTTCTGATCTGCGTCTTCATCGATAGCTAGGAATGATTTTAGTACACAGTTTTTAGCCCTGTTGCTATGGAAACCCACTGAGGTGCAGAGATGATTGCTACTTATGATTTCTGCCTAGCATTGTTTTTGAATGCTCCATATTAATCACATCACAGGGATTAGGTATTGTCATAGGAAATAAAATGTAAGAAAGAATCTTATTGTCATTTCTCATTGCTACAGCTATCATTGGGTCACAGCAAATCTCAGCTTATTTGAAGTTGTCTTTGTGTGTATGGCAAGTTTATTGCCGCTATTTCTTTTGACAGAGGGTATTACTTTGTATTCTCTAAAATAATTTTCTTCCCTCCGATGAAATGGTTATGATATTGATTATTTGTCTTTATATAAAGATTTATTAGCTCTTGTTCCTTAGAGATTGATATCCCATTTTTCATCTGCAAATTATGGCATTGAAAACGTTTATGACAAACGAAAACTGCAATAAGCTATGTTTCCCACTAGACGGAGGTAAGGTCAAAATCAGCACCGATTAATATGTGTATTTTTTTTTTTTTTGTCACTCCAAAAATTTGTGGTCCATATGGCTACTTTTAGACTGAGGCCGGCAATGTGTTTTTGCAGAATAAGAGCAAATATACATAACTATTAAAGGGAACAGGTGTGTGTTCCTGAGGTGGACTTTGGTATACATGTTCTGTAGGATCACCCCGTAGACATCTTCTTGTGAACCTAGGTATCTTTCTGATGATAATCACCAGGTCATAAGTTAGTGAACTCTTGACAAGAGTTTGTGTAACTGTTACATGATTCTAATCAGAAGAGCTCAGGAGCAGAATGGTGTAGGTTAGGTTCAAGGGTCTTTTGTAATAGGGAGCCACAAAATGAAATTCTGCAAAGCGTTCACTTTGCACAATGCTGCTTGCTATCAAACACTGGCTATAGATTCTGATGAGGAAAAATGAGGGGAGAAGGAGAAAAGGTTTCAAAGGAACTACTCCAACTGAGTCCCACCTCACCCCCCCAAAAGGAACTACTTGGACTATACTGGTACCACATACACTGATACAGTTAAAGATAAAATTTCCAATTTATTCAAAAAACATCGAATATTAAAACATCTATATAAATGCAATATAGATTTCACACATAACAATTGTTTACAGTACAAAAATTATAGTAACATTGTAAAGTGCCAACAAAGGTAGTTGAAAGCTGTTATTTAGAATACTTAAAAACGTAACCTCAACAGTTTCGCGGATTGACCGCTTCTTCAGGAGGCGTCCAAGGGAATTCTCTAAAGATCAAATAACTACAGTTACATATGTAATACATAACATATGTGATAAATAACAATAGAGACAAGAAAAACACATTGACAGTAACATGAACATTGGAGTGGTAATACATTTGAAATAAGTGTGTATAAACTCACCAACCGATGCCCAATTCGGGTTAAAACGGCACTGTGAGAAGCCCAAAATTGGGCGTTCCTCCAGGGGCGAGCACGGGGGGCTAATTACGGCAGGACACACTAATGTATAAAAAAGAATAGGGGAATGTTAGATAATTGGAACAATTATAAATGAATGAGAACCACCCAGGTAGAGTGAAAATTGTGGTGGACTGGCCAGAGGAGAACCAAGAGGGAGGAGGGGGGAGAAGGGGGGAGGGGGGGAGACCCAATCACAGACACTTATGTGAACAGGTCAGAAGTAGGGTGGAGAACTGGCACTGTATCTTCTGTGTCAAGCTCCTCCCTTCTGTCTCCTCAACCCATAGGCCATTAAAACCATTAAAACTTGGCCATTAAAACTTGTACAACCTAAAGAAAACAATATGCAGAATATTATATTCAAATTGTCTGGCCCATAAAATTAAAGCAGATAAGAAAAAGGACAACAAAAGGTAAAAGGGTATTCCTTGAAATCCAGATGTCTTCAGCTAGCTTTGTTGTATTGCAACTAAGGTAATCCTTGATAATAGGGTATAGCAAATTTGTCAGAACTTTAAGGTATCCTTGTTATATTGCAATTTCCTCTCATATGATCCTAATGATGTTATCCAGTGTAGCTACAAGAATCAATAATGTGAATGAGGCATAGATGTCTGCTTTCAGAATTCATTATAGCATAAGAACTGACTTCCAGTGAAACTACAAGCAGAACTGTGTGAATGATGTCTGAAAGCAGTGTCTTATAACAACAAGATGGGCTATGCCGCTTATCACAATGGAACTCAGATACATCTGGCAACAATGTAGGTGATGGAGACTCTATCAGGAACTCTCTCTGTATCCTGGCTCTGGGAAATGGCACCCGCCGCACCATACCGCAGCCTGCTTGGATCGGAAGTGCAGGCGTCTCTGGATGACCTGTGTAACCCGCAAATTAACATTCGCTCACTGTCACACAGACCTCCTGCTGGCAGAGTCAAACCGTGTCCCAAGAGAAAGATCTAGCCCTTGCTAGCCCTTTTATATCCTTTCCCAGCAGTCTGTTCTGTCCACTCAGCATTCGGTTAATTGTAGTTAAAATCAGTCCTGTTGGCATTGAAACTTCAGCATTTTGAACTACACACCCCACAATGCTTTGCTCTGAATTTTGTCACAAGAAAAGGAAATGACACATAGAGTCCAGCAAACACTAGAGGGAGCCAACCCCACATTAATAACACAGCAAAAAAATGTCTCTGAATTGCAGGCATAATAGCCAGCTCCTGGCTACATTCTCCCCCCACTTGAATTATTTGGTCCCCACAGACTCAGATATTAAACTTAATTAACTTTATGGGAAGAAAAGGTTACTAACACATTTATAATGACATCAAGCACAATCTAAATTCAACAGATATTGACACACCTCTGGGTTTTGCTGAAACCATTTATATATCCTTTCAGTTAATTCAAAATCAGTTTTTGAACAGGCCAGGGCAATTGCCATGTCCCACCTACTGGTATCAGAAGTCAGAGTAGAGTCGCCCCCTACCCAATTGACAGTAGAGGGAATAGGCATTAGAACTTGCCTTTGAATAGTATGAATCAGTTCATCAGATTTCTCTCCTAGAGTGTCATAAGTGAGTCTCTTTGGAGGATGTATATTTCATCTCAGCCAAACCAGGGAATACTTCTCAGCTGGTTGAACAGGATTCTCTGTTGGGCTCCTGGCATAATCAGGACTGCATGGCTCCAAAGGGAGATCCATAGCCTTGGCAGCTTGCAGAACTTTGCAGTGGGGAGGAAAGTCTCTTCAAACCTCTCCAAAGAGTGTAGAAATAGGTATCTGGCATTCTCAGTTTTCCACACCCATACAGGGAACTTCTGCCTCTGCAGGGCAATCTGATTCAGGCAAAGGCAAAGATTCATCAGCGAAATTGATCAAGTCTCTTGTTTCTTGGTTGGGCTAGTACTCTCAACCTTGATCCTAACAGCTTCCCTAATTGATGGTAGGATTTCCAGTTCTGGACTGAGCGATCTTTGTATTGTTTGAGGCACTTTATTCAGCACTTTGGTCATCATGTTAGTCGACACTTTAGTCTGCTCTCCTCCTCATTTCACATTCATAGTTCCCGCATCAGGTTCAGTTTCTGTAAGCCACATCCAGAAAGGCACTATTTCCACATCTTCTTCTTCTTCCTCATCATCTTTTTCTTCCTCTGGTAATACAGTGGGAGTAGGAACTTGTCGCTGTACATATTCTTCTCCGTCATCATCTTCTTCTGATAATACAGGGGGAATAGAAGCTCATCGCTGTGAATGAGTCCTAGGTGGAGTTGGCTTTGGAGGAGGTGAAGGGGGTACTTGAGGCACCCTGACCTCATCAGAAAATGGAAGCAGATGGAAGCAGATGGTTTTGATGCCACATTTTCAATGGCCCTTGTTTCCCGTCAGGTCTGATTTGGTAGACTGGTAGCCCGGGAAGCTGTTTACAAATGACATAAGGTTACGGTCACCATCGGTAAGCCAGCTTATGTTTCCCTGGTACCCCCACATTCTTCAATGACACACGATCTCCTGGTTGTAAATCATGTACTCTCACTTTTATATCAAAATTCCTTTTGTTCCGTAATTCCCTGGCTGAGGTATTTTCCATTGCTTTCTCATATGCTTGCCGCAGGTTCTTTCTTAGCCTTTCAAAATAACCTCTGTGAGAGGTCAAAGAGGTGTTGCCAATGGAAGTGCCAAAAATGAAGTCAATAGGAAGGCGAGCTTCTCTCCTAAACATGAGGCGATATGGAGAATAGGCAGTGGCATTGCTCACTGTTGTATTAATGTACCACAGCTGCAATATGATTTCCCCAGTGCTGTTTCTTCTCTGGGGGCAGAGTGCCCAACATATTCAACAAAATTTGGTTAAACCTCTCAGGCTGAGGATCCCCTTGTGGATGGTAAGGCGTGGTCTGGAATTTCTTTATGCCTAGCAAGGTACACAGCTGGCAGGCAACCCATAATGCACAAAAAATTCTCGACAAGGACTTTGGCCACAGTGGTTGCCTTCTGATCTTTAGTGGGATAGGCCTGCGCATAACGGGTAAAATGGTCAGTCACCACCAGGATATTATTTCCTTCACCTGTATCAGGTTCCAGGCACAGGAAGTCAATGCAAACCAACTCTAAAAGTCTCTTGGCTCTTCAAATGTCCCATGGGAGCAACCCTAACTGGTAATGTGTTACGCTGGATACATGCTAAGCAGGAGTGACAATAACTTTCTATCTCTCCTCTCATATTGGGCCAGTAGAACCTAGGTGTAAATAGGCGAAAAGTCCTCTCGGTTCCTAAATGCCCATGGTCATCATGCAAAGAGATCAGGATGGTTGAACGATATTTCTCAGGAAGAAATAACTGCCACTTTTCCTCCCTATTCTCTGAAGTATCTCCCCTATACAATACTCCATCCCTTAACTGCAATCTGTTCCATTCCCGATGTAGAATCTTTGCTCCAATCACAGAGCTCTTCATCATGCTTGTTCAGGGCTTGAATAGCCAGATGACATTGAGGATCCTGATCCTGATCATTTCTTAGATCTCTTTTGGACAACTGAGGAAGGCCCTCACCTCGGACTTGCGTCAGCCCACAGTAGCATCTGGGTATCCCAGAGGGGTGGACTCCAATGGATTCGGCTGCAACATCTCCCTTCATCTTCCAAGCCATGCCTTCGCACAAGGCCTGCACGCCTTCTGCAGTCACATAGGCCCAATCCCCTGACTCTTCCTTCCTTCTATGAGGTCTATGAGATAAGGCTTCTGCATCTCAATTTTCTGCCCCAGATCGGTACATTAGGCTGAATTGGAATCCAGCCAGGGCGGCCAGCCATCCGTGTCCTGTCACATCCAATTTGGCTGAAGTCAGAAGGTAGGTCAAAAGATTATTATCCGTCTTTACTATGAACTTGGCTCCATACAAGTAATCCTTCAGTTTGTCTACTACAGCCCATTTTAGAGCCAAGAACTCCAGCTTGTGGACAGGGTAGTTTCTTTCTGATGGAGTAAGGTTACAACTCACACAAGCCACTGGTCTGAGACCACCGTCTTGTTCTTGATAGAGAACTCCTTCCAGATCATCTCTACTGGTGTCTACATGAAATTCATAAGGCTTGCCTGGGTCAGCATAAGCCAAAACCGGGGCTTCACTGAGACTCTTCTTTAGATGCCAAAATGCCCCTTCACACTGATAATTCCATTGATCTTGTACTGATTCTCCCTTCTTATGACAACCCCAACTTCTTTGCCTTCAATTCATTCTCTCCTTCCCCCATAGCCACTTGTAACAGTTCATTAAGAGGCGGAGCAATCCTGGCGAAATTTGCTACAAACCTGCGATAATAAGAGCAGAATTCCAGGAAGGATTTTAATTCAGTCACAGTCCTTGGCCTAGGCCATGTAGTAAGAGAAAAGGGAATGTCCCCAAGGGATAGTGTTGGCAGAAGACCAGTAAAGGATAGTATAGAAAAGGGTACCAAATATGTAAAAAATTACCAAATTTTATTCAAAATACAATTAGAAGAAAATACATTACAAAAATACAAAAATGTTTAGTTAAAAACAAAAGAGAACATAATCATAAATGCAAGTAATGTAAACAACTGATGAATGCTACAACCAACGCTTGACGGCGCAGCTGTTATAAAACCAACCACCCTACATGTTTCGGAAAAATCACAGAAAGTTAAGTTCCTCTCTATGAAAAATATACTTCCTTCTTCAGGGGTTTAGGTGGGTTATGTTGTTGCAATTCTATCAGAAACAAGAGGAAAAATATAACTTTGATAAAGACCTATGAGCCCCATATTTCATCTATTTTTCATGATGTTCCTTTGTCTTATTATTATTTTTACGCCTCCTATTCACTTAATCTTTCTTTTATTTCCCTTTTTTTTTCCCCCATGTTCTTTTTATGCTTTATATGCTTGGACTTTTAGAAGTTAAATACTCTAATTGTTGATCTGAATTTAATAACTTAAACTCTTATTTAAATTGTCTTAAATGACAACTGCTGGATATGTAAATAATATATTCATATTTCTCTGTGGTTTTTTGTAGATTTCTCATCATACTACCCACTTGTAACACCAATGCAGGCGGATGGGGTCCTCATATGAAATAGAAGGTCCTAATTTTTAATAGGATTCTATTTGCTATAGTTTGATTGTTTTCATCATCATTACTGTCATACTGACAAACAGGGTTATCATGTTATAATGATCAATGTTGTATTTTGAATAAAATTTGGTAATTTTTTACATATTTGGTACCCTTTTCTATACTATCCTTTACTGGTCTTCTGCCCACACTAACCCTTGGGGGCATTCCCTTTTCTCTCACAAATTTGTTTTTGGGATGTGGCAGAAGCCTTTAGGATTAATCTCTGGTATAGTTTCCTTCCTTTGACAATTTATCTTTAGGCCATGTAGTAACGCCCTCCAACTTCTTTAGATCCGTGGCAACCCCTTATGCAGAGACAACATGACCCAAATACGTAACAGAAGTTCTGTAGAACTGACACTTCTCCAATGACAGCTTCAATCCTTCTTCATGGAGCCGTGAAAAAAACCTTCTCTAACCGGGCTTCATGCTCTTCTAATGTTTTTCCAAACACAATGATGCTGTCCAAATACATTAATACTTCTATTAGGTTCATGTCTCCTACTGTTCTTACCATCAATCGCTGAAAGGTTGCTGGGGTACCTGACAATCCCTGAGGCATTCGACTGAACTCATAAAACCCCAAAGGGCAGATTAATGCATTTTTTTCCCTGTCTTCCGGGTGCATGGGGATCTGGTAGTACCCACTCTTCAAGTGGAGTACACTGAACCATTTAGCTCCAGTAAGACACTGGCTAGCATCTGCAATGCGAGGGGTTGTGTACTGATTAGGGATGAGCCTGATGTTTGAGTTGAGCGCAAGTTCGACTTGAACATCGGGTGTTCACCTGTTCACCGAATAGCGAACAATTTGGGGTGTTCATGACAAATTTGAAAGCCACGGAAAACCCTTTAAAAATCTATGGGAAAAATAAAAAGTGCTAATTTTAAAGGCTTATATGCTTGGTATTATCATAAAAAGTGTTTGGGGACCTGGGTCCTGCCTCAGGGGACATGTATCAGTGCAAAAAAAGTTTTAAAAAAGGCTGTTTTTTTGGGAGCAGTGATTTTAATAATTCCTAAATCCTGGGGGAACCCTGCGCCAAATTTTTTTCTTAAAATGGCGTAGGGGTCCCCCTCAAAATTTTTACCATACCCTTATCTGAACATGCAACCTGGCAGGCCGCAGGAAAAGAGGGGGCGATGGGGACAAGGGCCTCATCCCCACGACCCTTGCCTAGTGGTTGTGGGGGTCTGCGGGTGGGGGCTTATCAGAATCTGGAAGCCCCCTTTAACAAGGGGACCCCCAGATCCCGGCCCCGGTGACATTACGAAGACTAATTGGCACCTTTTTTCCCAGTTCGGGACAGGTCCTTGGTGGGGACCAACCATCTCTAATCCAACAGCTTGAGCTTGTTCATCAGTTTCTAATACAACAAAGGATCCCAACTGGTCCCAGGTCAGCTTGACTGTGGACTTCAAATGAGCAACTTCTCCAGGCTGCAACATTCTCTCCCTGGTCTCCAACTTCCACAGGCATCCTACTCCCTCAGCAGGGGCACTCTGCTCTCTTGCCACACGTCAGCAAGCTTGAAGTAACTGAGGATGGATCTTGTTAGGGATGGAGCCATCTTCTCCCAATACAGACGATAACAGTCTCCTCACAAAGTCAGTGTTTGTCCCAATCAATATCAAATTCCATCTGGCCCCTGGTGGCCTGGGGCTCACAACTGCCAAGGTATCAAATGCTTCCACTTTCCCAACAGCTGCTGGTATGAAGGATATCTGAATGGGGATATACCCATCATATGGGCATTTGGCAGTTCCAATCCCCCAGATCTCTAGTTCATTGTGCGTGCACAATATTTCTTTACCTGCAAAAAAATGTGCATTTATTTATTTATTAAAAGGGAATTTATCCTTTAACATGCATTTGGAATGCTCGTCAAAAGCAGGTGAGCAAAACCCAAATGACCTTAATTAAGCAGCACATTTCAGGCAGTTCAGAGGCTGCAGTTGACTTGCTTTACACTGCACAGTGATTCCTTGAACACAGAATGTCCTATTGAGATGCATTTGAACTGCAGGCAAAGCAGGTCAAACACAGCTTTTTGTGTCAAACTCGCGTTTGCGATTGAAATGCATTTTTTAAAATTTAAATAGCAAATGCAGCATTTGAACAGGACGCCCTACAGATAATGATCAGTAGTTTTGTACACATAGAGTTTTGGTTAGCAACCACTTGAAGATTTTAAATATAAGACATAATCTTACCTCTAAAAAAAAAACAAAAAACATAAGAGATACATCCTAAAAAAACTTCTGTGTATAATGACACTTGCTGATATAGTAAAAAACTCTTTTACAGCCACACAACAGATTTTTATCTGCCTATAATTGGAAAAGCAAGCTTCAGGTGGACTAATACTTCTGTTCCTCCTACTCAACCTGTTAGATGGTCTGTGAAATCTGGGTGCATTGGATTACACAGATCTCAAATTAAAAGAGAGGTATGGGATTTGAACAAAACAAACATACATATTCACCTAGGTGGATGCAGCATCTGTCCATCACTTCCTCTAAGACTTAGAACCGAGTGATCAAAGACCGCTGATCGATCGGTTCTTGGTTTTCAGTGAGCAGGGAGCTGGTGAATGTCAGTCACCAGCTCTCTGCTCTGGCTCTCCAGTGCTCACTGGAACACTGTCATGTGGAAGGGATGAGAGCAGCTGGCTCAGGCTCTTAGCAGTGCTCTGAGAGGCTGATCCAGCCTCTTCAGAAACGGGATCTCTTCAGTGCCTGGACTTGCTGAGTGACTTTAGCCCACTGTTGGCTGAATATGGGTCACAGAACAAGTGTGAACCACAGGAGAAGTATGGTCAAAAGAGCTTTGGCCATACTTCTCCTTTAACCACTTCAATACCAGGCACTTTCCCCCCTTCCTGCCCAAGCCAATTTTCAGCTTTCAGCACTGTCACTTTTTAAATGACAATTGCACAGTCATGCTACACTGTACCCAAACAAAATGTTTGTCATTTTGTTCCCACAAATAGAGCTTTCTTTTGGTGGTATTTGATCACCTCTGCTGTTTTTATTTTTTGCTAAACAAATAAAGAAGACCAAAAATTTGGGAAAAAAAAGTTTTTCTTTGTTTCTGTTATAAAATTTTGTAAATAAGTAAGTTTTCTCCTTCACTGATGGACACTGATGAGGCTGCACTGAAGAGCACTGATAAGGTGGCACCAATAAGGTGGCACTGATGAGGTGGCACTGATAGGCAGCACTGATAGGTAGCACTCATATGCAGCACTGATGGGCATTTATATGCGGCACTGCTGGGCACTCATAGGTGGCACTGGTGGGCACTGATGGGCACTGATAGGCAACACTGATGGGCACTGAAAGGCTGCACTGATGGGTACTTAAGAGTGGCACTGATAGGTGGCACTGATGGGCATTGATGGGTACTGATAGGCGTCACTGATGGGCACTGATAGGCTGCACTGATGAGAGGCACTGATAGATAACACTGATAGGCATCACTGATGGCACTGGCACTGACAGGCATTGCTGATGGGCACTGGTTGGCATCTGCCTGGGCAATAATTAGCATATCCCTGATGGTCCAGGGTGGCATACCCGGTGGGCATTTATTGTGGGCATCCCTGGTGGTCCTGGTGGCATCCCTGGTGGTCCTGGGCAGGCATCCGCGAGGGGGGCTGTGCTGATAAACAATCAGCACAGTCCTGTCAGGAGAGCAGCCGATTGGCTCCCATCCACTCACATCTGTCAGACACGAGTGAGGAAAAGCCGATAAACAGCTCTTCCTGTTTACACTGTGATCAGCCATGATCGGACACGGATGATCACGTGGTAAAGAGCCTCCGTCAGAGGCTCTTTACCGAGATCGGTGTTGCGGTGTGTCAGAGATCGTCCGCTCCCGATTGGCTGACTCCGTCATGCTGATCGGGTGGGGGATTTTAAAAGGCTGCCACATCTCAGTAATCTTTACTTACCTGCTGTGGGATAAGTGCGGTGGCCAGGCGATACTTGTTAAAGGTAAAAGTTCTGTACCTCCTTCTCTCTTACTCTGTGCCGAAGTGTTTTCATCTCTTACACTGCTGTTTAATCCTGTTATGTTGGTTGGTCTCCATGCTGACAGTACTTCTATTTGCATTGGATTCTTACATAGATCACCAATTCAGTTGGTGCAATCTGAAGGATATGTCGGGGAGGTTCCAGTGCTCAGCCTTTATAATGGCGGAATCTCATATTTAGTGTGTACCTTTGTTCTCAGCGATATGCGCTTTTTTGGTAAGCACTCATAGTTAATTAACTATCTAATTAGCTCCCCAAATCCACTATAAGTATCTGTCATTAATTTATTCAGCCTATATAAAATCTTTGTCATCCCACCAATACCACTATTTTGTACTATCTTCTAGTTCTTTTGGCTATACATATATTTCGTGATTTCTGCATCCAACCAATGTGCCGTGACTCTTCCCGTGCACCATTGGGTGTCTCTTCCGCATATAATTAGGGTATAATTGAGGCTTAGCTCCCCTTACTAATTAATGAATAATTGAATACTTACATGCTCATTTCCATTCTTTCAGGCGCCTTCTGATTCCCCTGTAGCCAAATACAGGGCTGAGTGTGACCATTATTCTCAGTGGTCTGGTGGTGCTCTCCTCGTGTCCTGGGACTTCTGCACGGTACGTCTCGGGTGTGGGGACTGGGAGACCGGGGACATGGGCTGGACAGTATTTTGACCGTTTTGTGATATGACAGTTCGCCTCTATTATACTAGATTATGTGGATTCAATCCAATAATATAACATTTTCTTCTTTTTTCAGTGTTTTTACTTCTGTGTTAATTTGTACATTCCCCTGATGAAGCCAATGTTTTGGCGAAACTAGTTGGGAACAAGTGACCAGCGATCACCTTTCAACATCAGTGGTGGCGGTCATTATCTTGTATTGTATTATGGTTTTCTTGTCTTTGAAATTTTCTATATATGTAAGATTTATATACACTTTTTAGCCTTTTGATACTAATAAAATAAAAAAGAAATTTTATTACAAATTTGTTCTACTTTATTTGTGGCACCGCAATAATCCCATTCCCTTTGCCTCTATTTGATGGACCACAACAGCGATCACCGTGCTTATCCTGCTGGACGTCATATGGCGCCCAGTCAGGATAACTGAACCACTTCCCGGACATCATTTTGCTATAGGTTGCGAAGGAAGTGGTTAAGGTAACCAAATGAGACTTGGTGATTTGAAAAGAGAGTAGTGTTTTGTTTTTGTTTTGTTTTTTAGAATTAGTAGCAAACTAGATGCTTTTATCTGCCCCCTGGAGATGCTCTTTAAGTAAAAGACATTTTGTTAGTATCATGATTACTCTGGTGAAATTTAAAGGTTGTAAAGGCTTCAATTTGTTTCTAAAATAACAAACATGTTATACTTACCTGCTCTGTGCAGGTTATTGTACAGAGCAGCCCCTAAACTCCTCCTCTAGGGTCCCCTGCCTGGTGCTTTTGGCTTCACCCCTTCTGTGTGCGCCACCATAGCAAGCTGCTTTCCGAGCTGGGCTATGTGCATCCAGAGACACACACAGCATGCCTCAGGCCCACCCCTGCTCCTACTATACAGGATTTGACTGACAGCGGCAGCAGCCAAAGATTCCTGCAGCTGCCTCTGTGTCCTATGGGGAGAGAGAGAGACCAGCCCGACTACAGATGGGCACAGTGTTGGATCAAGATAGGACTCAGGTAAGTACAAAGGGGGTGAGGGGGCGATACAAATAATGGGTAATTTTTAACCATAATGCAGGGAATGCATTAAGGTAAAAATGTTCTGCCTTTAGAACCCCTTTAAAATAGACATGAGGCTGATTTACAGAAGGAGTTGAGAATAATCACACAATACATTATTTGAATATTCTTTTCAAATATCGATTGACGGGAAAGGCAAATTCCTGTTTACTTATTTCATCTGTACATCAGGGACGTTCCTGATGTACAGAAGGCTCCTACGACCTATGGTTCCAGAGATATGGGGCTCCTTGCACAGCCTGTCAGAAGCTAAATACAGAGCGGTCACTTTAAATGCAAGCTGACACACTCTGTTTGCAGCAGACTGAGAGGTTGAGCTCACAGTGCCTCTCAATTCTTGTCAGAGACACTGAGGTCAATGAACAGCTTGGAGTCTTGGATCGATGGTAAAGTACCTTTTTTCCCAGCTGTCCAATAAAAATGCTGCAGTGGAGGCACGCCTCTCACTGCAGTGTCATAGAAGGGGCATATGTCTACAAGACAAATGCTCCCTTCCAGCCCAGCCCTCTTAACTACAAGGAAAAAACATGGGTTTATGGGTATAAGATTTACCCACAATCCCATGTTTTTCTCACACATTTAAGAGGGAGGAACTGATTTTGTTGAAAAGGTACTGTTATATTCAAGCTAAATCATATATTTATATGCTATATTTTATAACATAATAATTTATTGTTTATTTATTTACTGTCAAATTACTGGTTGGCAGTTATAACTTCAAACTTCAGTAATTTGTCCATTAAACCACCTGTTTGAGTATAGATTTTGAAAATATAGTAAATTACCTTAAAAACAATATATAATAATTATTTGTATACCACATACTTATGGTAATTAACCCCTTGCCACCCAGGCCAATTCTGACACTTCTCTCCTACATGAAAAAAACCTTATTTTTTTTTTTGCTAGAAAATTATTCAGAACCCCCAAACAATATATTGTTTTAGCAGACACCCTAGGGAATAAAATGATGGTCTTTGCAACTTTTTATGTCACACGGTATTTGCGCAGCAATTGTTGTAAACACTTTTTTTTTTTTAACTGTTTCATGTATAAAAAAAAAAACACTAACATTAGCCTGATTTTTTTGTATAATGTCAAAGATGATGTTACGCCGGGTAAATACCGTATTTATCGGCGTATAACACGCGCCGGCGTATAACACGCACCCAAGTTAAGGAGGGAATTTTAAGGAAAAAAACTTTTAGGAGTAAAGTTTAAGGAAGAAAAACTTACATTAAAATGCCCATCAATGCAGCGTTATCAGTGTCCATCTGCAGCCTTGTCAGTGTCAGTGCAGCCTTGCCCCAGTGTCCATTGCAGCCTTGTCAGTGCAGCCTTGTCAGTGCAGCTTTGCCCCAGTGCAGAATTGTCAGTGCAGCCTTGCCCCAGTGTCCATTGCAGCCTTGTCAGTGCAGCTTTGCCCCAGTGCAGCCTTGTCAGTGCAGCCATGTCAGTGCAGCCTTGTCAGTGCAGCCATGTCAGTGCAGCCTTGTCAGTGCAGCAATGTCAGTGCAGCCATGTCAGTGCAACTTTTCTCCAGTGCAGCCTTGCCCCAGTGCAGCTTTGCCCCCATGCAGCCTTGCCCCAGTGCAGCCTTGCCCCCCCGTGCAGCCTTGTGGGATCGCCGCGATCCCTGCCGTCATACACAGCCCTGTGTAAATTTAAATATGGCGCCGAGACTGCAGGGACTCGGCGGAGCGCTGATACACATAGCCGAGAGTCCTCGGGTTTTCTCTGCGACGCTTACAGTCCCGCCCAGTTCCGCCCTATGGGCGGGACTGTAAGCAGCGCCGAGAAAACCAGAGGACTCTCGGCTATGTGTAGCTCCGCTCCGCCGAGTCCCTGCAGTCTCGGCGCCGTATTTGAATTTCCACACGGCTGTGTATGTCGGCGGTGATCGCGGCAATTGCCGCGATCGCTCCGATCACACACAATTGGGGGGGGATCGGCCTATAACACGCACCCACGATTTTCCCCTGATTTTCAGAGGAAAAAAGTGCGTGTTATATGCCGATAAATACGGTAGATACCTAACATGTCACATTTTAAAATTGCATACACTTGTGGAATGGCGCCTAACTTCAGTACTTATAAATCTCCATAGGTGATGCTTTAAAAATGTTTACAGGCTACATATTTAGAGTTACAGAGGAGTTCTAGTGCTAGAATTATTGCTCTCGCTTAAACGATTGCGGTGTATGTAACCTGTGTGTATCTGGCTCTGATACTAGTCAGTGCCTCACCAGCCACTGACCTCACTGCACGTCCCTGCTGTACATGATTGGACAATTGATGTGAATATTCAGGCAACTTATTGGGGGGAAATTATCAACTCTTTTAGTAAATCAGCTCAAATGAATCCACGTATAGGAACTTTAAAACAGAATTTCTGTCCAATGTTTATTTAACTTAGTCTGTTTATACCCAAGTTGCTGATATGTGCTGTAGTGCAATCAAATAGCAAAAACAGAAAATGAAAAAGAGGTCTACATCACCAAGACCAACAACTGAACAGAGTGCTAAGATGTGATGAGTTCTGTGTAGTGTATATATTTGGTGAACAGTTTTTAAACTGTATCATGCGTAAAATTCCAGCAGCCCTTCTATTACATTCTCAGCAATCATTGCATACCTGGTGAACTGAAGTTTGATGTCAGTCCCACATAGGTTTTGCTTGTTTTTAGGAATATGTTTTTAAATATACCTACACCAACTGTCAAAATATAGAGAAGTAAGTCTACAAGTTTTGCATATTTGCATGCTATTTTATTTCTGTTTCTTGAATTCAACACATAAGTACTACACTTCTTAAGTACAATGTACTATATATATATATATATATATATCTATATATATCTATATATATATATATATATATATATAGATATATATAGATATATATCTATATATATATATATATATAAAAATATATAATATATATAGTGGGGACGGAAAGTATTCAGATACCCTTAAATTTTTCACTCTTTGTTATATTATATATATATATATATATATATATATATATATATATATATATATATATATATATATATATATATATATATATATATATATATATATATATATATTGCAGCCATTTAAGTTCATTTTTTTCCTCATTAATGTATACGCAGCACCCCATATTGACAGAAAACACAGAATTGTTGACATTTTTGCAGATATATTAACCAGTTGCCAACCGCCGCACGACGATGTACGTCGGCAGAATGGCACGGGCAGGCAAAAGGACTTACAGGTACGTCCTTGCCTGCCCGCGGGTGGGGGGTCCAATCAGACCCCCCCACGGTGCCTGCGGCGGTCGGCAAATCTTCTCCGGCGATCGGAGGTGAGGGGGAGGCCATCCATTCGTGGCCCCCCCTCGCGATCGCTCCCAGCCAATGGGATCATTTCCCTGCCTCTGTATTGTACACAGAGGCAGAGGAAATGATATCATCTCTCCTCGGCTCGGCATTTTCCATTCCAGTGCCGAGGAGAGAAGACTGTAATGTGAGTGCACAACACACACACATATGGTAGAACATGCCAGGCATACATTACACCCCCGATCCCTCCCGATCACCCCCCAATCACCCCTCCCCCCCCCCCGTCACACTGACACCAAACAGTTTTTTTTTTTCTGAATACTGCATTGGTGTCAGTTTGTGACAGTTAGTGTGGTAGGGCAGTTAGTGTTAGCCCCCTTTAGGTCTAGGGTACCCCCCTAACCCCCTCTAATAAAGTTTTAACTCCTTGATCACCCCCCATCACCAGTGTCGCTAAGCGATCATTTTTCTGATTGCTGTATTAGTGTCACTGGTGACGCTAGTTAGGGAGGTAAATATTTAGGTTCGCCGTCAGCATTTTATAGCAACAGGGACCCCCATATACTATCTAATAAATGTTTTAACCCCTTGATTGCCCCCTAGTTAACCCTTTCACCACTGATCACCGTATAACTGTTACGGGTGACGCTGGTTAGTTCGTTTATTTTCTATAGTGTCAGGGAACCCGCCGTTTATTACCGAATAAAGGTTTAGCCCCCTGATCGCCCGGCGGTGATATGCGTCTCCCCAGGCAGCGTCAGGTTAGCGCCAGTACCGCTAACACTCACGCACGCAGCATACGCCTCCCTTAGTGGTATAGTATCTGAACGGATCAATATCTGATCCGATCAGATCTATACTAGCATCCCCAGCAGTTTAGGGTTCCCAAAAACACAGTGTTAGCGGGATCAGCCCAGATACCTGCTAGCACCTGCGTTTTGCCCCTCTGCCCAGCCCACCCAAGTGCAGTATCGATCAATCACTGTCACTTACAAAACACTAAAAGCATAACTGCAGCGTTCGCAGAGTCAGGCCTGATCCCTGCGATCGCTAACAGTTTTTTTGGTAGCGTTTTGGGGAACTGGCAAGCACCAGCGGCCTAGTACACCCTGGTCGTAGTCAAACCAGCACTGCAGTAACACTTGGTGACGTGGCAAGTCCCATAAGTGCAGTTCAAGCTGGTGAGGTGGCAAGCACAAGTAGTGTCCCGCTGCCACCAAGAAGACAAACACAGGCCCGTCGTGCCCATAATGCCCTTCCTGCTGCATTCACCAATCCTAATAATTGGGAACCCACCACTTCTGCAGCGCCCGTACTTCCCCCATTCACATCCCCAACCAAATGCAGTCGGCTGCATGAGAGGCATTTTCTTTATGTCCTCCCGAGTACCCCTACCCAACGAACCCCCCCAAAAAAGATGTTGTGTCTGCAGCAAGCGTGGATATAGGCGTGACACCCGCTATTATTGTCCCTCCTGTCCTGACAATCCTGGTCTTTGCATTGGTGAATGTTTTGAACGCTACCATGCACTAGTTGAGTATTAGCGTAGGGTACAGCATTGCACAAACTAGGCACACTTTCACAGGGTCTCCCAAGATGCCATCGCATTTTGAGAGACCCGAACCTGGAACCGGTTACAGTTATAAAACTTAGTTACAAAAAAAAGTGTAAAAAAAAATAATATATTTATAAAAAAAAATAATAATTGTCGTTTTATTGTTCTCTCTCTCTCTATTCTCTCTCTATTGTTCTGCTCTTTTTTACTGTATTCTATTCTGCAATGTTTTATTGTTATTATGTTTAATTATGTTTGCTTTTCAGGTATGCAATTTTTTATACTTTACCGTTTACTGTGTTTTATTGTTAATCATTTTTTTGTCTTCAGGTACGCCATTCACGACTTTGAGTGGTTATATCAGAATGATGCCTGCAGGTTTAGGTATCATCTTGGTATCATTCTTTTCAGCCAGCGGTCGGCTTTCATGTAAAAGCAATCCTAGTGACTAATTAGCCACTAGACTGTTTTTACAAGCAGTGGGAGGGAATGCCCCCCCACCGTCTTCCGTGTTTTTCTCTGGCTCTCCTGTCTCAACAGGGAACCTGAGAATGCAGCCGGTGATTCAGCCAGCTGACCATAGATCTGATCAGAGACCAGAGTGGCTCCAAACATCTCTATGGCCTAAGAAACCGGAAGCTACGAGCATTTCATGACTTAGATTTCGCCGGATGTAAATAGCACCATTGGGAAATTGGGAAAGCATTTTATCACACCGATCTTGATGTGGTCAGATGCTTTGAGGGCAGAGGAGAGATCTAAGGTCTAATAGACCCCAATTTTTTCAAAAAAGAGTACCTGTCACTACCTATTGCTATCATAGAGGATATTTACATTCCCTGAGATAACAATAAAAATGATTAAAAAAAAAATGAAAGGAACAGTTTAAAAATAAGATAAAAAAGCAAAAAAATAATAAAGAAAAAAAAATGCACCCCTGTCCCCCCCTGCTCTCGCACTAAGGCGAACGCAAGCGTTGGTTTGGCGTCAAATGTAAACAGCAATTGCACCATGCATGTGAGGTATCACCGCGAAGGTCAGATCGAGGGCAGTAATTTTAGCAGTAGACTTCCTCTGTAAATCTAAAGTGGTAACCTGTAAAGGCTTTTAAAGGCTTTTAAAAATGTATTTATTTTGTTGCCACTGCACGTTTGTGCTCAATTTTAAAGCATGTAATGTTTGGTATCCATGTACTTGGCCTAAGATCATCTTTTTTATTTCATCAAACATTTGGGCAATATAGTGTGTTTTAGTGCAAAAAAAAAAATTTAAAAAGTGTGTTTTTTCCCCAAAAAATGTGTTTGAAAAATCGCTGCGCAAATACTGTGTGAAAAAAAAAAAATGAAACACCCACCATTTTAATCTGTAGGGCATTTGCTTTAAAAAAATATATAATGTTTGGAGGTTCAAAGTAATTTTCTAGCAAAATAAAAACATTTTTTCATGTAAACAAAAAGTGGGGTCATTTCGGGGGGGGGGGGGGGTTGTACTGCCCTGCCATTTTAGCACCTCAAGAAATGACATAGGCAGTCATAAACTAAAAGCTGTGTAAATTCCAGAAAATGTACCCTAGCTTGTAGACGCTATAACTTTTGCGCAAACCAATAAATATACACTTATTTTTTTTACCAAAGACATGTGGCCTGAATACATTTTGGCCTAAATGTATGACTAAAATTGAGTTTATTGGATTTTTTTTTATAACAAAAAGTAGAAAATATCATTTTTTTTCAAAATTTTAGGTCTTTTTCCGTTTATAGCGCAAAAAATAAAAATGGCAGAGGTGATCGAATACCATCAAAAGAAAGCTCTATTTGTGGGAAGAAAAGGACGCAAATTTTGTTTGGGTACAGCATTGCATGACCGCGCAATTAGCAGTTAAAGCAACACAGTGCCAAATTGTAAAAAGTGCTCTGGTCAGGAATGGGGTAAATCCTTCCAGGGCTGAAGTGGTTAAAAAAGAAAAACTGAATTATCAGAGAAGTATTCAGACCTTTTGCTGTGACACTCATATATTTAACTCAGGTGCTGTCCATTTCTTCTGATCATCCTTGAGATGGTTCTACACCTTCATTTGAGCCCAGCTGTGTTTGATTATACTGATTGGACTTGATTAGGAAAGCCACACACCTGTCTATATAAGACCTTACAGCTCACAGTGCATGTCAGAGCAAAAGATAATCATAAGGTCAAAGGAACTGCCTGAAGAGCTCAGAGACAAAATTGTGGCAAGGCACAGATCTGGCCAAGGTTACAAAAAAAATTCTGCTGCACTTAAGGTTCCTAAGAGCACAGTGGCCTCCATAATCCTTAAATGGAAGACGTTTGGGACAACCAGAACCCTTCCTAGAGCTGGCCATCTGGCCAAACTGAGCTATCGGGGGAGAAGAGCCTTAGTGAGAGAGGTAAAGAAGAAATCAAAGATCACTGTGGCTGAGCTCCAGAGATGCAGTCGGGAGATGGGAGAAAGTTGTAGAAAGTGAACCATCACTGCAGCCCTCCACCAGTCGGGGCTTTATGGCAGAGTGGCCCGACGGAAGCCTCTCCTCAGTGCAAGACACATGAAAGCCCGTATAGAGTTTGCTAAAAAACACCTGAAGGACTCCAAGATAGTGAGAAATAAGAATCTTTGGTATGTTGAGACCAAGATAGAACTTTTTGGCCTTAAGTCTAAGGGGTATGTGTGGAGAAAACCAGGCACTGCTCATCATCTGTCCAATACAGTCCCAACAGTGAAGCATGGTGGTGGCAGCATCATGCTGTGGAAGTGTTTTTCAGCTGCAGGGACAGAACGACTGGTTTCAATCGAGGGAAAGATGAATGCGGCCAAGTACAGGGATATCCTGGATGAAAACCTTCTCCAGAGTGCTCAGGACCTCAGACTGGGCCGAAGGTTTACCTTTCAACAAGACAGTGACCCTAAGCACACAGCTAAAATTATGAAGGAGTGGCTTCACAACAACTCTGTGACTGTTCTTGAATGGCCCAGCCAGAGCCCTGACTTAAACCCAATTGAGCATCTCTGGAGAGACCTAAAAATGACTGTCCACCAATGTTTACCATCCAACCTGACAGAACTGGAGAGGATCTGCAAGGAGGAACGGCAGAGGATCCCCAAATCCAGGTGTGAAATGCTTGTTGCATCTTTACCAAAAAGACTCATGGCTGTATTAGATCAAAACGGTGCTTCTACTAAATACTGAGCAAAGGGTCTGAATACTTATGACCATGTGATATTTCATTTTTTCTTTTTTAATAAATCTGCAAAAATGTCAACAATTCTGTGTTTTTCTCTTAATATGGGGTGTTGTGTGTACATTAATGAGCAAAAAAAATGAACTTAAATGATTTTAGCAAATGGCTGCAATATAACAAAGAGTGAAAAATTTAAGGGGGTCTGAATACTTTCCATCCCCACTGTATAGATAGATAGATAGATAGATAGATAGATAGATAGATAGATAGATAGATAGATAGATAGATAGATAGATAGATAGATAGATAGATAGATAGATAGATAGATAACTATATATATATATATATATATATATATATATATATATATATATATATATATATATATATGCCTCTGTACCTTACAGTGGAATATCACTGTGAATTATTTATTTTATTTTTGTTCTTTGTATAATCTAATCTTTAATTATATGAGATTAAACTAAAATATAGAAAATTACAAGAAATTAACTCATTGGTTTTGATTACCTAAATTGGAGAGGGCTGTTCAACTAGCAAAGAGAATGTTAGTAAATACGCTAAATCTGTATTTACATTGAATTACCAATCATGTGTTAGCAAAAACGGAAAATTGTATCATACTTACCGTAATTTTCCTTTCCTGGTGCCTATCCATGGCAGCATACTGGTGATAGAGCTCCGCCTCGACTCCTCCCTCAGGACTAGTGAATAGCATAAATTAAAGGCATAGTCCCTCCCCCAACATTCTCCATAATATAGAATACAGAGGGTGGGAGCGTATGCTGCCATGGATGGGCACCAGGAAAGGAAAATTACATTAAGTATGATACAATTTTCTGTTTTTCTGGTGCCTCCATGGCAGCATACTGGTGATAAATAGCTAGCTGACATGGGTGGGATAATGCTTAACAATAAATGTTTAATTAGAAAGGGACATTGCAGCCTGAACTGCCCTCCTTCCAAGCTCAACAGTCGTGAGAGCTCCTGGATCAATATGGTAGTGTCTGAGGAAAGTATTGTGACAAGACCAGGTGGCGGCCCTGCACACCGTCTCCAATGAAACATTAGCCCTTGTTGCCCAGGAAGATGAGACTGCCCTTGTAGAATGAGCATTCACTCGAGATGGAGGCTCCATATTCTTCACCCTATAGGCATTCTGGATTAATTTTACAACCCAAGATGCCAGAGTTCTGATGGAAGCTTCTTTGCCCCTGTATTTACCGAATGGTACAATGAAAAGTCTCTCCGAGCTTCTGAAGGGTCTGGTAGCCTCTAGGTAGGCCCTGAGCACTCTGGATATGTCCAGCTCGTGCCAAGATTCCGAATCTGTTTCAGTAAATACTGGTAATGCCCAAGGTTCCAAAAGGTGGCTTGGAGTAGCGACCTTAGGTGTGAACCCCTGAAGGGGACGAAGCTTCACTCTATCGGGGAAGAAAGAGATGTGGTCATCACCTATCCCTAAAGAGTGAAGTTCTGAAATACTTTTGCCAGATGTAATGGCTAGCAGGAAAGCTGTTTTCAGTGTCATCTTCCATATTGCTATTCTACCTACCATACCATATTCCACTGGAGCAAAGGGATGGTCAGATAGGACTTCAAGGACCAGGGACAAATCCCATTTAGGAAAAGACCGCCTGACAGGTGGGCAAATCTTTAATACTCCTCTGAGGAAAGTGACTACTAAAGGCTCCTCTGCCCATCTTTTATTTGTTGCGGCAGAGATTGCTACTACCTGCACTTTGAGGGAGCTTAGACCAAGCCCCAGATCAAGTCCTGTCTGGAGAAAACCTAGAACATTTGACGTAGAAGGAAGGATTGGATCAAATTAATTTGTGGTAGCAAACGGCAAGAACTTGTCCCATATTCTTGAATACATGGTATTGGTTGTCGGCTTTCTGGCTCTTAGGAGAGTTGTTATGACCCCTGGGGAACATCCTAGGGACTCGAACCTTCGCCTTTCAACCTCCAGATTCAAAGATTCAACTTCTGAGGGTTTGGATGAACTAGAATGTCCTGCGCCAGAAGTTGAGGGAAAAGAGGGATCCTGATTGGAGAGCTCACACTGAGGCGCATGGCTAGAGGAAACCAGGGTCTTTTAGGCTAACATGGAAGTACTACCAGTACCTGGATTGTCTCTCTGAGAAGCCTCAGGAGGAACTTGAATATTAATGGCTGGGGAGGAAAGGCATATGCCGTGGTGAACCTCCAGGGGCATGACAGGGCATCCACTTCCTCGGCTTGAGCATGCGGCAGGCGAGAGAAGATTCTGGTCAGTTTGGCATTCTCCAGAGTGGCGAACAGGTCCACCTGAGGAGGAACCCAAAGGCTGGCAATTTGATGGAAGACATGGGGATGAAGGACCCACTCGTTGTTGTCCAGGAAGTTCCTTGACAATGTGTCTGCTTCTGCGTTCAACCTGCCCGGGAGATACATCACTCTGAGGTCTAGGAGGTTCTTCTCTGCCCAGAGCATAATCGACTCTACCTGTCTGAGGAGTGATCTGCTGCGAGTGCCCCCCTGCTTCTGCAGATACGCGACAGCTGCCTTGTTGTCCAGGCGTATAAGTATTCTCTGGCCTCTGATTTGAGATGCCAACGAAGTCAATGCCAAGAATTCTGCCCTCATCTCCAGGATGTTGGATACCACTCCCTGGGTGGAAAAGGACCATCTTCCCTGTATCCTGGTTGCCCCGCAATGGGCTCCCCAGCCTTGTTCAATTGCGACGGATGTAATTGTGATCCAGGGGAGGGAGCCCAGATGACGAGGTTTGGAAAGGTATTCCGGAAAGGTCCACCAGTGAAGACTCCTGCGCATTACTACCATCAGCAGGATCGTCTGAGAGAGTTGTTGATTCTTCCACTGCGCCAAGAAACCCATCTGGAAATACCTCAAGTGCCAATGGGCTCAAGGAATCATTGATATGCAGGCAGACATTGTGCCACTGAGGCTCAGACATTGTGAAGCCGTTAGATACGGGCTCCGGATGACCTTGACCATTCTCTGGATGATGATCCTCATCTTCGGAGATGGTAACGATCATCTATTGTGTAGGTGCCAGTTGACTTTTTTTGGAATTTATCAGCCACCCTAGCTCTCTCAGGGACTGGAGAAGAATGTCTCAGTGATATACCAACTGATCCAGATTGCTTGCTAGGAGGAGGATGTCGTCTAAATAGTGGTATATCCTCAAACCCCTCTCCCGCAGGGGAACCAAAGCGAATATTAGAATCTTGGTGAATACCCTGGGGGAGGTGCACAGACTGAAGGGCAGGGCTTGAAACTGCAGGTGGGCCCATCCCACTGCAAATCTTAGAAACTTTTGAAAGGTAGGTAGAATTGGAACGAGTAGGTACGCATCCTGTAGATCAACTGAAATCATCCAATCTGATGGCTGAACTGCCTGAATAATTGTTTGCAGAGATTCCATTTTGAAGCTTTCGGGATGTATGTGCCTGTTGAGCCTCTTTAGATCTATCACAGGCCTCCACCCACCTGTCCTCTTTGGGACCAGAAATAAGGTGGAGTAGAAGCCTGCAAAGTGCTCTGCCAAGGGAACAGGCACAGCTGCCCCCTGAAGCTGGAGTGACATTATGAAGTGTCTTAGGGCTTGAGCCTTCAGCCAAGAATCTCTGTTCTTTTGAAAGAATTCTGAGGTGGAGAATGAGAGAAACTCCAAAAGTGCCCCCATTGAATTGTTGACAGGACCCAGGAATCCTGGCATCGGTCCAGACTGGAAAAAAGAACTTTAGCCTGGCTCCCACCGGGAGTGTCTGAGCTAATCTGGCATCAAAAAGACCGCTTCTGCTCCTGTGGAGCCGAAGGGTCTTCATCTTTCTGTTCAAAAAGGATATCTGAGTGCCCTTCCAGGGTCTTCCGTTGTCTCTGAGCTGCCTTGATTGTCTAAAATCCCTAGGATTTGACTGGCGGAACCTAGAAGAACCCCCTCTAGATCTTTGCATGCTTCTGTCTTGGGGAAGCATACCGGACTTTCCTCCTGACAACCTGGAGATAGCTTTATTCATCTTGTCTCTGAATAATGGCTTCCCATCGAATGGGATTTTGCACCAGTTTTGTTTGGAAGTTAAGTCAGCCATCCAGGGTTTCAGCCACAATGCCATTTTTGCCATTACTGAGTGCAGCATGGACCTTGCTGAGCACCTAATCGTGTCTATGGCTGCTACCTCGACAAAGTCTGCCGACAATTTAATCTCTTCCAAGGCTTTAATTATATCCTCCTTGGGGACATCCTGACGCAAGGCCATCTCAATATTATCTGTCCAGGCTCTGATGGCATTAGACACAGAGGTGAGGGTGATCGCTGGCTTACACGCTGCTCCTGCGGCTAAGTAGCTCCTCTTGAGGTCCAGGTCAATTCATCTGTCAAGAGGATCCTTGAAGGAAGCGGAATCCTCCAATGGCAAAGTTATATTTTTTGCAAGTTGCACTACCGATGCGTCCACCACTGGCATGGAGTTTAGCGACTGCGTTCCCGACTCTGGTAAGGGATATAGTTTATTGAAACGGCCCAATTAAAGTTTTTTATCAGTCTTTGATCACTCATTTTGAATGTCTTGACTAATTTTGCCCATCAACGGGAAGAAAACCTGCTTCCTTTTGAGGAATGGGAAGTAGCTCTTAGTTTTTTGGGGAGGTTCCTCTGCGTCCTCTCAGGCTATCGAAGTTCTGACTGCCTGGATGAATGGTTTCACCAAGCAATGACTGAAGCCAGAAGGATCTGACTCTTCTGAAGAATCCCCCGAAAGATCTTCAGGTGGAGAATCTCTAGCCGGTCGGCCTGACAGAGGCAGAGGAGTACTGACTGCAGAAGGACCAGGAAGATTAGGTTCTGTATCCTGAACCTGGGACACCTGCGGGACCGGCTGAGCTGGGACCAAAGCCACAAGCTCAGAGAAGGAGTCCTTCATTGTTCTTTTGAGCAGATCCACAACCTGTTGACTTTCTAGCTCGTGGATGGACGCATAGTCCACAAAACAGTCCTTACAGACCACTTTGTTTGGCAGCGGAGTAGCCCCACAAGTCCAGCATTTCTTCTTTGTATAGGTCCTAGGAGAGGGGGACCAATCTCGTCTTCTGGATCTTGATCTATGACATGAAGAATGGGACCTACGACCTGACGAGCGGGACCGGTGGCGTGAAGAATAAGACCTGCAGCCTGGGCTGTCGTCATCACAGTGCCTTGAGGATTTTATGGACCTCTTGGAGTGGACAGGTGAGCGCACTTTTTTTTTTTATACTCACGTATAGGGATGAGCCGAACACCCCCCTGTTTGGTTCGCACCAGAACATGCGAACAGGAAAAAAATTTGTTCGAACATGCGAACACCGTTAAAGTCTATGGGACACGAACATGAATAATCAAAAGTGCTAATTTTAAAGGCTTATATGCAAGTTATTGTCAAAAAAAGTGTTTGGGGACCTGGGTCCTGCCCCAGAGGACATGGATCAATGCAAAAAAAAGTTTTAAAAACGGCCGTTTTTTCGGGAGCAGTGATTTTAATAATGCTTAAAGTGAAACAATAAAAGTGTAATATCCCTTTAAATTTCGTAGCCTTGTGTGTCTATAGTATGCCTGTAAAGGGGCGTATGTTTCCCGTGTCTGACAGCAAAATGACATTTCAAAGGAAAAAAAGTCATTTAAAACTACTTGCGGCTATTAATGCATTGCCGGTCCGACAATACACATAGAAGTTAATTGATAAAAACGGCATGGGAATTGCCCACAGGGGAACCCCGAACCAAAATTAAAAAAAAAAAAATGACGTGGGGGGTCCCCCTAAATTCCATACCAGGCCCTTCAGGTTTGGTATGGATATTAAGGGGAACCCCGGCCAAAAAAAAAAAAATGACGTAGGGGGTCCCCCTAAATTCCATACCAGACCCTTCAGGTCTGGTATGGATTTTAAGGGGAACCTCGCACCAAAATTTAAAAAAAAAACGGCGCGGGGTCCCCCTCAACATTGGGAGGGTGCTTTGGGGTAGCCCCCCAAAACACCTTGTCCCATGTTGATGAGGAAAAGGGCCTCATCCCCACAACCCTGGCCGGTGGTTGTGGGGGTCTGCGGGCAGGGGGCTTATTACTGCTTTTTACAAGGGGACCCCCAGATCCCGGCCCTCCCCCCTGTGTGAAATGGTAAGGGGGTACAAAAGCCGCCAGAAGAGGAGAAGCGTCACACAGCGGGAGCCTCCCTCCATGCCACCATGGATGCGGAGCAGCCCGGAGAAGAAGCTGAAGAAGAGAAGAAGATGAAGAAGAGAAGAAGATTAAGAGAACAGCGGGAGCCTCCCTCCATGCCATGGATGTGGAGCGGCCCGAGGAGAAGAAGGGAAGAAGACACCGTGGAGGAGATGCTGGACGAGAACACCGAAGGAAGAACCAAAAGAACCAGAAGAACCAGAAGAAGAAGAAGATGAAGGAAGATAGAAGAAAGAAGAAAGAAGAAGCATTTAAATAAAGGAATTGTTAAAAACTGTCTCTTGTCATTTTTAACATTTTTGACAGCTTTTTACCATTTCACACAGGGGGGAGGGCCGGGATCTGGGGGTCCCCTTGTTAAAGGGGGCTTCCAGATTCCGATAAGCCCCCCGCCCACAGACCCCTACAACCACCGGCCAGGGTTGTGGGGATGAGGCTCTTGTCCTCATCAACATGGGGACAAGGTGTTTTGGGGGGGCTACCCCAAAGCACCCTCCCAATGTTGAGGGCATGTGGCCTGGTACAGTTCAGGAAGGGGGGGCATTCTCTCATCCCCCCCTCTTTTCCTGTGGCCTGCCAGGTTGCGTGCTCGGATAAGGGTCTGGTATGGATTTTTGGGGGGACTCCACGCCTTTTTTTAAAAAAAATTGGCGCGGGGTTCCCCTTAGTATCCATACCAGACCTGAAGGGCCTGGTATTGAATTTAGGGGGACCCCCACATCATTTTTTTTTATTTTGGCCGGGGTTCCCCTTAATATCCATACCAGACCTGAAGGGCCTGGTTTGGAATTTAGGGGGACCCCCCACATCATTTTTTTTTTTTTAATTTTGGCCGGGATTCCCCTTAATATCCATAGCAGACCTGAAGGGCCTGGTATGGAATTTAGGGGGACCCCCCACGTCATTTTTTTTTTTAATTTTGGTTCGGGGTTCCCCTGTGGGGAATTCCCATGCCGTTTTTATCAATGTACTTCTATGTGTATTGTCGGACTGGCAATGCATTAATAGCCGCAAGTAGTTTTAAATGACTTTTTTTCCTTTGAAATGTCATTTTGCTGTCAGACTGTTCTAAACATGGGAAACATGCGCCCCTTTACAGGCATACTATAGACACCACCCAGCTACGAAATTTAAAGGGATATTACACTTTTATTGTTTCACTTTAAGCATTATTAAAATCACTGTTCCCGAAAAAACGGCCGTTTTTAAAACTTTTTTTTTGCATTGATACATGTCCTCTGGGGCAGGCCCCAGGTCCCCAAACACTTTTTATGACAATACCATACATATAAGCCTTTAAAATTAGCACTTTTGATTTCTCCCATAGACTGTTAAAGGTTGTTCCGCGGCATTCGAAATTGTCGCAAACACCCCAAATTGTTCGCTGTTCGGCGAACTTGCGAACAGCTGATGTTGGAGTTGAACATGAGTTCGACTCGAATTCGAAGCTCATCCCTACTCACGTATAGTTGGTCCTATACCTGATAGAAGTGTGAGGATCTTTGTTGCGAGATGAATGGCTCATTGTGGAGTTGAGCACAAGGATCAGCTGCGGAAATATAGCAAGAAAGGGAAATGGAAATGGAGTATTTTTTTTTTAAAGAACACATTATTATTATTATTTTTTTTAAGTAAAAGAACACCTACCACAGAGCAGCATCAGAGAAACTTAGCATGGCGCAGCCGAGGAGACTCTGACAGCTAACCCTGATGTAGACCTTAAATACCCTCTAGGTGGGCGAGCTAATCCCATGAACCACCACTGTCTTTCTTTTTTTTATAGTTAATTCTGGAAGAAAGGGCAAAACTGGCCCTTTTTCCAGAAACCAAAATGGCCACCACAACGCCGAGAGACCACGCGTGCGCCCACGCATGCGCAGTAGAGCCGGTGCCAATCTCTACCTTGCCCCGGATCACACATGCGCAATACTGAGCAGCTGAAATAAGGGAAGACAAGGCACCTGCAGCCCCCCCCCCGTCGCACAAGGAGTAAGGAATGCAGAATGAAAGACACAGTAATGGGAGCATTATGGGATAAAAGCACCATAGCAGACCAGTAAGGTAAAACAAAAAAAACTTTCTTTTTTTTTTTGAAAAGGGAAAGAAAAAAGGGGAGGGAAGAGGGGAGAGAATAGAAAAAACAACATATGCTTCCTTTTTTTTAAATAATAAAACGAAAAACCACAAGCCTGGGAAAATGGGAGCTGATCCTTTTGCGACTCCACTTGCATTCATCATAGGATATGGTGGCAGACTGCGTTCTTGTGAGGAAACTCTGCAAGAAGACCCCAACAGATCCACAGAGGGGTTCCCATTCTTATCAGCACTGTGAGCAGCCCAAGAACAGGGACTGCGCACGGGAAAGACTAAAACCAATTTTCAGACAGAACTGTAATATATTATATGCTGGCCATACAAAAACAATGTTTTCCTTCAAAAAACATTTCATTTTAAGAACGTTCATTTGATTTTCTAATCGTTAGTGGGATCAAATTGACGTTCTTTTCGACCACAGTGATGGGAAAATTTGAAGGAGCAGAATAGAAAAGTTCTTGGTGAAAGGAATTTTCAGACAGTGTATGTGGTTTTCTTTCTGAATGACATTAATTTTAAAACTGAATGTTAAAAGCAAGTGAAATTTTCAAATTACATTCTTCCGTTCAGTAAATATACAAAGATTTTTCTTATGAATATTCTTGTCCGAAAATCTATACATGTATGGCCAGCATAAGGCTCGGTTCACAGCTATGCAGTTTGCTTTTAATCTGTTTCTACAGTGCTTTTTGCTGTGTGTTTTGCATTTTTGCACACCCGATTTTGCTGTGATTGGCATTTTGCATCCTTTATGCTTTTTTTTGGCCAATTTGTTGTTGGGCAGATTAAAAAAGGCATATTGCTGCAAAAAGCACTACATGCTTTTCTGCAGCTTCTCCATTGAAGTCTATTGAACCAAAAAAAGCACAATTTTGCATTGAAAAAAGTCCTTGACCCTTTCCAAATATGAAAAAAAAACATGCACTGTAGAATGAACTGTAGTGTGTTTCTGCAAAAAACACCAAAAAACGCAAAGGTGTTAACCAGGCCTAAGACGTGTAGCAGCAGCAGCAGCATGCTTTTCTTTTTGTATCACCTGTCATCATGGGGTTAAAAAAAAAAATAAAATTAGCCCTTTATAGTACAAAAAGGGCAAATAATCACTACTATAAGGGGTTCATTTATACTGTGAAACAGTGAAAGTAATAATATATATTACTTAAATCATATACTGTATATAATAATAAATACACCCAGAAGTAGGATATATGGGCTTTATAACTAGGAGTCGGACATGAAGCTATACGAAGGGTGGAAGGGAGATATAAATATTTTATATTAAAGTAGTACTAAAAGCTGAGACTTTATTTTTTTTTTCATGGATATCATTTTAAATATAATGCACAATACTGGTAAAAGTTTACTGTAAATGCAATTGTAATTCCTTCTATTACCTCCAGTCTATCAGCCTCCACCTTCTCTGGGTTCAAATGCTGATCTTCCCTGCACACAGTCTTTAAAGTATTTTTTTTCTAAACAACAAACATATCATACTTACCTGCTCTGTGTAATGGTTTTGCACAGAGCAGCCCTGATTCTCCTCTTCTGGGGTCCCCCCACCGACTCTTCTGACTCCTCCTGCCTTCAGTGTGCCCCAATAGAAAGCTGCAAAGTGTAATATAGAGTGCTCCTATAGCAAGGTAAAAAAGACTTCTGTCTTTAGAACCACTCACTTCCTGCCCAGGACTACATGTCCCGTGAGGTATTGCTCCTTACAAATTCACATTCACAGATTCTCAGGCACTTACTTACATGTATGGATGGTGTACTGAGCTGTATGTGTGCTGCACTGTATTTCCTGATATGTAAACAAATAATGAACTCTATATACGAAGACCAACTAATCGGCTGGCCGATTAATCGATTATGTAAATAGTTGTTGATTAATCGATTAGTTGTTTTGGCCCTAGATGGTTTAGTAAGTCAGTCCACCACCCGCTCTGCATGCTGTGGCTGGATAGCACTGGCAACATCACTAAACAGCGGCAATGGTGCCCTGCCTGAGGACGGACCACATTTGCCTGTGGACACAGATGCTGCTGGCCCCCTCACAGTGCCTCTCCTTGTTGGCCTCCCAGACATGATGGGGGGGGGTTGTTACCGAAATGTAATAGAGGCTGGGAAATGTCTACTTGGATGCACTGTAATCAATGAAAAGTGGTGTTTGGTGCACTTTAACTTGAGTACTCACTGACGCTCTTCAGTTTACTGCAGTAAAACTGCACTGACACACTTCAATATACTGCAGTAAAAGTGCACTAACGCAATTTAATATACTGCAGTAAAACTGCAATGATGCATTTCAGTATACTGCAGTAAAACTGGACTAACGCACTTCAATATACTGCTATAAAAGTGTACTAACGCATTTCAATATACTGCCGAAAAAGTGCACTAAGACACTTCAATAAAATGCAGTAAAAGCGCAATTTAATATACTCTAGCAAAACTGCACTAACGCACTGCAATATACTGTTGTAAAACTGCACTAATGCAATTCAATATACTGCTGTAAAAGTGCAGTAACGCAATTCAATATACTGCTGTAAAAGTGCAGTAACGCAATTCAATATACTGCTGTAAAAGTGCAGTAACGCACTTCAATATACTGCTGTAAAAGTGCACAAACGCAGTTCAATATACTGCAGTAAACGTGCACTAATGCAGGTCAAAATACTGCAATAAATGTGCATTATGCATGTCAATATACTGCAGTAAATGTGCACTAACACAGTTCAATATACTGCAGTAAAAGTGCATGAACGCAGTTCAATATACTGCAGTAAAAGTGCACTAATGCAACCAATATACTGCAGTAAACATGCACTAACTCACCTCAATCTACTGCAGTAAACCTGCTCGGGCCGAAACGTTCGCCCAACTCTAGTGTTTATTTATATCTATCCAAAATTATGGTCATTAGTAATGCCTTAAAGGTCAACAGACCTAATGATTTAGAGGATTGGATACTGACATTTGCTTCAAATAGCAGATATTTTCATTTAATCTAGAATGTAGTAAACTAGTGTAGACACCCAAAGGTTACATAATGACCAGGATCCATTGGGAATCCCACTTTTACTGATTTGTTGGAGATCTGTGAGTTACGTAGTAGAGTGCAAACTCACCAGGTAAACTCAAATAATCCCTTTACCAATTTAGTATTAGGGATATATTTGCCTGGCAGTTTGGTGATCAGCATCAAACTTTTAACCATCACAATTCATCCCGACCCTGGTTTGGAAGAACTGATCCACTTTTCACTCATCATGAGCTAAAATAATTACTGAAAAACAAAGCATTTTTAAAACGTATGCCCCGTACACATGGTCGGATTATCCGACGGAAAATGTGCGATTGGAGCTTGTTGTCGGAAATTCTGACCGTATGTGGGCTCCATAGGACTTTTTCCATCGGATTTTCCGACAGACAAAGTTTGAGAGCAGGCTATAAAATTTTCCAACAACAAAATCTGATTGCGTCAATTCCAACCGTGTGTGGCCAATTCCGATGCACAAAGTGCCACGCATGCTTAGAATAAATTCCAAGACGGAACTGCTCGGTCTGGTAAAATTAGCGTTCGTAATGGATATAGCACTTTTGTCACGCTGCAATGTTTTAAATTGTTTAATGCAGCACACTCTCTTCTTCTTTATAATGCTAGAAGAATGAAGTTGTTTTGCTGCTCATATTCACACAAACTTCATATTCAAGTTCTCACAAACTTCTTTCTTTATTATTTTTCATGGTTTCATCGATATAATATTTTTATTTGTCACATCTACCGAAAAAAATGTTGTTTTTGATGTTTTTAGAAAAAACATTTTTTTTTGTTTTTTTAAATCCTGATCTTGTGTTTTTTTTTTTTGTTTTTTTTTGTTTTCTTTAACTCCAGAATAGTTTTGGGTGTGTTTTTTGTGTCAAGTTACCACAACACCATTATTATCTTGTATTATTTAATTTCAAAGAGGTTGCTTGGTGTTGGTGTCTCTTGTTAATTTCACATTGTATTTTTGAAATGTACCCGCCTCCTCACAAACAAACTGTCCTTTTTGAAGGAAAACACACAAAGGTGAGTATATTAAAACAAAGCAAAAATGTATTAAGGGGTCCTAACCAAAGAAAGAGGGAGGCAACGCTGGAGAAACTGCAGAAGTTGGCAAAGTCTTTGGCCCCCAGGGCACACATAATTTATTTTACTGCAAAATTGGTGGCCTGAGGAGTCCATATATAAGGGAGTACAATCTGGTCAAGAAGTCCAAGAGATCATGAACAGCAGCAGATGACATACATGTCCCCAGACTGTGGTCATACAAGAGCCTGCATCTTTTGTCAGACCAGACTGAACCCAGGTCATCACTCTCTTGTCTTCCATCCACGCTTCCTTCCACGTTGTGTCTGTGGTGGTGGAGTTGTGGCAGGAGGAGGAGGAGGAGGAGGATGATGCAACTCACCCAGGTGGGTATTGGGTGTGATTTCACCCCTCACCCCCTTAGTTAATGTTTGATAAAGGATGTCCTCACACATGAGGCGTTGGCCCTCCTGCATGTCCTGCAGTTTTGTGGCAGCCATGCAGGCAAAGGCCTCTTCACGAGTAGGGGTGGCTCTGAGGGATGCAGAAGCCGCCTGAATCAGCCTGAGTGCTGAATACTCCATGTTACCCCCCTTCCTGGGTCTTTTGTTTGGAAGGCGGAGGGGAGGAACCTGCGATTCTGTGAGGCTCCTACTGGGCCCGGCCTTCTCCTGGCTGCTACTAACCCCTGCCTCCTCCTGGCTGCCACATTCCACAGCCTCCTCCTGTGTGCCACATTCCACAGCCTCCTCCTGGCTAAGGTCTTCCTGTGTATGAAAAAGGGACATAGTTTTAGTTTTTTCTTCATCAATCACACACAATTTACATCTCATGACTGTTGCAAATCGAATGTTAACAAATATAAAAGATTATCATTCTGAGCCTAGCATTTTTAATTCTTGTCCCAATTATTTTTGCTCACTACTGTCTATTGATATGTAAACACCTTTATTTAATCTGCAATTAGTGATCAATAATAACATCTAGTAAACATCATTAATTTATTGATCAGAAATCTGTAGAACAATGCTATACCTGTCTCAAGCTGGGCTCCTCTACCTCTTCCTGGCTGGAAGTCCCAGGTTGGACATCGGAAGCCTCAGCTGGGGTGGAAGATAGGGTGGAAGGAAGAGTGGAAGGAAGGGTTGAGAGGGATTCCCTGACTTCAGGCTGGTTTGACAGAAAACAAAGTCTCTCATAGTACCCCAGCCTGGGAACATAAATGTCATCTGCTGCAGCTCCGGATCTCTGGGAATGCTGGACCTTCTTGCGCTCCCTAAGATAAGTGCTCCTCAGGCCACCAATTTTGGCTTTTAAATAGGGGATGGTTGCTGTGGGGACCACCGGCTTCACCAACTCCAGCAGTTTTTCCAGCGCTGCCTGCCTCTTTTGTTTATGATTATAATGCAGATGTTTCACCTGCCACAGACAGGGCAGCTCCCTGTACTTGTCTATGAACAGGGGGAGGAAGTTGTGGTCATTGAAGCCATCCATTTTATCTGCAATACACAACACAAGACAAACCTTAATGTCAGGCTAAAGTCTCCTAATCTTGTCCCAATATAGGCCTCAATCTCTAAGAAGTATAGGCCCAAGTTTAACTGTTACCTTCGTTATCACGATTGGCGCTTCCTATACTCCTTTCTACGCTCACAGATCGTATGTACAACGTACGCGTGTTATGCTTTTTATACACTGTGCATGCGTGAAACTCTGCCCGCCCCTGACGTTCTTTCTAGTCTATTCCCCGCCCCTTCTCATTTGGCGCAGTGGGGGAAGAGCACATGGCGGAGACAGAGCAGGTGTGTGCTAATTACAGCAACGAGGAGGAGCAGGAGGAGGAAAGCCTGGAGCCAGAAACATCACTATCCCAGAGGAGACGATTTAAGGCATCAAATATGTCCTTTGTTGAGATAGTGGAGATGGTCGACATACTGAAGAGGGCCGACTACGACGGGAAGTATGGACCTTACCCAAACCCAAATGTCAGAAAGACCAAGATCATGATGAAAGTTGTGAAGAGTCTGCACAGGAATTTTGGGGTACGTCGATCCAAGGATCAACTGAGGAAACGGTGGTCGGACCTCAAATTAAGGGAGCATGATCAGTATTGAAGGATCAGGAGAGTGCTGCAAAAAAGTAAGTACCGTATTTATCGGCGTATAACACGCACTTTTTTCCCCTTAAAATAAGGGGAAAATCGTGGGTGCGTGTTATACGCCGATCCCCGCTATTTTGTGATCTGTCGGAGCGATCGCCGCCGACATTCACATAGCTTGTATTTTTAAACATGGCGCCGCGGAGTTCGGAGGGACTCGGCGGCGCTCGTTCAGCTGAACGAGCGCCGCCGAGGACACAGTGACTGGGCGGAGCCGAGATACACATAGCCGAGGCTTCTCGGCTATTCTCGGCGCCGTTCACAGTCACGCCCAGTCCCGCCATTGGACCTGTGTTATGTCCATCATAGGGACTGGGCGTGACTGTGAACGGCGCCGAGAATAGCCGAGAAGCCTCGGCTATGTGTATCTCGGCTCCGCCCAGTCACTGTGTCCTAGGCGGCGCTCGTTCAGCTGAACGAGCGCCCCCGAGTCCCTCCGAACTCCGCGGCGCCATGTTTAAAAATACAAACTAAACGTTTGTATGTCGGCGGCGACAAGGCTGCACGGAGCACTGGGGACAAGGCTGCACTGGGGCAAAGCTGCACTGGGGACAAGGCTGCACTGGGGCAAAGCTGCACTGGGGACAAGGCTGCACTGGGGCAAAGCTGCACTGGGGACAAGGCTGCACTGGGGCAAAGCTGCACTGGGGACAAGGCTGCACTGGGGCAAAGCTGCACTGACAAGGCTGCACTGGACACTGGGGAAAGGCTGCAGATGAACACTGATGAGGCTGCATTGATGGGCATTTAAATGTAAGTTTTTTTTCCTTAAACTTCCCTCCTAAAAGTTTTTTTCCTTAAAATTCCCTCCTAAACTTGGGGTGCGTGTTATACGCCGATAAATACGGTAGTTGTCCTGTGTTCCTATTCTTTATTTTTATTACGTTCGTGCTGCTCCATGTGCTTTTGTTTACTGTTGTACAGTTTAAAATGGCAACTTTCATGTATATGGACACATTATTCGTTCGTAGGAAACATTGTTCGTTCGGCCAATAAAACACCATGTTTTGTCCAGATGCATTTCAATACATTTTTTCTGGCCTACTTCTCTTAAAATAAGTTTTTTGTCTAGATGGGTTTGTAACTAGAATGAAATGAAAACTAGATTCTGTGTAAGGAGAGGACACTCAGCAGCTGTTTACACATCTGGACGCTGGAGCACTAGTGTGGAACACCAGAACACCCTTTTTATTAGGGGGTCCACACAGGTGCTCCAGTGTATACTATAGGGGTGACTCCATCTGTGAAGCTTGTACAAAACAGGTAAGTATTCAAGCTTGACAAAGGAAAAAAATATTTCTTCATCTTGCAACTCTGCCAAAACAGACAATTGTACCCCACTTCCAAGCAATGTTTCATATTACTATTTCTGCCATCAAATATCTGTGTGCTAAGTATACCTTTTTTTTTTACATAGGGGGGGGAGAAAAGACTAGGAGGACACCACTCATCAGAGGAGACAACAGACCCCCCACCTCATGAAGAAGTGGAAATCCCACAAACACAACAGGAGGAGGAGGGGGGAGACGTGGTGGAAATAGTCACCACAACAGGTGAGTGTCTGCGATCACAGGCTCAGGTAAGAGATGGATGCCGGCATATTTATAATACATGGTGGTTTTTTTTTATCTATTTTTAGGTGATCGTGATGTTGTGGATGAAGGTCATTTCGCCAGTAAAAGTGCCCAGATCCTGATCGGGGAGATCATGGGGTGTAATAGGGACTTGGAAAACATCAAGCAAAACATCAGTGATGTTCAAAACAAAATGAAGAACATGATTGATGTTTTAGGGAGAGTGTAAAACCCCTCGAAATCCCTAATTTATTTCTGCTTTGTTTTTCTGACAAATTTTTGACATATCTTAGAAAAGCCAAATTTTGAAGATGCACACAGTGTGTCAACATGTGCTATCTGCAATCACGGGAGATCAATATACGCGTTTTGGGGGTGCAACCCCTTCATCAATAATAAAGTAGCTGAGAGGAAGGGGTTGCACCCACAAAACACGTCCATCAATCCCCCATGATGGAAGCTAGCACATGTTGACATTCGGCAATTTGTGTGCATCTTCAAAATTTGGCTTTTCCAGGGGTGACTTCACGCCATCTGCTGAACGCAATATCAAACACAGTATATAAATACTCAAGTCTGATATTGCCTTCAATTTCTATAAAAGTTGAACTTTGTAAGTTCCAGAGTTGTGTATTTCTTGTTGGTTTTAAACATGCCTGTTTTACCTTAAAAGGAAATTTGTACTTTTAATGTCACCTAAAAAATTGTTATACAACAAACATGTTGGTTTTAAAAACCTTTTATAAATGCACATGTGATTGTGCTTTGGCTTCTCCCCGTTGCCAAGTACCGCAGGGTGGCGACTAGCCTCTGCTCCGCAGTGATGGCTTGCCTCATGCAGGTATCCTGCCTGCTAATATAAGGGGTCAGCAAAGCCAACAAACAGTGAAATACGGGGTCCGTCATCCAGGAGAAAGTTCCTGAAATCGTCAGGATTATTCTCACGGATCTCACGGAGCAAAGGCATGTGACAGAATTGGTCACGCTGGAACAACCAATTCTTGGTCCATGAACTCCTCCTCGCCCTGTTCATGGACTTATTTTTGTGTCAAAGTAAGGACCCCAGCACAAAGCCCCCACACAGCACGAACTCTACGATGAGTACGTACACGCAACATGGCTAGAAAACGGTCGGCTGCTCAGAACGAAGTAACAGAACGCACTGAAGAACAGCAAGGCCTGTGAAGAGCGACCTGAAAATCAGTAACGAACGGACAAGAACACAATGATAAATCAATGGTACTTGCTGCACACACTGAAGACCAGATACAAACCCACAAGCACAAACCGAACAGCAGAAATACGATCTGAAAACCACGAGTCTGAAAAAGTGTGAATTGTCTCTCACCAAACTTTTACTAACATGAGATTAGCAAAAGGAGCCCAAAGGGTGCCGCGCTTGGTAATGAACTGCCCTTTTATAGTCTGGTAGTACGTGGTGTACGTCACCGCGTTCTTGGCATTCGGAAATTCTGACAACTTTGTGCGACCGTGTGTATGCAAGACAAGTTTGAGCCAACATCCGTCGGAAAAAATCCATGGATTTTGTTGTCGGAATGTCCGATCAATGTCCAACCATGTGTACAGGGCATTACTCTCAATGCCAGTTGACATGATTTGGCTATCGTATACAAATACTTTCTGACAGGCCACTGCAAGCTCTACCATCAACTCCAACTGGAAAGTAAGCCTGATAAAAACTCAGAACATACTCACAGGATCATAACAACAAGCTGGTATTGGTATGTCTGAAAATGCACAGGAAGTCCATGGCTGGAAAGAACAAAGTCCCAGCTTACTTCTCCCACAATTTTAAGCAGGTTTAGGTATGTATACATGGATTGATGGAGCGATGGACGAATAAGTCTTTGGGTAAGACTGCATTTTCAGAAAGTTACGCTGCACACTTCAACTAAAGCAGTTACATGCCTGGTGAGAACATTTCTTGAATCAAGGGATGGATGGCGATAAAATATACTATAATAGACAAAATCAGTGACCATTCATTTTTTTTTGTGATGGTACTTTTTAAACTTAATTGTTTGATTTTAGGCTGCTGCTCTTATCTAATTTCATACTTCAATTTTTCTTATAATTGCTATTTCATTATACTCCCAAAACCATTGTCTAAAGCATTACAGTGTAACAGGCATCTAAAATGTTGCAGTTATACATTTTTGCTTCTATAATTCTTTAGAATCAGTAAACCGTAGATTGTTTTGAAGTTGCATAAGATAAGTTTTCTTTCAAAAGAAGTCATAAGAAGTGTGAAACAGATGTATGACTTGACCCCAGCACTCAATCAAATGCATTTATTTGAATGTAAAGGGAATGACAATGCTTTAACACCTTCTCTGATAGATGCTGGCCCTACAACAACAACATGCCAAGGGCTCTGCTACAATATCAATTCATCCCTGCAGCGCATATGCCATTTCTTAAAAATAAGACTTCATTGTTGATTTGAAATTCAAGGCAGTGAAACAAATATGAACTAGTGCAAATCAATTTACTGTGTGGTTCATAGACAAAATGTGCATTGCTGCCTTGATTGTTCCCAAAGCTTCAATGAAAATCTAAACATCATATTTTAAATGGATATGTGCATTAATATACTGAACAGTAATGGGCAAAATGGATGTTAAAATGTTAACTACTGAATTGAAATGCTTGGCTTTATTCATCATGGGTTATTCCAGCAGACCTATGTGATGGAAATATTTTATATGAAGAAATAGACTGACACTGAAAACAAATGCATAAATGTTTTACACTGGTTAGCTAGCAACAACTCATTTTAATATGTTTGAGGATCAAGAAGGAACATACATTTTTCTGGTTATGTTCATATACTCAGACTTGCACTTGAATCCTATATAAAGTGGACTATGGTAAGTTGTTAAGTGATTAACATTTAAACTTTGCAGCACAGAGTCCTGTGTTGCCATCAAGGGCAACAACTGCATGGACTCTGTATATTTAGCAGGTGAAAGATGTCTGTTTATGCCTTAAACCTCCTTGTACATACAGTATGCAGTCACAGTACTATATCAGGGGCTAAATGATTCTGATTGCTTGTCCCCTAAAATGGACCTTTGGGCAAAATCAAAAATGGTATATACATTATGATGCAGTCTGTTAATTGAATTAACACAATGTTTTTTGTTTTAAAGAACCCCCAATACCATAGTTTTATTACCTGCTGATGCTGCCAGTAGATCTAATATTTTTCAGCTTCCTGTAAAAAAAAGTAATTACTTTAAGGTAGGAAGTGCAACTGCCTGGGTATGTTTTTCAAATGGTGTCCCAGTTGAATTTACGATTCCCAAAAGCACTGCCAGAGAGGTTCATAGAACATAGTCCAAAAACTCCCAAATGAGGTTTAGCCTTCAGTTAACCTGTGCAACGTACTGTATGTCTTCTTACTGCCTCTGTGCAGATCATTATTTTAAAAGCAGACATCCTCCCCATGCCTAATCCATCCCATTAAAGTCTTGTTAGCCAGATAAATTAGATTTTATACTTGTTGTCACATACCTAGATGGGAAGCCTGAGATGACAAGGACAGCCTCTTTAACTGAGCCAGTCCAAGCACCCCTGGGTTGAAGAACAGGAAGCAGAGGGATTAAAAAAATAACATGAATGGTGGAACTTGGAAATGCTGTCAACAAGCAGCTAGATATGACAGGGGATGTGGGTCACTGATGAGAGCAGATCAGAAACAAGCCAGGATCAGAAACATCTGAAGGCAAAATTACTACTCTCATAAGTAGAGCCAAAAATATCTCACTTACACACACGCCTACAAGCACATCGCAAGACGAATGTGATTACGTGTGTTCCTGCACCGAGACACAGGACTATCCATGCACAGATCCTCATGTTAGAATCCAGTTATGCAGATTTGTTCAGTCTTTCTGCCTTCCTCCCCTCTGCTTTCTTTTCATGTAGTCCACCTTTAATCCCACCCAGTGCTCCAGAATTCCACACCACCATCCTCTTTAGTGTCATGAGTGGACAGCTTTGTTTTCCTGATTCTCAGAGCCAACCCTCCGTTAAATTGCCTGCCAGATCTTGTGCATTCATTATTCACGAAAAAGGTAGAAACACCTCTAGAATGAGTTCCAGAAATCTTTGAGGATCTTGCAGGTACAATGAGAGGCCAGAAAGACACTGGTGATGTTGTATTCCCAGAAGGTGATTGGAAGGCGCTGGCTATGTCACCAATGTCTAAGAAAATCAGCTGGGGAGCAGAAGTTCTGGAAAAAAATTGTTTTTGAGTACTTTTATGCCGCGTACACACGAGTGGACTTTACGGCAGACTTGGTCCGGCGGACCGGAGTCCGGCGGACAATTCGATCGTGTGTGGGCTCCAGCTGACTTTTTTCCCAAAAGTTCGACGGACCTAGAAATGAAACATGTTTCAAATCTTTCCGACGGACTCGAGTCCGGTCGAAAAGTCCGCTCGTTTGTATGCTAGTCCGATGGACAAAAACCGACGCTAGGGCAGCTATTGGCTACTGGCTATGAACTTCCTTGTTTTAGTCCAGTCGTACGTCATCACGTACGAATCCGTCGGACTTTGGTTGATTGTGTGTAGGCAAGTCCGTTCATTAGGAAAGTCCGTAGAAAAGTCAGCTGGACCAAGTCCGCTGTAAAGTCCACTCGTGTGTACGCGGCATAAGGCAACCTTTAGTAACAGGTTCATAGATTTAAATAGTGTGACTGATGATTGTTTTTCAGGTAAAAAAGGTCCACATTATGTTTAAGCGTGGTCTAGATTGTATTGGTGTCTTTATCAGTGATCCTATTTATGTGTGTTTTCCTCTTAAGTGGTCTGCTTTCCCCAGACAATAATACCACATGCTGGTAGAATGACTGGCTATTAATGTTGATACTAATGTGTAGGGATGAGCCTGACGTTCGAGTCAAACATCGGGTGTTTGTCCATTCAGCAAATCTTGAACATTATGGGGCGTTCAAGGCAAATTTGAGCACTGTGGAATGCCCCATAATGCACTGCGAGATAGCAGTGCAGTGAAGTCTGATGATTAGCCAAAGCATGCATCTGACTTGCATGCTTTGGCCAATGACAGCACGCTCTGCTGAAAGAGAATTGATTGTTCAAAGGCAGGGTGCCTTTAGCCATTCATGGCTCAGGGGGCTAAGTCCATGCCCCACACTATATATATATATATATATATATATATATATATATATATATATATATATATATATATATATATATATATATAAATAAATATAGAATGTATATAGATATATATATATATATATATATAGATAGATATAGATATATATACAGTCAGGTCAATAAATATTGGGATATAGACACAATTCTAATCTTTTTGGCTCTATACACTACCACAATGGATTTGTAATGAAACTAGCAAGATGTGCAGACTTTCAGCTTTAATTTGAGGGTATTTGCATCCAAATCAGGCGAACGGTGTAGGAATTACAACAGTTTGTATATGTGCCTCCCACTTTTTAAGGGACCAAAAGTAATGGGACAATTTGCTGCTCAGCTGTTTCATGGCCAGGTGTGTGTTATTCCCTCATTATCCCATTTAAAAGGAGCAGATAAAAGGTCCAGAGTTCATTTCAAGTGTGCTATTTGCATTTGGAATCTGTTGCTGTCAAATCTTAATATGAGATCCAAAGAGCTGTCACTATCAGTGAAGCAAAAATAAATAATGATATTTGAAGCGCTTCACAATGTGCATAAAAATGAATATATATGAATAAAAATAAATAAATAAATATAAATACTCAAATAAATCCAGCGGCGAGTAAAATTTCCTAAAAAATCCAGCAATCAAAATAGTGTAAAAAAATTAGTGCCACCAAATGTGTAAAAAAATCCACATAAAAAATCAACATAAAAATAAATATATAGGGATGTATTCAGAAGGTTCAATTATACAAGTGTAGAATCCGATTGGTATAAAGCTTTGATCCGGTCCCACTAGCAAAGCTGTTTAACCACCTCAATACTGTGCATTTTCGCCCCCTTCCTGCCCAAGCCATTTTTCAGCTTTCAGCGCTGTCGCAATTTGAATGACAATTTCGCGGTCATACAACACTCGACCCAAATGAAATTGTTATAATTTTTTCCCCACAAATAGAGCTTTCTTTTAGTGGTATTTGATCACCTCTGAGGTTTTTATTTTTTGCGCTATAAACAAAAGAAGAGTGACAAGTTTTAAAAAAAACACAATA
Organism: Aquarana catesbeiana; assembly: GCF_042186555.1. NCBI lineage: Eukaryota > Metazoa > Chordata > Amphibia > Anura > Ranidae > Aquarana > Aquarana catesbeiana. Next base: position 222,123,029 of record NC_133330.1, on the reverse strand, counting down.
ATTTTTACCTTTTGCGATAATAAATATCCAATTTTTTTTTCTTTAAAACAAATTTTTTCTCAGTTTAGGCTGATATGTATTCTTGTACATATTTTTGGTAAAAAAAAAAATCGCAATAAGCGTATATAGATTGGTTTGCGCAAAAGTTATAGTGTCTACAAAATAGGGGATAGTTTTATAACATTTTTATTTTTTTTTATTTTTTTACTAGTAATGGCGGCGATCTGCGATTTTTATTGTGACTGCGATATTGCGGCGGACACATCGGACACTTTTGACACATATTTGGGACCATTCACATTTATACAGCGATCCGTGCTATAAAAATGCATTGATTACTGTATAAATGTGACAGGCAGTGAAGGGGTTAACACTGGGTGGTGATGGAGGGGTTAACTGTGTTGCTAGGGGAGTGATTCTAACTGTAGGGGGCGGGGACTCACTAGGGGAGGAGACCGATCGGTGTTCCCCTGTACTGGGAACACACCATCGGTCTCCTCTCCTCTGACAGGACCGTGGATCTGTGTGTTTACACACACAGATCCACGGTCCTGCTGTGTTACCGGTAATCGCGGGTGCATCACAGTCACGTGACTTTTTCAAGGAAAAAGTCTTCCTTGAAAAAGTCACGTGCTGTGATGCAATGCGTGGGAGGAGCCAAGGACGCTCTGTGCAGATCAGCAGTATCACACAGTGTACTGCAGTGAATCTGCTCCTGTCTAAGGCGGCTGACTGCTATAGTAAAACCTGCATATGCCTTATCATTATAAGGCACACGTGAGTGGATTGAAGTTTGCCTGTGTACCTTGGTATCCTAACTATTGCACAATGATTGTTTTTTTCTCTTATCTGCCTGTTAAATGAGATCTGTTTATGATTCTCACATTGGTTGTGAACAGAAGCAAAAGAAACATTGTTACTATAAATGTCAAAGAGCACCTTAATTAAGCAAGTGTTTTTAAACAGCTTTGCTAGTGGGACCGGATCAAAGCTTTATACCAATCGGATTCTACACTTGTATAATTGAACCTTCTGAATACATCCCTATATATTTATTTTTATGTTGATTTTTTATGTGGATTTTTTTACACATTTGGTGGCACTAATTTTTTTACACTATTTTGATTGCTGGATTTTTTAGGAAATTTTACTCACCTCTGGATTTATTTGAGTATTTATATTTATTTATTTATTTTTATTCATATATATTCATTTTTATGCACATTATGAAGCGCTTCAAATATCATTATTTATTCTTTTTAAGTGTCTCTGAAAACACTCTCTTTTGATAGCAGCCTCACTTGGTTTTATGTGTAATTATTAGCTATTTAGCATCACAGCGCTTTGTGTTTTATATATTCTTTATCAGTGAAGCAAGCCATCATTAGGCTGAAAAAAACAAAACAAACCCATCAGAGAGATATCAAAAACATTAGGTGTGGCCAAATCAACTGTTTGGAACATCCTTAAAAAGAAAGAAGGCGCCGGTGAGCTTAGCAACGCCAAAAGACCCGGAAGACCACAGAAAACAACTGTGGTGGATGACCTTAGAATTCTTTCCCTGGTGAAGAAAACACCCTTCACAACAGTTGGCCAGATCAAGAACACTCTCCAGAAGGTAAGTGTATGTGTGTCAAAGTCAACAAACAAGAGAAGACTTCCCCAGAGTGAATACAGAAGGTTCACCACAAGATGTAAACCATTGGTGAGCCTCAAAAACAGGAAGGCCAGATTAGAGTTTGCCAAACAACATCTAAAAAAGCTTTCACAGTTCTGGAACAACATCCTATGGACAGATGAGACCAAGATCAACTTGTACCAGAGTGATGGGAAGAGAAGAGTATGGAGAAGGAAAGGAACTGCTCATGATCCAAAGCATACCACCTCATCAGTGAAACATGGTGGTGGTAGTGTCATGGTGTGGGCATGTATGGCTGCCAATGGAACTGGTTCTCTTGTATTTATTGATGATGTGACTGCTGACAAAAGCAGCAGGGATGAATTCTGAAGTGTTTCGGGCAATATTATCTGCTCATATTCATAAAAATGCTTCAGAACTCATTGGACGGCGCTTCACAGTGCAGATGGACAATGACCCAAAGCATACTGCAAAAGCAACCAAAGAGTTTTTTTAAGGGAAATAAGTGAAATGTTATGCAATGGCCAAGTCAATCATCTGACCTGAATCCGATTGAGCATGCATTTCACTTGCTGAAGACAAAACTGAAGGGAAATGCCCCAAGAACAAGCAGGAACTGAAGACAGTTGAAGTAGAGGCCTGGCAGAGCATCACCAGGGATGAAACCCAGCGTCTGGTGATGTCTATGCATTCCAGACTTCAGGTTGTAATTGACTGCAAAGGATTTGCAACCAAGTATTAAAAAGTGAAAGTTTGATGGATGATTGTTAATCTTTCCCATTACTTAATCTGTCCTATTAATCTGTCCCATTACTTTTGGTCCCTTAAAAAGTGGGAGGCACATATACAAACTGTTGTAATTCCTACAACGTTCACCTGATTTGGATGTAAATGCCCTCAAATTAAAGCTGAAAGTCTGCAGTTAAAGCACATCTTGTTTGTTTCATTTCAAATCCATTGTGGTGGTGTATAGAGCCAAAAAGATTAGAATTTAGTCGATGTCCCCCTATTTATGGACCTGACTGTATATACAGTCTGGCAGTGTAATTATATATATATATATATATATATATATATATATATATATATACTCTGCAGTCAGTGTAGACTATAAATACAGTGCAGGCATTGTAATATATATATATATATATATATATACAGTGCAGTCAGTGTAGTATATATATATATATATACACAGTCTATTGAAGTGGTTAAGAGGAACCCTATGACAGAATTAAGAAAAAACAGCATGGGTACCCCCCCAGTCCATACCAGGCCCTTTGGATCTAACATAGATTTTAAGAGGAACTCCACTCCACAATTTAAAAAAAAATAGCGTGGGGACCCCCCAAAATCCATACCAGACCGTTATCCAAGCAAGCAAGCTAGCAGGTCTGGATGGGGGGGACGAGGGAGTGCCCCCCTCCTGAACCATACCAGGCCACTTGCCCTCAACATGGGGAGGGTGTTTTGGTGCGATAGGGACAAGGGCCTAATCCCCACAACCTTGGCCCGGTGGTTGTGATGGTCTGCAGGTGGGGGGCTTATCGGAATCAGGAAGCCCCCTTTGACAAGGGGGCCCCCAGATCCCAGCCCCCCCTGTGAATGGGTAGTGGTACATTGTACCCATTCACCAAAAAAAGTGTCAGAAAGTAAAAACCACAATACACAGTTTTTGACAATCCCTTTATTAAAAAAGAAAAAGAAAGTGTTCCGCGATATCCATCCATCTTTAATCACGGCGCCGACTGACTCTAAAAAAAAAAATACTCTGCCTCCATGGGAGGCGTCCTGTCTTTTTGCTGTGACAGCTGTTATATAGGCAAGGGTGGGGTCACGTCATGTCATGTGCCGTCAGAGGGGGGCAGGGTCATCTGGTTACATCAGCAGGTGGCCCTGCCCTTACCCATTTACATGAGGGGGCGGAATCAGGGAACCCTCTTGTTAAAGGGGGCTTCCAGATTCCGATAAGCCCCCCTGCCCGCAGACCCCCAGAACCAATGGCCAGGGTTGTGGGGATGAGGCCCTTGTCCCCATCAACATGGGGACAAGGTGCTTTGGGGGGACCCCAAAGCACCCTCCCCATGTTGAGGGAAAGCTGCCTGGTATGATTCAGGAGGGGGGTTGCTCACTTGTACCCCCCTTCCTGGCCTGCCAGGCTGTTTGCTCAGATAAGGGTCTGATATGGATTTTGGGGGGACCCCATGCCATTTTATAAAAAAAAATTGGCATGGAGTTCCTCTTAAAATCCATATCAGACCCAAAGGGTTTCCTTAATTTTTTTATTTATATTGCAGGGATACGGCAATACATTACAGCCACGAGCAAAATGTCATTTTGCTGTGGCACAGTAAAACACATGAGACAGATGCGCCACTTTACAGGCAGACTAAGGGGACCCCCCCATGCACGATATTTAAAGGAATATTTCATTTTTATTGTTTCACTTTAAGCATTAAGCATTACTTTAAGCATTATTAACCGCTTGCCGACCAGGCGCCGCAGTTTTACTGTACGTCACATTTTACTTTACCTTACGTCCCTTTTGGCCATTAGGGGTGCGCTCATACCACCGAACAGAGCGAGAATCGGGATCTGTGTGTGTAAACACACAGATCCCAGTTCTTTCAGGGGAGTGTGTTCATGCTAAGTTCATACTAAGTATGAACACCGATCTCTCTCTCCTCCTTGAAAGTCCCATCCCCCTACAGTTTGAACACACCTAGGGAACACAGCTACCCCCTTGATCGACTCCTAGTGTTAACCCCTTCCCTGCCAGTGACATTTATACAGTAATCAGTGCATTTTTATAGCACTGATCACTGTATAATTGTAAATGGTCCCAAAAATGTGTCAAAAGTGTTCAATTTGTCCCCCGCAATATCGCAGTCCTGATAAAGATCGCCGCCATTACTAGTAAAAAAATAATAATAATAAAAATGCCATAAATCTATCCCCTATTTTGTAGACGCTATAACTTTTGCACAAACCAAACAATATACGCTTATTTTTTTTTTTTACCAAAAATATGTATAAGAATACATATCGGCCTAAACTGAGGGAAAAAATTGTTTTTTTGTTTTTTTTAAATGTGGGATATTTTTTATAGCAAAAAGTAAAAGATATTGGGGGTTATTTACGAAAGTCAAATCCACTTTGCACTGCAAGTGCACTTGGCAGTGCAGTCACTCTAAATCTAAGGGGTAGATCTGAAATGAGGGGAAGCTCTGCTGATTTTATCATCCAGTCATGTGCAAGCTAAAATGCTGTTTTTTATTTTCCTTGCATGTCCCCCTCAGATCTACAGTGACTTTACTTCCAAGTGCACTTTTAGTGCACTTTCAAGTGCACTTGCAGTGCAAAGTGGATTTGCCTTTAGTAAATAACCCCCATTGTGTTTTTTTCAAATTTGTCGCTCTTCTTTTGTTTATAGCTCAAAAAATAAAAAATGCAGAGGCAATCAAATACCACCAAGGGAAAGCTCTATTTGTGGGGAAAAAAAGACATCAATTCCCAGTTAAATATGCCAACCAGTGTGAGCAGGGAGAGTCCCACCCCTCAGACCTCTCCCTCCCTCCTAATTCATTTATATATGTGTGAAGTGAATACCTTCATATTACCCTCCCATAACCCTACCTCTGTAGTCTTGCAGTAAGTCATTATTCTTTAGCATGCTGCAACACAGGAATTACACATTTACACCTACTTTGCAGACTGAAAAGGGATCTGCATTCGGATCACTATTCAGAGAAGATTTGACAGGCGGCGAGAAGGAGTTGTATCACCTCTTCATCACCTATTTTAACCCCCTAAATGCTTCCGTACTGTAGTGTACTGCAAACAGGCACATTGTGCTGAATTGCAGTGTGGCTCCAATCATTAGAATTGCTACATTTTACACCATCAATTTAAACAAGCCCTAAGCCTGAAATGATTCTAGTATGGTAGTGATCTCTTGCATCTAAGGCCCTGTTCACACTTTGTGTAGGAGTGAACATTTCTGCTCGCAATAATTTTAGTGTGTGTACAACAGTGTTAATTTTGGCAGCACATTTTGATTTAGTTTTAGGACTAAAATGGCATTTTAGTTTTAGTCCTATTTTAGTCTTCTGCAATTGTTTTAGTTTTAGTTGTATTTAGTCGACTAAATCTCCAGTACATTTTAGTCAACTCAAACTCATTTTAGTCATCTAAAATCTAATGGGTGTAATTAAATTGTAACATTTCTCCACAATTTCCAAACTCATTATATACTGCTGGAGTGAAAAATCTCATATGTTATTATTTAAGGTATTGAGGTATGAACATGCACTACAGACCAGTGTTCATTTTGAAGTCAAATTTCAATTTAGTTTTAGTCTCATTTTAGTCTTTTGACTAAAATGTCATTTTAGTTTTAGTCATATTTTAGTCATCTCAATTGTTTTAGTTTTAGTCGTATTTTAGTCAACTAAAATAGTATTCATTTAGTCAACTAAAATATTTTAGTCGTTTTAGTCGACAAAATTAACACTGGTGTACAACAAGCAAAGATTTCTGTGTGACTAAATAGAGTTTTGTGTGTGTGTGTGTTGTGTGTGCAAACACTATATACACACATTACAAATCATGCCTTCAACAATGAAAAATTGCTGTTTCTCTGAGATCATAGCAGAAAAACCATGATCATGTGATCAGTCTTATATTTGTGTGCCCTTTGTAGCTAGAATAGCACATTTCTTTGCCAAGAGATGCTTTGTAAGGTTACACTTCCTGCTGTACAGCACTGTGTTCACTGCAGAGAGGAATGGAGTGTGATTGGTGAGAGCAGAATTCCAATACTGTTTTTTCACCACCCACATGAAGGCCACATGAAGAACACCCACAGTAACCCTAGGACCCACCCATATCAACTCCCAGAACTGGTACAAGCAACTCCCATAGCCCGCCCTAAAACTACAGAGACTCAAAGGATCATGGGACATGTAGTATCAGAACTGGTAAAGGAAGGAAACAGGAGGTCAGAGAACTTTGAAATTCAGCCAGGAGGAGTGACATCACAGACACAGAAACCTGCTGTATACAGATAAATGAGGTAAGTTACACACAATATGACACTGGGGTTGTGATTCATTTACATGCACATTGCATCTGTTGTTTTGGGGAGGAAAAGCTGGAGTTCTGCTTTAAATATATTTGTTATTTTTTGATCATTCATCCCCAGACTTATGTTGGAGTAGATATGTGAAAAAAATTCTGAATCTTCTGCAGTGCAGCTTCATGAACTACATATTGGGAAATAGTGTAGTTTATAAAGTAAGAAAATTTAGGAGTTTAATATAGGAGGAATAGATTACAAAGTAGCCACAGAGATTAATGAGACTAAATAGTTAGACACAAAGAAGGAGAAGGACAGTGGTTACGGAGACGGATGATAGAAAATACTAAGTGCAGTGGAAAAGGCAGAGAGTGCAGACCGTAGAGTATCCCCAGAGCAAGAGGAGGCTGGAGACTGGGCCCAGAGAAGGAGGAAAGTAGGTTTGCAAGAGGAAACGGATGACAGAAAACACTGGGTGCAGTGGAGGAGAAAGAGAGAGCAGACTGGAGAGTGTGCCCAAAACAGGAGGAGACTGGAAACTGGGCCCAGAGAGGAAGGAAAGTAGGTTTGAAAGTGCAGATGGATGACAGAAAACACTGAGTGCAGTGGAGGAGAAAGAGAGAGAGAGAGTGTGCTGAAAAGAGTGGACTAGAAATTGGGCCCAGAGGAGGAGAATATTAGCTTTAAAGCAGGAGGCGAAAGAGAGAAAAAACTGGGTGTAATGGAGGAGATAGAGAGTGGGGACTAGGGATGAGCTTTCTGTTCGAGTCGAACATGAGTTCAACTCGAACATCGGCTGTTCAATCGTTTGACGAAGATCGAACATTATGGGGCGTTTGCGCCAAATTCGAGCGGCATGTCATGCCTCATAATGCACTGCATCATCGCAGTGCATTGCTGGCTGATGATTGGCCAAGCATGCACTATGACCCGCATGCTTTGACCAATCACAGCGCCGTCAGCAAAGAGAGCCTTAATTGGCCAAAGGCGGGGTGCCTTTGGCCAATTATGGCTCAGGGGATTAAGTCCACGACCCACACTATATAAGGCCGCCTGCACGTCGGCCTTGTGTAGTGTGTTCTTGGTGGAGAGAGAGATAGAGAGAGAGAAAGTGTCATTTCATTTACTTTGAGCAGGCAGTTTATTCAGTTAGCTGCAGTGCATTTAGTATATATATATATATATCCCGGTTTTGTGTGTGTATATATATATATATATATATATATATATATATATATATATATATATATATATATATATTTATTTATTTATATGTATATATACACTGTATCCAGTTTAGCTAGATCTCACTGCAGACCGTTCCTGGTGTACTGTTTCTAATATACTTCAGGCAAGCAGTTGATTCAGTTAGCTGCAGTTTATTTAGTATATACTGTGTATATATATATATATATATATATATACAGTATATATATTATATATATATATATATATACACTGTATTCTGTGTAGCTAGAACTGACTGCAGGCCATTCCTGGTGTACGTATTCAAATACACTTTCAGGCAGGCAGGCCAGGCAGGTTATTCAGTGAGCTGCAGTGCATAAAATATATATACTGTCTCCTACATATATATCCACTGCATTCTAGTCTAGCCAAGCCTATATCTGACTGCAGGCCATTGCTGGTATACATTTTCAAATACACTTTCAGGCAGGCAGGCAGGCAGGCAAGTGATTTAGTGATCTGCAATGCATTAAATACATATACAGTCTCCAACATATATATATCCACTGCATTCCAGTATAGCCAAGCCTATATCTGACTGCAGGCCATTGCTGGTGTACATTTTCAAATATACTTTCAGGCAGGCAAGTGATTCAGTGACCTGCAGTGCATTAATATATATACAGTATCCAACATATATATCCACTGCATTTCAGTTTAGCCAAGCCTATATCTGACTGCAGGCAATTGCTGGTGTACGTTTTCAAATACACTTTCAGGCAGGCAGGCAAGTGATTCAGTGATCTGCAGTGCATTAAATATATATACACAAGCATATATATATATCCACTGCATTCCAGTCTAGCCAAGCCTATATCTGACTGCAGGCCATTCCTGGTGTACATATTCAAAGACACTTTCAGGCAGGCAGGCCAGGCAGGTGATTTAGTGATCTGCAGTGCATAAAGATATATATACAGTCTCCTACATATATATCCACTGCATTCTTGTCTAGCCAAGCCTATACCTGACTACAGGCCATTCCTGGTGTACGTATTCAAAAACACTTTCAGGCAGGCAGGCCAGGCAGATGATTCAGTAATCTGCAGTGCATAAAGATATATATACAGTCTCCTACATATATATCCACTGCATTCTAGTCTAGCCAAGCCTATAGCTGACTACAGGCCATTCCTGGTGTACGTATTGAACAACCCTTTCAGGCAGGCAGGCAGGTGATTCAGTGATCTGCGGTGCATAAAATATGTATACAGTCTCCTACATATATACCCACTGCATTCTAGTCTAGCCAAGCCTACACCTGACTGCAGGCCATTCCTGGTGTAATTTTTCTAGTAAACTTCAGGTGGTGTTTTGCTAATCCAATTTTACAGCATGTCTGGAAGGCCACCAAGGATAGGCAGATGCTCACAGGCCACTAAAAGAGGGCAATCAGGCTCTGTGTCTACAGCCAACAGTGCTGGTAGTGGACACGGTGCATCCTCGTGGGGCACGCTTGTCCTTTTTCTCGACAGCTGGCCGTGTTGAAGAGTTGGTAGAGTGGATCACAAACCGTCCTCATCCTCCTCATTGTCTGTCACCCAGGCTAAGAAAAGTCTGGCTGCCAATGCAGCTGCCAAAGCGGCCTATTCCATTGGCTCAACAGCATCAGTCACTCTTTCCCTAGCCCCACCATCATGTCCCGAGGAGTCCCCCGAACTGTTCGACCACAGTGTCGGGTACATGCTGCAGGAGGATGCACAGCATTTTAAAGGCTCCGATGATGGTACCCAGGTTGAGGATGAAGGCAGTAACATGAGCCCAGAGAGAGGGGGTGCCCAAGAAGGACAAGAAACTGGCAGTCATGTTCCCCCAGCTACAGCATACTGCCAAGTTTGCCCCAGTGGCGAGGAGGGAGGGGATGATGAGGTCACTGACTCTATGTGGGTGGCTGATAGAAGAGAGGAGGAGGAGGAGTAGGAGGAGGCACATCTCCAATGAGGCAGGATGCCCTCCAGGGGATAGCTTAAGGATAGCCAACCGACTTCATCACACCGAGGAGCTCCGTATGAGCAGGGTGCTGCTGACTCTGCATGTTTTTTCAAAAGTTCTTTGGTGTGGGCCTTTTTTGAGACGTGTGCAGCAGATTGCACCATTGCTGTTTGCAACATATGTCTGAAGTGTATCAAGCATGGCCAAAACAGCAGCCGCTTGGGCACCCCATGCTTGACCAGACATATGTCAAGTTCCCATGCAGTCCATTGGCAACAGTACTTAAAAGACCCACACCAAAGAACAAGGTGGACCTCTCCTTGCTCCCCATCAGCTGGGATCTCCAACTCCACTATACCATCAGTCCTCTCAAAGACCTGCACTGAGGGGAATGAAGGTGTAGAATTAGGTGTCCCAAGCACTTGCGGGCAATCTGCTAGCAGTACACCTAAATCCAATTGTAGCAGGCACATTTCCCTACCTCAGTTGCTAAACCGTGGAAAGAAATTTCGGTCCCAGCCATCCACATGCTCAGTGGCTGAATCCTAGTTTGGCTAAATTGCTAGCACTCCAACTGCTGCTTTTTCAGCTGGTAGACTCTGCCCCCTTTTGTGAATTTGTGGAATGTGCCGTACCTCAGTGGCAGGTTCACAAATGCCATTTTTTTTTCTCGGAAGGCCATCCTGGCTCTCTAACAGCATGTGGAAGGCAATGTCTTGGCCTCATTGGACAGGGAGGTCAGCGGTAAGGTGCATATTACCGCTGACTCATGGTCCAGCAGGCATGGACAGAAACGTTACCTTTCTTTCTCGGCCCACTGGGTAACTCTGCTGGCAGCTGGGAAGGATGCAGGACAGGGTGCAGTAATGTTGGAGCCTGTTCTGCCACCATGCCTCCAAAATGCTGGTAGTAGTGATTCTGCCACACCTCTCTCCTCCACCCCCTCCTCTTCTTCTTCCTCTATGGCCTCTTGCTGTGCAGATTTGTCCTCAGAACCAGTGGTGCTCCGTAGGCGTTCTAGGGGCTACGCAAGCACTCAGGCAAAAAAGATGCCATGAGGCGCTTGAGTTGGTCTGCTTAGGGGACAGGAGCCACACTGGGGCAGAGATTCTGGCAGCTCTGCAGGGGCAGGTTCAGAGGTGGTTGACGCCACGCCAGCTTCAGCCAGGAATAGTGGTTTGCGACAATGGCACCAACCTCCTCTCCTCCCTCCGACAAGGACACTTGACCCATGTTCCCTGTTTGCCTCACGTCCTTAATTTGGTGGTGCAGCGGTTCTTGTGCAGGTACCCGTGCTTACAGGATCTCCTGAGGCAGGCCAGGAAAGTCTGTGGGCATTTCCGCCAGTCATTTAATGCCAGTGCTCGGCTGGCTGACCTTCAAAAGGAATGCAACCTGCTCAAGAACCGCCTCATCTGTGACAAGCCCACCAGGTGGAACTCAACGTTGGCAATGCTGCAGCGGCTGCACATGCAGCAGGGGGCCATCAATGAGTACCTGTGCGAGTATGGCACCAGGACAGGGTCAGGGGAGCTTGGCTTTTTTTCGCCACGCAGTGGCTAATGATCAAGGATGCATACACTGTTCTGTCCACCAGATGTCTTGCTGATTATTTGTACCTTATTTGTACTTGTGTTGTTAAATTTACATGCAAAATGTGTAATTTATTTAAGATAATCATATGTGGTGTGCAGGCTCCATCTAGCGTTCCTTTTTGGTATTGCTGCAGTTCTGTTTTATTGTTTTATTGTATGTGTAATTAAGGAAGTTGTCAGCAAGCAGGGAATTCTGGGTAGAATCTTAACAGGAAGTGAACCGGCCACCATTCTTTTCAACACATTGCAGAAAGCAAATCATGTCTTTCTCAATCTATCGTCATCACCCCTTAGTGAACTTAAAAAGTAAGTTTTTATTATCTCATCTTGTACTGTATATTAGGGATGAGCTTCATGTTCGAGTCGAACCCATGTTCGACTCGAACATCGTCTGTTCGCCCGTTCGCCGAATTGCGAACAATATGGGCTGTTCGCGCCAAATTTGTGTGGCGCGTCACGGCCCATAATTCACTGCGGCATCGCAGTGCATTGCTGGCTGATGATTGGCCAAGCATGCACTATGACCCGCATGCTTGGCCAATATTATACTTATTGAGGTCTATTTCTGTTATTTTGTAGTTTCCCCTGGCTTGTTCTAATAAAACTGAGATCAAAGAAATATGGTATCTGAAGTTATTAGGATAAGAAGGTTTAGCTATCTGTCCCAGAGACAGAACAGTGAAATTTGTAAGCTGACCTCTGAAGGAAGATAAGCTGACTTCAGAAGTCTGTACAGCCCGGGGCTACGCAGTATTCATACAGTCAGAAGCCTTAAAGGAACAGGCCTGCGGCAGGCGAAGCAAGCAGCCACGCTACACAGAAACACGCTCTGTCAAGCAGCATCGACACTAGAACGGTTTCTATACAGCAAGACAGCTTCTTCCCCGCAGCCATGTCTCACAGTGGGACATCTTTTTACAAAACACGTTTATGAGCAAGCTCATCTAAGTCATCTGTCGCAAATGCAGCAGCTATCGCCCGTTCAAAAGCCGAAGCAGCAAAAGCCAGGGCTGCATTCGCAGACCAAGAGTTGCAGATGAAAAAAGAAAAGGCCCACCTTGATTCAGAAAAGGCGAGACAGGAACAAGAGAGAGAGAGAGAGAAGGAAAGAGTACTCTTGGAGCAAGAGAGAGAGAAGGAAAGAGTACGCTTGGAGCAAGAAAGAGTACGCTTGGATCAAGAGAGAGAGAAGGAAAGAGTACGCTTGGAGCAAGAAAGAGTACGCATGGAACAAGAGAGAGAGCAAGAGAGAGTATGCATGGAACAAGAGAGAGAGCAAGAACGAGTATGCATGGAACAAGAGAGAGAAGAAAAGAATACGCCTGGAGGAAGAGCTAGCCTAGCAGGAAGTATCTCTGAAATTGCAGCAAGCTATCTTAGAAGCTAACATGGAGAAGCTGGCAGTAGAAAGAGACACTGCCACCGCCATTGCAGAAGAAGAAGCTTTAGAAGCAGCCGTCTACGATGAGCCAAGAGTGGGCAGTAGCATACCTGGTCTAGAGGAGAACCAACAAGATTCTTCACAACGCACGTCAGATTATGTCTACCAGCACTGGGACCCAAGCAGCATCCCACAACAAGAAATTAAACATGACGTCAGTGAGTCACATCAAATAAAGCAGCAACAAGACGTTGCCCAAAGACTTGTCAAATTCATTGATCGCCCCCAACACTACAGGGCGTGGCGATCCTCTTTCCAGAGTGCCATTCAAGGTCTAGATCTATCCTGCAGGGACCAGATAGACCTCATCATAAAGTGGCTTGGCAATGATTCTGTTGAACATGCTAAAAGGATCAGAGACATTAACATAAACCACCCTGAGATAGGCCTTGCAAACTTCTGGAACAGACTGGATAGATGTTATGGCTCACCAGAGGCTATAGAGAGTACACTGTTTAAAAGAATAGAAGACTTCCCAAAAATACCTAACAGAGGTTACCAAAAACTCAGAGAATTCAGTGACCTGTGTATGGAGTTACAAGTTGCTAAAGCAGAAGGAGACTTACCTGGCCTTTTTTATCTTGACTCTGCTAGAGGTATTAACTCCTTAGCACAAAAACTTCCTTATGAGTTACACGAAAGATGGATTACTCATGGCTGTAACTACAAATGAAAACAATGTGCCTTTTCCACCCTTTAGTGAGTTTGTGGACTTTGTAGACAGACAAGCATAGCAATCACTTCAAAGTGCACTGAAGTCTGCAAAGGAAGTACAGGTGGCAGATCCTGCTCTAAAATCTGTCTCCTGAGAGTTTACCCAAAGAACGCAGGGACAAAGCAGTCAAGCTCTATGTCATCTTGGATGATCAGAGTAACAAATCACTAGCTAGATCTATGTTTTTTGACATTCTAAACCTTAAAGGCCCCAGCAGTTCTTACTCTCTTAGGACTTGTGCAGGTACAGTGGAAACGGCGGGGAGAAGAGCTGACAGCCTACAAATTGAATCTATGGATGGTAAGACATGCCTACCCTTACCAACCATAATAGAGTGCAACCAGATGCCAGACAACAGATCAGAGATTCCCACATCAGACACAGCAGCTCACCAGACTCACTTGAATCACATAGCACATCTCATACCAGAACTAGATGATCAGGCTCAGATAATCTTACTCCTAGGGAGGGATATCTTGCAAGTCCACAAAGTAAGAAAACTGATCAATGGTCCTAAAAATGCCCCATATGCCCAAAAACTGGATCTCGGGTGGGTCATTATAGGTGGGTCATTATTGCCTGGGAGGTGCACACAAACCTGCATCTGTTAATAACCTGCTCACTAGTACCCTCAAGAATGGTTGAACTTCTCTTTTCCAACCCTGTCAAAATCATAAAGGAGCTACCACACAACAACCCTGTACCTCTTCCCTTCATAAGTACCCTCTGTGACAGCAATACCTATGAGGACGACCAAAGCGACTTAGGAAGCACAGTGTTCAGGAGAACAAAGGAATACAACCAGGTAGCAATGTCCATTGAGGATAGGCTCTTCTTAGAAGTCATGGAAAGGAGTATGGAAAAAGACGGGACTAATAGCTAGGTTGCACCTCTTCCCTTTAGACCACAAAGACGACGTTTGCCTAACAACAGAGAACTAGCATATAAACGTCTCACTTCCCTAAGACACAATCTTCAAAGGAAACCAGAGATGAAAGAACATTTCTTTTTCTTCATGGAGAAAATATTCCAGAATGGTCATATTGAGATAGCCCCAAACCTCAAAGACTCAGAGGAATGCTGGTACTTACCTATATTTGGGGTCTATCACCCTAAGAAGCCAGGGCAGATTAGAGTGGTGTTCGATTCCAGCGCCAAATATGAGGGTGTCTCTCTAGATGATGTCCTTTTCTCTGGCCCTGACCTTAACAACAGACTATTAGGAGTACTTCTTCGCTTTCGCAAGGATTCAGTCGCATTCATGGTAGACATACAGCAAATGTTTTATTGCTTTCTTGTTAAAGAAGAACACTGTAACTTTCTGAGGTTTCTCTGGTTCAGGGACCAGGGCCGCTACAAGGGGTGGGCGGATGCCCTGGGCAGGGCAATTTATTGTAGGAAGGGGGCGCAGTGCTGGCAGTGTGCTGTTAAACCAGTGTTGCCAACCGCCCGTAAAAACAAGGCACTTTCTTGTTACGACATGATAGGACAAACGTGCCCGTAAATAACAGCCGTGACTGGGTCGGCTTTGAAGTTCCGGCAAGCTGCCCGATGTAACAAACCCATGCTCGCTCGGTTCCACTCTCCCGACACTCCTCTGCGGCTATAGAATCATACTGCAGATCGCAACATCTGATGATTCGGTCATCCGATGCTCCGGGACTAGAACTACAGCTATGTGCCGTTCTAATCCAGTTGTGTAGCTCAGAACAAACACCAGGCAGGCTGTATGTAAGTTCAACCAGGAATCTCCCTTATTGACAGGAATACAGGAATACAGGCTTGACAGGAATTGACAGGAATACAGGCTCTTTTATACAGTATAAGAGGAGGTGTATACCTCCTGCTCATATTACTCTAACAATACACCTGTAACCTAATTAACCTAATTAACATGAGCTAGTTTACTAACATGACCATTTGCCCAGACTTGTGGTCACCGAGCTTCACACAGTACATTATACATTATCATAAGTACAACCACAGAACATTTTCACAATAGCAGGAGCTAATTACAATTAACAATACAAACAGTGTTCTCCCCCCTCCTCAGCCTAGTCATCAACACTTATAGTAGGAGTAGACTGTTCGTCTCCTAGCCAGTCCTGGAGGCTAGTGTGATCAGCTCACTCAATTAACATGCTGAGTTCAAAATCAAACAAACCAATAATAGTCTTTACATATATATCCTGGGAGATATTGGGGATAAATATTACTGTCCCATTTTAAGCAATCCAAGACATACCCTCCAAGTCACCATTTCCCATATGGCATACACAGGGTCCCCAGAGTCTGTGTGTCCTGGGGGACCAGGACCTGAATCCACAGTAATACCACCTCAAGGGTCCCCAGGCATATAGCTCACAAAGAGCACCGTTCCCCCAAATGCCAGGGTCCACGATCGATCGGCAAGAGACGAGCATTCAGTCCCCTCCAAAAGTCTCTCTCCCGGCTAGGTCTGTCACACCCGACTCCCGAGCTGAGCTGTCGAGCTGATCCGATCCTGTATTCCGCCCGGGCCCAGGGGGCGGATTTGACAGAAGCTGTATGGCACGCTACTGGTGGCAATGCGAGTGATGTCATGGCACATCCCGCCAGGCGTGCCAGCCTTTGAAAATACAGTAGCTGAGCAGGCGGACGCGGAATGGAGGTGTCTTGCCTTCGTGGTACCGGCGGTGGTCTGCCCAGACAATTCAGTAACAGCCAAGCAGCTGCCCAGGCATCCACAGCACAAATGGACCAGCTCAGGACAAGCCTGCATTCTTAGACTCCCTTGCTTTAAGGTAATAAATACATTAGGTGATGGGGCAGGAGGAGATTGTGGCAGGAGCTGGTGATGGTGGCAGGAGTTGGTGGGGGCAGGAGGTGGCAGGAGCTGGTGGGGGCAGGAAGAGCTTGTGGCAGGAGCTGGTGATGGTGGCAGGAGTTAGTGGAGGCAGGAAGTGGCAGGAGCTGGTGGGGGCAGGAAGAGCTTGTGGCAGGAGCTGGTGATGGTGGTGTGGGCAGAAGGTGGCAGGAGCTGGTGGTGACAGGAGGAACTGACGGTGGCAGGATGAGCTTGTGGCAGAAGCTGGTGATGGTGGCAGGAGGTGGCAGGATCTGGTGAGGGCAGGAAGAGCTTGTGGCAGGAGCTGGTGGGGGCAGGAAGAGCTTGTGGCAGGAGCTGGTGATGGTGGCAGGAGTTGGTTGGGGCAGGAGGTGGCAGGAGCTGGTGGGGGCAGGAAGAGCTTGTGGCAGGAGATGGTGGTGGGGGCAGGAGGTGGCAGGAGCTGGTGGTGACAGAAGGAACTGGTGGTGGCAGGAGGAGCTTGTGGTAGGAGCTGGTGATGGTGGCAGGAGTTGGTGGGGGCAGGAAGAGCTTGTGGCAGTTGCAGGTGATGGTGGTGGGGGCAGGAGGTGGCAGGAGCTGGTGGTGACAGGAGGAACTGGCGGTGGCAGGAGGATCTTGTGGCAGGAGCTGGTGATGGTGGCAGGAGTTGGTGGGGGCAGGAAGAGCTTGTGGCTGGAGCTGATGATGGCGGTGGGACAGGAGGTGGCAGGAGCTGGTGGTGACAGGAGGAACTGGTGATGGCAGGAGGAGCTTGTGGCAGGAGCTGGGGATGGTGGCAGGAGCTGGTGGGGGCAGGAAGAGCTTGTGGTAGGAGCTGGTGATGGTGGTGGGGGCAGGAGGTGGCAGGAGCTGGTAATGACAGGGGGAACTGGCTAGTGGCAGGAGGAGCTTGTGGCAGGAGCTGGTGATGGTGGCAGAAGCTGGTGGGGGCAGGAAGAGCTTGTGACAGGAGCTGGTGGGGGCAGGAAGAGCTTGTGGCAGGAGCTTGTGATGGTGGCCGGAGTTGGTGGGAGCAGGAGGTGGCAGGAGCTGGTGGGGGCAGGAAGAGTTTGTGGCAGGAGCTGGTGATGCTGGTGGGGGCAGGAGGTGGCAGGAGCTGGTGGTGACAGGAGGAACTGGCGGTGGCAGGAGGAGCTTGTGGCAGGAGCTGGTGATGGTGGCAGGAGGTGGCAGGAGCTGGTGGGGGCAGGAAGAGCTTGTGACAGGAGCTGGTTGGGGCAGGAGGTGACAGTAGTGGCAGGAGGAGCTGGTGGCAGGAGCTGGTAGTGGTGGTAGGAGCTGGTTGGGGCAGGAGGTGACAGTGGTGGCAGGATGAGCTGGTGGCAGGAGCTGGTGGTGGCAGGAGGTGACAGGAGAAGTTGGCGGTGGCAGGAGGTGACGGTGGTGGCAGGAGGTGACAGTGGTGGCAGAAGCTGGAGGGGGCTGTTGGTGGCAGGAGGTGACGGTGGTGGCAGGAGGTAACGGTGGTGGCAGGAGGAGCTGATGGTGGCAGGAGGAGCTGGTGGCAGGAGCTGGTGATGGTGGCAGGAGCAGGAGGTAGCAGGAGGAGCTGGTGGTGGAAGGAGGTGACGGTGGTGGCAGGAGCTGGAGGGGGCTAGTGGTGGCAGGAGCTGGTGGGGGCAGGAAGAGCTTGTGGCAGGAACTGGTGATGGTGGTAGGAACTGGTGGGGGCAGGAAGAGCTTGTGGCAGGAGCTTGTGATGGTGGTAGGAGCTGGAGGGGGCTGGTGGTGGCAGAAGTTGGTTGGGGCAGGAGGTGATGGGGGCAGGAGCTGGTGGTGACAGGAGCTCCTGCCCCCATCACCTCCTGCCCCAACCAGCTCCTGCCACCACCAGCCCCCTCCAGCTCCTTCCACTACCGTCACCTCCTGCCACCACCAGCCCCCTTCAGCTCCCGCTACCACATATACTGCGACAGTGCTGCAGCTACAGTATTGTATTGTTGTATTGTAGTGTTGTATTGTTTTATGTGTTTTCTGGTTTTGAAAGGACACTGGCTTTTGCTTTATACCGGGGGGGGGGGGGCGCAGTTTGCCATCTTCGCCCTGGGCACCAGATGGCCTTGTCCCAGCACTGTCAGGGACAACAACCCCTCTGGAGACATCACAGAATACCACATGAGGGTGCACATATTTGGCAACAGCCCTTCCCCTGCAGTTGCTATATATGGCCTCAGACATTCTGCTAGAGTGGGAGAGTCAGAGTATGGGTCAGATGTCAGACAGTTTGTGGACAAGGATTTCTATGTAGACGATTGCTTGAAATCACTACCCACAAATGAAGCCGCAATCAGTCTCCTCAAAAGAACTCAGGCAATGCTTGCGTGTTCCAACTTAAGACTCCACAAGATTGCTTCCAACAGTAGAGAAGTTTTAGAAGTCTTTCCTATCCAAGATCATTCTAATGAGTTAAAGGACTTAGATCTAGGCACAGACTCACTTCCCATGCAAGGCAGCCTTGGTTTGCTTTGGGACTTAAGATCTGACACGTGTACTTTCCAAGTAAACACAAAAGACAAAACCCTTTACCCGTAGAGGTGTCCTGTCTACCATAAACAGCCTGTATGATCCCTTAGGCTTTGCAGCACCTGTCACCATCCAGGGCAAAGCACTACTGAGAGACTTAACCTGTGAGTCGCTAGATTGGGGCCACCATCTCCCCACTGACAAGAAGAAACTATGGCTAGAGTGGAAGGAGTCACTAACAGCTCTATCCAACCTTAAAATTCCACGACCATTTGCTCCTCTGTCATCTGCTGACGTTCAGATGCAAAGACTTTGTGTGTTTTCGGATGCTTCTGTTAAAGCAATTGCTGCTGTAGCTTACCTGAAAACCATAGACACTAAAGGACAATGTCACATAGGGTTCCTAATGGAGAAAGCAAAACTTGCACCACTTCCCGAACACACCATACCCAGGTTGGAAATTTGTGCTGCAGTAAAAGAACTTCAAATTCCTTCTAATTTGGACGTTCCTAGAGTAGAAAGATACTTTAGTGAACAAGACTGCTCGTGGATCTTCAACTCACCCCACTCTTCTCACATGGGAGGTGTTTGGGAGAGGATGATAGGCATAGCCCGCAGAATTCTTTACTCTATCTTTCTGCAAGGCTTACTCACGAATGTTTAGTGATATTTATGGCAGAGGTTACAGCTATCATTAACGCCAGACCTTTGACATCCATTTCAAGTGACTCTGAAGATCCAGTGGTCCTCACACCTGCCATGTTACTTACTCAAAAGACTAATCTTGCCGGTGCTCCAGCTGGAGAGTTTTGTGAGAAGGACCTTTACAAACGTCAATGGAGACAAGTACAAACCCTTGCCAATACCTTCTGGAACCGGTGGAGGAAACAATATATATCTACTCTACAAGTAAGGAGAAAGTGGCACACTGTAAAGCCTAATCTTAAACCTGGTTATGGTTAGATTGCCAGGCACTAAGGAATATGTGGCCTTTAGGTTTGATCACCAAAATACTGCCAAGCAAGGATAATCACGTCTGTAAGGTCGAGGTCAAGATCTTTCAACAGAATGAGGTTAAAGTATTCTTGAGACCAGTGACCAAACTTATTCTGTTGCTCTCTACGGAGGACTCTGTTAGTGACATCACTTGATGTCAGGCGGGGAGTGTTCTGTCCACCAGATGTCTTGCTGATTATTTGTACCATATTTGTACCTGTGTTGTTAAATTTACATGCAAAATGTGTAATTTACTTAAGACAATCATATGTGGTGTGCAGGCTCCATCTAGCGTTCCTTTTTGGTATTGCTGCAGTTCTGTTTTATTGTTTTATTGTATGTGTAATTAAGGAAGTTGTCAGCAAGCAGGGAATTCTGCGTAGAATCTTAACAGGAAGTGAACCAGCCACCATTCTTTTCAACACATTGCAGGAAGCAAGTCATGTCTTTCTCAATCTATTGTCATCACCCCTTAGAGAACTTAAAAAGTAAGTTTTTATTATCTCATCTTGTACTGTATATTAGGGATGAGCTTCATGTTCGAGTCAAACCCATGTTCGACTCGAACATCGTCTGTTCGCCCGTTCGCCGAATTGCGAACAATATGGGCCGTTCGCGCCAAATTCGTGTGACGCGTCACGGCCCATAATTCACTGCGGCATCGCAGTGCATTGCTGGCTGATGATTGGCCAAGCATGCACTATGACCCGCATGCTTGGCCAATCACAGCGCCGTCTGAACAGAGAGCCGTAATTGGCCAAAGCCAAGGAGGCTTTGGCCAATTATGGCACAGGGGATTTAGTACACGCCCCACACTATATAAGGCCGCCTGCACGGCGGCCCTGTGTAGTGTGTGTTCTGGCGTTCATAGATAGAGAGAGAGAGAGAGAGACAGACAGTGTCATTTGATTTGAGTTAGATAGATTAGGCAGAACAGTCAGTCAGTTAGCTGCACTTACAGTGTATTGTGTATATATATATGCATCCCAGGTGTTGCATATATATACACACTGTATTCAGTTTAGCTAGATCCGTTCCTGTTATCTTCTTACTGACAGGCAGGCTTGTCTTGTTACAGTATTTACAGCTACCTGAAGAAAATTGCTGGTGTTCTTTTGATCCTATTAGTACCACAGTCAGGCAGCTAGACTATTTACAGTTAGTGCAGTGCGTCCTGCTCACAGTGTTCAGCTAAAACTACAAGTTAGTGGGGTGCGTCCTGCTCACAGTGTTAAGCTAAACCTACAAGTTAGCGGGGTGCGTCCTGCTCACAGTGTTTAGCTAAAACTACAAGTTAGTGCTGTGCGTCCTGCTCACAGTGTTCAGCTAAAACTACAAGTTAGTGTGGTGCGTCCACCTCACAGTGTTCAGCTAAACCTAGAAGTTAGTGCGGTGCGTCCTGCTCACAGTGTTCAGCTAAACCTACAAGTTAGTGCGGTGCGTCCTGCTCACAGTGTTCAGCTAAAACTACAAGTTAGTGCGGTGCGTCCACCTTCTGGTGTTCTTTTGATCCTATTAGTACCACAGTCAGGCAGCTAGACTATTTACAGTTAGTGCAGTGCGTCCTGCTCACAGTGTTCAGCTAAAACTACAAGTTAGTGGGGTGCGTCCTGCTCACAGTGTTCAGCTAAACCTACAAGTTAGTGGGGTGCGTCCTGCTCACAGTGTTCAGCTAAACCTACAAGTTAGTGCGGTGCGTCCTGCTCACAGTGTTCAGCTAAAACTACAAATTAGTGCTGTGCGTCCTGCTCACAGTGTTCAGCTAAAACTACAAGTTAGTGTGGTGCGTCCACCTCACAGTGTTCAGCTAAAACTACAAGTTAGTGCGGTGCGTCCACCTCACAGTGTTCAGCTAAACCTACAAGTTAGTGCGGTGCGTCCTGCTCACAGTGTTCAGCTAAAACTACAAGTTAGTGTGGTGCGTCCTCCTCACAGTGTCCAGCTAAACCTACAAGTTATTTTTTTGTGAGCTCTGCACAGTGTTCAGCTAAAGCTACCCGTAGAAGGTCGGTGGTGTTTTCCTGATCCTATCACTACCGCAGGCAGCTAAAAAAGCTACAAGTTAGTTTTTTGCGAGCTCTGCACAGTGTTCAGCTAAAGCTACCTGTAGAAGGTTGGTGGTGTTCTCATACTACAGGCAGGCAGTTGATTTTGCTAGCTGCAGTATCAGTACATACATATATATATATATATATCCCAGCTTAGTGCAGCTACAGGCCATTAGTATGTCTGGAAGGCCAAGAAGGAGAGGCAGACAGTCACAAGCCAATAAGAGAGGGCAAGCAGGCTCTATGTCTAGTGCTGGTCGTGGAGACGGTGCATCCGCATCAGCACGTGGCCGTGGGACACGCTTGGCCTTTTTTTCGGCAGCTGGCTGCATTGAGCCGCAACATGCGGAAGACTTGGTCGAGTGGATGACCAAGCCGTCCTCATCCTCCTCATCCTCTCTCACCCATGCCCAGGGTACTTTGTCTGGCAAAGCAGCGGCTTCTTCCCTTGGCTCAATGTCATCAGTGACTCCTTCCCTAGCCCCACCATGTCCTCCTGAGGAGTCCCTCAAACTGTTTGACCACAGTGTTGGGTACATGCTCCAGGAGGATGCCCAGCGTTTGGAAGGCTCTGATGATGATACTGAGCTCGATGAAGGCAGTAACTTGAGCACGGACAGAGGGGGTGCCCAAGAAGGACAGCAATCTGACAGTCATGCTCCCCCTGCTGCAGCATACTGCCAGGTTTGCTCCAGTGATGAGGAGGGAGGGGATGATGAGGTCACTGACTCAACGTGGGTGCCTTATAGGAGAGAGGAGGAGGAGGAGGAGGAGGAGGAGGCGGCACATCACCAACGAGGCAGGATGCCCTCCAGGGGCCAGCCTAAGGGCAGCACCTTGACTGCATCACACCCCAAAGCTCCACATGTGCAGGGCGCTGCAGTCTCTGCGCGTAATCAAAAAGTTCTTTGGTGTGGGCCTTTTTTGAGACGAGTGCATCAGATCGCACCGCTGCTATTTGCAACATATGTCTCAAGCGTATCTCGCGTGGCCAAAACATCTCCCGCTTGGGTACCACATGCTTGACCAGACATATGTTGACCTGCCATGCAGTTCGTTGGCAAGCGTATCTAAAAGACCCACACCAAAGAACAAAGAGGACCTCTCCTTGCTCCTCATCAGCTGAGATCTCCAACCCCACTATACATTCAGTCCTCTCTGAGACCTGCACTGAGAGGAATGAAGGTGTAGAATTAGGTGTGTCACAGCCAAGTACTTGTCGGCAATCTGCTTTTGGTACACCGACGTCAGATTGTACCAGGCAAATTTCCCTGCCCCAGCTGCTGCACCGCTGAAAGAAGTTTGCTCCCAGCCATCCACATGCCCAGCGGTTGAATGCTAGCTTGGCAAAATTGCCAGCACTTCAACTGCTGCCTTTTCAGTTGGTAGACTCTGCCCCCTTCCGTGGTACCCAAACGCCACTTTTTCTCACGGAAGGCGATTCCGGCTCTCTACCGGCATGTGGAAGGCAATGTCCATGCCTCGCTGGACAGGGCGGTCAGTGGTAAGGTGCATATTACCGCTGACTCATGGTCCAGCAGGCATGGACAGGGACGTTACCTAAGTTTCGCGGCGCATTGGGTGACTCTGCTGGCAGCTGGGAAGGATGCAGGACAAGGTGCAGTAGTGTTGGAGGTTGTTCTGCCACCACGCCTCCAAAATGCTAATGATTGTGACACACCTCTCTCCTCCACCCCCGCCTCTTCTTCTTCCTCCATGGCCTCTTCCTGTGCTTTGTCCTCGGAACCAGCGGTGCTCCGTAGCCGTTCAAGGGGCTACGCAAGTACGCAGGCCAAAAGATGCCATGCGGTGCTTGAGCTGGTGTGCTTGGGGGACAGGAGCCACACTGGGGCAGAGGTTCTGTCAGCTCTGCAGGGGCAGGTTCAGAGGTGGTTGACGCCACGCCAACTTAAGGCAGGAATGGTGGTTTGCGACAATGGCACCAACCTCCTCTCTGCCCTCCAACAGGGACAAAATGACCCATGTGCCCTGTTTGGCTCACCTCCTTAACTTGGTAGTGCAGTGGTTCTTGGGCAGGTACCCGGGCTTACAGGATGTCCTGAGGCAGGCCAGGAAAGTCTGTGTGCATTTCCACCGGTCATATAATGCCAGTGCTCGGCTGACAGACCTCCAAAAGGAGTTTAACCTGCCCAAGAACCGCCTAATCTGTGACATGCCCACCAGGTGGAGCTCAACGTTGGCCATGCTGCCGCAGCTGCACACGCAGCAGAGGGCCATCAGAGTACCTGTGCGACTATGGCACCAGGACAGGGTCAGGGGAGCTTGTTTTTTTTTCCCCATGCCAGTGGGCCATGATCAGGGATGCATGCACTGTCCTGTCACCATTTGAGGAGGCCACGAGGATGGTGAGCAGTGACAGTGCATGCATCAGTGACACTGTCCCCCTTGTCCACCTGTTGGAGCACACGCTGCGTGAAATAATGGACAGGGCACTTGAGGCAGAACAGAGGCAGGAAGAGGAGGACTTCCTTAGCTCTCAAGGCCCCCTTATCCAGACAGTGTTCCTGCGTGCCCGCCGATCACGCAGGAAGAGGAGGAGGAGGAAGATTGTGTCAGTATGGAGGTGGAGCCTGGCACTCAGCATCAGCAGCAGTCTTTAAGGGATCAGTCCCAAGAAACACATGGACTTGTACGTGGCTGGGAGGAGGTGGCTGCGGACCATGTCGTCCTTAGTGACCCAGAGGACTCCGGACCGAATGCCTCAGCAAACCTATGCTGCATGGCCTCCCTGATCCTGCAAAGCCTGCGGAAGGATCCTCGTATTCGTGGTATCAAGGAGAAGGACCAATACTGGCTGGCAACCCTCCTTGATCCACGTTACAAGGGTAAGGTTGCGGACCTTATCTTGCCATCGCAGAGGGAGCAGAGGATGAAACATCTTCGGGAGGCCTTGCAGAAAGGTCTGTGCAACGCGTTCCCAGAGACTGGGAGGTTACAAGCTCCTTTTTCTGGACAACGTGTTGCTGAGGCTTCGGTCAGTCAAAGAAGGAGCGGTGGAGAAGGTGGCCGTCTGACCGATGCGTTCAGACAATTTTTTGGTCTGCAGCCCCAAGGTATGATCGGTTCCAGCAACCATCGCCAGCGTCTGTTTTACATGGTGCAGGAATACCTTGGGGCAAGATCTGACTTGGACACCTTTCCCACCGAAAATCCTCTGGGTTACTGGGTCTTGAGGATGGATCACTGGCCAGAGCTTGCACAGTATGCAATTGAGCTACTGGCCTGTCCTGCATCCAGCGTTCTTTCAGAACACACATTCAGTGCTGCTGGAGGCTTTGTAACCGATCACAGGGTGCGTCTGTCCACCGACTCGGTCGATCGACTGACCTTCATAAAAATGAATCAGTCTTGGATCACCACCAGCTACCAAGCACCTGATGCTGATGTAACCAAATAATTTTTTTTGAAATCTCAGATCCCTTCAAAGACTGCCTATGCTGATACTGAGTGACTATCCCTGAGTAATTATCCTCTTCCTCCTCAATCATCACGCTGATAGCTTGTAAGAACATTTTTGGTTCTGGGCACCACCACCAGTGCCTAAGGCCCAATTTTTCAGCCCCTGTTTAACAGGGGCGTGTAATTACAATTTTTCATGCAATACTTTGCAGCAGGGCTCGTTTCTGCGTTACAACTAGAGTAGGGATGAGCCGAACACCCCCCTGTGAAGATAGAAGAAAGAAGAAGCATTTAAATAAAGGAATTGTCAAAAACTGTCTCTTGTCATTTTTAACATTTTTGACACTTTTTTCGTGAAATGGTAGGGGTATAAGTACCCCCTTACCATTTCACACAGGGGGGGGGCCGGGATCTGGGGGTCACCTTGTTAAAGGGGGCTTCCAGATTCCGATAAGCCCCCCGCCCGCAGACCCCCACAACCACCGGCCAGGGTTGTGGGGATGAGGCCCTTGTACTCATCAACATGGGGACAAGGTGTTTTGGGGGGCCACCCCAAAGCACCCTCCCAATGTTGAGGGTCTGGTATGGAATTTAGGGGGAACCCCACGTCATTTTTTTTTTTTAATTTTGGTTCGGGGTTCCCCTTTGGGGAATTCCCATGCCGTTTTTATCAATGAACTTCTATGTGTATTGTCGGCAATGCAATAGCCGCGGGTAGTTTTAAATGAGTTTTTTCCTTCAAAATGTCATTTTGCTGTCAGACTGTTCTAAACACAGGAAACATGCGCCCCTTTACAGGCATACTATAGACACCCCCCAGGTACGAAATTTAAAGGGATATTACACTTTTATTGATTGACTTTAAGCATTATTAAAATCACTGCTCCTGAAAAAACGGCCGTTTTTAAAACTTTTTTTTGCATTGATCCATGTCCCCTGGGGCAGGACCCAGGTCCCCAAACACTTTTTATGACAATATCTTGCATATTAGCCTTTAAAATTAGCACTTTTGATTTCTCCCATAGACTTTTAAAGGGTGTTCCGCGGCATTCGAATTTGCCGCGAACACCCCAAATTGTTCACTGTTCGGCGAACTTGCGAACAGCCAATGTTCGAGTCGAACATGAGTTCGACTCGAACTCGAAGCTCATCCCTAAACTAGAGTATCTGCGAGGGGTTGCAGTGTTGTGGCACCAGCACCAGTGCCTAAGGCCCAATTTTTCAGGCCCTGTTTAACAGGGGCCTGTAATTACAATTTTTGATGCAATACTTTGCAGCAGGGCTCATTTCTGCATTCCAACTAGAGTATCTGTGAGGGGTTGCAGTGTTGTGGCACCAGCACCAGTGCCTAAGGCCTAATTTTTCAGCCCCTGTTCTTGATCTAATATTTCACAGCAGGGCCCATTTCTGCACCCACCAAGAGCGAGTGAGGACTTACAGTGTTGTGGCACCAGCACCACCACCAAAGGCCCAATTTTTCTGCCCTTGTTCAACAGGGGCATGTAATTACAATTCTTGATCTAATATTTCACAGCAGGGCCCATTTCTGCACCCACCAAGAGCGAGTGAGGACTTACAGTGTTGTGGCACCAGCACCACCACCACCAAAGGCCCAATTTTTCTGCCCTTGTTCAACAGGGGCATGTATTTACTATTCTTGATCTAATATTTCACAGCAGGGCCCTGTGAGGGCTTACAGTGTTGTGGCCACAACAACACCTAAAGCCCAAATTTCTGCTGAGTATATAGAGCAGGCCCCTACTTTCAAACATCTAACTTACAAATGACTCCTACTTGCAAACGGAAGGAGACAACAGGAAGTGAGATAAAATCTACCCCTAGGAAGGGAAATTCTCTCCTGTAAGAGTTAATATGGGAAAAACATTTCTCTTTTCCACTGATGCTTTCCAATCTTTGTTCCACAAAAAAACCCAAATTTTCAAAAAACATTTGTCATTGGGACAAAAAGTGAGGTGAAATCTTCTGAAGTGGAGGAAAGACAGCAAAACAAATGTCACAGGGGTGATAACCCTTCCCTATGTTTTCCAAAAAGCTTAAAAAAGATTTTTTGGCTGGAGCTAAACACGTTAAAAATGTACCCGTTCAAAATTACAAACAGATTCTACTTAACAACAAATCTACAGTCCCTGTCTTGTTTGCACCGCCTGTATACTGCTGTTCAGAGTATATAGGGCCTGGCCCCACACCTTTCCTTATTTTAATTTGGGCGCGGGGTTCCCCTTAATATCCATACAAGACCCAAAGGGCCTGGTAATGGACTGGGGGGTACCCATGCCGTTTGTCTCACTGATTTTCATCCATATTGCCAGGACCTGACATTACATTAAACCCGCAAGCAGTTTTAAATGAGATTTTTTCCTTTAAAAATGACATTTTGTGCAGGGACTGTTCTAAACACGGGAAACACGCGCTATTTTACAGGCATACCATAGACACACCCCAGGTATGATATTTAAAGGAATATTTCACTTTTTTTTTTTTACTTCGAGCATCATTAAAATCACTGCTCCCAAAAAAACGGCCGTTTTTAAAAGTTTTTTTTGCATTGATACATGTCCCCTGGGGTAGGACCCGGGTCCCCAAACCCTTTTTAGGACAATACCATGCAAATTAGCCTTTAAAATGAGCACTTTTGATTTCAAACGTTCGAGTCCCATAGACGTCAATGGGGTTCTAACGTTCGTGCGAATTTTCTGTCCGTTCACAGGTTCTGGTGCGAACCGAACCGGGGGGTGTTCGGCTCATCCCTACTGTATATCGTTGTTTATGCAATGTATGCTGTATTGTATGCAATATTATACTTATTGAGGTCTATTTCTGTTATTTTGTAGTTTTACCTGGCTTGTTCTAAAAACTGAGATCAAAGAAATATGGTATCTGAAGTTATTAGGATAAGAAGGTTTAGCTGTCTGTCCCAGAGACAGAACATAGACTGTCCTGTCACCATTTGAGGAGGCCACGAGGATGGTGAGCAGTGACAGTGCATGCATCAGTGATACTGTCCCTCTTGTCTTCCTGTTGGAGCACACGCTGTGTGGAATAATGGACAGGGCACTTGAGGCAGAACAGAGAGAGGAAGATGAGGACTTCCTTACCTCTCAAGGCCCCCTTTATCCAGACAGTATTAGGCCCACCTATCACACAGGAAGAGGAGGAGGATTGTGTCAGCATGGAGGTGGAGCCTAGCACTCAGCAGCAGTCTTCAAGGGATCGTTTTCAGTCCCCAGAAACCCATGGACTTGTACGTGGCTGCGAGGAGGTAGCTGCGGATCATGTTGTCCTTAGTGACCCAGAGGTCTCCGGACCGAATCCCTCAGCAAACCTACACTGCATAGCCTCCCTGATCCTGCAAAGTCTCTGAAAGGACCCTCTGATTCGTGGTATCAAGGAGAGGGATCAGTACTGGCTGGCAACCCTTCTTGATCCACGTTACAAGGGTAAGGTTGCAGAACTTATCCAGCCTTCGCAGAGGGAGCAGAGGATGAAACATCTCTGGGAGGCCTTGCAAAAAGGTTTGTGCAATGCGTTTCCAGAGCCTGGGAGGTTACAACTTCCAGGTCCTCCTGGACAACTTGTTGCTGAGGCTTCGGTCAGTCACAGAAGGAGCGGTGGAGAAGGTGGCCATCTGGCCGATGCGTTCAGACAATTTTTTAGTCCACAGACCCAAGGTCTGATCAGTTCCAGCAACCTTAGCCAGCATCTGATTTACATGGTGCAGGAATACCTTGGGGCAAGATCAGACTTGGAGACCCTTCCAACCGAAAATTCACTTGGTTACTGGGTCTTGAGGATGGATCACTGGCCAGAGCTTGCACAGTATGCAATTGAGCTACTGGCCTGTCCTGCATCCAGCGTTCTATCTGAACGCACATTCAGTGCTGCTGGAGGCTTTGTAACCGATCACAGAGTGCGCCTGTCCACAGACTCAGTTGATCGGCTCACCTTCATAAAAATGAATCAGTCTTGGATCATGAGCTACCAACCAAGCACCTAATGCTGATGTAAATTTTTCATTTTTTTATGAATGTGAGATCCCTTGAAGACTGCCTATGCTGACTCTGAGTGACTATCCTGTTATGCTGAGTGACTATCCTATTCCTCCTCAATGTTCATGTTGATAGCTTCTAAGAACGTTTTTGGTTCTGGGCACTACCACCAGTGCCTAAAGCCCAATTTTTCTGCCCCTGTTTAACAGGGGCTGGTGTAATTACAATTTTTGCTGTAATATTTCGCAGCAGGGCACATTCCCGCACTCAACTAGAGTATCTGTGAGGGGTTGCAGTGTTGTGGCACCAGCACCAGTGCCTAAAGCCCATTTTTCTGCCCCTGTTTAACAGGGGCGTGTAATTACAATTTTTGCTGTAATATTTTTGCAGCAGGGCTCGTTCCTGTGCTCAGCTAGAGTATCTGTGAGGGGTTGTAATGTTGTGGCACCAGTGCCTAAGGCCCAATTATTCTGCCCCTGTTTAACAGGGGTGCGTAATTACAATTTTTGATCTAATATTTCACAGCAGGGCTCGTTCTTGCGCTCAACAACAGAATCTGTGAGGGGTTAAGTGTTGTGGCAACACCACCACACCACCACCAAAGGCCCAATTTTTCTGACCCTGATCAACAGGGGCATGTAATTACAATTCTTGATATAGTATTTCACAGCAGGGCCCGTTCCAGTGCCCACCAAGAGTAACTGTGAGGGCTTACATTGTTCTGGTACCACCAACACCTAAGGCCCAAATTTCTGCAGAGTATATAGGGCAGGTTGTTTAGTATATACAGGCTGTCCCCTACTTTCAAGCATCTGACTTACAAACAACTCCTACTTACAAACAGAGGGAGAAGTGAAATGAGTGAAGTGAAGTGAGAGGAAATCTACATGAAAAGAAGAAAAAGAGCGCACCAGCCTAGTGCATTATCCTTGACAGGTTTATTAATTAAAAACAAGATAAAAACTACTCACAAAGGTCGAAGAAAAAAATCGCATGGTATATGGCACAGAGGCAATTATTCCAGTGGTAGCAGTTTTCCAGGTCCCAGGAAGGAGGCATACGGACTACTGCTGGCTAACGCGTTTCGAAGGTTACCCTTCTTCATCAGAGCCTTAGTAGTGTTGGTCTCATGCTGGCTTTTTATACACATGTCAAACTAAACCAGACTGGTCGGGTTGGTTCTAGGGCTCCTCCCTTAATTGATGGGCGGTCCTTTAGGGAGGGTGGGTCTTGGCTTGGTTGTCATTATTAAAGGGCCATAGTATATTGATTTATTTATTTATTTAATTGGTTTTTATTATTATTATTATTGTTAATGAATTTTGTTGTGTAACCTACAATTTGGGTTATAGTTATGATTTCTAGTCCCTAATTCTAGCTCTAGTATTAATTTAAAATTGAAATTAAAATTGAACTTTAGTTTTTAAGTTTTTTAAGTTTTTGAGTTTTTAAGTTTTTAAGTTTTAAGTTTCTTGACTTCTCAAATATTTTTATATATATGCATGTGTATGATCTGAAGTACAAACATCCCATAACAGGTAGGCTGAAAGGATAATGCCAATGGTTATCTATAGACAAGCCAAGGCATCCCAGAGGATCTGCTCATCTCCCCTCTCATCAATACATTACTAATAACAGAGAACGCTGGACAATGTTTAGGAGTTTAAAATCAGGGATGTACCTTATGGTGTATGGATCAGATGGCATCTCCTCTGCTCGAGTGCGTTGTCTCTGTGGGGGATGTGACTGTGTGGGCTTCCATTGCTGACAGGTCCTGGCCAGTAGCACGTTCCTGTGCCCTGTAGGACCTGGTGGAACGCACGCCGCTACTTTACTTCTGGGTTGCGGTCCACAGGGCGGAAGTGCGGTCGTGATGTCATATCCCGTGCGCCCTTCGGCGCACGAGAATGACTCAATATGGTAAACAGTGGCCTCCATTTTGCTGTAGGCATAGATAGAGGCCAAAGTCAGACAAAAACCGTCTGACTTTAGGCTAGAAGGAGATGGACTGATGAAAATGAATATATGTATACAATACACGAAAAAAATTAATAATAATAAGGGAATTGAAAGGGACCAGGGGAGGAGAGGATAAATTAGATGGCCCCAATGCTTGACATGGTAGTCTAAAAAGGGACTAAGTGAAAAAGGGGGGGGGGGGGGGCTGTTATAGAATCAGGTCTAGAACAGTAGCTAGAAGGTGGCAGTGTTCAGAACATATGTATTTAGAAGCCAGCAGGAGATACACTAGAATTGATACTAAAAGGTAGTAATATAAAATACATATATATATATATATATATATATATATAAAAGAAAACCCTATACACATCCATCTCATATACATATATGTGCATACAATGATTATTTAAAAAACAATATTGTTAAAATTAAATCCGTATAAAAGTACAAAGATCTATGTACTTTGATACGGATTTAATTTTAACAATATTGTTTTTTAAATAATCACTGTATGCACGTATATGTATATGAGATGGATGTGTATAGGGTTTTCTTTTCTCTCTCTCTCTCTCTCTATATATATATATATATATATATATATATATATATATATATATGTATTTTATATTACTACCTTTTAGTATCAGTTCTAGTGTATCTCCTGCTGGCTTCTAAATACATATGTTCTGAACACTGCCACCTTCTAGCTACTGTTCTAGACCTGATTCTATAACAGCCCCCCCCCTTTTCCACTTAGTCCCTTTTTAGACTACCATGTCAAGCATTGGGGCCATCTAGTTTATCCTCTCCTCCCCTGGTCCCTTTCAATTCCCTTATTATTATTATTATTATTATTAATTTTTTTCGTGTATTGTATACATATATTCATTTTCATCAGTCCATCTCCTTCTAGCCTAAAGTCAGACGGTTTCTGTCTGACTTTGACCTCTATCTATGCCTACGGCAAAATGGAGGCCACTGTTTACCATATTGAGTCATTCTCGTGCGCCGAAGGGCGCACGGGATATGACATCACGACCGCACTTCCGCCCTGTGGACCGCAACCCGGAAGTAAAGTAGCGGCGTGCGTTCCACCAGGTCCTACAGGGCACAGGAACGTGCTACTGGCCAGGTCCTGTCAGCAATGGAAGCCCACACAGTCACAGCCCCCACAGAGACAACGCACTTGAGCAGAGGAGATGCCATCTGATCCATACACCATAAGGTACATCCCTGATTTTAAACTCCTAAACATTGTCCAGCTTTCTCTATTATTAGTAATGTATTGATGAGAGGGGAGATGAGCAGATCCTCTGGGATGCCTTGGCTTGTCTATAGATAACCATTGGCATTATCCTTTCAGCCTACCTGTTATGGGGTGTTTGTACTTCAGATCATACACATGCATATATATAAAAATATTTGAGAAGTCAAGAAACTTAAAACTTAAAAACTTAA
The DNA here is from genome assembly GCF_042186555.1 of Aquarana catesbeiana. Lineage (NCBI taxonomy): Eukaryota > Metazoa > Chordata > Amphibia > Anura > Ranidae > Aquarana > Aquarana catesbeiana. The sequence goes on along the minus strand of NC_133330.1, from coordinate 222,090,198 downwards.
AAACTCAAAAACTTAAAAAACTTAAAAACTAAAGTTCAACTCCAGAATTCACGGGTTTCTTTTCCATCTATTCATCTCTTCAGTCCACACAGGTTGATCTGCGCAGTCAGCTCTGCATAACAAAAAGTAAGTCAAAACTATTTGATCTATTGCCATGGCACCACTGAATATACTTTCCCTGAATGTTCAGGGAATAAATGTCCCTCAAAAAAGGACCAAAGCCTTCCGTACTTTCCATAACAAGAAGGCTCACATAGTATGCCTCCAAGAAACACACTTCACCAAAGATTCTACTTCAAAATATATTTCTCCTTTTATGAAAAAAGGAAGACACACATAAAAGAGATAAGAAAGGCTGCGCACCCCGGAATTGGATTAAAGAAAAATAATTTTCCCCATGGGGCTTTAAAACAGCAATGCACATAATGAAAGGAAGTTCTTAATAGATGTATAAAAAGTTTTATCCAATATCATGGTTTGAAGTACAGTATAGAGAATCATCTGGTACAGTAACACACATCTTATTCCCCAGTGCAGTAACAAACACATATTAATACACATAATTAGGTTACATAATGTTACATAAATAGCAAGCCCCGACGCGTTTCGACCTGTATATGGTCTCTTCAGGGGGACAGTTGTATCTAAAAAAGAAATACATAAATTAAATTCAAATAGATAAATATATATATATTATTGTGCATCACTTGGATTAAACCAAGATAATGAGTCTTTACCGCTAAATGGTGGAATGGGTGTTCTCTAGTCCAGGATATGTGCTGAGGGCCAATGGAAACACCGGAGGGCTCGGGGGGCCACCCTCACTCTCCCAGGAGAGCCAGCCTCAAGGGGCTTACAAGGAGCCACACTTAGCGCGCCCCCCGGGAGGGGGGGGGAGGGGAGATGAGGGGGAGGAGCCCACACCTGCAACAGAAACCCAAGAATAGCCATGTATTAATTAGAGGAAGTTTGATAATTAACTTGGTAATGTACTGAGTGTTTCCAATTTGTCTATGTGGAGACTGGCGTTGGATAGGATTTTTACTATGTAAATATATTGAAATGTTAATTCCATTCCATAAATGTAATCGATAAGATTAAATGATCGTGTGATCCAACAATGCAGTGGTATGGTAGGTCTATTATACTATTGTAATGGATAGGTAAATAAGAAAGATAGAATGGGTGAAAAAGAGGGAAAAAGATGTGTGTGTGAAAAAAAAAAAAAAAACACAGCAACAACGATAGCCTAAATGGAGAGGAGTGCATTGTGTGGTGGAGAATGGTGTGAATGAGGTGGTGCATGGTGTGGTAACATGACATGGTGCTTGCTGGGTGCCTACTGTGTGAAAACAAAAATGAAAAGTAAACTAAAAAAAGTCTAAAAATAAGTGAAAAGCCAATCAAAATGTGAAAGTGTGTATGTAAGATGGTGGAGAGTGCTGTGTGGAATGAAGGTGAAATAACAAAAAGTTTACCTTATCAGTTGTATAAATCGTGTAGGCTGGAGGTAATGTTGGACTTGTTGATAGGTTCAATGTGATAAGCTTGGTGGCGATCATGCAAAAATAAGGGCTCTAGTGTAGAAAGAACCTGGCAGCAGTAGCATTCATCCTGGCCTGTAGGAGATCATGATCTGATTATCAGGCCTCCAGTCTCCCTTTATATCCAAATTCAGGCAAATGGGATAATCATGTGCAGGTGCAAACCCCCCACCCACACCGCCCCCAAGAAAAAAAAAAAAAAAAAAAAAACCCGGAGGGATTGGCGCTGGAACCGCTGATGGAGCGGCCCCTGTGTGGCTCCCTCGGCGTCCCGGAAGGCCTACAGGCCCCGACCACTGTCGTCATCTCCGCCGCAATGCACGTGACGTCATGACGTTGTGCGCAAGCCGGGCCCTTACAGGCATGCGCACTCCGTCAAACGTCCGGAGATGAACACGGGACGCCGCTGGCAGGATAGAGCTCACCTTAACTGTAGCGGTGAGCAAAAAAGGGGGCACGCAAAGGAATTCGCATGCCCCCCCCCCTTTTCCTGCCGGGAAGCCGCGAGGGGTCAGACTCACCCCAAGAAGGGAGAGGAGGCACCACCAACACCCGCCAGTCCAAAAAATGGCCCTCAAAACAAAAACAAAAATACTGGGGATGGTGTCAGTAGGACATGAATGACTGACTTCATGGGATCACCAACATAGCACACAGCAAATGTTGATGGTCTGGTATGTTTTTTGTTTATTTTGCATTTTTAACATTTTTTACATTTTTTACATGGGCTGTGTGTTGGTTCCAGGTCCCCACGTTCCTGCATCGAATGTCAGTATGAAAATAGATAGAATATAAATAAAGTTTGTCAACAATTGCCATATAAGGCAATTGAATATCATGCAGTGTGGGGGTCTAAGTTAGATTCCCCCTCATGCATGGGATTGTTAAAAGTTGACCGAGTGGGAACAATTGATTAACAATGTGCAGGATACGTGAAGAGAAGGAAACACACAGCCCATGTCTTATCTCTAATGTGTCAAGGTGGGGAGGGGTGTTTAACCACCCAAAATTGAAATATGAAAAAAGGAAGACACACATAAAAGAGATAAGAAAGGCTGCGCACCCCGGAATTGGATTAAAGAAAAATAATTTTCCCCATGGGGCTTTAAAACAGCAATGCACATAATGAAAGGAAGTTCTTAATAGATGTATAAAAAGTTTTATCCAATATCATGGTTTGAAGTACAGTATAGAGAATCATCTGGTACAGTAACACACATCTTATTCCCCAGTGCAGTAACAAACACATATTAATACACATAATTAGGTTACATAATGTTACATAAATAGCAAGCCCCGACGCGTTTCGACCTGTATATGGTCTCTTCAGGGGGACAGTTGTATCTAAAAAAGAATTACATAAATTAAATTCAAATAGATAAATATATATATTATTGTGCATCACTTGGATTAAACCAAGATAATGAGTCTTTACCGCTAAATGGTGGAATGGGTGTTCTCTAGTCCAGGATATGTGCTGAGGGCCAATGGAAACACCGGAGGGCTCGGGGGGCCACCCTCACTCTCCCAGGAGAGCCAGCCTCAAGGGGCTTACAAGGAGCCACACTTAGCGCGCCCCCCGGGTGGGGGGGGGAAGGGGAGATGAGGGGGAGGAGCCCACACCTGCAACAGAAACCCAAGAATAGCCATGTATTAATTAGAGGAAGTTTGATAATTAACTTGGTAATGTACTGAGTGTTTCCAATTTGTCTATGTGGAGACTGGCGTTGGATAGGATTTTTACTATGTAAATATATTGAAATGTTAATTCCATTCCATAAATGTAATCGATAAGATTAAATGATCGTGTGATCCAACAATGCAGTGGTATGGTAGGTCTATTATACTATTGTAATGGATAGGTAAATAAGAAAGATAGAATGGGTGAAAAAGAGGGAAAAAGATGTGTGTGTGAAAAAAAAAAAAAAACACAGCAACAACGATAGCCTAAATGGAGAGGAGTGCATTGTGTGGTGGAGAATGGTGTGAATGAGGTGGTGCATGGTGTGGTAACATGACATGGTGCTTGCTGGGTGCCTACTATGTGAAAACAAAAATGAAAAGTAAACTAAAAAAAGTCTAAAAATAAGTGAAAAGCCAATCAAAATGTGAAAGTGTGTATGTAAGATGGTGGAGAGTGCTGTGTGGAATGAAGGTGAAATAACAAAAAGTTTACCTTATCAGTTGTATAAATCGTGTGGGCTGGAGGTAATGTTGGACTTGTTGATAGGTTCAATGTGATAAGCTTGGTGGCGATCATGCAAAAATAAGGGCTCTAGTGTAGAAAGAACCTGGCAGCAGTAGCATTCATTCTGGCCTGTAGGAGATCATGATCTGATTATCAGGCCTCCAGTCTCCCTTTATATCCAAATTCAGGCAAATGGGATAATCATGTGCAGGTGCAAACCCCCCACCCACACCGCCCCCAAGAAAAAAAAAAAAAAAACCCGGAGGGATTGGCGCTGGAACCGCTGATGGAGCGGCCCCTGTGTGGCTCCCTCGGCGTCCCGGAAGGCCTACAGGCCCCGACCACTGTCGTCATCTCCGCTGCAATGCACGTGACGTCATGACGTTGTGCGCAAGCCGGGCCCTTACAGGCATGCGCACTCCGTCAAACGTCCGGAGATGAACACGGGACGCCGCCGGCAGGATAGAGCTCACCTTAACTGCAGCGGTGAGCAAAAAAGGGGGCACGCAAAGGAATTCGCATGCCCCCCCCCTTTTCCTGCCGGGAAGCCGCGAGGGGTCAGACTCACCCCAAGAAGGGAGAGGAGGCACCACCAACACCCGCCAGTCCAAAAAATGGCCCTCAAAACAAAAACAAAAACACTGGGGATGGTGTCAGTAGGACATGAATGACTGACTTCATGGGATCACCAACATAGCACACAGCAAATGTTGATGGTCTGGTATGTTTTTTGTTTATTTTGCATTTTTAACATTTTTTACATTTTTTACATGGGCTGTGTGTTGGTCCCCACGTTCCTGCATCGAATGTCAGTATGAAAATAGATAGAATATAAATAAAGTTTGTCAACAATTGCCATATAAGGCAATTGAATATCATGCAGTGTGGGGGTCTAAGTTAGATTCCCCCTCATGCATGGGATTGTTAAAAGTTGACCGAGTGGGAACAATTGATTAACAATGTGCAGGAAACACACAGCCCATGTCTTATCTCTAATGAGTCAAAGTGGGGAGGGGACTGGCGGGAGTTGGTGGTGCCTCCTCTCCCTTCTTGGGGTGAGTCTGACCCCTCGCGGCTTCCCGGCAGGAAAAGGGGGGGGCATGCGAATTCCTTTGCGTGCCCCCTTTTTTGCTCACCGCTGCAGTTAAGGTGAGCTCTATCCTGCCGGCGGCGTCCCGTGTTCATCTCCGGACGTTTGACGGAGTGCGCATGCCTGTAAGGGCCCGGCTTGCGCACAACGTCATGATGTCACGCGCATTGCGGCGGAGATGACGACAGTGGTCGGGGCCTGTAGGCCTTCCGGGACGCCGAGGGAGCCACACAGGGGCCGCTCCATCAGCGGTTCCAGCGCCAATCCCTCCGGGTTTTTTTTTTTTTTTTTCTTGGGGGCGGTGTGGGTGGGGGGTTTGCACCTGCACATGATTATCCCATTTGCCTGAATTTGGATATAAAGGGAGACTGGAGGCCTGATAATCAGATCATGATCTCCTACAGGCCAGGATGAATGCTACTGCTGCCAGGTTCTTTCTACACTAGAGCCCTTATTTTTGCATGATCGCCACCAAGCTTATCACATTGAACCTATCAACAAGTCCAACATTACCTCCAGCCTACACGATTTATACAACTGATAAGGTAAACTTTTTGTTATTTCACCTTCATTCCACACAGCACTCTCCACCATCTTACATACACACTTTCACATTTTGATTGGCTTTTCACTTATTTTTAGACTTTTTTTAGTTTACTTTTCATTTTTGTTTTCACACAGTAGGCACCCAGCAAGCACCATGTCATGTTACCACACCATGCACCACCTCATTCACACCATTCTCCACCACACAATGCACTCCTCTCCATTTAGGCTATCGTTGTTGCTGTGTTTTTTTTTTTTTGTTTTTTTTTTTTTTCACACACACATCTTTTTCCCTCTTTTTCACCCATTCTATCTTTCTTATTTACCTATCCATTACAATAGTATAATAGACCTACCATACCACTGCATTGTTGGATCACACGATCATTTAATCTTATCGATTACATTTATGGAATGGAATTAACATTTCAATATATTTACATAGTAAAAATCCTATCCAACGCCAGTCTCCACATAGACAAATTGGAAACACTCAGTACATTACCAAGTTAATTATCAAACTTCCTCTAATTAATACATGGCTATTCTTGGGTTTCTGTTGCAGGTGTGGGCTCCTCCCCCTCATCTCCCCTTCCCCCCCCCTCCCGGGGGGCGCGCTAAGTGTGGCTCCTTGTAAGCCCCTTGAGGCTGGCTCTCCTGGGAGAGTGAGGGTGGCCCCCCGAGCCCTCCGGTGTTTCCATTGGCCCTCAGCACATATCCTGGACTAGAGAACACCCATTCCACCATTTAGCGGTAAAGACTCATTATCTTGGTTTAATCCAAGTGATGCACAATAATATATATATTTATCTATTTGAATTTAATTTATGTAATTCTTTTTTAGATACAACTGTCCCCCTGAAGAGACCATATACAGGTCGAAACGCGTCGGGGCTTGCTATTTATGTAACATTATGTAACCTAATTATGTGTATTAATATGTGTTTGTTACTGCACTGGGGAATAAGATGTGTGTTACTGTACCAGATGATTCTCTATACTGTACTTCAAACCATGATATTGGATAAAACTTTTTATACATCTATTAAGAACTTCCTTTCATTATGTGCATTGCTGTTTTAAAGCCCCATGGGGAAAATTATTTTTCTTATATTTCTCCTTTTTATCAACAAATTTACACGGCTTCTGCCTGTACCAAGCAAAGGGGAACTCTAATTGCATTTCACCGATCCACACCGTTCACCTTATCATCAGAAATTAAAGACCCAGAAGGTAGATACCTGATACTCATGGGTTATATAATGGATACAGCAATCACGGTGATTTCCTACTACGCTCCTAACAAACAACCTACACCATTCCTCTCACATATATTACAAGTGATTAATACACACAAAATAGGAACAGTGATAATGTGTGGGGATTCGAACCAGGTCCTCCTCCCATTTCTAGATAAATCACCTTTTACACCATCCAAAATAACCTCTAGATTACCTTTTTCTCAACTTCTTTCCAAATACAATCTGGTAGATTCGTGGAGAGAAAGTAACCCAATGAAAAAGAAATTCACTTATTTCTCGCACCCTCATCAAACCTTCACCAGAATAGATCATATTTTTCTAACAATAGGAATGATACCAGAAATTATTGCATCAGATATAATTCCGATTCCGTGGTCTGACCATAATGCAGTATACACTACTATAGCCTCAGCCATACCAAAAGCGCATGACCCAACGTGGTACTTACCGGACATAATGCTCAAACACCCACTACATCAGATGGCCATTGAACAAGCTTTAAAGGAATACATATCAATTAATAATACAACAGACACCTCCCCAATAACACTGTGGGAAGCTCATAAGCCTGTCTTGCGTGGTACAATACAAAGACAAATGGCACTATTTAAACGGGAACGCAAAAATCTAGCAAAAAAACTAGAACTCAATTTTAATGCAGCCTACATATCATTTCAAGATAATCCATCTCAGAGTACAAAATCTCATCTGGAAAAATCTAGATTGGAATACGATCTATTTCTCACTGAGTCAGTTGATAAATCCCTCAAACGCTCCAAACACAATTTCTACATGAATACAAACAAACCAGGTACATATTTGGCTCGGGCATTAAATTCAACTAACAAATCTTTCAAACCAATACGTTTGAAATTATCAAAAAATGTTTACACTTGTAATCCAGTTAAAATAGTCCATAAATTTCACTCACATCTCGCAACTTTATACAAGACAAACAATGAATTTAATCCTACAGAGGCTGAATCCTTCTTCTCAAAAATAACCTTACCTGAGTTATCTCAGCATCAAAAAAGCAGTTTGGATGAGCCTATAACTATAGATGAAGTTGCTAACGCCATAAAAGCCCTAAAACTTAACAAAAGACCAGGCCCAGATGGCTACTCGGCTTTATACTATAAAACATTCTCAGAAATACTCTCTCCCATTCTCACTGACACTTTTAACAAACTTCTAGATGGACATTCTTTTCGGCAAGAAACACTAATGGCAATTGTTTGTATGATCCCAAAACCCCTTTCTGATGATACTTCCTGTGTGAATTATTGGCCTATCTCTCTGTTAAACCTCGATATTAAATTATTAGCAAAAATAATAGCAAAACGCCTCAATAGCATTATAGGAAAATTAATACATAGAGATCAAGTAGGCTTCATGCCAAATAGACAGGCAGGCGATAATATACGCAGGGCAGTGTTATTGGCACATATTGCTAAAAAACGGAAAATCCCTTTATGTTTTCTATCTCTCGATATTAAGAGGGCATTTGACACAGTATCCTGGCAATATATGCAATATTCATTACAAAAATGGGGTTTTGGACCCCACTTTTTAACATGGATCAAAGCATTATATAATAAACCCAAAGCCTATATAAAATATGCTGGATACAAATCTGAAGCCTTTAATATCGAAAGAGGTACCCGACAGGGTTGCCCATTATCTCCCTTATTATTTGCCCTTATACTCGAACCCATGGCCTAATACATCAGAACAAACCAAACTATAACTGGCATTGAAGTAGGAGGTATTACACACAAATTATGTATATTTGCAGACGATATATTACTTTTTCTATCATCACCACAGGTCTCTGGTCCTAACTTAATACCAGCTCTTGATGGATTTGCAGCCCTATCCGGCCTTATGATTAATCCTAAGAAATGCCTAGTGCTTAATATTTCACTCACAAACATGGAATTGATCCCGGCTAGGGCTGCACTCCCATTCACATGGGCAGAAAAATCAATCCCATATCTTGGAATTCATTTAACAGCATCTCATTCTGACTTATTCTCAACCAATTATCCTCCTGTATTAAGACAGATCACAAATCTAATAAAACAATGGTCGCAACTTCCTTTATCCTGGATAGGGAAGATTAATGCAATCAAAATGACTATTCTACCCAAATTGCTTTATCTATTCAGAGTCCTCCCTATTCCAATTCCTTCCTATTTATTGAGAATAGTACAAAAAAGAGCAACTTCGTTTATATGGGGCTCTTCTAAACCACGTATACACACACTACATCTTCCCAAAAATAAAGGAGGCCTGGGATACCCTAATTTTACTAACTACTACAGAGCAGCACATTTGGCCAGTCTGTCCAAATACCATGCAAAACAGGAAATCCCATTATGGGTATTTATAGAGGCTTCAGAAAATGACCCTCTATTAATATCAAATTTATTATGGCTTGATCCTAAAGACCGCTTTAAAATTCATAATCCCATAACTAAACACTTCTTATCTCTCTGGGATAAACTAAAAACCAAATATCAGTTACAATCTCCACACAATCCTCTCCTTTCTTTTATCAGAAATCCGGCCTTTTATCCGGCATGGATCTACCCAAATTCTTTTAAAGCTTGGACAACATCAGGCATTCAGACACTAAATGACTTCATAGCATCTAAATCATTCCTTTCATTCCCATCGCTTAGAGAAAAATATGATCTACCAAACTCTGAGATATTTAGATATCTCCAAATCAAAAATTTCTATACACCATTCCTAAAGGGGGATACACCATTATCCCAATTATCCATTTTTGAATCAATCTGTACAAAAGATTCATTTGCTAAAGGTACAATTTCATCACTTTATAATCAATTATATGGAGTAGCAAATCTTAATAGACCCTCTTACGTTCAGAGGTGGGAGGAGGACCTGGGACGAACTTTAGAAGACACGGACTGGTCTAACATATGGCTCACATCTAAGTCATCTTCACCCAACATCTTAGCACTGGAGACAAATTATAAAGTCCTAACTCGCTGGTACCTTGTACCCGCTAGAGTGGCAAAATATTCACCTAATACCTCAGCTCTTTGTTTTCGAGGATGCCCAGAAATAGGCACATATTTACACATATGGTGGACGTGCCCAGTAATCCAAACCTTCTGGAAGGAAGTCTTCGTGATTGCATCTAAAATATTTTAAAAAATAATACAACCAGATCCATATTTAACTTTACTTAATCTAAAACCGGAATGGTTAACACTCTCTCAATTCAAACTTATGATCCAACTAATAACGGCTGCAAAACAAACAGTGGCCAAGGCATAGAAATCTCCTACATTGGTACTAGCAGAAACAATTCACAGAATGAATAATACAATGTCCCATGCTAAGATGGTAGCCATCGATCAAAACCAAATTCCAAAATTTGAAAAACTTTGGCATCCTTGGATAAAACAACAGTTCCTGTCAAACTTCAATGACTCTGTCCTGTTGCCATGGTAACAGATTAAATGACTTACAGAGACACCCATTCTAAGGCTTCAAAGAGAACTAAAAAGAATAATAAACTGACGAGCGGGACAACCTTGTGGACCATACCTCTACCTTTCAACCCTTTTTCTTCTTTCTCTTTCCTTTTCTCCACCTTACGATTAAAGCTCATTATCAGAATTTATTTGACCTATATACACTCTACTTGTAAACAATATGTATAGCAGGTCATTTATAAATCATTTAAATACCTACAAAAGTAACTAAGGAAATGATATATATCTTTAATTTAGGTTTACGTGAACCCAATGTTTAATATTTGAAATTTCATGATATTTACCTATATAAACCCTACTGTAAAACAATGAGCTTACTTTATAGATCCTTGTAAACTTACTTTATGTATCTTTATAACATTGTATACTCAATAAACTTCTTTTGACAAGGAAAAAACTAAAGTTCAATTTTAATTTCAATTTTAAATTAATACTAGAGCTAGAATTAGGGACTAGAAATCATAACTATAACCCAAATTCTAGTATACACAACAAAATTCATTAACAATAATAATAATAATAAAAACCAATTAAATAAATAAATCAATATACTATGGCCCTTTAATAATGACAACCAAGCCAAGACCCACCCTCCCTAAAGGACCGCCCATCAATTAAGGGAGGAGCCCTAGAACCAACCCGACCAGTCTGGTTTAGTTTGACATGTGTATAAAAAGCCAGCATGAGACCAACACTACTAAGGCTCTGATGAAGAAGGGTAACCTTCGAAACGCGTTAGCCAGCAGTAGTCCGTATGCCTCCTTCCTGGGACCTGGAAAACTGCTACCACTGGAATAATTGCCTCTGTGCCATATACCATGCGATTTTTTTCTTCGACCTTTGTGAGTAGTTTTTATCTTGTTTTTAATTAATAAATCTGTCAAGGATAATGCACTAGGCTGGTGCGCTCTTTTTCTTCTTTTCATTTAACACTAGGACAATCCCATTCTTTGAGAGCAGCAAGGCCGAAATCCATAGTTCTTCTTGAACCCTCGGGACTTTTTAGCCAATACACCTGTGCGCAAGAGTATTTTTTGCTTCTTCTTTTTATACGAGAGGAAATCTACCCCTAGGAAGGGAAATTCTCTCCTGTAAGAGTTATAATGGGAAAAAAGGTGTCTCCACTAAAGCTTTATCACTAATCCTTGTTTCCCTAAAAACCCGAAATTTAAAAAAAACAATTGTCATTGGGACAGAAAGTGAGGTGAAATCTTCTGAACAGGGGCACAGACAGCAAAACAAATGTTACAGGGGTGATGATAACCCTTCCCTATGTTATCCAAAAAGCTTAAAAATAGATTTTTTGGCTGGAGCTACACTTAAAAAATATACCTGTTCCAAATTGCAAACAGATTCAACTTAAGAACAAACCTACAGTCCATATCTTGTTTGTAACCTGGGGACCGCCTGTATACTGCTGTTCAGAGTATATAGGGCCCGGGGCCCCCACGCCTTTTCTTTTTTTTTAATTTGGGTGCAGTGTTCCCCTTAACATCCATACAAGACCCAAAGGGCCTGGTAATGGGCTGGGGGGTTACCCATGCCATTTTTCTCAATAATTTTCATTCATATTGCCAGGACCCGACATTATATTACAGCCATAAGCAGTTTTAAATTACTTTTATTCCTTTAGAAATGTCATTTTGTGTTCTAAACACAGGAAACACGCGCCACTTTACAGGCATACTATAGACACCCCCCAGGTACGATATTTAAAGGAATATTTCACTTTTATTTTTTCACTTTAAACATCATTAAAATCACTGCTCCCGAAAAAACGGCCATTTTTAAAACTTTCTTTTGCATTGATACATGTCCCCTGGGGCAGGACCCGGGCCCCCAAACCCTTTTTAGGACAATAACCTGCATATTAGCCTTTAAAAATCGCACTTTTGTTTTCTCACATTCGAGTCCCATAGACTTTAACAGTGTTCAAATGTTTTCGCAAACTTTTGGTCCATTCACATGTTCTGGATGTGAACCAAACCGGGGGGTGTTCGGCTCATCCCTAGTGGGGACTGAAGAGTATGTTCAGCAGTGCTGGGACAAGGCCATTTGGTGCCCAGGGCGAAGATGGCAAACTGCGCCCCCCCCCCCGGTTTTAATAAAGAATCAATGTCGTCATTGCAGAGCATTGCACAGTATTGCGGGGTATTGCAGAGTATTGCACAGTATTGTGGGGTATTGCAGAGTATTGCACAGTATTGTGGGGGTATTGCAGAGTATTGCACAGTGTTGCGGGGTATTGCAGAGTATTGCACAGTATTGTGGAGTATTGCAGAGTATTGCACAGTGTTGCGGGGTATTGCAGAGTATTTCAGGGTATTGCAGAGTATTGCACAGTATTGTGGGGTATTGCAGAGTATTGCACAGTATTGTGGGGTATTGCAGAGTATTTCAGGGTATTGCAGAGTATTGTACAGTATTGTGGGGTATTGCAGAGTATTGCACAGTATTGTGGGGTATTGCAGAGTATTTCAGGGTATTGCAGAGTATTGTACAGTATTGTGGGGTATTGCAGAGTATTGGGGGCTATTGCAGAGTATTGCAAAGTATTGCGGGGTATTGCAGGGTATTGCGGGGTATTGCAGAGTATTGCACAGTGTTGCGGGGTATTGCAGAGTATTGGAGGCTATTGCAGAGTATTGCAAAGTATTGCGGGGTATTGCAGAGTACTGCGGGGTATTGCAGAGTATTGCGGGGTATTGCAGAGTATGGCACAGTGTTGTGGGGTATTGCAGAGTATTTCGGGGTATTATAGAGCATTGCAGAGTATTGCACAGTATTGTGGGGCATTGCAGAGTATTGCACAGTATTGTGGGGTATTGCAGAGTATTGCACAGTATTGTGGGGGTATTGCAGAGTATTGCACAGTGTTGTGGGGTATTGCAGAGTATTGCACAGTATTGTGGGGGTATTGCAGAGTATTGCACAGTGTTGTGGGGTATTGCAGAGTATTGCACAGTATTGTGGGGTATTGCAGAGTATTGTGGAGTATTGCAGAGTATTATGGAGTATTGCAGAATATTGCACAGTGTTGTGGGGTATTGCAGAGTATTGCACAGTATTGTGGGGTATTGCAGAGTATTGTGGGGGTATTGCAGAGTATTGCACAGTGTTGTGGGGTATTGCAGAGTATTGCACAGTATTGTGGGGTATTGCAGAGTATTGTGGAGTATTGCAGAGTATTGTGGAGTATTGTGGAGTATTGCAGAGTATTGCAGAGTATTGCACAGTGTTGTGGGGTATTGCAGAGTATTGCACAGTATTGTGGGGTATTGCAGAGTATTGTGGGGGTATTGCAGAGTATTGCACAGTGTTGTGGGGTATTGCAGAGTATTGCACAGTATTGTGGGGTATTGCAGAGTATTGCACAGTATTGTGGAGTATTCAGCAGTGGGGGTCACTGGTCATTAACCTCGCCTCCTCCCCTCCCCCCAATCCAGCCATTTATTAATCTGTTTTTTAGTGTTTACTTACACAAGTTCAGACTCAGAAGTTATGAGTCTGAACTTGTGTAAGTAAACACTAAAAAACAGATTAATAAATGTCTGGATTGGGGGGAGGGGAAGAGGCGAGGTTAATGACCAGTGACCACCACTGCTAAATATCTGAGTCAGAACACTGGCACTGCGCTCTTCTACCTTCCAGATTGAATCCAGCCAGGCAGCAGCTCCTCAGCTCGGCTCCGCTTGAGACAGACAGCGCGCCGACACGACACAGCTCAGCTCTCAGCTCTCAGCTCCCGCCTCCCTGCGCTCCTCTCTGCGTCCTCCCACCTCGCCTCCGTCCGTGAGTGACGTCACGGCGCTGGCAGAGACAACGGGACTCCTCCGTAGGGGAGTAAAAGTGTAGTTGTGTGCTGAGGGAAGGGAAGGGAGGATCATGCAGGAGCGCACAGCTGCGCCCCCCCTATACCAAATGGTACCGCCCAGGGCACGTGCCCTCTCCGCCCCTGCCTTGTACCGGTGTTCTGACATATAGTGTCCTCCTATCAGATAGTGTCCGCCCCGTACTGCGCAGGCGCAGCGCCTGCGCAGTACGGAGGAGCAGGAGATGCCGAAAATGTCCGAAGTTGATCAGCTGACCATCAGCTGTACACGGCGCTCGGGCACCTGTTAGCGATGGCTGTGTAAGAGGGCCCCTTGCGGGCTCGCTTCGCTCGCCACGCTTCGGGCACGGCCTCGCTGAGCTCGGCAACTATTTATTCTAACTCTATGTCCACTTGGATAGTAGGGAATGATCCTGGACATAGGGTAAGAATAAATGCGCAGGCGCCGTGTACAGCTGACGATCAGCTGTTGAACTTCGGAGACTTTCGGCGTCTCGTTTGTCCCCCGTACTGCGCCTGCGCAGTACAGGGCGGACACTTCTGGATAGGGGACTGTATTTGACAAGACACCGGCCCTGATGTTCAGGGTAGGAGGAGACTGGAAAGTTGCACAGTGAAAAGCAGGCACATTGGAGGAGAAGAGTGGAGACCTCAGAGTAGAAAAAAGCAAGTGGAGGCCAGAGAGAATATGCATGAAAAGAGGAAAATAATGATAGTGGAAACAGAAGAGGGAATAAAGAGAAGGAAAGCAAAACACTGATATTAAACATTAACAAATGTAAGAAAAATAAATTAAAATTGGCCATAAACATTACAGTTTCCCTTTAACAGTTAATATTTGGAAGGCTAAGCAACTCTGAACAGTAGAAATTATAGAAATGTTTTTCTTCAGACCAGAACTCCTAATACCTTAAAATATTCTGAAACTGCATTGAACGTTATTTTTCCTGGTTTTCTATACCCTTATTATGTAAAAACATCCATGATATGTGACATATTCACCCTGCATTTCTCATTTATATATTTATTTTTGTGTTTTTTGTGGAAGAAATATCGAGAACAAAATGATTTATGTAGTAGCAAACGGATGCTTGCAAAATCAAAGCAGCTAAATTTGTCTCCTGTACAAACATGTTGACTGGGTTCATTAGTCAGCTTTGCCCAAATACGCACTGAGCTCAGCAGAGCATATTAAGCTCATGTAAGGAAAGCTAAAAACACGAGGCAGCTCTATTTGCTTTTTAAATAGAATGCCTGGTTTCACTAGCAATGTCCTGAGACCTCCAGGAGGTGTTGTTCACTGGCAGTGTATCCAGGTCTACAATAAATGCAGTCTAATAAGTCCCTGGCACAGGTCCATAAAGTGGTTGCATTTGACTGCATAATTTGTCTTTCGAGCACTCCTTGAATTACAGGGCAGGCTCTTGTTGAGAGGTTGATTATTTACATTTTAAATCAACATTTTGCTAAATGATGCAAACGTATTCTTTTATATTAATGAAAACACATGTTGTACATTTGGGAACATGACAGACCGTTTTTTTATTTTGTTACATTTCTTGTCATTCTATGGCACTTCACTTTACAGGGGATATTTTTTTTTGCTACGTTTTCTTTATTATATTCAGAGCTTATATATATATATATATATATATATATATATATACATATGTAGGTATATATATATATAGATATATGTGTGTATATATATATATATATATATATATATATATATATATATATATATATATATATATATGTATGTATATATATATATGTATGTATATATATATATATGTATGTATATATATATATATGTATGTATATATATATATATATATATATATATATATATATATATATATATATATATATATATATATATATATATATATATATATATATATATATATATATGTATATATATATATATTTGTCTTTTTTAATTAACTTGAATAAATGGGAATATTTCATATTTATTTCTGAAGTCTGTTTATAATATCATATCTCAATGTGAAATTTAGTAGCAAAACTGAATTAGTCTGCCCCTCTTCAAACCTGCTCAGAAGGTTCCCTACATAGTTTCAACAAGACAGGGACAGACTGAAAGGAAACAAATTCTCTCTTCAAAAACATTATCTTTCAAGAATCCAACATCTAGGGTGAACCATTTTCAGAGAGCCCAAGCTTATGGGTACATCATATTTGAGCAGAGAGGTTAAAATCAGATTCTTTAATCACATTGTTATACTCTGACTGTCCAAACTTCTTTAGAGCTACAAAAAATTAAGTAGTGCCAGGGCCTGCCCAATGTAACAGCAATTGGTTGGATAGTTTAGGTATGGCCTCATATGATATTGTTTTGGTAAATCTAAAGTTTACCGTACATGTTATAATATGAGTGTATGTTCTCCTTCCAACAATCTACCAACAACTATGTAGTGCAAGAGCTTACCTGACTTGATACAAATTCATTAGATAGGTTAGGCGGTCCTCCTGTTACATATTTTTGGTAGCTAAAAAGCAGACTGTACAGAGGTTGTAGAATCAGAGTTTAAGATGTATGCTGAGCTTAAAGCCCAACTCCAAGCAGAAAAAAAATCCCTTGCAGTGGGGCTGGGCCTGCACTGCAAGAGTACAGTGCAAACAGTGCTCATTTTGTCTAGGAGAAACAGTTTTACTTACTTGATACTCTGTTACCCTATCAGGGAGCAGACTGTTCCTTGCCATCCTTACATCCAGAGCATGTTTTTGAAGGGTAGAGATTGTGCTGGACTGACTTGGTTGGTCATTGGTTGTGGGTGAAATGTCAAATGGGCCGAAAATGAAAGGTTCCTTTCCAGAGATTGATGCCCGGCTGTTTTGTGGAGATGGTGAGCCCTGTTGTTGACCTGGGCTGCTACCTCAGGGTGCGGCCTAGTGGTCACTCCCATAGTGATCAAAAGAAGTAAATAGTAAGTAGTTGTGAATTAAACCGCTTTACTGAGAGTACAAATGATAGAACAAAGCTAAAGTGTTTCGAGGCATGAAGGACTCCCCCTTCCTCAGGGCTGTACAGAAGATAAAACAATGTGTATGTATATAATATATATAAAATAATAATATGAATAAAATAAACACATATGTGGAAAAAGTTATAGATATAAAGGTAAAAATAACTCACAGTGAAAATACTTAAAGAATTTGCATATGACAAAAAGTGGCCAAAAATTACTAAAGATGTTCAAAGATAACCTCGGGTACTAAACCTCCCAGAAGTTTTTACCCAAAGGTTTAGACAGACACCAATAAAAACTGGCAAACATTCAAATCCCCAATCTAACCAAAACTAAAAAAAAAAGTTTTGCCTTTCGTTATACTTTAAAGTCATATCTAGCTTAAGAAATTGAAGTAGAACTATAGGCAAAACTTTTATTTTTAAATTTTAGAACGAGTAAGGGAGGTTGATAACCCATGTCAGATTTTTTTTTGCAATTTGTGTCCCATAGCAAAACAGGAAATGAGAGGAAATCTCAGCAAATTAGGGGAATTCTTTAGGGATCCCGAGGCCACCAGAATTAGTGTCACCATTGGTAGATTTCCCCTCTAATACTTTTCTGGGGCAGCCCAAATTTTGAAATCTTCTTTTACTTTCACCTAACGGGAGGCACAGACAGCAATAAAATCTGACAGGGGTTCTAAACTCTCTGCATTCCATCCAAAACTAAACAAAGTTTTGCCTTTAGTTAAACTTTAAGCAGATCTCTTAAGTGTATTCAACAATATTTATTTTTAAAAATGCTGTGCAAATGTCTCAAGCATTTGTTAACCACTTAAGTCCCGGACCATTTGGCTGGCCAAAGACCAGAGCCCTTTTTGCGATTCAGCACTACGTCACTTTAACTGACAATTGCGCGGTCGTGGGACTTCCAAACAAAATTGACATCTTTTTTTTCCCACCAATAGAGCTTTCTTCTGGTGGTATTTGATCACCTCTGCAGCTTTTATTTTTTGCGCTTTAAACAAAAAAAGCGACAATTTTGAAAAAAACGCATTATTTTTTACTTTTTGCTATAATAAATATCCCCAAAAAATATATAAAAAAAATTTTTTTCCTCAGTTTGGACTGATACATATTCTTCTACATATTTTTGGTAAAAAAAATCGCAATAAGCGTTTATTGATTGGTTTGCGCAAAAGTTATAGCGTCTACAAAATAGGGGATAGTTTTATGGCCTTTTTGTTAATAATTTTTTTTTACTATTAATGGCGGTGTTCAGCAATTTTTATGGTGACTGCGACATTATGGCGGACAGGTCGGACATTTTTGGCACTATTTTGGGACCATCCACATTTATACAGCGATCAGTGCGATTAGAAATGCATTGATTACTGTGTAAATGTGACTGGTAGTGAAGGGGTTAACCAGGAGGGGGCACTGCAGGGGTTAAGAGGGTCATAGGGAGTGATTCTAACTGTAGGGGGATGGGCTACGTGTGACACGACACTGATCACCGCTCCCGATCACAGGGAGCTGTGATCAGGGTCAGTGTCATTATGCAGAACGGGGAAATGCTTGTTTACATTAGCATTTCCCCATTCTTCCTCTCAGTGAGACGATCGCGGGTATCCCCGTGGACATCGAGTCCGCGGGACCCGCGATCACGCTCACGGAGCTCGTGGCAGGGTCACGTGCGTGCCGCCGGTGGCACGCACGCGACCACACAGTGGCAAATTTAAAGGGACGTACCTTCAATTTCTTAAGCTAGATACAACTTTAAAGTCTCCTCTCCCAGTCAATGCCTCATACGGAGAAACGCAGCGTCGGGTGGAGCTATGGATCTGACGTCACCACAGCTGTTCCTGCTCATTTCTGCTCGTAAAATCTGGCATATCTGAGCCCTTAAGATCTCTGTAATAGGGGTCCTACATATTTGGTAAGCTGCTTTTTCTATCATTACTTGGATTATGAAAACAGTTAATGAAGACTACATTCCGTATCTGAAGGAAAGATTTTGTTTCAATGAAAGTGCACATCGCTGGGGATCACTTAATATGGACGCTAATTAGCCTCCTGATGGACTTTGCACATGATTTATTTTATTTTTTTATTTTTACTCACATTTTCATTTCCAGAGTATAGCTATGTTTGTATGTCAATTTCATATGTTGACTTTATTATGAGTGTGTTTGACACAGGTAGCGCACCTGATTTTATTTATATTTTTTGTTAAAACCGAATATTCAGGTTTTTTCAGGTTGCAGCACTTTTAGGTTATCACAATTTTAGGTTTGTTCACCCTTTTTTGATAACAGATTTTTCTGATATCACAATTGATTGGGGGTAGCGCAGATTGTTCATGTTACACACTGTACGCCCATTTGCCTGTCTGTGCCATTCTGCCAACGTAAATATTCGTTTGAATGTTTTTCCTAAGATCATCGGCTTCACCTAGTGGCCGTAATGTGGTATTTTCCCTATTTAAGGAAAATATTGCATTATGGCTACAATATGCCCTGGAAACAGAAAATTCACAAAACAAATGAGGAACAAATGGTCAGAAACTGGAGTCAATGTCTGTGACCGAACTGTAAGACATCGGCCAAAGGAAATGGGATTTACATACAGAAAAGCCAAGCGAAAACCATTATTAACAGAAAAAAACTGAAAAAAAAAAAAAAAAAAGGTTACAGTGGGCTGAAGAAAAGCATTCATGGACTGTGGATGATTGGATGAAGGTGACATTCAGCGATGAATCAGGAATCTGCACTGGGCAGGATGATGATGCTGGAAGTTTTGTTTGGTGTGGTTCCAATGATATGTATGAAGGCGACTGCCTGAAGAAAACATGAAAATTTTTGCAGTTTTTGATGATATGGGGTTGCATGTCAGGTAGAGGTACAGGGGCGAAGACAGTCGTTATATCTTCAAAAATGCACAAGTTTATATTGATTCATTTTTCAGGATGGTAATGTATCTTACCATAGGGCAAAAGTCATGAAAACATTCCTTCAAGAAAGACATGTGATGTCAATGGCATGGCCTGCAAATAGTCCGGACCTCAATTTAATTGAAAATCTATGGTGGAAATGAAAGTAAATGGTCCATGACAAGGCCCCAACCTGCAAAGCTAATCTGGCAACTGCAAGAAGAGAGCCGGATTGTTAAAGAATACTGTTTGTCGATAGTTAAATCCATGCCTCAGAGAATTCAAGCTGTTATAAAAGCCAGAGGTGGTGCAACAAAATACTAGTGGTGTACTGCAGTGTTTGTTTTTTTTCATAATTCCATAATATTTAATTCCATAATATTTTCCTCAAAATTGAGTGATTCCATATTTTTTTTCTCTGCTTGATCTGCAAAAACAGTTGCAATTGACTACAGTTTTCTTTTTTTTTCTTTTTTTTAAGTGTTTCTTAAAGCCAGGTGGTTGTAATGGTAAATGAAAATAGTTTTGAGGCATGTCTGTGATTCATTTTTTTTTCTACACAATTAAGCAATAGAATGAACATTTTCCAAGAGTGGTGATTCCATACTTTTTTGGCAGGGGTTGTAGATGGAGCTAACGATCATAGGAAATAAAGATATTGAGTAGTATATAGGATTATTTTGTGACAGCTGAACAAATGCTGGAGACATTTATACAACAAATATTTTTAAGAATATATCCCTTTATCTTAACTGCTATGTATATTAGCAAGAAATTTGATACAAAAAGGAGGGCTATATTATTGTGCCAGTAATGGATTTAAAAGCCAATGCACAATCTAGCTGTTTAGCAAAACCCCTCAATAAAAGTAGTCTCTATGATCTTAGCTTTAGTAACAACAAAAGTACAGCAAAATTAGCAAATTGTTCAGCAAGTTATTTGAAGAGTGCATTATTTGCTTGGGATATAATCATCACATTACATTTAATCATATTTATATGGTAAACAATGAGCTCTTGTAATGTTGTAAAAGGTCGCTCTCTCTGTTAAACAGTTTACATGTTAAGTGACCTTTTACTATCATCCTCATTTAATATTCATTGTGCTAGCATTAACATGTAATAAATATTCAACAGCTATCTTGAAAACAGAGAAATACTAAGTTCTGTCTCAAGTGGACCTGTTTAGTAACTTCATAAGTCTATATGAATAAATTCCTGACATGTCACACTATATAGCAAAAGCTTTTTTTTTCAGTTTTTACAAAAAGGCTCTACCTTTTATCATTCTCGAGCAGTAACTGAGCTTCTGTTAATCGGCTTTGCCTAGGCTCAAGTGATGTCATTAGTCCTCTTCAGAAAGGATGAATGTATTCCTTTTTTCCAGTGATCAGACTGCAACATTATTAAAGGGTATGTAAACCCTTGTCAGCTGATATCTTTCTTTTTTACACTGTTCCTACTAACCCCTGAGGACTTCAGAACCTCGCCCCTCTATATCACAGAGAAGAAGGCAGGATAATCACCTGAAAATAAAAGGAAAAATCCCAAGCAAACACCACATCTAAAGCCCCATACACACGATAGGACTTTGTACAAACTTTCCCTTGGATTTTTGTACAAAGGGCGTTGCCCAAAAGTTTGTCTTGCATACAGACAGGACTTTTCCAGCCAACTTTCACCAAATCACGTGGTTTTTCAGCTCTTTACCGCCACCCTTTGGTCAACTTCTTTATTATTGTCTGATATTGTGTCAATCTCGACACTTTTATTGGCGAGATTGACACCTTGCGAGCCGGGTTCACACTGGTGCGGGGATCCGATTTGGATCCCCACCAATACCAGGCACTGTGTTTGGTATGAATCTTGAGGGGGAACTCCACGCCAAATTTTAAATAAAAAACCATCATGCGTTTCCTCCAGGGGCATACCAGGCCCTTAGATCTGGTATGGATTTTAAGGGGAACCCCCTACGCCGAAAAAACGGTGTGGGGGTCCCCCAGGATCCATATCAGACCCTTATCCGAGCACGCAGCTTTGCCGGTCAGGAAAGGGGGTGGGGACGAGCGAGCACCCCCCTCCTGAGCCATACCAGGCCGCATGCCCTCAACATGGGGGGGTGGGTGCTTTGGGGGAGGGGGGCGCCCTGCGGGCCCCCCCCACCCTAAAGCACCTTGTCCCCATGTTGATGAGGACAAGGGCCTCTTCCCGACAACCCTGGCCGTTGGTTGTCGGGGTCTGTGGACGGGGGGCTTATCGGAATCCAGGAGCCCCCTTTAATAAGGGGGCCTCCAGATCCCGGCCCCCTACCCTATGTGAATGGGTAGGGGTACATCGTACCCCTACCCATTCACCTAGGGAAAAAAGTGTCAATAAAAAACACAGTACATGGGTTTTTAAAGTAATTTATTAGGCAGCTCCGGGGTCTTCTTCAGACTTCGGGGGTCCTTTCTGACTTCGGGGATCCTCTTCCGACTTCGGGGGTCCTCTTCCGACTTCGGGGGTCTCTCCGGCGTCTTCTCCCGGTGTCCACATCTTCTGCCGGCTCCACCGCTATCTTCTGCCGCTCTTTTGCCAGCGGTGGCCCGGACTTCTGGATCGTCTTCTTCCCTCTTCTCTTCCAGAGATGTTGACACGAAGCTCTCTCCAGCTGGAATGCTCTCTGAGCGCTCCGCAACAGACTTATATAGGCGGTGACCCCGCCCCCTATGACATCACAGTCTCGGGGCATGCTGGGACTGTGAGGTCATAAGGGGGTGTGGTCATGTCATCCTATGACTAAGCCCCCTTATGACCTCACAGTCCCAGCATGCCCCGGGACTGTGATGTCATAGGGGGGCGGGTCACCGCCTATATAAGTCCGTTGCCGAGAGCTCAGAGAGCATTCCAGCTGGAGAGAGCGTCGTGTCAACATCTCTGGAAGAGAAGTGGGAAGAAGACGATCCAGAAGTCCGGGCCACCGCTGGCAAAAGAGCGGAAGAAGATAGCGGTGGAGCCGGCAGAAGATACGGACACCGGGAGAAGACGCCGGAGAGACCCCCGACGTCGGAAGAGGACCCCTGAAGTCGGAAAGGACCCCCGAAGTCGGAAGAAGACCCCGGAGCTGCCTAATAAATTACTTTAAAAACCTGTGTACTATGTTTTTTATTGACACTTTTTTCCCTAGGTGAATGGGTAGGGGTACGATGTACCCCATACTCATTCATATAGGGTGGGGGCCGGCATCTGGGGGCCCTCTTAATAAAGGGGGCTCCCGGATTCCGATAAGCCCCCCGCCCGCAGACCCCGACAACCAACGGCCAGGGTTGTCGAGAAGAGGCCCTTGTCCTCATCAACATGGGGACAAGGTGCTTTGGTGTGGGGGGGACCGCAGGGCGCCCCCCTCCCCCAAAACACCCACACCCCCATGTTGAGGGCATGCGGCCTGGTACGGCTCAGGAGGGGGGGCGCTCGCTCGTCCCCACCCCCTTTCCTGACCGGCCAGGCTGCGTGCTCGGATAAGGGTCTGGTATGGATTTTGGGGGATCCCCACGCTAATTTTTCGCGTAGAGGGTTACCCTTAATACCCATACCAGACCGAAGGGCTTGGTATTCTCCAGAGGGGAATTCCCTCTCGTGCCCGCCGCAGTAGGAAAATGTGTTTTTCCTATTGCAGCTAGCGCGAGATGTACAGTACCCTGCCGCGGACAACCAGCGCAATCCGATCACGCTGGAAACATTCTCACGGCTGCGTACTGTAAATTGTACAAAAGTCTGATGGCCTTGTGTACACACGATCGGACTTTGCTCCAATGGACTTTCGTTGCCGGAAAGTTTGTCCGTTCACACAGCCAACAAAAGTCAGATGGAAACTGAAAAAGTTTGTCCAATGGAGCATACACACGGGCAGATGTTGCTCCAAAACAGCTAATTCGCATGTTTGTTGTCACAAAGTCCGATCGTGTGTACGGCCCTTAAGGCTCAGTTTTCACTGCCGTGACCTAAAAGTCAAGCAACTTACAGTGCGACTTTGCAAGGCAACTTCAGTATGACTTCTGTACGACTTAATGCGCCTTTGAAGCAACTTCAGAGAATGCCTGGGTAATCTTCCTATAATGTCAGATCTAAATCACTTTAATTAAGATGAGGGTATCATTTGAAGACAACTGCCATTGATGTCCATGGGCAAAAGTCAGATAGATTTCGTCTTAAAGTAGTAGAGGAACCCGGTCGTTCGGGTCAGGGACGGTGTCAAGAACCTTGGAATACTGGATTGTCATGAAGCTTGGAATACTGAAGTATTTCTCCTTTGATTCTATTACACAGTGGGGGGTCTTCTGCCCTGTCTTAAGGATAACCCCCTCCAGACGGCTCCATGGTCTGAAAGGAAGGGATTGTTCTGTGTTTGACCGTTTGTTTATGTACTTTAATTACCCCCTGGGGTTTCTCTGTGTCATTACACATATCAGTCCTCCTATTCAAGCTATCGGACCAATCTCTGCTGACCCTGTTTCAAGTCCTCATTTGCATAGACAAGAGGACCTGAGTGAAGACTAGAGTGTACTTTACAATTGACCAATAGGAAAGTGGTTGTTGGGGGCGGGGTGTTAAAACTGCTGTGTATAAAAGTGTGTTGTGTGCATCAATAAAAGTGAGATTCCTGTTTGAACTTACATACAGCCTGCCTGGTGTTTGTTCTGAGCTATCACAACTGAATTCCAACGGCACATAGCTGTAGTTCGATTCCTGGAGCATCAGATGACCGAACCATCAGACGTTGCGATCTGCAATCTGATTCAATAGCCACAGAGGAGTGTCGGGAGAGTGGAACCGAGTGAGCAGGGACTCGTTACATTGGTGGCAGCAGTGGGATTTGCTCTCCAGTTACTGGGACACTCCAAACTACCACAGTGAATGACCAGCTATGCAGCCTGCAGGAGAGCCACACTGAAAGATTTACTTGAGAGCCGTAGAGGGACCGGTGGGATCATGCTTCCTTGCTGTGAACACATCCAAACCATCACCTGGATCCAAGGTCCGGAGAGCAGGAGAGGAGAGGTACAGATACGTCGTCATGGAAGAGGAATTCAGAAGGAGGTTGCGAGAGATGCAGATACAGCACAGAGGACCAGTATGAGAGCAGGTCCTGCTGGAATGGTTTGATTCTATCAGCTGCGAACTCTGGAAGGAAGCACTAGCCCATGAGCAGCGACACCAGGAAAAAGTTCTCCCCTCCATCCATGTAAGGTACTGGTCACAGTATGAAGTACGAATTCTGTTATTGGGGGAACAACTGAACCAGAAGTGGACAGCTGAATTAAGCAGGCTGATCAGGGCAGAAATGCGGTTGGACGAGAGCTACAGAGCCCTCCAGTGGTATGTAGCCCAAGTGTGCCCGTGGACAGCGGATGACAGCCCCACAGAAGGCTTTGACTACGATGGCCTGGGATTGTTGTACTGGAGGCTGTCCAGGGACCCTGACTTTGGGAGTGATGGAGAGTGGCATTTGGAGGAAATAATGGAGCACAGAGAGTGAAGACTGAATGTCTCGGAAGTGCACTGGGCACAGGAAGATTTGGAGTTTCTGGCCGTTCAGGATTGGGAGCTGGAGATTGCCTACAGACAGCTGCTAGACTCTGCTCAGCAGCAGGGTGGGGCTCCCTTTGCCTGGGACTATCAGGAAATACCAGTTGACAACTCTGAAATCCTGGCTGAAGAGTTGACAATGTGGCAGAGTAACAGTGTGCTTTGCCAACCTGCCCCTGCAGCTATGGACGCGGAGGTCTTATGGCAGATGGAGCAAGTGCTGACTGACCTTGATGAACCTGTTTCTGCGTTGGATGATCTAGGATGGAGGAATGTGCCTGTCCAGCAGAATGCCAGAGAACCGGCAGTGGAAAATCTGGAGATCGCTATCCCCAAAGCTGAAGTGCTGACAACAGGGCAGAGCTCTGCTAACCTCTGCCCGTCACTGATAGCATCTTCTGGGTCCCACGGACAGGAGAGGGTGAACCTTTATCCCCAGACACCAGTTGCAGAGACAGGGAATTTGATAGACTTTTCTGCTGAGGAAGAACAACCTTGTGAGCCTCCAGCAGAAGAAGAGCTGTTATTAGGGCCAAACTTCACTGTGCTCTGCCCAGCACCAACAGCAGTATCTGTGGAGTCAGAAGGAACTTCCCCAGCTGAAGCGCTGGCCACTGGACAGAGGGTCCAAGACCTCTGCCCCACATCTGTGGCAGTTCCAGAGGCTCAGGGTGAAAAGAAGGTGGTCACTTCCCAGCAGCAGATCAGGATACAGGGGGAGAAGGGAGAGGAGGTGTTCGTCGTGCCTCCCCAACAGTTGGCCAGGGTGGAGCAAGCGGTCTTTCCTCCCCAGCAAAGATCCGTGCACCTGGGAAACAGTACCACAGAAATATCGTCCCAACAGCTAGATGAGGGAATGGAAAAGGAAGCAGCTGGCTCACCTCCCCAATGGCAGTTACACAGTTTGGGAGTTGAGGAAGCCAGCCTCCTGCCCCAATGGTTAGCCAGAGCGGAGGATGTGGAATCCCCAGCAGAAGTGCTGGCAACAGGGCAGAGTGCTGCTGGCCTCTGCCCTCAACTAACAGAAGAGGGAGTTCCTGTGATAGTGGATGGGACTTTGGTCTCCACTGACACAATCCCAGAAAATTGTGTGACACTGAGACAGGAGGCTGTCAGCCATGCTTTGCAAGCACTGTTGGATGTTCACCTACTAAAAGTGGATGGGACTTCAGTCCCCAATTGTATACCCCAGAGATGCTGGGTAGTCGGCCCAGATCCCCAACAGCATGATGGAGTGAGCCCAGTCACCCTGTCTTCTCTCCAGCGGCTGAAAGGACTCCAGGGAGAAGGGCCAGTCCAGGCCTGTCCCCAGTGGTGGGCATGTTCTCTGAGAGAGGCAGAGGTTGGCTGGGTAAGCAATGCTCTGTTTGGAACAATTTGTTTGGGGTACTGTGTGGGTACAGGTATTAGGGGACTGGAACTATGGACTAACTTCAGAGTAAATCCGTCTGGGGTCTCCTCCTGTGTTAGTCATCTGCTGACAAGGGAGAAATGTGACAGACCTAGCCAGGGCAGAGGCTTTTGGAGGGGACTGAATGCTAGCCTCTTGCTGACCGATCGGGGGCCCTGGCATTTGGGGGAACAGTGCTCTTTGTGAGCTGTATGCCTGAGGACCCTTGAGGTGGTGTTACTTTGGATTCAGGTCCATATCCCCCCAAGAGACACAGACTCTGGGAACCCTGTATTTGCCATATTACATAGAGTGACCGATTCATACTGTTGGAACCTTAAGGCTACTTTTCCAACATCCTCGAGTTGACCCGTTCGGGTTCCCACTGTGGCTGTTGGACTGTTTCCCAGGGGGGAGTATTGTCATGAACCTTGGAATACTGGATTTTTATGAAGCCTGGAATACTGAAGTATTTCTCCTTTGATTCTATTACACAGTGGGGGGTCTTCTGCCCTGTCTTAAGGCTAACCCCCTCCAGATGGCTCCATGGTCTGAAAGGAAGGCATTGTTCTGTGTTTGACCATTTGTTTATGTACTTTAATTACCCCCTGGGGCTTCTCTGTGTCATTACACATATCAGTCCTCCTATTCAAGCTATCGGACCAATCTCTGCTGACCCTGTTTCAAGTCCTCATTTGCATGGACAAGAGGACCTGAGTGAAGACTAGAGTGTACTTTACAATTGACCAATAGGAAAGTGGCTGTTGGGTATAAAATGTGTTGTGTGCATCAATAAAAGTGAGATTCCTGTTTGAACTTACATACAGCCTGCCTGGTGTTTGTTCTGAGCTATCACAACTGGATTCCAATGGCACATAGCTGTAGTTCGATTCCCAGAGCATCAGATGACCGAACCATCAGACGTTGCGATCTGCAATCTGATTCAATAGCCACAGAGGAGTGTCGGGAGAGTGGAACCGAGCAAGCAGGGGCTCGTTACAGACGGCCTCTGGCTCTAATCACGTGCTTCAAAAAAAAAAAAACCCTGATTGGAATTCATGTGTCCGGCGCCCTGCATGTAGATCAGGGGGCCAGACGTGTGGATGGGGGGGCGGCGCCCCTAATGGACGGACCGCCACTGCTGGAACCTTTTATAAATTCAAAGCGACTTCAGTAGTGCTAATTAAGACAGCTCTCATTGACTAAAATGTGATTTCATTTGTCACGCTACTTGGGGTCTCACAAGCCCTATCCCAAGTCGCGGCAGTATGAACCGAGCCTGAGGCTTGCGTTTGGATATGTTTGAAAATGTATGTAAACCCTAAAACAAAAATGTAATATATGCTGAAGCCGACCAGCCCTTAGATGTGGTGGTTACATTTGTTTTCCTTCTTCAGGCTTCTTTTCGTTTATGGTCACTTGGTAATTCTGCCAGTAACACACATCTAGTCCTAGGATGACAGTGCTCGCTTACCCTCCTGTATCAAGACAACAGAAATAGGATAGTACTACAAGACTCTGTCCCTCTTTTCTTCTCCATAACAGAGGAGTGGCCAAATTGTTTGTCTATTTACTAATTGGTGGGGGTTGATACCATCCCTTACTATTGCACAAAACTACAACTGTATTTTCCTCTAATGGGAATTTAAGAGCAACCAAAATTTGATTCTTTAAATAAAAGATCAATTTTTGTTTACATATTTGTAGCGATACCCCCACAGGGGCTGCTTAAGTTAGTTCAGTCCGTTACACTGCCTCTCAACCCCAGTAACAGCCTCAACCCCCTCTGGCACACCTGGCAATAGTGTAAGTGCAATGAACAGTGAGAAACACACACATTATGATAAAATACAGAAATTGTCTTTACTACAATATTTCTGTGGAAGAATACCAAACACTAACTGTATATATTCAATCAAATAGAGAGCAATAACTGAGATTAAGAGCAATATAGCTACCAATACTATATTCAAACTGCTCTCAGGGTATTCCAAACCTGGGAATGGCCCCAAGAGCAGAGGCACACTTAAATGGCAAACAAAGCACAATATGACAATTTAAATTGGATTGGTTACCTCTAGGGATGAGCTTCGAGTTCGAGTCGAACTCATGTTCGACTTGAACATTGGCTGTTCGCAAGTTCGCCGAACAGCGAACAATTTGGGGTGTTCGCGGCAAATTCGAATGCCGCGGAACACCCTTTTAAAGTCTATGGGAGAAATCATAAGTGCTAATTTTAAAGGCTTATGTGCAAGTTATTGTCATAAAAAGTGTTTGGGGACCTGGGTCCTGCCCCAGGGGACATGGATCAATGCAAAAAAAAGTTTTAAAAACAGCCGTTTTTTCAGGAGCAGTGATTTTAATAATGCTTAAAGTCAAACAATAAAAGTGTAATATCCCTTTAAATTTCGTAGCTGGGGGGTGTCTATAGTATGCCTGAAAAGGGGCGCATGTTTCCCGTGTTTAGAACAGTCTGACAGCAAGATTACATTTCAAAGGAAAAAAGCCATTTAAAACTACTCGTGGCTATTGCATTGCCGGTCCGACAATACACATAGAAGTTCATTGATAAAAACGGCATGGGAATTCCCCACAGGGGTACCCCGAACCAAAATTTTAAAAAAAAATGACGGGGGGGTCCCCCTAAATTCCACACCAGGCCCTTCAGGTCTGGTATGGATATTAAGGGGAACCCCGGCCAAAATGAAAAAAAAAAAATGACGTGGGGGCCCCCCTAAATTCCATACCAGACCCTTCAGGTCTGGTATGGATTTTAAGGGGAACCCCGCGCCAAAAAAAAAAAAAACGTTGCGGGGTCCCCCCAAAAATCCATACCAGACCCTTATCCAGGCACGCAACCTGGCAGGCCGCAGGAAAAGAGGGGGGGACGAGAGAGTGTCCCCCCTCCTGAACCGTACCAGGCCACATGCCCTCAACATTGGGAGGGTGCTTTGGGGTAGCCCCCCAAAACACCTTGTCCCCATGTTGATGAGGACAAGGGCCTCATCCCCACAACCCTGGCCGATGGTTGTGGGGGTCTGCGGGCGGGGGGCTTATCGGAATCTGGAAGCCCCCTTTAACAAGGGGACCCCCAGATCCTGGCCCCCCTGTGTGAAATGGTAAGGGGGTACAAAATTATCCCTACCATTTCACTAAAAAACTGTCAAAAAATGTTAAAAATGACAAGAGACAGTTTTTGACAATTCCTTTATTTAAATGCTTCTTCTTTCTTCTTTCTTCTATCTTCCTTCATCTTCTTCTTCTTCTTCTGGTTCTCCTGGTTCTTCTGGTTCTTCCTCCGGCGTTCTCGTGCAGCATCTCCTCCGCGGCGTCTTCTATCTTCTTCTCCTCGGGCCGCTCCGCACCCATGGCATGGGGGGAGGCTCCCGCTCTTCTCTTCATCTTCTTCTCTTCTTCATCTTCTTCTTCATTTTCTTCTTTTCTTCTCTTCTTCTCTTCTTATCTTCTTCATCTTCTTCTCCGTGCCGCTCCGCATCCATGCTGGCATGGAGGGAGGCTCCCGCTGTGTGACGGCGTCTCCTCTTCTGACGGTACTGCCGTGGATCTCCAATGGGCCTCAGTATCTCAGCGGGGTATAAGAAAAAGACCAACCATAGCATAATACCGCTTAAACATGATTTGTTAAAAAACAGTATTGCACTTACATTAGAATGAAGGTAAAATCACGCTATAAAACAGAGCCGTCCGGCTGCAATAGAAAACCGTCCTCCTAGTACAACAACGTGGTGACGTCAGCACGTATCCTCCTCCAGACGCGTTTCGTCACAGGTTGACGCTCAATTTTTTTAATCATACAAATTTGATTGACATTTGAGTCTATATACTAGGAAATCTAACGTGTTTCAGATTTGTTACAAGCATTTATTTTCTTTAGGGATAGTGTACTACATCTGGTATACAGAACAACATCATTGAAGATATATACACAATTTAGTATATCATAAATTATTACAATTTGTCAATCAACTTACTGTACATGTTTAAACACCATCTTTTGACTAAGAACCATTCAAGATTTATCAAAGAAGCCGATCATTCAGAGGGACATAGTAGGGATGCTCAGAGACCACACAGGCCCATAAACAGGAAACTGTCACCAAACATTATATAATAAATTAGGGCATCAATTCAGACATTAGGTACATTCCCCCCTGAAAGTCTAGTCACCAAACATAATATAAATAAATCAAGGGATCAATGCAAACAGTAATTATTTTCCACCCTGCAATTCTTAAGGGGATTTCTATTGTTAAGAGTGGATGGAGTCTACATGGGAAATTCAATCTCTACATAATTTCAGTATTCACATTAATAAAGTAGTAATTCAAAAAACCATCTACCTCTCACATAAAACTCATTCCACCCCCCCATATTTCCTTAACAGCACCTCATATGATTTACCCCCAGGAACAACCTTATGTTGTTTACCTACACCATATTTTAGGATAGCTTAGTATGGCACCTCCAAGTAATGGCTACTGCACACCATTACCACTCACTAATTGGGTTGCTAGTGGTTACTGCACACCATTACCACTCACTGATTGGGTTGCTAGAAGTTACTGCACACATTACCACTCACTGATTGGGTTGCTAGATGTTACTGCACACCATCACCACTCACTGATTGTGTTGCTAGAAGTTACTGCACACCATTACCGCTCACTGATTTGGTTGCTAAAGATTACTGCACACCATCACCGCTCACTGATTGGGTTGCTAGAGGTTACTGCACACCATCACCACTCACTGATTGGGTTGCTAAAGATTACTGCACACCATTACTGTTCACTGATTGGGTTGCTAGAGGTTACTGCACATCATTACCGCTCACTGATTGGGTTGCTAGAAGTTGCTAGAAGTTACTAGAAGTTACTGCACACCATAGAAGTTACTGCACACCATCACTACTCACCCATTGGTTGCTAGAAGTTACTGCACACCATCATCACTACTCACCCATTGGTTGCTAGAAGTTACTGCAAACTGATTTCTGTAACTCACAGTGTCCCCCTCTGTAAGCTCCTCCGGTCCAGCCACTGCTTTATCAATCCACCCTTCTCTGCTGCTGACAGGAGAAGGGGGAAGGAGAACAATCACAGCCCACTCTGTGTCTCTTATCTTAGCCCTGCTGACCAGAGAAATGGCGGGGGCAAGCGGGGGGGGACACTGACTGTGACCGGAGAAGGGGCGGGGGCGAGCAGAGGGGAACACTGACCATGACCGGAGAAGGGGTGGGGGCGAGTGCGGGGGACACACTGAGCTGCTCTGCCTCACTTCCTGACTTTCCGTGACTTTCACAAAGGGTAAAGGAGTCAGGTAAATAAGAAATATAAAACACAATCCATCCGTCTTAGTAATTCCTTCCACTAGATGGCGCCTCGGTTTTGGATGGATTGTGTTTTATATTTCTTATTTTAAACCTACATTTTATGATTGATTATTAAATTAACTGGTCATTACCTAATATTTTTTATCTACATAGATCGATTATGCTGTCTGTATTATTCATATTGTTTTTAACCTATTTGTGTATCCGCTGTTACTATGACAGCGGCTGAGAGTGTATAAACTGGCTGGCCGACACCTGACTCCTTTACCCTTTGAGAAAGTCACGTGTGTTGTGACACAACGCGTCAGTGAGGAGCCAGGTGCCGCTGCTTCCGGGAATGGCCGAACCCGGAAGCTTTCGCTTCTACTGCTGCTTATATCGTTTTTAAATGTAAGTCACTACTTGCTTTTTTTTCAATAAAACCTAATCACTACACTATGGAGCCATCTTTTCTTTTTTACCATCCTTCTGCTTATATCTACTGAATGTGGGAGAGTGCAATTGCTGGCTAGATATCGGATGTCCCCAAGTGCCATGACCACTACCGGAAGTTGCTATTTCTTTGGATATCCTTACCACTTGTTGGTTGACGCTCGACTTGGCCCATTGGGGGCCGCTGCTAAAGGTGAGAGGCTGGGGGAAATAGGTGTCGCACTCCGGAGTCTGATTGGAAGCACACCGCTATTTTAAACACTCGTCACCCCAGTAATTGCTCACTGCACTTGCACTTTCCTATACGATCAGAAGATTTTACCTCGCTAATATTGGGAGCTACATTACATGGTGTTTGGACTATACTCATCACTTATTTATTAATATCTGGACATTTATTACATTTTATTCTGCACATATATTTTTGCACATTTATTTATGCAATTGAGTGCAACTGCACTTGATTGTTTATGAGCTCACTATATTTTCCATTTTATGAATCTATATATGTATTTATGTTACCTATGCATTATTGCACATTCGTTTAATCTATGTTCATCTACTACACTCATTTTTGAGTCATGGATTTATATGGACTTTTTTTGCACATTTTTTATGCATTTTGGTGGAATCGCACTACACTCTTTAAGAGTTTAATTCATATATTGATATTATTTAGCGCAACTGCACTTTACTGTTTATGAGCTCACTCTGTTCTTTATTTTATGTATTTATGTAGTTATTTATGCTATTTATACATTATTGCACATCCTTTTAATTTATGTATATCTAGTACACTCATTTTTGAGTCACGGATTTATATGAATTTTTTTGCACTTTTTTTGCATTTTAGTGGAATCGCACCACACTCTTTAAGAGTTTAATTCGTTCTTTGGTGGATTATATAATTATTATTTACTGATTTATGATATTTATGCACTATCGCTTATATTTACTTGTTGTTAGGCGGAAGTAGCGCCACATATATCGAATTTGTATCACGAGTCCAATACCACTTACAGGTGACTGTTAAAGATGCGACACTGGCCCAATTATTCATAAAGGGATTGTGCAAACTAACACAACAAAATCAGGACTTATCCTTGCACATTTCTCAGAAAAAAAACAGATCCACCTGCCTGACTGTTTCTAGGGTGACCACTAACACTTCTCGAACTATGTCAACAGTTCCAAGCTGTAGTTTCAACGTAGGCCTCTTTCTTTGTTTGAGATCTAGCAAGTCCATATAAGTGCTGGTTTTTACTATGGCTTTAAAGTGATAATAAACCCTGGAATTTTGCTTTTACCTACAGGTAAGCTTATAATAAAGCTTACTTGTAGGTAATATTAATATCTCCTAAGCGTGCACCTTTTAGGAATGGCATACTCCAGCATGCACTCTGAAGGAACAGCATACTCATGCACGAGTGCATGAATCCGCTTTTGCCTACCAAATAAATGCAGCCACAGGGACTACAGTGTGGCAACTAAATTTAACTGTCAAAAACACAACTATTACTAACTTATCTAATCCTAGCACCTAACTAGGAGAGTGCTACATCAGCATTATATGAATGTCTAGGAGCTAGCAGTGATACATATTTGTTTTTCAGCTTGCCCCCTACTGATCCTGCTATTTCATCAGTAGTTAAAGAAGAGTAAAAAAAAAAAAAATACTGTAGCTTCTGACTTTTACATTAACCACTTCAATACCGGGCCTATTCTGGCACTTCTCTCCTACATGTAAAAATCATCATTTTCTTGCAAGAAAATTACTCAGAACCTCCAAACATTATATATATTTTTTTAGCAGACACCCTAAGGAATTAATGGCGGTCATTGCAACTTTTTAACTCGCATGGTATTTGCGCAATAATTTTTCTAACGCCTTTTTTTTGGAAAAAAAAAAGTGAAATAAAAAATAACAAAACAGTAAAGTTAGCCCCATTTTTTGTATAATGTGAAAGATGATGTTACGCCGAGTAAATAGATGCCTAACATGTCACACTTTAAAATTGCGCACACTAATGGAATGGAGCCAAACTTCGGTACTTAACCACTTGCTTACTGGGCACTTAAACCCCCCTCCTGCCCAGACCAATTTTCAGCTTTCAGCGCTGTCGCACTTTGAATGACAATTGCGCGGTCATACAACACTGTATCCAAATGAAATTTTTATTTTTTGTCCCACAAATAGAGCTTTCTTTTGGTGGAATTTAATCACAGCTGGGATTTTTATTTTTTGCTAAACAAACAAAAAAAGATGGAAAATTTTGAAAAAAAAAATCATGTTTCATAGTTTGTTATAAAATTTTGCAAACAGGTAATGTTTCTCCTTCATTGATATGCGCTGATGAGGAGGCACTGGTGGGCTCTGATAGGCTGCACTGATGGGCACGGATAGGCACAGTTAAGGTGGCACTGATAGGCACAGATAAGGTGGCACTGATAGGCACAGTTAAGGCAGCACTGATGGGGACAGATAAGGCGGTACTGATGGGCACAGATAAGGCGGCACTGATGGCTACTGATGGGCGCTGATGGGTGGCACAGATGGGTGGCACGGATGGGTGGCACGGATGGGCACTGATAGGTACCACTGATGGGGGGCACTGATGGGCGGCACTGATGGGGGCACTGATGGGCACTTATGGGCACTGGTAGGTGACACTGATGGGCACTGATAGGTGGCACTGATGTGCAGCACTGTTGTTGTACTGATGTGGGCGCTGATGGGTGGCACTGTGGGCGCCGACCCCTTACTCTGATCTGTGATCAGGCGAGTCTCATAGACTCACTGATCACCGAGCGCGCCGCGCGTGCCCTGCAATGGGCGCACAGGCCGCTCGTGCATGGGATGACCTCAATAGACGTCGTCCCGGCAATGTAGATTCGCGCTGTTGCCGTCATTTGGCAATAGCGCGGATCTGAAGAGGTTAAAAATCTCCATAGGCGACGCTTTGAACATTTTTACAGGTTACCAGTTTAGAGTTACAGAGGAGGTCTAGTGCTAGAATTGTTGCACACACTCTAACGCACGCGGCGATACCTCACATGTGTGGTTTGAACAGCATATACATATGTGGACGGGACTTGTGTGTGCGTTTGCTTCTGAGCGCAAGCTACCGGGGACAGGGGCATTTTAAAAATAGTTTTTTTTATTTTTTTAATTTTACTTAATTTTTTTTATTTTTACACTTTTTTTTACATTTTTTTTTTTTTTTGATCACTTGTATTCCTATTACAAGGAATGTAAACATCCCTTGTAATAGGAATCTATTGTGACAGGTCCTCTTATTGACCCCGCATCTCTCCTCCAGGCTGGAAGGCTGGAAAGCATGAGATCGAGAAAAAAAATTCACAGATCTCATGCTGACAGCTGCAATCACGGCTTTGTTTACATCGGGCCTCCGACGGTCATAGAGATGACTGGTGACCATCTGGTCACTGGAAATCTCTATCATCATCATCCGGCCCTGGACGATTCTTTCTCCGGGCCCTCTATAAACGGGAGCCCGGAAAAGGATGTCATTTGACTATGTGCGGTATTGAAGTGGACACTTACCTTAAGGTATCCCACGATGTCGGCACCCCTAGCCGATTCATCCATTGGTTGTGGGTGCAGGCACCAGCATCTTCACTAAGGGAAACTGGAAGTGAAGCCTCCCAGCTTCACAGCCTGTTTCCTACTGCGCATGCGTGAGTCGCGCTTCGCTTTCTGAATGGTCCTGCTGTCTTCTGGGACCTGTGAGTCTCCCAGAAGACAGCAAGAGGGAAGGAGGAGGGGCATTTTGTAGAGTGCCGCGGTAGTTTCTGGCTTTTACATTAAGGACACTTACCTTAAGGTATACCGCGATATCTGCACCCCTAGCCGATTCATCCATCGGTTGTGGGTACATGCACCAGCATCTTCAACAAGAGAAACCAAAAGTAAAGCCTCCCGGCTTCACAGCCTGTTTTCTACTGCGCATGCGTGAGTCACGCTGCGCTTTCTAAATGGTCTCGCTGTCTTCTGGGACCTGTGAGTCTCCCAGAAGACAGCAGGAGGGAAGGAGGAGGGGCCGAAAATTTTGTAGAGTGCCACGATCATTGTGCGGTAATCTTACCCTGAAGTGGAAGTGGGTAGCTGGATTTGACAGGAATCCGCTCCCCCCTAAAAAATGTGGCAGTGGAGGGGGAGAAGATGCGAACAAACGGAGCTTCCCCTTTTGGGTGGAGCTCTGCTTTAAGTTATTTAAGGATCTTTAGCACTTTAAAATTACCCAGACAGTACCAAAACAGCAGACTCTAACCACAGGTCTCTACAGCAAGGGAGATGCTGAGTGAAATTATTATGAATTCCTTTGTTGGGCACCTGAATCTGGATGGAACATCCCCACCTTGAGAAGTCAGTTCAGGGTAGCATTAGCGGATTCTTTTAAGATTTCCTGATTCATCACCCCACGCCCAAAACCCTTAATGAAGCCATGCAGATAGCCATTTGGGTGAACTGATACCTACAGAAAAGATCATTTCAATCATTTTGAATAATGTCCTTTACACTAAGTCATCTCTTCCTATTTATACCACAGACTAACCCGAGGTCCTCAGCCCTGCTCATCTCACAAAGAAAAACGTCTAAGAAAAATGCAGAGACTCTATTTATACTAAGGAGGAAATATCCATCTCATCTCGAACTGTCCCAACAAGCTGGGAAACACCATCATGTAAAGGAGTCTTTGACCGCCCTTCTAGACAATTCTTTGTTAGGCCCAGGTCAGAACAAACTATTTTTTCCAGGATGCCTCACATGTTAAATCTCTTTTCCATTATCTATCTGCCCTTATAGATCCCAGTTCTGCTAGCATTATCATTGATAAGGTGCTTGTTCTATGTTTCTAGATTCCTCTAGCCCCCTTGACCTATTCCTTCACTGTCATAGAATAGACAGTTCTCCTTTGTCCTTGGGCATCAGCATCCTGAGCACTTCTCTCATTACATTTACCACCAGGGCCCTACACCAAAAATCTATGCTTGATTGCTTCCCCTGCTTATGCTCTCAGCCTGGTTTACCCTTAGCTTAAGTAACATAACCCATAGACTGGGCCTCAGGTGATATTATTTCTTTGTCTAAGGATTGTTCCGCTTAAGGCATGCCAAGTATGGCCAAACTTGCTATTTCTTCCCTTCCATGTTGCTACACCCCAGATAGCAAGCAATTGTGCTGCATGTTTGAAAATGACTTGCTAAGCGATTGCTAGACTTGGCAGGCTTCACAAGTTTGTTGCACAATTACAGCAAGTATGCATTGCTTGACTCCAGATCAACTTTCTTTGCAAACATTCTGCAAGTCTGCTGCAAGTTCTGGTTCAGTTATGTTTTGCATAAGTCACCCCACCACAAGGGTCAGTATGGCTGAATTTGCATGCTATAGACTTACAGAGCTCTTGCTGTAGACTCACCACTGTAACTTTGCTATTGCTAGAGACTTGCCATGCAAATTTGCTACAAATTGGGAAAGTGTCAACTAGAACTTGTGCTTCAAGTGCTCTGCAAGTGTACAACTTGCCAGTGAAAATGTGCAGCAAGTTAACAGACTTACAATTCAACACTGCCATAAAGTTATCCTTGCTATCTGGGACAGACTTCACAGACATGTTTTCAGAAAAATCCATCATGGTTCTCCCACCTCACCAACCGTACATCTTCCCTAACTGCTCTTGTCTGCTGTAAAGTGAAAATCTGCTATAGGGAACATCAAGAAATGTTAAATGTGCCTAACCAAAGAATTTTTTTTTCTGGAATTCCTCCTGAAAATAGCAGTGTACTTCCTAATATGTAAGTGCAGCTAGCCACTCATGTGCCTACAGCCTTATAACTGTACATATACAGTATGAGATACAATGCATTGCTGCCTATGACTGCTAGGCTCAAGAAATCTGGAGTAATATTTGGTGGTGTCACTACTGTGCTTCTCACTGTTCTCCATGTTGTGGTCGCCGAGATGCGGAAGCAAAGGGCTCCCTCTAGTAAGATGCCCACACACACACACACACACACATACTACACACACACACACACACACACACACACACACACATGAAAAACAAAGCATAGTAAGTCAGTAATGGGGAAAGATCAAGCAGGCAGACAAAGCACAAAGGCAACCCAAGTGACTATGCCCTCTGCTTGCCTTTTTTTAGCACAGTTTTAATAGTTCAGGTATCCATAGGATGCATTTAGTGCAACTCAGCATCAATCTACAAGTGAAAGAGATTGCTGCTGTAGTCTTCACGGTATAATTTTACAATGTATATCAAACACTGTTATCATTCTGCATCTCTCTAAGAGTAAATAGGATTTTTTGGTTCCAAATTTACTGAGCAAATGCAATGTCACACGTGTGATTAAACAGAAAAACTGAAGGAGGGTACCTGCTTAAATAGCTATAGATCACATTTTAATATACCAGATAATATTAAGCTTGTTTTTCTCCTAAAACACCTAAGACAAACTGCAACAATAGCAAAGTGCAAGCCTCCTTTTACAGTTGCCATTTCTTAGATTGCCTGGTATGTGTTATCTTATTGTTCAGTTTTATTAAGAATGTATTTTTCCCTGGCCAAGAAATTTTGAAAACACTGTCTAGCATGTAATGGGATATAAGTTAATTTCCGTGTCTGTAGGACTCATATCTCTCAACACCTGAGTTCAAACTGCTGCTAAATCCAACACTGATAAGACTCTAAAGCAGCAGCCTCTATTCAGCTAGGCAAGTATTGCAAAACCCATGTATAAAACTAAAGACTTTATTAGTTTTCCTAAGTCACAGAAGTAAGCTCTCTGCATCTTAAAGGGATGCAGGAGATAAGGTAGTACTATTATGTAGCCCCTTCTCTGAGATAGGGGTTTAAGCTTTGATAATTACACTGAAATTGTAAATAGGAAAAACTGATAAGAAAGGAAAAGTTGGAAAGAATTAACTGACAAGGCAGATTTGGCTTGTAATAAAATATCTTGTAATGCGATTAAATTCCCTGAAACATATTGTGGATAACAGGCTTTCAAATACAGAATGTGGCTACTGTACCTTCTCCCTGTCTCCCTGTCAGGGCAATGCTTGTCCTAACCTATAGTGTTCAGGTCTGTCATTTAAAAGATAACAATATATTGATTAATAATGTTTAAGTTTAGACAAAATCGGAAAAAAAAACCAAAACAAAATCGGCACAAGAGGCTTGACTAAAGCCGGCCATGCATGGATCCAAAATTCAGCTGGTTCAGCAGGAACTAGATGAATTTAGATCCATGTATGGGCAGGGAGGTTGTACAGAAGTTAATCTACCAATTGACTTCTGTACAACTTCCCTGTCGGATTTTTCCCCACTCAATCAGAGCTGTAGGCTACAGCCTTCAACTCTGATTAGTGGATTCGGACAGTGGGGAAGTCTCCCCACTGTCAGAATACAATAGCTCAGGGGAGAGGATTCCCTCATTCACATTGAGTTTGTGGATGGGGGAATTGAGTCAGTTTTTTTTAATTTAACCAAGTGGTTGAATGAAAAAACAGACTAATCTATGGGCTGCCTTACTAGTCTGATGTGTTCCTTGTGCAGTTGGCACCTGGATTCCTTGTAATCTTCATCCATCAAAGACCCCCACCCCACCCCTGCTGCCATAATCATCTGGAGCAACAGGGGTTAATAGAACTAAGGAGCTGTCATCAAAAAAGCCCAACTATTCCCACCCCTTCCATGTGGCTCCACGATTTATAGAAGCACTACAGCTGCTATGAATGAAAATCTATCTATGAATGGAGCGAGTGGACTTCATATACAATATATAATACAGTTATAATAGCTTAATGTAGATGCAAACCCTATTTGAATGGGATTTAGCTTTCCAAAGTGCTATGTATCATAAACAATTTTCATTTTTTAAAGAGAATACTTAATTTAACCTTTTTAATCCTTTGTTGCATTTACAGTTAGTGCATGCACTCCAGTGATAGTTGCATGACATTTCTTAGGGAGCGCTTCCTTAAGGTGACAACAATGGACCATGTCTGGATAAAGTGTGTTGAATTTGACACTTGCGGGTTTCCATCAGAAGCTGTGTGACAGAATGAAAATATAGGAGAACAAGATCTTAATGACAGGTTTGCCAGGCAATATTTTATTAAAAGCTGAAAATTTTAAAATACTGAAAATGACTGTTGAATAAAGTGGTTGTAAACCCTCAGTTATACCCAGTAAAGTGAATAGCCTCAGATGATACACAGAGATAAAACAACTTCTCCTACATAAGTTTTACTAGTTTATCTGCAGTCTTTCCTTTTTTTCCTATCAAAAGTGCTAAATTTAGATAATATCCTTCTTCATCTGTCTGGAGCACAGAAGAGGGGGCAGGGAGCTGCAGTTAGGGTAAATTCACCCTGGCATGAAAAGCAGGCGTTTGAGAGGCATTAAACATGCCCCTCAAATGCCTATGCAAATGATACAACGGACAGCACACATTGCTGGTCACACAATCAAAACATGAAGCATTAGCGTCTTGTTCCTTCAAAATTCAGTCGGGAGGCGTTTGAAGCCTTTCAACGCCACCCATTCAAGTCTATGGTAGTGCTTCGCAAACGCTCTGGCAGGCAGTTGTGGGGTGTTAAGATTAGTTTGTTCCCTGTAATGGAATAGGTGTTTGTGGAGCAGTTTTAATGCGCCTTAATGCTCATGAAATGCTTCAAAACTTCCCATAGGGCATTTGGGGAGCACTTTTAACTCTTCATTAATGCTTGTAAAATGCCAGTCATAGCCCATACTAACGCTGTAGGAGCATTTGTTAAGCGTTAGAAATTTAGTCAAGTGTGAGCAAGCCCTTAGAGCTCTTGTACAATGTGTGAGAGCTGATTGGAGGAAAGAGACACACACCCCTTGGCACAGGAACGAAGGAAGGATGCATAGCTCTGTTCTGAATAGCCAAGATGTGTGCTGAGCTCCCTCCCTCATCACCATTTTATCTCTGGTGTCAGAATAACTTGTCAGAAATGACACAATTACATCTCCTTTACTATTATTCCAAAACTATCTTTTAGGTAGCATATATTAACAAAAGTATCTTCTTATATATTTCTATTTTAGAGTACAACTTAGTAAGAGTAATCAAACACAAGGAAAACCAAAAAGCACATTTTTGCTGCTAGGCAGATTTGAAACCATCTACCTTCATATCTGTAGTATGTGACTTTTTCCAGTTGCCGCTATTATATGTTGTAAAGCCTTGAAAGTCTTGGATATATTGTTAGCGTGTATGTACAGTGCCGTGAAAATGTATTCACACCCCTTGAAATTTTCCACATTTTGCTATGTTACAGCCAAAAACGTAAATGTATATAATTGGGATTTTATGTGATAGACCAACACAAAGTGGCACATAATTGTGAAGTGGAAGGAAAATGATAAATCGTTTTCAAATTTTTTTTACAAATATCTGAAAAATGTGGCGTGCATTTGTATTCAGCCCTTCGAGTCAATAGTTTGTAAAACCACCTTTTGCTGCAATTACAGCGGCAAGTATTTTTGGATATGTCTCTTACCAGCTTTGCACATCTAAAGAGTGAGATTTTTGCCAATTCTTCTTTGTAAAATAGCTCAAGCTCTGTTAGACTGGATAGACAGCCACTGTAAACAGCAAAGTCCTGCCACAGATTCTCAATTGGATTTAGGTCTGGTTTTTGACTGGGCAATTCTAGCACTTGAACATGCTTTGATCTAAAACATTTCATTGTAGCGCTGGCTGTATGTTTAGGGTCTTTGTCCTGCTGGAAGGTAAACCTCCGCCCCATTCTCAAGTCTTTTGCAGACTCTAACAGGTTTTATTTTAAGATTTCCCTGCATTTGGCTCCATCCATATTTCCATCAACTCTGACCACCTTCCCTCTCCCTGTTGAAGAAAAGCATATCCACAACATGATGTTGCCACCACCATGTTTCACGGTGGGGAAGGCGTGTTCAGGGTGATGTGCAGTGTTAGTTTTCCGCCACACATAGGGTTTTGCTTTTAGGCCAAAGAGTTAAATTTTGGTCTCAGCTGACCAGAGTACATTCTTTCCCATGTTTGCTGTGCCCCCCACATGGCTTCTTGCAAACTGCAAACAGGACTTCTTATGGCTTTCTTTCAAAAATGGCTTTCTTCTTGCCTCTCTTATTACAACCTCCCAGTGTTAATGAGGAGGTGGAGACTCAGCTCCTTGCACAGATGGAAAGGGCTGCAAGGGCTGGGACAGTAACAATATCGGGGGATTTTAACTACCTGGAAATTGACTGGAGTAATGGCACTGCTGGGACATTTGAAGGGCAAACATTTATAAACCTATTACAAAACAATTAATATGGTCCAGTTTATTGAGGCCCCCATCTAGGAATGACGCTTTACTGGACCTGGTAATCTCAAACCATGCAGAGCTTATTACTAATATTCATATAAAAGAACATCTGGGTAGCAGTGACTATAACATTTAATTTAATGTTAGCTGTAAGCAACAAACACATACAGGAAAGATAAAAACACTTGACTTTAACAGAGCAAATTTTCCAAGGATGAGGGCTGCTCTCCACGACTTAGCCTGGGAGGGAATATTGGCATCAATGGACACAGAACAGAAACGGGAATTCTTTAAAAAGACTGTATGCAAACTCACTGTAAAGTATATTCCCATGAGTTTAAAAAGCTAAAAATAAAATCTATGAGGCTCACGGCCAAAGTTAAAATGGCTATAAATAATAAGAAAATAACTTTAAAAAAATATAAAAATGAAGGAACACTATCATCATTTAAATGCTACAAAGAATATAACAGAATATGCAAAAAGGAAATCGAGGATGCAAAAAACGCACACACGATTCCCCCCTGATTTTACGGGGGAAAAAATGTGTGTTATACGCCGATAAATACGGTACTTTCTTCAGCTCAGCTTTGTATACAAAGGAGCACGGGGGAGCTCATGTCCATAATGGGGATAGTATTGACACAGCCCCAAATGATCCAAAATGGCTTAAAAGTGATATGGTCCAGAAATATTTAGACAGAATAAAGGTGGATAAAGCACCTGGACCAGATGGCATACACCCACGGGTCCTAAAAGAATTGTGCTCTGTCATTTCAAAGCCATTGTTTCTCATTTGTAGGGACTCGTTAATGACTACAATGGTACCACTGGATTGGTGTAGGGCCAATGTGGTGCCCATATTTAAAAAGGGATAAAAGTCTTTACCAAGTAACTATAGACCTATTAGTTTAACTTCTATAGTCTGGAAGATACTGGAGAGTTTAATAAAAGACCACATAGACGAGTTCTTTTAAGCAACAGACAGCATGGATTCCTGAAAGACAGAAGTTGTCAAACAAACCTGATTTATTTTTATGAGGTGGTAAGTAAAACCTTGGACAGAGGGGTAACTGTTGACATGGTATACTTGGATTTTGCAAAAGCATTTGACACAGTTCCCCACACACAACTAATGTGTAAGGTAAAGTCGAAAGGCTTGGAAAGATCAATTTGCAAATGGATAGAAAACTGGCTAAAAAACAAATTCAGAGAGTAGTGGTTAATGATTCTTACTCTGAATGGTCTAAGGTTATCAGTGGTGTACCCCAAGGTTCAGTGTTGGGACCCTTACTTTTTAATATCTTTATAAATGATATAGGGTCTGGGATTAAAAGTACCATTTCTGTCTTTGCAGATGACACAAAGCTATGCAGTGGAATAACGTCCTTACAGGATGTCTCCAATTTACAAGCTGACCTCAATGCACTGTCTAATTGAGCAACTAAGTAACAAATGATGTAAGGTTTATTGTTCATAAATGTAAAGTTATGCACTTGGGGGCTAAGAATATGCATGCATCATACAAGGGGAAGTACAACTGGGGGAATCCATAGTGGAGAAGGATCTGGGGGTTTTGGTAGATCATAAGCTCAATAATAGCATGCAATGCCAAGCTGTGGTTTCCAAAGCAAGCAAAGTCCTTTCT
Organism: Aquarana catesbeiana; assembly: GCF_042186555.1. Classification (NCBI taxonomy): domain Eukaryota; kingdom Metazoa; phylum Chordata; class Amphibia; order Anura; family Ranidae; genus Aquarana; species Aquarana catesbeiana. The sequence goes on along the minus strand of NC_133330.1, from coordinate 222,045,553 downwards.
TGTATTAAGAGTGGTATTGACTCCCCAGAGCGAGATATCATTTTGCCCTGTTCAAATCATTAGTAAGTCCTCATCTGGAATATGCAATTCAGTTTTGGGCACCAGTTCTCAAAAAGGATATCAGGGAACTGGAGAAAGTGCAGGGAAGGGCAGCCAAACTGATAGAGGTGCTCAGCTATGAGGAAAGATTAGAGGAACTGCATTTATTCTCTCTTGAGAAGAGGAGATTAAGGGGGCATATGATCAACATGTACAAATACATAAGTGGTCCATATAGTGAACTTGGTGTTGAGTTATTCACTTTAAGGTCATCACAGAGGGTGAGGGGGCACGCTTCACGTCTAGAGGAAAAAAGATTTAATCTCCAGATAAGGAAAGGTTTCTTCACAGTAAGAGCTGTGAAAATGTTGAATAGACTCCCTCCAGAGGTGGTTCTGGCCAACTCAGTAGATTGCTTTAAAAAAGGCCTGGATTCTATCCTAAATGTACATTATGGGAGTCATTTACTATAGCGCCAAAAAATTCTCCTGCAGTACCAATAAATAACTGTCAAAAAAGGCCAAAAGGCTTCAACTCTCAGAAAGTCAGCGCTAATGCAAATGGAAAGCAGCGCTATTGCGGCAATAATGCCAGTCAGATCACATATGCTGGAATAGTGGAAGTCAATGGGGCTCAAACCTGCAAAATCCAAAGTTCTCACTGAAGGCTTATATGCAAGTTATTTGCCATAAAAAGTGTTTGGAGACCTGGGTCCTGCCCCAGGGGACATGGATGCCAAAATTTTTTTTTAAAACGGCCGTTTTTTCGGGAGCAGTGATTTTAATAATGCTTTGAGTGAAACAATAAAAGTGTAATATTCCTTTAAATTTCGTACCTGGGGGGTGTCTATAGTATGCCTGTAAAGGGGCGCATGTTTCCCGTGTTTAGAACAGTCTGACAGCAAAATGACATTTCAAAGGAAAAAAGTCATTTAAAACTACTCGCAGCTATTAATGAATTGCTGGTCCGACAATACACATAAAAGTTCATTGATAAAAACGGCATGGGAATTCCCCACAGGGGAACCCCGAACCAAAATTAAAAAAAAATGACGTGGGGGGTCCCCCTAAATTCCATACCAAGCCCTTCAGGTCTGGTATGGATATTAAGGGGAACCCCGGCCAAAATGTAAAAAAAAAAATGGCGTGGGGTCCCCCTCAAAATCTATACCAGACCCTTCAGGTCTGGTATGGATTTTAAGGGGAACCCCGCGCCAAAATTTTTTTAAAAATGGCGTGGGGTCCCCCCAAAAATCCATACCAGACCCTTATCCGAGCACGCAACCTGGCAGTCCGCAGGAAAAGAGGGGGGACAAGAGAGCAGCCCCCCCTCCTGAACCGTACCAAGCCACATGCCCTCAACATTGGGAGGTTGCTTTGGGGTAGCCCCCCAAAACACTTTGTCCCCATGTTGATGAGGACAAGGGCCTCATCCCCACAACCCGTGACCGGTGGTTGTGGGGGTCTGCGGGCAGGGGGCTTATCGGAATCTGGAAGCCCCCTTTAACAAGGGGACCTCCAGATCCCAGCCCTCCCCCCTGTGTGAAATGGTAAGGGGGTACAAAAGTACCCCTACCATTTCACACAAAAACTGTCAAAAATGTTAAAAATGACGAGACAGTTTTTGACAATTCCTTTATTTAAATGCTTCTTCTTTCTTCTATCTTCTTTCTTCTATCTTCCTTCGGTTTCTTCCTCCATCTTCTTCTTCTTCTGGTTCTTCTGGTTCTTCCTCCGGTGTTCTCGTGCGGCATCTCCTCCACGTTGTCTTCTTCTCTTCATCTTCTTCTCTGGGCCGCTCCGCATCCAGCATGGTGGGAGGCTCCCGCTGTGTGACACTTCTCCTCTTCTGACGGTTCTTAAATAACGAAGGGCGGGGCCACCCCGTTACATAATGGGTGACCCCGCCCCCTCTGACGTCACGGGGAATGCCGCAGGGAAGTCCCCGTCAAGTCCCCGTGCGTCAGAGGGGGCGGGGTCACCGGGTGGCCCCGCCCTCCTTATTTAAGAACCGTCAGAAGAGGAGAAGCGTCACACAGTGGGAGCCGCCCTCCATGCCATCATGGATGCAGAGCAGCCCGGAGAAGAAGATGAAAAGAAGAAGACACCGCGGAGGAGATGCCGGACGAGAACACCGCAAGGAAGATCCAGAAGAACCAGAAGAAGAAGTAGATTGAGGAAGAAACCAAAGGAAGATAGAAGAAAGAAGATAGAAGAAAGAAGAAGCATTTAAATAAAGGAATTGTCAAAAACTGTCTCGTCATTTTTAACATTTTTGACATTTTTTTTGTGAAATGGTAGGCCCTTACCATTTCACACAGGGGGGGAGGGCTGGGATCTGGGGGTCCCCTTGTTAAAGGGGGCTTCCAGATTCTGATAAGCCCCCCGCCCGCACACCCCCACAACCACCGGGCAAGGGTTGTGGGGATGAGGCCCTTGTCCCCATCAACATGGGGACAAGGTGTTTTGGGGGGGCTACCCCAAAGCACCCTCCCAATGTTGAGGGCATGTGGCCTGGTACGGTTCGGGGGGGCGCTCTCTCGTCCCCCTTCTTTTCCTGCGGCCTGCCAGGTTGCATGCTCGGATAAGGGTCTGGTATGGATTCTTAGGGGGACCCCACGCCATTTTTTTTTTAAATTTTGGTGCGGGGTTCCCCTTAAAATCCATACCAGACCTGAAGGGTCTGGTATAGATTTTGAGAGGGACCCCACGCCATTTTTTAAAAAATTTTGGCCTGGGTTCCCCTTAATATCCATACCAGACCTGAAGGGCCTGGTATGGAATTGAGGGGAACCCCCACGCCATTTTTTTTTAAATGTTGGTTCAGGGTTCCCCTGTGGGGAATTCCCATGCTGTTTTTATCAATGAACTTTTATGTGTATTGTCGGACCGGCAATTCATTATTAGCCGCGAGTAGTTTTAAATGACTTTTTTCCTTTGAAATGTCATTTTGCTGTCAGACTGTTCTAAACACAGGAAACATGCGCCCCTTTACGGGCATACTATAGACACCCCCAGGTACGAAATTTAAAGGAATATTACACTTTTATTGTTTCACTTTAAGCACTTTAAAATCACTGCTCCCAAAAAACAGCCATTTTTAAAACTTTTTTGCATTGATACACGTCCCCTGGGGCAGGACCCAGGTCCCCAAACACTTTTTTATGACAATAACTTGCATATTAACCTTTAAAATTAGCACTTTTGATTATTCATGTTCATGTCCCATAGACTTTAACCACTTGCCTACCAGGCCAATTCTGACATTTCTCTCCTACATGTAAAAATCATAATTTTTTGGCTATAAAATTACATAAAACCCCCCAAACATTATATATGTTTTTTTAGCAGAGACCCTAGAGAATACAATGGCGGGCACTGCAACTTTTTATCTAGCACAGTATTTGCGCAGCAATTTTTCGAAAAAAAAACAGTTTTGGGCTTTAAAAAAAAAAAGTTAGCCCAATGTTTTTGCATAATATGAAAGATGAAGTTACACCGAGTAAATAGATACCCAACATGTCATGCTTCAAAATTGCACACGCTCGTGGAATGGTGCCAAACTTCGCTATTTAAAAATCCCCTTAGGTGACGCTTTAAAAATTTTTACTGGGTACATACAGAGTAGGTCTAGGACCAAAGTTATTGCTCTCACTCTAGCGTTTGCGGCGACACCTCACATGTGTGGTTTGAACACCATTTTCATATGTGGGCGGGACTGATGTATGCATTCACTTCTGCATGCGAGCTCACGGGGCCAGGGGCGCTTTAAATTTTTTTTTTATTGTTAATTTTACTTTTTTTATTTTAGCTTGACACTTTTTTTCCCCAAAAAATTTTTTTGATCATTTTGGTTTCTATTACAAGGAATTTAAACATCCCTTGTAATAGGAATAAACATGACAGGTGCTCTTTACAGTGAGATGTAGGGTCAATAAGACCCCACATCTCACCTCTAGGCTTAGAAGCCTGAAATAAAAAAAATGATCTCCGCTTCCCAGCCGAAGCTGCGCCTTTTTTTTAATACAGAGGCCGGGCGTGACGTCATAATATCTCGCCCGGCCTCCGAACGATCAGAGAGACTCCATCTGGTCCGCCGGAAATCTCTATGGTAAACATCCGGGGCTGGCGGATCCTGTGACTGACTCACCGATCGTAGAGGTGAGTCAGTACAAGCACCGGAGGGTGGCGGGAGATGTCCCCTCTTGCCTCCCGTAAGAACAATCAAGCGGCGGAACACTCTTTTGATCGCTGCTGTGAATATTTGATTGCAACCACTGTTAGAATTTTATTATTTTTGTTTATTTGCAGATATGCAAATTTGTATTTCTACTTATGAGATTTAAAGGCGTTCGATAAGAAATGGTGTCCCTGGGTTAGCAGCGGGAGGAAATCGTTCAGCTGAAATCACACACTTTCATTCCTGCATGTCAGTACCGACTGCAGGGGGAATTTCAGAGACATCTGTGCGGGTTTCTGCACTGATATCAATACAAATTGCACCCCAAAGTTCGCAAAACAGTGCAATTTTCACCGCTTTGAAATGTCAGATCACACCAATGTGAACTAAAGCTGACACATACAACACTGCCTATCCACCAGCTGAATTAATTACCTGCAATTCTCCACAGCTGTTATATATAAAGATTCCACCTTTATCATTAACTTACAGGTGTTCAGAAGCCTAGATTTACATTGGAGCGATTTGAGAGATCAAATCGCATGACTATTGGCAGCAATGGCACTGTTCCAATCGATGCAACCACTTGGCTAAAGTAGTTCCTGCACTACTTTTGCCGATTTCAGGTGCGACTTCAATAGACATTTGTGTATGAAGCCTCACAGATGTCTATCAAGTAGCAACTGAAATCACCCTGACCTTGCTACTTTGAAATCGTGCTACTTCAAGTGAAGTAGCGCGATTTCAATGTAGCATCAATGTGAACCAGGGTAAAGAGATTTGTTTTTTGGTGCACAAATACATATTGAAATAAAATATAAGAGATATTGCACTTTCCCAAAACCACCACCCACAAAAACTAAAGAGAAAAAAGAAGAAAAAAAACACCACAACAAAGCTCAATAATATACTTTTATTTTACCAGCAGAAAAAAAAAAATTACATTTACTAGCTTCAAAAAAATTTGGACAGGATATATGGTGCTACATTTAGCAATGGGATTTTAAGGGCCCTGCTCATAGGAGCTTACAATCTAAAATTTGACAAAACCTTAGAGTGGACACAGCTTTCATTTCAGTGTAAACAGGCAACACATCACATTTTTATCTGTAAGATTATAGAAACATACTTAACAGTCATTCCTACAAAGCATTCCAACATAATATTAAAAGACTTATTCAAAACACCCATCACCAGTCCACAATCCACACATACATACATTGGTGACCATGTTCTGCTGGAAGCTGCATTTCGGTGTACACGATTACACGAGATCAAAAAGAGTAGGTCAGCAGATGCTTCCAAACGATGTTTACATGATCAGACAGGAACAATACACGCACAACATTGACAGCATGGCCACATAAACCCACTTCTGATTGAAAAAATGCACAAGCATTTCATCAAATCTCCCAATATCATTCCTTCTCCCCCACAAATCACAGCAAAAAACCTGACCTTCTCAGGCCAAACAAGCCCTCCTACTGCAGGCCTTTATATAAGAGAGGTTGTATTGTTAGCACACTGACACACCCAATAGAAGTACATGCCCACCAGTATCTTTCAATCTGTCTCTTCATGTATGTCTAAAGTGATTGCACCTGATGAGCAGGAACACATAATAGTATGCGCAACTGTGTTGGCTCTTAACTATGTGCATCAAATATCCAACTACAGGACAAAGATCAAAGTCCATTTGCATCCACATAAACAAAGCAACAGTTTTCTAAGCATATGTACCCATGCAGTGTAAACCCTAAAATTTGAAATGTCCAAGTCCCTGGGCATGATTAGTGCTAATAAACATTAGCATCAGCCCCTGGCTGCAATGAGCTTCCAATCTAAAGTCCAAAATTAACTTTCTTACATTAGAACCTATTTCGACAGGAGACAAATAAAATGCCAGCATGTCTTTGGATTGTGATGAGAAACCCACACAGGGAGAACATATAAACTTCAACACAAGGATTAGCATATTGGGGAATTGAACCAACATCCCTGGTGCTGCTAGACAGAACTGCTACCCACTTAGCCACAAGGCAGCCCCAACCATGTTCTCTGCATCTATGTGGTGTGAACCAGCCCTCAGTCCATAGCCATGTTCAGTGTCACAAGCAATATACAATATATTGGCCTAAGTATTGGGATGCCTGCCTTTAAACGCACATGAACTATAATGGCATACCAGTATTAGTATTGGGTTCAAAACTCATTTGGCCCACCCTTTGCAGCTATAACAGCTTCAACTCTTCTTGTCCACAAGGTTTAGGAGTGTGTCTATGGGAATGTTTGACCATTCTTCCAAGTGCATTTGTGAGGTCAGGCACTGATGTTGGACGAGAAGGCCTGACCTACAGTCTCCTCTCTAATTCATCCCCAAGGTGTTCTGTTGTGTTGAGGTCAGGACTCTGTCCAGGCCAGTCAAGTTCCTCCACCCCAAACTCCCTCATCCATGTCTTTATGGACCTTGCTTTGTGCACTGGTCCAAATAATTTGGTGGAGGGGGATTATGATGTGGGGTTGTTTTTCAGGGGTTGGGCTTGGCCTCTTAGTTCCAGTTAAGGGAACTCTTAAGGTGTCAGCATACCAAGACATTTTGGACAATTTCATGCTCCCGACTTTGTGGGAACAGTTTGGGGAAAGCCCCTTCCTGTTCCAACATGACTGCACATCAGTGCACAAAGCAAGGTCCATAAAGACATGTATGAGCAAGTTTGGGGTGGAGAAACTAGACTGGCCTGCACAGAGTCCTGGCCTCAACCCAATAGAACACCCTTTGGCTGAATTAGAGTAGAGACTGTGAGCCAGGCCTTCTCATCCAACATCAGTGCCTGGCCTCACAAATGCACTTGTGGAAGAATGATCAAACATTCCCATAGGCACACTAAACCTTGTGGAGAGCCTTCCCAGAAGCTGTTCTAGCTGCAAAGGGTGGGCCAAATCAATTTTGAACCCTATGGACTAAGACTGGGCTGCCATTAAAGTTCATGTGTGTGTAAAGACTGGTGTCCCAATACTTTTGGCTAAATAGTGTATCTGGGAAAGACCTACAATGGTGGTGGAACCCTCCTACACATAAATACTACATTTGGACTAGGAGCTGGGAGATGAGACAACTTCTCTACATGAAGCAACATGGTTGGGAATTGAACCCATACACTCAGGGATACTAAGCAGAAGTTCTAACCTCTAAGCCACAGAGCTGCCACATGTGAGAATCTCCTACACATAACTACACATAACTACACATAAATACACATAAAAACTCATAAATACTGCATTTCTTTGGACATAAAAGTGATGGAATTACATTACTCAAGAGTTATTCTTCTTGATTTATTCTGTGATATTTGGTGTTTTTTTGTGGGTGAGAGTAGAATATGACCCTCAAATGTTGGGGAATTACATTTTGATTTCTGATGTTGGTACACATATCACATTTTTTGGGCTCAAATTATGAATATTTGGAAATAATAAAAAGCACAAAAAATTGTGATTCATTTTAAATTTGCATCAGCAATGGTATTGTTTGTAGATTATAAAGACACCTGTGTGAGTTTGGGGTAAAGATTGTTGTGAGATTGAGAGTAACAAGTGAAAGTGACAGAGAAAAATATATTTTACCAAAACATCAAAACATTCCACATTCTAGTATTCTTAAAATCAAAATATTTTAAATAGAAGCAACAATGTTGCAAAGGAAATTTTATTTCACAGAAAGATACATTTCATCTCAACATTAAAAGGTTTTTTGTGAAAGTTAGAATTGTTCCATTAAAATCAATGGCTAATATTTAATTTTGACTAATATAGAGCAGATTTTCATTTTTTAAAAATGCTCTCTAATTAGCTCTCATTTTGGTATTTACTATAGCGCCGGCTAAAAAAGACACTTGAGTTAAAATGAGAGTTATTTTCAGGTCTGAGCATGCTCAGTTGTGTTGGCACCTAGTTGTCCAGAACTAGAAATCACTTTTTCACACAGTTTATAAGCAGATAATCTTTAAATAATATACTGCATATTTCAGTACCATTTAGGCAATTATATCATGCTCTAAACATTATTTCCATGTGCAGTACTCCAGGTTTTAGCAGAGTAAGGGTTTGGGCACTATTTGGTTTCAGGGAACTATAGTAAATTCGATTTTGGGAGTATTTTCTCACCAGCGCTATAGTGAATACCGTTTTAGCGCTAATTATCGCTAATTAGCGCGAATTAGTGTTAATTAGCGCTATTAGTGCTAATTAGCGCTAATTAGCGCCACAGCTCTATAGTAAATGACCCCCAATGTACCTGGGTACTGAAATTTATAGGTAAAGTAGATCCAGGGAAAATCTGATTGCCTCTTGGCGGATCGGAAAGGAACTTTTCCCCCTGCTGTATTAAATTGGAGTATGCTTTTCTGGGGTTTTTTGCCTTCCTCTGGATCAACTGTGGGTGAAGGATTGTGTATATGGGATTGTATTTTTTTTATTTGGTTGAACTAGATGGACTTGTGTCTTTTTTCAACCTGACTAACTATGTAACTCTTCCATAAAGGCCTGATTTGTGGGGTGCACAACTAATAGTTGTCCTGTGGACAGATTCTCCCACCTGAGCTGTGGATCTCTGCAGCTCCTCCAGAGTTACCATGGGCCTCTTGGCTGCTTCTCTGATTAATGCTCTCCTTGCCCAGCCTGTCAGTTTAGGTGGACAGCCATGTCTTGGTAGGTTTGCAGTTGTGCTATACTCTTTCCATTTTCAGATGATGGATTGAACAGCGCTCCGTGAGATGTTCAAAGCTTGGAATTTTTTTTATAATCTAACCCTGCTTTACACTTCTCCACAACTTTATCCCTGAACTGTCTAGTGTGTTCCTTGGCCTTCATGATGCTGTTTGTTCACTAATGCCGCGTACACACGGCCGGACTTGCCAACGGGCTAAACTCCATCAGGCATTTCCGACGGAAAGATTTAGAACATGTTCTATATCTGAGTCAGTCGGAAATGCCGACAGAAAAAGTCCGATGGGGCATACACACGGTCGGAATGTCTGCCGAAAGCTCCCATTGGACTTTTTCTGTCTGGAAGTCCGGCCGTGTGACGCAACATAAGGTTCTCTAACAAACCTCTGAGGGCCTCACAGAACATCTGTATTTATACTAAATTACACACAGGTGGACTCTACTAATTAGGTAACTTCTGACGGCAATTGGTTCCACTAGATTTTAGTTTAGTTATCAAAGTAAAAGGAGCTGAATACAAATGCACGCCACGCTTTTCACATATTTATTTGTAAAGAAAATGGAAAACCATTCACCACCGTGAAGAGGTGGAAGTGGATGAGCGGAAAGAGTAGGAGGAGGAGTAGCAAAAGGAGGAGGAGGAGAAGCAATAGGAGGAGGTGGAGGAGTTGGGAAGGAGGAGAGAGAGGTCAAATTAGCAATGCTCTGTTCAGTGCCTACTACCTCCATGTGGCAGCACCTCTACCTTCCCCTTTATGCTTGTTTGTCATTTTTTGGGGGAGGAGGACAGTCCTGATTTAGGGAAGGACAGGTAGACTATAGCTTTAGAATTTCCACCCTACATTTGTTGGTGCCTGCCCTTCCTCCTGCATTGTGGAAGACGAGCTGGCTATGGCAATAAGTTTTTCCATGCACCTATGCCTCCAGTGTCCTGACTATAATTCTAATCAAACTTTGAAGGCACAGAGTGGTGACAACAATTTATAAAAAAATAGAATTTTAATAGTATCAAAAATAGTAGGTACATATAGACATTTTCAATTGTATATTGTCATTTCTATATGTACTTACTATTTTTGATACTATTAAAATTCTATTTTTTATAAATTGTTGTTACCACTCTGTGCCTTCGAAGTCCCACCGTTAGGGCATAAATTGTATTTAGACTATAATTATTATTAAATACAATATATATACAGTATGTGTAGCGGGTGCCCTGCGAGCCCACAATTCCCGCTGACCGCCCGCAGGGACTTACACTGACAGGCTCTCCAGAGAGGGAGAGCGCGCCTGTCAGCTCCTTTGGGGGATTTCTCCCCCCTCCCTTTCCTCAGTGACTCAATGTTATTGCAAGAGGTGCTCGCAGAGGTAGCTGCCCGCTCTGCTCCATCCCCTGCATCTTCATTGACAGGAAGAGAGGGCCAGTTATAGGAGAGGCTCCAACAGCTGCTAAGAATTCTGGGAAATGTAGTCCCCAACCAAAATGGCCCCAAAGCTATCCCATGGGGGTGGAACTACAAGGTCCAGCATGCTCTGGAAGAGCATAGAGCTTAGGACACCATCTTGTCTACCTGAGGAGAGACTGTCACCACGAGACGGGAGAAGAGACTGGACCTACGGAAGAGGTGTTGCCTCCCAGGTCAGTCCACCGCATTTGTTACAGGCATCCAGGGCTGGTCCCAGATATCTAGCCTGAGAGGGGATCTCAGGTGCATATCCAGGCGCACCTGCACCAACAGCATGAGACGTTCCAGTGTGAGGTGACCATTCGGGTTACCTGAAGAGCCTACCTGTTCCAGGACATTCGTTTAGGTGAGAGGGCACTTGACCATTTGCAGGAAACAAGGACACTGCACGCAGATAGCATTGCTTTTCTTTTGCTCACACTTGCTTGAACCTGGGTCACGTTTATTCCTTGTTGAACAATCTCAGTTTCCACCTTGTGACCGGGATACTGTCAGTATACTGCAGTTACACTTTATCAAGCATGAGCTCTAAGTGCAGGGTGCCTAGCCTTTGGACCCTTTCTACTGAGAACACAGCAAGATTGGGACATTTTGACACATCCAGATCTGATCCAGATTGTGCAGGAAGAGGAGGCCATGTTGGAAAACAAGAAGTTGGAAGTAGATGTCAGAGTGGCCAGTGTAGATGGTGGCAACCCAGAGGTTGAATTCTTTAAGACTCAGCTGATGGAAAGGATTACCAGCTCGTTGGGTCAAGTTGCCAAAGTGGACACCATCGCCACCCCCAGATTATGCAAAGAAGCAGAATCATCAGATCTCAAGTCTGAGATAGCCACATTGGTGCATGCTGTGAAATGTTATTCAATTTTTTTTTTTGTAGTGTGGTACAGTGAAAAAGGAGTTTATAAACTATACTCAGTGGCGGAATTATAAGGGTCGCAACAGTCGCAGGTGCGACTGGGCCCTGTAGTTCTCCACCACTTCAGGGGGCCCACCGGCCACCCGCCCACCCGCCGCATAAGGGGCCCACCTTACTGTCCAGGGTGTGTGTCAGTCTCACTGTCAGGTTCATGCCGTGGGGAGGGGGGTTTTCACCCGCTACGCCAAGGGGAGAGACAGTGAGAGAAACGCTGAGTTTGTGGGCTCCGTCCCCGCCTATCCAGAAACAGAGAGACTCTAAGGGAGGCGGGGCGGACACTGAAAAAACTCAGCAGACCAATCCAGTAAAGGCGGGGGAGGAGCTCTCCCCTCTGCGACTGCGCAGTGTGTGGAGTACCTACCTGAGGACCTGAGGCAAGCAAGGGATTCCTGGAGGAGGCACGCCATGACATGAAGAATAATCTCTGAGGAGGGGGAATCGATCGATTGATTGGCGGTAAGTCACCATTTTGCACTGCAATCGATTGATCCCAACCTCCACCACCTCTGTGGCTCTGCCTCTTACTGATCCCATCCCCCACCACCACCACTGATCTCATCCCTATCCCCCCACCCCCCATCACCTCTACAACAGAGGTGATGGGGTGGGGGGATAGGGATGAGATCACTGGTGGTGGTGGGGGGATGGTATTAGTAAGAGGTCCCCCTCCAGTACCACCACCCCCCCTCCAGTACCACCACCACCACCCCTCCAGTACCACCCCCCCTCCAGTACCACCACCACCCCCCTCCAGTACCACCCCCACTCAAGTACCACCCCCCTCCAGTAACACCACCCCCCTCCAGTACCATCCCCCGTCCAGTACCACCACCACCCCCCCTCCAGTACCACCCCCCCTGCAGTACCACCACCCCCCCTCCAGTACCACCCCCTTGCAGTACCACCCCCCCTCCAGTACCACCACCACCCCCCTCCAGTACCACCCCCTCCAGTACCACCACCATCCCCCCTCCAGTACCACCCCCCCTCCAGTACCACCACCACCCTCCTCCAGTACCACCCCCCTCCAGTACCACCACCATAACCCCTCCAGTACCACCACCACCCCCCTCCAGTAACACCCCCCACCAATACCACCTCCCCTCCAGTACCACCCCCTCTCCAATACCACCACTACCCCCCTCCAGTACCACCCCCCCCTCCAGTACCACTACCACCCCCCTCCAGTACCACCACCACCCCCCTCCAGTACCACTACCACTCCCTCCATTACCACCACCACCCCCCTCCAGTACCACCCCCCCTCCAGTACCACCACCACCCCCCTCCAGTACCACCACCACCCCCCTCCAGTACCACTACCACCCCCCTCCAGTACCACCACCACCCCCCTCCAGTATCACCCCCCCTCCAGTACCACCCCCCTCCAATACCACCACCGCCCCCTCCAGTACCACTACCACACCCCTCCAGTACCACCCCCCCTCCAATACCACCACAACCACCCCCCCTCCAGTACCACCACCACCCCACCTCCAGTACCACTGCCACCCCCCTCCAGTACCACCACCACCCCCCTCCAGTACCACCCCCCCTCCAGTACCACCACCACCCCCCCTCCAGTACCCCCCCATCCAGGACTACCACCACCCCTCCTCCAGTACCACCCCCTCCAGTACCAGTGGAAAAAATATAGTATCAAAATTATGCTTTTCGGGGGGGGCCTTCATGATTTCTTGCACCGGGGCCCTGAGGTTTCTAGTTACGCCACTGACTATACTATTTGTTTTGCCACTGGTGTTGCCTTGCTCTTTACCCACAGCACATGCTATGCTGAACGAGGAAGGGTGAGAGAACAGTCATCTGGTCTTTTGGTAAAAGGACAAATATTTGTCCAAAATCTTGGCCAGACTGTACTCACATTAAGATGTTTCTATGTCTGTACTATAATTTTATGTTTGTATTATCTGGGCTTTACGTACAGTATGTAGCACTGAAGCTAAGAGAGCTCACGATTTTTGACTAAATAATATACTGTATATACTGTTTATAAATAGAGAGAGAGAGAGAAAGAGGAAGAGAGAGACAGAGACAGAGAGTGTCAATCAGATGAAAATAGGGAAAATATAATAACTTTTTTTTTACCAACTTTTCAGTAAGGGATAGCACATCTTTCTCAGGTCAGCCTTACATTAGTGTAAACGTTATTACACTCTCTTCCATGTTGACCTTTGTGCACCTAATATATATACATATATTGAGAGATGAAATAAGTTTTTCTCTGAGTTTCTTTCCAAGATTAGACAAATTTCTCTTACCTGTCAGTAAGTGGTGTGGCCATGTTCTCTAATTAAAACCTAGCCTGTAAGTGGTACTTGAAAATAGCATCTGGCAGGCAAACTGTTTAATTGGCACTGTTAAAAGGAATTGTCTATTATACTTAAACTGATATAAAGTTTGAGGATCTGACCTGATATTAAATTTCTACCCCAAGAATCCATTGCTTACTTGCATGGAAAATAGACCATGACAGCCAAGTCATCACTTACACATGCTAAATTAGATCTCTTCCAAGTGTCTTGTAATGTTATTATTAGCACTCTAATACGCTGACATAAAATATGCTGGAGCAAGGAGATGGACTAAGGAAGTAATACAAGATGTCAGAGCACATTTTTATCACTTTAAATAAAACCTTAACATAAGAAAGTATCCCTAACTTAGAGATTATAAACTGATATAGACAGATACTGTATATACAGTATCTCACAAAAGTGAGTACATCCCTCACATTTTTGTAAATATTTTATTATATCTTTTCATGTGACAACACTGAAGAAATAACACTTTGCTACAATGTAAAGTATTGAGTGAACAGCTTGTACAATAGTGTAAATTTGCTGTCCCCCCAAAATAACTCAACACACATCCATTAATGTCTAAACCGCTGGCAACAAAAGTGAGTACACCCATAAGTGAAAATGTCCAAATTGGGCCCACTCAGCCATTTTCCCTCCCTGTGTTATGTGACTCATTAGTATTACAAGGTCTCAGGTGTGAATGGGGAGCAGGTGTGTTAAATTTGGTGCTATCGCTCTCACTCTCCCACACTGGTCACTGGAACTACAATATGGCACCTCATGGCAAAAAACTCTCAGAGGATCTGAAAAAAAGAATTGTTGCTCTACATAAAAATGGCCTAGGCTATAAGAAGATTGCCAAGACCCTTAAACTGATCTGCAGCATGGTGGCCAAGACCATACAGCGGTTTAACAGGACAGGTTTCACTCAGAACAGGCCTCACCATGGTCGACCAAAGAAGTTGAGTGCACATGCTGAGCCTCGTATCCAGAGGTTGTCTTTGAGAAATAGACATATGAGTGCTGCCAGCATTGCTGCAGAGTTTGAAGGGGTGGGGGGTCAGCCTGTCAGTGCTCAGATCATATGCTGCACACTAAATCAAATTGGTCTGCATAGCTGTCATCCCAGAAGGAAGCCTCTTCTAAAAATTATGCACAAGAAAGCCCACAAACAGTTTGATAAAGACAAGCAGACTAAGGACATGGATTACTGGAACCATGTCCTGCGGTCTGATGAGACCAAGATAAACTTATTTTGTTCAGATTGTGTCAAGCGTGTGTGTTGGCAACCAGGCGAGGAGTACAAAGACAAGCGTGTCTTACCTACAGTCAAGCATGGTGGTGGGAGTGTCATAAACTGGGGCTGCAAATGTGCTGCCGCCACTGGGGAGCTACAGTTCCTTGAGGGAACCATAAATGCCAACATGTACTGTGACATACTGAAGCAGAGCATGATCCCCTCCCTTCAGAGACAGGGCCACAGGGCAGCATTCCAACATGATAACGACCCCAAACATACCTCCAAGATGACCACTGCTTAGCTAAAGAAGCTGAGGGTAAAGGTGATGGACTGGCCAAGCATGTCTCAAGACCTAAACCCTATTGAGCATCTGTGGGGCATCCTCAAATGGAAGGTGGAGGAGTGCAAGGTCTCTAACATCCACCAGTTCCATGATATCATCATGGAGGAGTGGAAGAGGACTCCAGTGGCAACCTGTGAAGCTCTGGTGAACTCCATGCCCAAGAGGGTTAAGATAGTGCTGGAAAATAATGGTGGTCACACAGGGATGTACGAGATGTACACTCACTACTTTACATTTTAGCAAAGTGTAATTTCTTCAGTGTTGTCACATGAAAAGATATAATAAAATATTTACAAAAATAAGAGGTATGTACTCACTTTTGTGAGATACTGTATATTGATATACAAGGTACTTTCATTTTTCAAACAGCAGATAGCAATGATACTCTATAGATATGATGCTAACATTTATCTTTTATGCAACCATGGTAATAATTAATGTTCGGGATTCTCTAAAAGGAAGTAGTGATGTCACAGAGCAGAAGAAAACAAAAGAAATAAAAAGCAAAAGCAAAGAAAGTGGAAAAGGAGGAAGGAAGAAAGAAGGAAGAAAGGAAGGATAGTAGAAAAGGATGAAAGGATAAGAAAAGAAGCAATGGAAAAAGGAAGGGAAAGATGAAAGGATAAGATAAAACGTAATGGAAAAAGGAAAGGAAGGGTATGAAAAGAAGCAATGGAAAAAAAAAGAAGGGAAGGAGAGAGGAGGAGAGGAAGGAGACTAAAAAAGAGGGACCTATACACCAAAATACTAATGAACAGGGAAAACCTCTGGAGAAAACTCAGATTTCTAATATTAGGCCTGTTAAAAGAAAATATTCCAATTCAAGGAAAAAATATAGATAGAAAGGAAATGAAGTGGGGGAAAGTCAAAGCCCCTAGGGGGCTGGTCTTTGGTTTATATGTGCCTAGTGTCCATTTATCATGATTGCTTATTATCGATAAAGCTGTGTCCCTCAATGGACAATAGAGTAAAACTGTTTCAATCAGGATTGTTCTAATGAGATAACTTTGACTTCTAGTCCACCTTATTATCCAAAAGTGTAACATGAAATGCCCAGCCAAGCATTTATGTTTATGGAAACATTGACCTACTGTGGTTTCTGAGGGTGTCCGGATCATGCCTGCATGTTTAACTTATACTTTACTAATATGATCCCTTGAGGATATGAACTGCTGCGTAGTCTGTATCCTTTGCCCTAGGCTGTAACTCTCCCTGAATTAAACACTTGGTTTACAGTAACCTTTTAATTGTGCAACTAATTATCAATCAAGTTTCACTTCCAATTTACCCAATGCAATTCAAAGTTAATTAACAGCATCTCTGCCTTCCCAACTCTTTACTATTTTCAGATGGATGCAAAATGGAACATACAAACAAAACTTCAATTACACTTAATAGCCGAAACTATTACAGAAATGGTTTCTGAAATACCTAAGAGAATTGACTGCAATAATTCATCTGAGAAAGTTCTGAATGTTAAGCAAATGCAACCACCCTCGGAGTTCTGCTTTAACCCCCCTAAGTCGTTTTGGAGGAGATATTTAAATGCTGAAAGCTTCTAGGAATAGATTGGCCATTTCCCCTGGATATATGCAGCAGTTAAGCATTTTATCATGATGATCACAAATCCCTCTTTATCCTCCATTATCTTTTCAAACACGTCACTGCAAAGTGCATATGCTAAAATGAGATTTAGATACTTTAGCTAAGCTTTCAAGCTGGAAAGTATGGAGTGGCTTATGCACAATTGATTAATTTTATGCTGTCAATTTATCTGAAATATTATACGTATTCAGCCTTTGCCATATCAAAAATGACCATAATAAAAATGGTTAGATTACAACTGAATATTTTTCCAGTGTAAATGAGAGGATTTCATCAACTCCCCACTGAATGAGTTGATCTTGAATTCTTGGCCACAATGAACATACTATATCATCACTCTGTTATGCATTACGATGAAGTGTTGATAGAAGAACTGTCAAATTTATGGATCTACAGATGTAGACCCTCTAGCTACACTTTAAAGGATACCAAAAAGAGATGGTAGGTATACCCAAGAAGTGTACTCTGACAGCCAGTTCACAGTAAAGCAGGACACCACAGGGTAGATCATACCTGGGAATTGCACCTGCAGAGTTGGAGCCATGCTGAATGGTCCCTCGTAAAAGCAAGTGACATGGGTTTCCCCAGGTTGCAAAGTCTAAGGAACCAGCCAGTATTCACCAGAGATCTTGATGGGGAGATGGGCTTGGCTGCATCCTTAAACCAGGTTGCGATCTCCAGGTTCACCCAAATACAAGAAGGTACCAGGAAGTAGGTCTGGAGAATTAAGATACAATGCAGTGACAGTCTAGAGGACAGAGCTGGCTGTGGACACAGTAGGAAAGGTAAAAGTCAGAGGTCAGGTCCTGCAGCAGACTCGGTTAATCAGAAACAATTCCAGGATCAGGGCAGGCAGCAGGCTCATGTGGCCTGAAACAAAATCAAAGGTCAGTGCAGATAATGAACTCAGATAACCAGGACACAAATACAAAGGTCTGTACAGGGGTATAAATTGACTGGCCTGCACCTTAACTCGATAGAACACCTTTGGGATAAATTGGAGTGAAGGGTAAGATAGTGTATAATCTGCCCTCTTAGGCCAAATGTTTTTACATCATAGCTGCAGAAAGCATTCAATGAGAAGATGCAGAGAGACAGTTTTTCTATTCTTTTTCACCTAAAACCGACGACTGGAAGAGTATGGAAAATTGGCATGTCTAGCAGGTCTGTCTTATGGATGCAGACCCAAATGACTAAACTATAAACACAAGTTACACTATTCCTCCAAAAGAAAATACACAAACAACCAGTCACAAAAACAATCTGGATTGGTTACACTGGCAGGCAGTAGTCTAGTACAGGAATGTGTTACTGACAGTTTGATAGTTGGTAATGTGATGAGTGAATGGCTGTGTGCCACCCCTGGCTGCCCTGCCAAAACCTATATTGGCAGCAATTTATCCCTGACCCATATACCCAAGAAATATAGCTCTTAAAAAACTATCACTAACAAAAATAATTGCATACATTGGCCAAATATTATATAGTCACTGCCATTTGCAAAGATGGATCCAGATATGATTTCCAAATGCAGTGGTGGAAGAAAACGTCTTGTAAAACAACCTAGAAATCTAGAAATGAGAGACAAAATGTTTTATTTATATATATATATATATATATATATATATATATATACACACACATTATAAACACCTCTTTTCACCTTTTTTTATAAATGATCACATTCCCTCTGTTCTCAGCTGCATAAGAGCTGGGAGAGGAGGAGCAACAGTACACTGAACTTCCCAGTGAAAGGCTGTGCGGGGGGGGGGTATCTGGAAAAGTCTGATCATTGGAGGAAATACCTGCTTAGTATGGTCAGTTTTTAATAGGAAAGCAGAGAGACTGGCAGGAGCAACAAGGATTTCACTCAATGGAATTTTTCATACAAGTACATGGTACAGCAGGCACATATCAGAAAAATTAAATTCTGGCGTAACATATTTTTTATTGGAAATAAAATTCTTAGTATTTGAACCTTTCAGAGGCATCCATGTTGTTGTATGTGGTGTTTGTTTGTCACCTCTGTAAAGAAAGTACCAATCACAGTTCTGAGGAGGAGGCAAGAATAATTGCCTATGCTCCTTAGGCATTTCGATAATGCATATAATTATCCTAACAAATCAATTGTACTGCCCAAAATTTACTAATCTAAAAACAGTGCTGCATATAAGGAATCAAAAGGTGCTGGATCATACCCTTAGCTTTACTGTAATATCCTTTAAAGAACAGAAACCTCCAAAATATCCCGTGCAAACGCTAACACCGATTTTATGAAAATCAGAATTTGCATAGGCTTAGACACCACCAACACTCATATGATAATACTTGGGCCTGGTAAATTGTCTGCTTTTTTACCCAGAACAAAGTGGAGATACTTTGCAGGCCACCAGCAGGACTTTGACAATGGGTGATGTAATGATGCAGGTGTAATCCTCCATCTCCTTCAAAGTATACAGCAGACCTTTGCTTTTTGGTGCTCTACGTGTATACATTAAATCTAACATACTAATTTTTTATATAAGAGCAGTTAATAAATATTGCAAATAAATGTTATGGCATGATGACAAAACTAATAATATGTTAAAAGTGTCTGTGCTCCTTTTTTCCTAGGTACCAGACAGCCAACACAGGAATGACAGCAGTGCAGATGTTACTACAGGTAAAAGACAATAAAGCCAGCTCATGAATAATGGTTCCCATCATCAAACCTGAAATAAGTGCAGAGATAAAAAAAAAAAAATTGTGTGTTTATCTCTTTAAGAAAATTACTACAAAGGGGTTTCAGCATATAGACTCAATTGTGAAAAACTCAGCATACATTGTAATGTACAAACAACATTCCCTTAGGCTGGGTTCACATAAGCTGCAGCTGTAGCTCACAGCATGGGGTCCGATGCAGCCCTGTTCACTGATTCAGGTGCAAACCAGGTATGAATTTTTGCCTGAATTCGCACCTGATTGAGGACTGCAGCCACCCCGGAGGTGTGTGAACCGGCTCCATTACGAGGCGGGTTCACACTCCTGTCATGCGAATTGGATGCAGGGAAATCTGCATCCAATTTGCACAAGTGTGAACCCAGCCTTACTCTTCTCAGTGTTAGACAATCAGTGCTTTCCAACAAACTTTACAACCATACAGCATATAATATTTTGCAGCGCAAATAAATACTCCAAAAAGAACATCAAAGAACAACATTCATAGTATGCTTCAGAGTAGTGTTCCAGTGCTGCACCTCATTAAGAATGTAACTTCATATGCAAAAACACTAACTAGATATCCTCTGAGATATGATGTGTATTATTCTCTGTAGACTGGACACATTTGAATATGTATATCCAATAGGAAAAAATAAAATTACCACTAAAATTCACTAATTAGTACATGTGATAATGTGTGTATATTGAACACACCAACTTGACTGGAGTATATTCCATTCATCTCCAGATATTATAATTCACAACTTTGAAAATGTATTTACTTCTAGAAAATACATTCCAATGTATTTACTTCCAATTTCTCGTATGAAAATAGGCTGAACACATTTGATATAAATAATATATAATAATTACAATATTTCCCTTAACTCAGAGTATTTTATTGTCATGAATAAGAGAGTGATGTTTAACATATTATATGTCAACTTGGGCCTTTGTTCTGTTTACTATTTTCTTGGCCTGTGGCATTATAAAGTGTCAACAAAGGCTTCTTGGCTCCAAAAGGCAGTATGTTCTTCCTGGCAAGACGATACACTGTATAATGCTGAAAATTAAACAAGAGATTGTTTTTCTCATCAGTGTCCATCAATGGGATAAGTAGCAGGTGCACAGGCAAGGCTTTGCTTCTCTCCCTCTCTCCCTCTATTGGCCCTTAAGGCTTGGGATTGATTGACAGAATTGGTAATTAGCTTACAGACACGTGTAGCTTTTTAAATACACTAGCGTGATTAATTTTTCCCCTATACTACTTGTCATCTATTTTGGGTTATGAAGACGCAGAGAAAAGGAAAAAAGTCTGCTCAAGGCCAGATGCTCCCTTGTCTGCAGGTTTGAAATCCTTTTGAAATAGCCATCAGATGCCTCTTTCCCTCCCATAGGTTCAGTCACTGCTGACTACTCCCAGCTCTTTGTCATTATTTTTCTTTGCACAAACTTAGGAGATCTCCCAGTTCTATTTTGTAAGTAGAAATCATTTATATTTTACTTGCCATTCCCTTAGTGTAAGTCTGTCGGAAAAACGAGTTTCTAAATTGGTAGCACTGGGAAGTTGTTTGCTTGTTTACTACACATACCTAGAATGTTATTATTATGCTGGTAACATTTTTGTAAGTTAATTTTTTTAAATATCTCAGTCACATCAAAATTAAAAAATAAATAGATATTCAAATAAGCCTATCCTGCTTCTAACTAACTCTATTTTACTTCCTCCATCAGCTCATCCCCACACAGCTATTACCTTTTGTATCAATTGACCTTTCCTTTTTAGATTGTAAGCTCTAACGAGCAGGGCCCTCTGATTCCTCTTGTATCAAATTGTAATGTCACTGTAATGTCTACCCTCATGTTGTAAAGCGCAGTGCAAACTGTTGGCGCTATATAAAACCTGTATAATAATAATGTATGTATTTACGATTAACATGCTGTATATATTTAAAAATGTATGAACACAAGCAAAGCTACTCTTTGACCAACCAAAGTAACATTCAGTTAAAAAGTTTGAACTGAGTTAAACGAATAGGATGTAATTTTGTATTGGCAAAACTATTGATCTAAAAGGATCAAGGCTCAGCTTGGATAAGATGGATTTATAGACAGAGCACATCAGCTGGACCTAGTGAACTTTCTCTTTGGGCTCAATTCACAGAGAGTAAAATACCACATGAGTGTTTATGTTAAAATAACTCATGCAGTATTTAGCTCAGGAATATTCAATTCACAAAAAAACATGCTGTAAAGTAGGCAGATAGCGGGAGAATAAATTGGGCAATAATAGCTTCAGGAGAGCTAGGTAAGCCACGCTTTAAGATATCCTCAATGAGTACCGTATTGGTCCCAATCCTTAATAGGTAAATCTGGAATGAGATGTTCTAAAGTGTTGAGTGGATTGTAGGATAGTGATGTTGGCGTTGTTGGGATGATAGGTTTTAGGTTTATGACCACTCTCCAGGCTGAAAAGATGTAATGGCTTCCACAAATCAGCATAGAGTAGGGAGCAGAGATTGGAGGAGTTATTAGGACTTCTCTCAACATCTAAACAGCGGTTTGGCTGATGAGTTGAACCAGTTTCTTAAGTGATCTGCTTGCACCACTATGTAGTAATCATTCCAATTTAACATACCCATGCCGACAACTGTTCTGTGTTTTGTTAAAGAGGCATGTGAGTATTGAGCATTTTTCCCTTGCCAGATGAAGTTTCTCAAAAGAGAAGTAAAGGCTTTCATATACTGTATATTTGTTTTATGGGTATGTGGAGAGATATGAAAATGTAAAGAATTTGAGGGAGAATATGCATTTTATTAGTTTCCAGTCTACCCTCCCATGTGATTTCGACCTTAGCAAACGTCTTAAGTTCCTTTTCAAGTTTAGTCAGTAGAGGTTTGTAATTTGCATCCTCTAAGTATGTACATTCAGGAGTTATTGTAATCTGAGATATGATATACCTTTCTCAGCCCATGTATACGGCAAGGTATTTTTACGTTTTGAGCCTATGGATTTGGGAATCCCTAGGTCCAGTATAAGAGATTTGGTATGATTAACTTTATAGTATGACATCTAGCTACGCTCATTAGAGAGAAGAGAAGGGGGAGAGAAGTTAGGGGGTTTGTTAGCATTAGTATTATATCATCTGTAAACAGGTTGATGACATGATGTCTATCTCGGAAAAAAAATCCCGCTACTAGCGGGTCTGAGCGGTGTCTCTCAGCCAGCGATTCAATTATCAGGTTAAAAGTTGTTGGTGGGAGTGGGAATCCCTGTCTAGTGCCGTTTGTTATTAAAAAAAAGTTTAAATAATAAGTTTGCCGTATACACTTGAGCCAACCAGGATGAATACAATGCTAGAATAGCATATAGAATTGTACCTTGATTTGTGTAAAACAAGCGACATGTAACCCCAATGCACGCGGTCAAATGCCTTTTCTGTGTCTATAGAGAGCAGCAGAGAAGGCGCTCAACCTTTTTCAGCTATGTGAACAACATTTATCATTCCCCTAGTTGCACCAGATGTGTGCCTGCCTGGGAAAAACCCCATCTGATCTGGTTGTATCAGATTAGGTATCACTCCTTTTAGTCGTTGTGCCAAAATGTTAGCATATTATTTGATATCTGCATTTAGCAGAGAGATGGGTTGAAAATTGTCAGGAGAGTCTGGCCTTTTTCCTGGTTTAGGGAGTGTGATAACATGTGCCTTCAACATCTCTGTGGGGAAGGCTGCTTGAAGTGTAGCAGTGTTGAACATGGTTGTCAGGTAGGGAGTTAAGATAGGGCTGAAATTTCAATAATATTCGTTAGTAAACCCATCAGGGCCAGTGGATTTTCCACTAGGTGTAGATTAACACGTTGTATTTTGGATGTAGACAGAGGACGGTTAAGGTCAGTAAGGTCTGAGGTAGGCAGGAGGGCAGGTTTAGTTTGTCCAGAAATGAAGAGATTGCAGCAGTCGAAGGTTGTGGTGTAATTGGGTCATTTTTTAAGTTATAGAGTGATCCGTAATAGTCCGCAAACGCATCTGCAATATTTTGGGGATTGGTCAGTTTATGTTTAGTAGAGTGATGAATAAGATACGGGATTTCAGCCTTAAGTCTGCAAAGTTTAAGCCTGGAGGCAAGGAATTTCCCTGCTTAATTGTGAAACATGTAATACTGTCAATTGAGTCGACGAGGCATGAAGTTGTGGTTGTCTTGTAACATGGATCGGAGTTCCATGCAAAGTTTGGTTATTTTGGATGCTCTTTATACGTCTGGGTTGGCCTTGTTCTGTTGCTCCAGGTCACGCATTGTGTTCAACACCCAATGCAGGTTGAGGGATTTAAGTCGATTGACACGGGCGCCTAGCTGTATTAAAGTGCCACATATATATGCTTTGTGCGTACTCCAAAGGGAAAAAATGTTAACGTCTGGTATGTCGTTGGTAGCAAAGGAATCTTTGAGATGTTGATTGAGCACGTCATTAGTGTTTGGGTCAGTGACTAAGTTGTTGTTGCAGTGCCATAATATGGTAGGGCGACAGATATCTTGCTCTGAGATTGTGATGGTGACAGCCGCATGGTCTGACCACGTGATGTCGGCAATGATAGAGCTAGACACCTGCTGCAGTAACCACTTATCTACCAGAAAGATATTGATTCTGGAGTATGAGTTAATCCACCTTGAGTGATATGTGTAGTCACGTTCTGTTTCTTCCCCGCAACCCTGACCTAGTGGTTGTGGGGATGACTTAAAGGAGTGCTGTAGTGATTTTTTTTTACAAACAGGAGCCACACATTTTCAGGGGATGGCTCCTCCCGCAGAGTTTTTTAGGTTGGTGTACCTACCTCTACTCTATACTTTCCCCACAGGCCTTCCAATCTTTTATACGTGAGATGAACCTTTCCTTATGGTGCATAAGTCCTTGATCCTTTTGAAAGTATATTTGAAGTTAAAGATATAAAACTGTAGTTTCGTAAAATGTGAAATGCTAAGTCTGGTGTATTCAAATGAATAATTACAGTTTTTGTTATAAACAAAGTAGAACTATAGGCAAAACTTTTTTTTTTCATTTTGGATAGTGTAGGGGAGACTTATAACCCTTATCAGTTTTTTTTTGTCACGTGTCCCACTGGACAGATTTACCTTCACTTTCTGTCTCTTAGTCAAAAGTAAGAGGAAAGCCCTACAAATTTAGGGAATCCCTTGGAGTCCCCCAAGTCACTAGAATTAATGTCCCCATTGGAAGATTTCCCCTCTATTACTTTTGGGGGGGTCAACCCAAAATTTTGAAAAAAAGTGTACTTTCAATGTCAATAATAATAGTAAAAAGGACACTATCCAAAACTATAATAAAAAAATTTTAAAAAAGTGTTGCCTTTAGTTAAATTTAAAAAATGCTATGATCTGCACTTGACAATGTTAGATGCTTTTTAGACCAATTGGATCTCTGTGAACCATAAAGTAAAACAGTATGTATACAGAAACATGTTGAATTCTAGGCATCAAAGTACACACATGCCCTCATTAGGGCAGGAATATGGGATCCAAGCAGCTCCCCAATAAACCAGCTGTACTGCAGTGCAATTGCTAAAATTGCACAGCTTTGCTCGCTATAACAAAAGTTTAGCAGCTACCTACATATACTTATCAGTGACTTACTTCTGCAAATCCCTTGTCAATGAGCAATAGTATTGAAGGTATTAAAACACGCTTGTTGGTGGCTTTGCATGCATGTATGTATGTATTGAGAAACAATACACTATATGGACTAATGATTGTGGAAACCACAATGCTTACCTATATAGCTGAATCTACATGGACACTCCTCTAAATTTTTGAGCTCGGATGTTTCCAGTTCAGAATATTGTTCATGCTATAGCATACAAAGGCATATTAGAAAATTGTCCCCCTACAACCATGTGTCAATATTTTGTAAAAGGCCCTTTTTTGTTCCAGCATTACTGTGCTCCTGTACACAAATCTGGATCCATAAAGACAATCTGGTGAAATAACTAAGCTGTCAGGAGTGGTGCTCGCCACATTAATTAAGCAGATGGACCTGTAGCAAGTCTATCTACACTATTAACACCAATTTCTATTTCAGAGGGAAATAGAAACTAGCACAGGTCTGTGCCTAATAACAGAGGGAATACAGCAGTTTGCCATATACAAAACTTGTCATACAGGATGTGAGCTGTCAGAAAACAGCTCACCTCCCTCTCTCTGCTCGTGTGGTGATCACACTACATGAGCCAAGTGTAAGTGCTTGACCATTTGGTGCCCATCCTTGCAGCAGTTGTCTGGAGGGAGCAGAATTAAGCAGTGCCATCTTTAAGGCAGGGCAAAAGGGGCAGCTGCCCTGGGCCCTGTCATTGTTGTGGGGCCCAAAGCAGCTGCCTCATACTTGCCAATTATCCAAGTTTAAATTCCCTCATCCCTTGAGGTTTTTGTCCTGTGCCGTGTCCCGAAATATAAGTGTAAAATTCTGTTACTAATGCTGCAGACCCTGTGTTTACTTGTAAATACTGGCATTGATATGTAAATACCTTCAGCATTCATATGTAAATAGAGGCAGTTTTCATATGTATATGATGTCCCCCGAAGTCATGTCCACCATCACCTATACTGAATGCTGCCCACTGGGGAGATAAAGGGGCATGCTTGAAAGTCCTGGCTACAAATGTGGTCATTAAGCCTACCATCAGCCTGTTCTGCAAAGGTAAGCAAATTAGTGGGGGGGAGGGTAGTGTGGGGTGGGTAGAGGTAGGCAGAGAAGGAACTACAGTATGGGGTGCACAGGTAAGCAAGGAGGGAATGTATGGAGGTAAGGAAGGTGGGTGCCAAGATGAGCAGAGGAGGCAGGTAGAGTTATGGGGGAGGTGGATTAGAGTGGAGAGGATGGGGGAGGTTTGGGGTGCAGAGGTTAGCATGGGTTTTAGGATGCAAAGGTGTAGTGACAGTGTGGATAAAGATGGAGGTCATGTGTAGGGCAGCCCGTTCATTTCAATGAGCTGCTCTATGCACTACAAATGCGGAAGAAAGTCCCAAACTTTTTTTCAAAATCACACGGTGCCACAGCACTTGTCAGCAGATGCGTGAGGTTGTCAATAACAATTAATGGCACTGTTGTGTATCTGCTAAAGGGCAACAGGTTTCTGTGGTGTCAGGAAAGCGATTTGGCACGCATTCTCGACACACAAATGTGAACGGAGGCTAAATATCTCAGTTACATTGGTGGTCAGTGTAAATCTTCTCATTACATTGTATCAAATTAGTATTGGAGCTTGGAGATTCTAATAAACACACCACCTCCTTTAAATATGACAGAAAAGTGTATACCCAGAGAGCAGAAAATGGAGTTTTAGGGTGCAAGAAAATCAATCAAAGTTTACAAAAAATATAGAACTTTTATTACACAGATAGTATAAATCTATTTTAAAAATTTGGGCCAAAACAACCCAATGGTCAAAGTACAAAAGTGTGATTGCCTCTACATGTTTCACCACAAACATGGCTTCTTCTGTAGCTTTTGTAGGACCTTGTTTTTAATACATTACCAATAAAACAGAGAGGAATACAATCAAGTTTGCCTTCTAATAATCAACAATACATCCATATAGGGACCCCAAAAGGTACCTATTGACTTTACACATAAATTTACATAATTAACATCACATATAGATCATCTGATGGATACACTCTCACCCCTTCAAAGTGATACATTCTATACATTAAGATAAAAAAACTTCTGTGTGTGGCAGAACTCCCTAATCACTTACCTAAGCCCCTTATTTCTGCAGCGTTGTCCATGAGTGTCTTAGCTGTCCCAGACACTCCTCCTGATTGGCTGAGACACAGCAGCGGCGCCATTGGCTCCAGCGGCTGTCAATCAAAATCAGTCAGCCAATCAAGGGAGAGAGGGGGCGGGCCAAGTCGGGGCTTCATGTCTGAATGGATACACAGAGCTCTGACTTGGCTTGGGTGCCCCCTGTAGCAAGCTGCTGGCTGAGGGGGCACCCACCAGAAGGAGGAGCCAAGAGAGCAGAAGAGGGACCTGAGAAGAGGAGGATCCAGGCTGCTCTGTGCAAATCCAACTGCACAGAGGAGGTAAGTATAACCTGTTTGTTATTTTAAGAAAAATGAGCCTTTACAATCACTTTAATAATCCTTATGCTTCTCCCTCCGGCTCTGAGCTAAGTGGAGGGTGCGGATGGCAGCTCCAGCTCTCATGTTCTCTGTTCTGCCTGTTACAGACACAGTAGAACAGAGAACTGGTCGCTCCTAACTAACAAAAGGTCTTGTGCCCTTTGGAAATAAGAAGAAGCATCTGTTCCATTTTTTATGTTTAAAAGAGTGGTGCAAGATTGTGTTTGCACCATTTTTTTAAAATTGCACCCAAAGTTTGGCAAGTATGGTGTAGATCGGGGATTGGCTACCCATCAATCGCAATCTACCCATCAATGTCGGACAGGTGATGGATAGATTGCACCCCTCGGTTGTCAACCCCAAAACCTAGAGAGGAGGGGCAGGGGGATAGCATTTACTAGAACTGTATTTTCCTCCTTGCAGCAGCTGAATGCCAGCAGGGGGGAGAGGAAGAGAAGCTGGCATTCAGCTGGCACATGGAGGAAAATACAACCATCGGTTTTAGTAAATGTCACCCCCGCTGCCCCTCCCATCCACGTTCTTCTTTCTTCTGTTGCCCTGCCCCCCTGTGTTCTTCCCTGTCTTCCCTCCCCACAACACTGCCAGCTTTCTTCTTCTCCCACTGTCTGCTGTGGAGAGCAGGGAAGAGGCTGGTAAATATGCCATTTACAGTCCCCTTCCTTTTCTGAATGCATACAATCAGTGACCAGTACCGATAACTTACTGTGTTTATTCACAACTGAAGGATAGTGTTCATGAATGAACAGGAGGCCGCTCAGCACAGAGCACTTCCCATTCATTCACTGTTCAGTGCACCTAAAGCTGGGGAATCTCTGCCCTCTGTCCCTTTCTCTGTCTTAAAAGTGAGACATCAAGGGTCCGTTTAGACCCTTAATATTTCACCAAAGCCCCCCCCCCTCAGTGGGGGCCTCTAAAAATTGTAGAAAATAATAAAAATATAAAGTAATAAAAAAACACTGACATCGT
The DNA here is from genome assembly GCF_042186555.1 of Aquarana catesbeiana. Lineage (NCBI taxonomy): Eukaryota > Metazoa > Chordata > Amphibia > Anura > Ranidae > Aquarana > Aquarana catesbeiana. Next base: position 222,016,897 of record NC_133330.1, on the reverse strand, counting down.
CCACTGCACTACTGCCCACTTTTAGGTAGGCTAAGTTTATATTTTTACAGCGATGTTTTGTTTTACTATATTTTTCTATGTTTTCCTTATTGTTTAGTAAGGCCTTAATAGTTGATTTCTTAAAAAAGCACTGGACCCCAGTAATGTTTGATCTCTTTCATGTTGTTCAGGTAGATCTCCACCTCCCAAAGGTACCCAACCCCTGGTGTAGAGTAACTTGAGTGCTCTGTCCTAATCCCAATAATGAATACCTTTTAGATGAATTTTCCCATAATTTAGGAGTGGGATGTCTCACAAGCTCTTATAGGAGTGAAGATCAGGTATGTACAGGCTATTGGCCATAAAGTATATAAGCATGTTGTTAACGGGGAGTGATTGTTAGTTCTGAGCTCAGAGATTAGGGCAGGGTGAGTACCAAAAAAAGTCTTGTCACTGTAATAATTCTTATGGGGCGTACACACGGGCGGACTTTCCGACCGGACTGGTCCGACGGACATTCCGACAGATTTTTGACAGACTTCCGACTGACTTTTTTTATGAACGGACGACCGGACTACGGACGGACTTTCCTACACATGACAGGACTCTTCCCGACAGAGTTACAACGGACTTTCCGAATGAATGGACTTGCCCATACACGAACAAGTCCGTTCATTTTGAACGTGACTCGGGTACGACGGGACTAGAAAAGGAAGTCAATCTCGCCGCTTTTATCAGCGAGATTGACACCTTGCGAGCCCCGTCGCAGGGCATACCAGGCCCTTAGGTCTGGTATAGATTTTTAGGGGAACCCCCTATGCCGAAAAAAGGGGATCCCCCTCCTGAACTGTACCAGGCCGCATGCCCTCAACATGGGGGGATGGGTGCTTTGGGGGAGGGGGGCACCCTGCGGCCCCCCAAAGCACCTTGTCCCCATGTTGATGAGGACAAGGGCCTCTTCCCGACAACCCTGGCCGTTGGTTGTCGGGGTCTGCAGGCGGGGGGGCTTATCGGAATCCGGGAGCCCCCTTTAATAAGGGGCCCACAGATCCCAGCCCCCCACCCTATGTGAATGAGTATGGGGTACATCGTACCCCTACCCATTCACCTGGGGGAAAAAAGTGTCAATAAAAAAACACACTACACAGGTTTTTAAAGTAATTTATTAGACAGCTCCGGGGGTCTTCTTCCGACTTCGGGGGTCTTCTTCTGACTTCGCCGCTCTCTCCGGCCTATTCTCCCGGTGTTCAGTTCTTCTCCCGCTCTCCGGCCTCTTCTCCCAGTGTTCGACCTCTTCTCCCGGTGTCCGGTTCTTCTGCCGGCTCCTCCACTATCCGCCATGTTTTTACCCTTGCAGCGAGCGCGAGATGTAGTACCCTGCCCTTGCGTCGTATCTGATCCGTCAGACCAGCATACAGATGAACGGGCTTTCCGTCAGGAGCTGAGTCCTGCTGAGATACGACTTAAAGATTTGAAGCAGGTTTCAAATCTAAAGTCTGTCGGATTTCCGACCGAAACGGTCCGTCGGAAGTCCAATGCAGCCCACACACGGTCAGATTGTCTGCCGGATTCGGTCCGTCGGACCAATCCAGCCAAAAAGTCCGCTCGTGTGTACGCTGCATAACAATTGACTATCCTATTTGCCTATTCTCTTTAGCAAATACAAACAGAAAATAGCCCATTATTGATGTGTACTTAGTGAATTATATTTCTAGTAGCTATTTTTCAATAGCTTCATTGCTTATTAACTTGATAAGAGGTACTGTTTTTTTAACATGTTTTTTAAAATTATAAGCCATTGAATGTTCTCAAATAAAACATTTTTTGCAGTACTTCAGTACCAGCTCCTCCTGTGCGCATATGTAGTGAAGGTCTCTACAAACAACTTTCCAAGAGCAGGGGACTCGGAGCAAGCTAGCGTTAAAGGAATATATTTAGCATTCAATGTCTACATGCTGCTTGATCTCAAAAGACCGGGAACAAAATTGCTTTTCTGTTGCATAAAGTATCTTTCAAATTCAATTGCTTATCTCCTCATTCATTCAAGAAAGAAATACCTTCAGACTTTCAGGAACTGGAGTCCATAATACAAATACAGAGTATTAAACATACAGCCGACATCTTCTGAAAAATAAGCAAATTAATCTCCTGGATCAAGGTATTCTCCTGTGGTCACAACTGTATTGAGGCTAAGAGAAATTCCAATTATCTGAATTTCCATGTAAGGGATAAACATTTAGTTATCAACATTGCCCATAAAACATATTTGGTTGTTATTAAAGTGCTATTACTGGGTGGAATTGAATGAGGCTTGGCAGGTTTAGTATGATGGAATTCTCACTGTTTGCCGGACTTGCTACAGGAGTACACTGCCAAATGCACTAAGGCACAAAAATAACTCATTTCATTGATTTTCTTTCTGTTAAACATTAATGATGTTTGATCTATAATACAAGAAAAAATGTTTTTAGAAACTGGCATAGACGCATTTAGGAAACTGTATCAGATAATATTGGTCAAATATGATTGTTTTAATTGTATTACAAGGGTAGTAGCACACTGACCTGGAATCAAATATCATAATGACTATTACTTTAGAAAGGGGATTGCATTTTTACTTCTGATGATTACATTTAATTTAAGACTTTAAACACCAGCCAGTCATATTATATCACACTAAAGTTTTGGAGGTGCAGCTTGGCACCTGGTCGTTGACCTATTCTAATATATAGGAAAATATTTTTTTGCCTCTAAGATAAACCAAGGTCAGGCAAATTTTGTTAAAGAAGAAAATGGGGTTAAACCCCTTTAAGCTACTCATGTTCTTACATGTGAAGGGGGCTTATGTGCAGCTGGTATATCTAAGCTGCTTCTACAATTCAGCTTTGGGCTCTTAGCTTCCAGAACTCACAGTATGTCACCTCATAAATTTGTGTGCCTGAGTTCAACTATATTTTGACACTAATGCCGCGTACACTCGAGCGGAATTTCTGAGAGAAAGAATCCGATGGGAGCTTTTCATCATATATTCCGACCGTGTGTATGCCCCATCGGACTTTTTCTGTCAAAAATTCTGATGGACTTAGATAAAGAACATGTTCTATATTTTTCCAACGGAACAAATTACTATCGGGAAAACCGCTTTTCTGTATGCTGTTCTGACGCACCAAAAACTATGCATGCTCTGAAGCAAGTACGAGACGGAAGCTATTGGCTACTGGCTATTGAACCTCCATTTTCTAGTCCCGTCATACGTGTTGTACGTCACCACGTTCTGGACTTTCTGAATTTGGTGTGACCGTATGTATGCAAGACAGCTTGAGCGGAATTCCGTCGGAACTCCGTTGGAAAAACCTTCAGAGTTTATTCCAACGGCAAAACCGGTCATGTGTACAGGGCATAAGGTGACTCTATCTGCTTATTCTCATCCAGATGAGGCTGCCATGATGATGACTCATCATATGAGAGAATAGGACTAGGTACACATGGGCACTAAAAAGAGGATTTGGCAGGATGTTTGTTGGAGGAAAAGCTGTGAAGCTCCAAGTGGGGCCACATAGCAAATATCAGGGTTGCCAAGCCCCCACAACTTTTTTTTTTACTGGCAAAACATAGAACATTTACAGACAGAGTGCATTTTTACTGATGACCTGAAATATGACAGAAACTCCTATTAGAAAATAATTGATAACAATATGGTAACATTAACAATAACCATAACAAGTTAGCTGTGCATATTTACAATGAAAAAGTCAAAACAGCATGACATAATGGGGAGATTTACTAAAGACAAATAGAATGTGAGGCTATGAGGTAAAGCTTTACTTTACAAAGAATACCCAATCACCTGCAAGGAAAATAAAAAAACAGCATTTTTGCTTGCACATGATTGGACTATGGAAGTCAGCAGAGCCACCCCTCATTTACTAAGCTCTGGGGCAACTGCATTTGCAAGGAGCACAGTCTATTTTCCATTAGTAAATCAACCCAAATGTGAGCATGACTATGATTATAAAAGACCTGGGCGACCCTGAGATGGAGCAGAAAAACAAGTCCTGCGGGGTGCTTAGCGCAGCATTTTAAATGTTGGTCATGGTCAGGTTGCATCTACCAGTGGGAGTGGCTTAAGGAAGAATATTAAAATAGAACCTGAGCCTTGTTTCTGTATACACCTCACCTATGCCATGGTTCTTGTAGTCACAAAATACTCCTTATTACTGTGTCACAAGTGTCAGTCTCACAGATGCACATAAATCTCAATAAGCTTCAAAGGATCATTTAAAAAACAAATAAATACACTTTCAATTACATATGCTTTTCTACCCACAATATCACTTTGTCTGACTGAACCTACCTTGACCACTGCTCAGGCCAATTCTTAGCTTTCAGTACTGTCACACTTTGAATGCCAGTTACTCAAAGGTATTGAATGTATTCTTCTCCTCAGTCTTCACGAGGAAAAAGGGAGGCTTCAGTAACCAAAACTGCAAAGTTTATCCTCATGAAACATCACAGGAAGCACCTTCATGGCTAACAAAGGATAGAATTAGGAATAGACTTGAAAAACGTAACATTAATAAGTCACTAGGACCAAATGGCTTGCACCCGAGGGTCCTTAAGGAACTCAGTCAAGTAATTGCCAGACCATTGTTCCTTATTTTTAAGAACAGTCTACTGACTGGTATGGTACCAGAAGATTGGAGAAAAGTCAACGTAGCACAAATATTTAAAAAAGGGACCAAGATATATTCTCAGGAATTGCAGACCAGGTAGCCTAACGTCAATAGTTTGCAAGCTCTTGAAGGGGATGAAAAGGGACTATATACAAGATTTTTATAATGAGAACAGTATCATTAGCAGTAATCAGCATGGATTCATGAAGAATCGTTCTTGCCAAAACAATTTATTAACCTTCTATGAGGAGGTGAGCTGCCATCTAGCTAAAAGAAGGCCCGTAGACATGGTGTATCTGGATTTTGCAAAGGCATTTGATACAGTTCCCCATAAACCTTTACTGTACAAACTAAGGTATGTCAGCATGCATCAAAGGGTGAGTACATGGATTGAAAACTGGCTACAGGGGCAAGTTCAGAGGGTAGTGATAAATGGGGAGTACTCGGATTGGTCCGGTGTGGAAAGTGGGGTCCCCCAGTGTTCTGTCCTGGGACCAATCCTATTTAACCAGTAGCCGAGCAGCCGCTGCCATTATACAGCGGCAGGTCGGCTCTCCTGGGCAAATCGTCGTAGGTATACATCGGGCACGCTGTCGCTTAGTGGGCGCAAACGCACCCGCCGCACCCGCCGCAATCTGATTTGCTTCAGAACCGATCAGTCTCCAGGCCAATGATTTCTGCCCTGGACCTTGTGATTGGTTCTGGCGAATGAGAGACTGTCCTCTGCCTGTAAGTGTAAACCAGAGGAAAGTATGTAATCTCCCCTCGTGGAACTCTGTTCGTTCCAGAGAGAGGAGAGAGAACATCTTACCGTGAGCTGCACAACACTACACTAACACCAGTACACGTAGGTACACTTGTCACCCCCCAATCACCCCCGATCGTGCCCCCCCCAGTTAACCCCTTCACTCCCTGTCACAGTGTCACCAAGTGCAGTTTTCACTGATCACTGCATTGGTGTCATTTGTGACTAATAAGTTTTAGGGCAGTTAGTAGTAGGCCCCGTTTGCTCTAGGGTACCCCCCTAAACCCCCCTAATAAAGGTTTAACCCCTTGATCGCCCCCCCAGTTAACCCTTTTACCCCTGTCACCAGTGTTACTAATAAAGTGTATAATTCTATAAGTGGTGCTAAATGATCACAGAACAGAAGGCTGCACTGACCCACATACCTAAAATATAATTAGATAAATCCAAAGAAATTCCTCTAAATGGGGCTTTTAAGGGGCAGTGAATAACTATGAGGTCACAAGAAAGTACAAAATATAAATTTTAATTGATCAAGGTTAAAATAGGTGATGTACAGTACAATACATAAAAATATATACTGGATGCAGGTACAAATATATGCAATTGAGTAACAACAGTTGACAACCACCATTCATCTGTTGAAAATATGATGACAACAACAGAGATACCCATATCTCTGGGTATCTCTGTTGTTGTCATCATATTTTCAACAGAACAATGGTGGTTGTCAACTGTTGTTACTCAATTGCATATATTTGTACCTGCATCCAGTATATATTTTTATGTATTGTACATCACCCATTTTAACCTTGATCAATTAAAATTTATATTTTGTACTTCCTTGTGACCTCATGCTAATACAGTGTATAGATCTATATTCTGATCGCCGTATTAGTGTCATGGGTTAGCCAGTTAGTTTGCTAGTTTTACCGTCAGTCTTTTATAGTGTCAGGGTACCCCCATATATTACTGAATAAAGGTTTTAACCCCTTGATCACCCCCAGTTAACCCTTTCACCCCCTGTCACCAGTGATCACCGTATTAGTGTCACAGGTGACGCTGGTTAGTTAGTTATTTATAGCGTCAGGGCACCCGCCACATGTTACCTAATAAAGGTTTAACCCCCTGATCACCTGATGGGTGACATCAGTTCCAGAGAGAGAAGAGAGAACATCTTACCGTGAGCTGCACAACACTACACTAACACCAGTACACGTAGGTACACTTGTCACCCCCCAATCACCCCCGATCGTGCCCTCTCCCCAGTTAACCCCTTCACTCCCTGTCACAGTGTCACCAAGTGCAGTTTTCACTGATCACTGCATTGGTGTCATTTGTGACTAATAAGTTTTAGGGCAGTTAGTAGTAGGCCCCGTATGGTCTAGGGTACCCCCCTAAACCCCCCTAATAAAGGTTTAACCCCTTGATTGCCCCCCCAGTCAACCCTTTTACCCCTGTCACCAGTGTTACTAATACAGTGTATAAATCTATAAGTGGTGCTAAATGATCACAGAACAGAAGGCTGCACTGACCCACATACCTAAAATATAATTAGATAAATCCAAAGAAATTCCTCTAAATGGGGCTTTTAAGGGGCAGTGAATAACTATGAGGTCACAAGGAAGTACAAAATATAAATTTTAATTGATCAAGGTTAAAATAGGTGATGTACAGTACAATCCATAAAAATATATACTGGATGCAGGTACAAATATATGCAATTGAGTAACAACAGTTGACAACCACCATTCATCTGTTGAAAATATGATGACATGACATATGATGTTTTCATCATATTTTCAACAGATCAATGGTGGTTGTCAACTGTTGTTACTCAATTGCATATATTTGTACCTGCATCCAGTATATATTTTTATGTATTGTACATCACCCATTTTAACCTTGATCAATTAAAATTTATATTTTGTACTTCCTTGTGACCTCATGCTAATACAGTGTATAGATCTATATTCTGATCGCCGTATTAGTGTCATGGGTTAGCCAGTTAGTTTGCTAGTTTTACCGTCAGTCTTTTATAGTGTCAGGGTACCCCCATATATTACTGAATAAAGGTTTTAACCCCTTGATCACCCCCAGTTAACCCTTTCACCCCCTGTCACCAGTGATCACCGTATTAGTGTCACAGGTGACGCTGGTTAGTTAGTTATTTATTTATAGCGTCGGGGCACCCGCCATATGTTACCTAATAAAGGTTTAACCCCCTGATCACCTGACGGGTGACATCAGTTAGGTTTTAGCGTCAGTTAGGGTTAGTGCCAGTAGCACTAACACCCACGCATGCACCATACACCTCCCTTAGTAGTATAGTGTCTGAACGGATCAATATCTTTGATCTGATCAGAACTATATTAGTACCCCAGTAGTTTAGGGTTACCAAAAATGCAGCGTTATCGGGATCAGCCCAGATACCTGCTAGCAGCTGCGTTTAGCCCCTCCGCCCAGCCCAGCCCACCCAAGTGCAGTATCAATCGATCACTGTCACTTACAAACACTAAACACATAACTGCAGAGTTCGCAGAGTCAGGCCTGATCCCTGTGAATGCTAACAATTTTTTTGGTAGTGTTTGAAGCAGTCGCTGACAGTCAGGTGCTCTTTTTTCCTGTGAGTCTCACTAGTTGTACCAGTAAATTTAGAGGCAACAATATCCAATCGAAGGTACACTAGTGAAGAGGCCTACACATTTCTGAGCATGACAGATGAGAGTGAAGAGGAAGTCACCCATCTGTCAGATTCAGGCTTAGAATACGATCCTGTAGACAGCAGCGCACCCTGACAGATAGCTCTGACAATGGAGTAGTGGTCCCTGCCAAGGTCAGGCGTACCCGACCCCGTTCTTCTGCTGTTGTTGAGGTGCAAGAACCGCAGGGTTCTCGTATGGAGAAGAGAGCCAGTACTAGTGCCACTCATACTTCTGGTGAACTGGCAAGCACCAGCGGTCTAGTACACCCTGGTCATAGTCAAACCAGCACTGCAGTATCATGTGGTGATGTGGCGAGTCCCATAAGTGCAGTTTAAGCTGTTGCGGTGGCTAGCACAAGTAGTGTCCCACAGCCGCCAAGAAGACAAACACAGGCCCATCAAGCCCATAGTGCCCTTCCTGCTGCATTTGCCAATCCTAATTGGGAGCCCACCATTTCTGCAGCACCCACACTTCCCCCATTACCTGGCCAACCCGGGAATTCAGGTGGAAACGTCACTTGATTTTTATTCGCTGTTTTTCATGGAAGATCTCTATAGATCTATTGTGGACCAAAGCAATTTGTATGCTGGTTAATTCATCGCCGCTAATCCCCAGTTGACCCTTGCCAGAGATTGGAAACCTATTACGGTTTCCGAATTAAAAACCTTCCTGGGCCTATCCCTCCTCATGGGCATAACTAAAATGTTGTTGACTAAACTAAAATGAGTGAGTTACAGTCATATTGGTCCACTGACCCAATTCACCAATTCACCGATGCAGAGACCAGGTTGGTCAGGACAGGAGGGACAATAAAAGCGGGTGTCACGCCTGTATCTGCGTTTCCTACAGACACAACATCTTCTTTGGGGGGTTCGTTGGGTAGGGGTACCACAGAGGACATAAAGTACGGAAAATACCTCTCATGCAGCCGGCTCACTGCATTTGCATTGGGAAGTTGGGGCACAGCATTGCCTGGAAACAGAAGGGCTGTGATGACCAATGCTACCATACATTAGTGGAGTATTAGCATAGGGTACAGCACTACACAGTGCTGGCTAAATGAAAAACACTGTATACTATTGACATGTGATCGATGTGATTGGTCATAGCAATCACATGGTACCAGGGCTGTTCCGGTACAATGATCTGTCTTCCACTGTGAGGACACAGAAAGTGGCAGATCATGCCGCTGTGTGGCCCCTAGGGTGTGCACCCCATGGTGAGTCGTTATTATGGCAGCCTCATCTGGATGAGAGTAAGCAGATAGAGTCACATTAGTGTCTACCAAAAAGTGATAGGAAGATTGCTAATGGTTTAGCCCATGTACATTCGGCTACACAGACCCTCTTTAAACATTAATGATATAGAAGCTATTATAGGTGAAGTGATTGCATATGAGGATGTAAAATCTGTTATGAGATTGTGGGGGTTGATTTACTAAAACCGGAGAGTGCAAAATCTGGTGCAGCTGTGCATGGTAGCCAATCAGCTTCCAGGTTTTATTGTCAAAGCTTAATTGAATAAACTAAATTTAGAAGCTGATTGGCTACCATGTACAACTGCACCAGATTTTGCACTCTTTTGTTTTAGTAAATAAACACCTGTGTTACCTTTACTCTTTTAATAATTCCATTATGGAAAAAAACATAACAGAGAAATACCCAATTCAGGTAGCAAAAAAAAACAAGGTGTCACAGGGCTGACAAAAGTTGTTTTTTTCCCAGGAAGCATTAGCAGTGTATGTCAGCCATCAGAAATGCTATTAGAACTTAGGGACTCATTTTGCCAGCTAGTGCATACCAAGCCAGATGTATATTCTTGTATTAAATATGAGGTGGCAAAATGCTAAAGTAAAGCACAGAATGTATCAAACTACATTAAATCCAAGTTCATAAACAAAATAACGGATGCAATATTCAACTTATCAACATAATAAATGAAATGCATATCCAAAAATTCCTTAAGCAAATGTTTCTTAAGCCTATCCAGAAGGGATTCGGGATTAATGGGTTTTATCTGACTTATCAGTTAAAGCAGCAGCCTCGATACCATTGTGTTACCGTAAGCACAGAGGCGCCGGACAAACAAGTCCATTTGTTTCCCTTTATCACCGCTTCCTTGCTAAAGAACTTTGTTTTATTAAAGAGATCAATCACCCATATACAGTGTAATAGCCGAAGCTGTGCATGCAAGGTAAAAAATGAGGCCTGTTTTACAATCCAAAAGCCCAAAGCATTGAGGCAGCTGCAAACCCAGTTTTTTTCCGTTAATAAAAGAAATGTTTTCTGTCAAGGCCAAAACTGTACTCTCTCGGAATTGTCTTATTTTGCATAGCAAATAGAAAGCAAATGGGCTTCCCATTTATCTGTTTTCAGTCAATTATCTTTTATTATTTTGCTAAAAACTCATGATTTCATCTAGCTTGTAAAAAGCACTTAGCTACACTATAGAGCTTAATAATTATTAAGTCATACTATGGCGCCAATCACCAGAGATTCACAGTAAAATAATGGAGAGCTGTGAGAGGATTGCCCTCCCTAATGAGAAGTTCACACACTTCAGGCCAAAGTCCAGTATTCTTAATGGAAGAGATAACATCTAGAAATGAGAGCCTCTGTTCATATGGCAAAGCTTGTGAGGATCTGAAAAAACTCAAGAAAAAAATAGGATCATCAGTTGTGCAGCTGTGACGATACCATGGATGCTTAAACACCTGTGGCTTCCTTCCTCCCTTTCTTTCCTATAGCTTTTGTATTATTCATTCTAATGAAAGAACAGATTTTTTCCAATGTTCCTTGCTCATGCCAATTAAATAATTTAAACACTTCTTAAATTTACAGAGCCCTACAGAACTTTATGTAAAAATTACAATAAATTCCACACATAAATGTTAATTCATTTTAAGGGGGCTTGTTACTTTTTATCATTCTTTATTTAAGAAAGGAAAGAACAGAATAATAATTGCATTAACATGTTAATAAATAAGTCCGAAAGGCATGACAAATACCAACCAACAATATCGTAAGGCAGTTTGTACATATATAGCAAAAGAAAGACGCATACTATAAGGTACTCTTGAGATGGTACATGGTGCTGGCCAGATTGGCTACTTATGCCCCGGGAGTAGGGATGAGCCGAACACCCCCCCGGTTTGGTTCACACCAGAACCTGCGAACGGACAGAAAATTTGCACGAACGTTAGAACCCCATTGACGTCTATGGGACTCGAACGTTCAAAATCAAAAGTGCTAATTTTAAAGGCTAATTTGCATGGTATTGTCCTAAAAAGGGTTTGGGGACCCCAGTCCTTCCCCAGGGGACATAGATCAATGCAAAAAAAAGTTTTAAAAACTGACGTTTTTTCTGAAACAGTGATTTTAATGATGCTTAAAGTAAAAAAAAAAAAAAGTGAAGTATTCCTTTAAATATCGTACCTGGGGGGCTTTAATGTAATGTCGGGTCCTGGCAATATGGATGAAAATCAGTGAGACAAACGGCATGGGTACCCCCCAGTCCATTACCAGGCCCTTTGGGTCTTGTATGGATATTAAGGGGAACCCCGCACCCAAATTAAAAAAAGGAAAGGTGTGGGGCCACCAGGCCCTATATACTCTGAACAGCAGTATACAGGCGGTGCAAACAAGACAGGGACTGTAGGTTTGTTGTTAAAGAGGAGTTCCACCCAGGGGGTCCATTAAAAAAAAAAAAAAAAAATTAAAAGTCAGCAGCTACAAATACTGCAGCTGCTGACTTTTAATTGGAGACTTACCTGTCCCTGGGTCCAGCGATGCGGGGGATCGAATCCCCGCTCGTCCCCCCCTCCTCTTGTCGGCGCCGGCATTTCAACTGTGGGCGCCGGGCTGTGGCTTCACAGCCTGGCACCCACTGCGCATGCGCGAGTGGCGCCGCATGCCGTGATTGGCCGCTCAATCACCTGGGACCTGTAATGGGTCCCAGATGATTGACAGGAGGGAGGGAGCAGAGCCGAGCCCTTCCTGTGCCGAGGGGGAAGTGATGTCACCAGCCCAGGCAAAGGAAGAGGCAGACTACGAGGGACCACTTAGTAACAGGCATTTAGAGGTAAGTAAAAAAAAAAAAAATATCCAAATTTTGTGGGTTTTTTTTTTTAGAATTTTTCAGGTATTTTTGTTTTTTTGGGTGGAACCCCACTTTAAGTAGAATCTGTTTGTAATTTTGAACTGGTACATTTTTAACGTGTTTAGCTCCAGCCAAAAATCTATTTTAAGCTTTTTGGAAAACATAGGGAAGGGTTATCACCCCTGTGACATTTGTTTTGCTGTCTGTGCTCCTCTTCAGAAGATTTCACCTAACTTTTTGTCCCAATGACAAATGTTTTTTGAAAATTTGGGGTTTTTAGTGAAAAAAGGATTGGTGATAAGCATCAGTGGAAAGGAGAAACGTTTTTCCCATATTAACTCTTACAGGAGAGAATTTCCCTTCCTAGGGGTAGATTTCATCTCGCTTCCTGTTGTCTCCTTCTGTTTGCAAGTAGGAGTCGTTTGTAAGTTGGATGTTTGAAAGTAGGGGCCTGCCCTATATACTCAGCAGAAATTTGGGCCTTAGGTGTTGGTGTTGCCACAACACTGTAAGCCCTCACAGGGCCCTGCTATGAAATATTAGATCAAGAATTGTAATTGCATGCCCCTGTTGAACAGGGGCAGAAAAATTGGGCCTTTGGTGATGGTGGTGGTGGTGGTGCTGGTGCCACAACACTGTAAGTCCTCACAGTTACTCTTGGTGGGCGCAGGAACGGGCCCTGCTGTGAAATATTATATCAAGAATTGTAATTACATGCCCCTGTTGAACAGGGCCAGAAAAATTGGGCCTTTGGTGGTGGTGGTGCTGGTGCCACAACACTGTAATGCCCCGTACACACAGTCGGACTTTGTTCGGACATTCTGACAACAAAATCCTAGGATTTTTTCCGACGGATGTTGGCTCAAACTTGTCTTGCATACACGCGGTCACACAAAGTTGTCGGAAAATCCGATCGCTCTAAACGCGGTGACGTAAAACACGTACGTCGGGACTATAAACGGGGCAGTGGCCAATAGCTTTCATCTCTTTATTTATTCTGAGCATGCATGGCACTTTGTCCGTCGGATTTGTGTACACACGATCGGAATTTCCGACAACGGATTTTGTTGTCGGAAAATTTTATATCCTGCTCTCAAACTTTGTGTGTCGGAAAATCCGATGGAAAATGTGTGATGGAGCCTACACACGGTCGGAATTTCCGACAACAAGGTCCTATCACACATTTTCCATCGGAAAATCCGACCGTGTGTATGGGGCATAAGTCCTCACGGTTACTCTTGGTGGGCGCAGAAATGGGCCCTGCGGTAAAATATTAGATCAAGAATTCTAATTACATGTCCCTGTTGAAGAGGGGCAGAAAAATTGTGCCTTAGGCACTGGTGCTGGTGCCACAACACTGCAACCCCTTACAGATACTCTAGTTGGAGCGCAGGAACTAGCCCTGCTGCAAATAATTGCATCAAAAATTGTAATTGCACGCCCCTGTTAAACAGGGGCTGAAAAATTGGGCCTTAGACACTGGTGCTGGTGCCACACCACTGCAACCCCTCACAGATTCTCTAATTGGAGCACAGGAACTAGCCCTGCTGCAAAGAATTGTATCAAAAATTGTAATTACACGCCCCTGTTAAACAGGGGCTGAAAAATTGGGCCTTAGGCACTGGTGGTGCCGCCCAGAACCAAAAATGTTCTTACAAGCTATCAGCATAAACATTGAGGAGGAAGAGGATAATTATTCAGCATAACAGGATAGTTACTCAGCATCAGCATAGGCAGTCTTTGAAGGTATCTGACATTTCAAAAAAAAATATTCGGTTACATCAGCATCAGGTGCTTGGTAGCTGGTGGTGATCCAAGATTGATTCATTTTTATGAAGGTCAGTCGATCGACCGAGTCGGTGCACAGACGAACCCTGTGATCGGTTACAAAGCCTCCAGCAGCACTGAATGTGCATTCCGAAAGAACGCTGGATGCAGGACAGGCCAGTAGCTCAATTGCATACTGTGCAAGCTCTGGCCAGTGATCCATCCTCAAGACCCAGTAACCAAGAGGATTTTAGGTGGGAAAGGTGTCCAAGTCAGATCTTGCCCCTAGGTATTCCTGCACCATGTAAAACAGACGCTGGTGATGGTTGCTGGAACTGATCATACCTTGGGGCTGCGGACTAAAAAATTGTCTGAACGCATCGGTCAGACGGCCACCTTCTCCACCGCTCCTTCTTTGACTGACCGAAGCCTCAGAAACACGTTGTCCAGGAACAGGAGTTTGTAACCTCCCAGTCTCTGGGAATGCGTTGCGCAGACCTTTCTGCAAGGCCTCCCAAAGATGTTTCATCCTCTGCTCCCTCTGTGATGGCAAGATAAGGTCCGCAACCTTACCCTTGTAACGTGGATCAAGGAGGGTTGCCAGCCAGTATTGATCCCTCTCCTTGATTCCACGAATACGAGGATCCTTCCGCAGGCTTTGCAGGATCAGGGAGGCCATGCAGCATAGGTTTGCTGAGGCATTCAGTCCGGAGTCCTCTGGGTCACTAAGGACGACATGATCCTCAGCCACCTCCTCCCAGCCACATACAAGTCCATGGGTTTCTTGGGACTGTAAATGATCTCTTAAAGACTGATGCTGAGTGCCAGGCTCCACCTCCATGCTGACACAATCCTCCTCCTCCTCCTCCTCTTCCTGTGTGATTAGCGGGTACGTAGGAACACTGTCTAGATAAAGGGGGCCTTGAGAGCTAAGGAAGTCCTCCTCTTCCTGCCTCTGTTCTGCTTCAAGTGCCCTGTCCATTATTCCACGCAGCCTGTGCTCCAACAGGTGGACAACGGGGACAGTGTCACTGATGCATGCACTGTCACTGCTCACCATCCTCGTGGCCTCCTCAAATGGTGACAGGACAGTGCATGCATCCCTGATCATGGCCCACTGGCGTGGGGAAAAAAAAAACAAGCTCCCTTGACCCTGTCCTGGTGCCATAGTCACACAGGTACTCATTGATGGCCCTCTGCTGCATGTGCAGCCGATGCAGCATGGCCAACGTTGAGTTCCACCTGGTGGGCATGTCACAGATTAGGCGGTTCTTGGGCAGGTTAAATTCCTTTTGGAGGTCTGCCAGCCGAGCACTGGCATTATATGACCGGCGGAAATGCACACAGACTTTCCTGGCCTGCCTCAGGACATCCTGTAAGCCCTGGTACCTGCCCAAGAACCGCTGCACCACCAAATTAAGGACATGAGCCAAACAGGGCACATGGGTCATTTGTCCCTGTCGGAGGGCGGAGAGGAGGTTGGTGCCATTGTCGCAAACCACCATTCCTGCCTTAAGTTGGTGTGGCTCCAACCACCTCTGAACCTGCCCTGCCCCTGCAGAGCTGACAGAACCTCTGCCCCAGTGTGCTGTCCCCCAAGCACACCTGCTTAAGCACCGCATGTCATCTTTTGGCCTGCATACTTGCGTAGCCCCTTGAACGCCTACAGAGCACCGCTGGTTCCAAGGACAAAGCACAGGAAGAGGCCATGGAGGAAGAAGAAGAGGAGGGGGTGGAGGAGATAAGTGTGTCAGAATCACCAGTAGTGGCATTTTGGAGGCGTTGAGGCAGAACAACCTCCAACACTACTGTACCTTGTACTGCATCCTTCCCAGCTGCCAGCAGAGTCACCCAATGCGCCGTGAAACTTAGGTAAGGTCCCTATCCATGCATGTTGGACCATGAGTCAGCGGTAATATGCACCTTACCGCTGACTGCCCTGTCCAGCGAGGCCAAGACATTGCCTTCCACATGCTGGTAGAGAGCCAGAATCGCCTTCCGTGAGAAAAAGTGGCATTTGGGAACCTGCCACTGAGGAACCGCACATTCCACAAACTCATGGAAGGGGGCAGAGTCTACCAACTGAAAAGGTAGCAGTTGAAGTGCTAGCAATTTTGCCAAGCTAGCATTCAACCGCTGGGCATGTGGATGGCTGGGAGCGAACTTCTTTCTGCGGTGCAGCAGCTGGGGCAGGGAAATTTGCCTGGTACAATCTGATGTCGGTGTACCGATAGCAGATTGGTCGCAAGTACTTGGCTGAGACACACCTAATTCTACACCTTCATTCCTCTCAGTGTAGGTTTCAGAGAGGACTGAAGGTATAGTGGGGTTGGAGATCCCAGCTGATGAGGAGCAAGGAGAGGTCCTCTTTGTTCTTTGGTGTGGGTCTTTTAGGTACGCTTGCCAACGAACTGCATGGCAGGTCAACATATGTCTGGTCAAGCATGTGGTGCCCAAGCGGGAGATGTTTTGGCCACGCGAGATACGGTTGAGACATATGTTGCAAATAGCAGCGGTGCAATCTGATGCACTCATCTCAAAAAAGGCCCACACCAAAGAACTTTCGGAATAATGTGCAGAGACAGCAGCGCCCTGCACATGCGGAGCTCTGAGGTGTGATGCAGTCAGTGTGCTGCCCTTAGGCTGGCCCCTGGAGGGCATCCTGCCTCGTTGGTGATGTGCCTCCTCCTCCTCTCTCCTATCAGGCACCCACGTTGAGTCAGTGACCTCATCATCCCCTCCCTCCTCATCACTGGAGCAAACCTGGCAGTATGCTGCAGCAGGGGGAACATGACTGCCAGATTGCTGTCCTTCTTGGGCACCTCCTCTGTCCTAGCTCACGTTACTGCCTTCATCTAGCTCAGTATCATCATCAGAGCCTTCAAAACGCTGGGCATCCTCCTGGAGCATGTACCCAACACTGTGGTCAAACAGTTCGAGGGACTCCTCAGGAGGACATGGTGCGGCTAGGGAAGGAGTCGCAGTCCATTGAGCTGAGGGAAGAGGCCGTGTTGGCAGCTGCTTTGCCAGACAAAGTGCCCTGAGCCTGGGTGAGAGAGGATGAGGAGGATGAGGACGGCTTGGTCATCCACTCGACCAAGTCTTCCGCATGTTGCGGCTCAACACAGCCAGCTGCCAAAAAAAAGGCCAAGCGTGTCCCACGGCCACGTGCTGAAGAGGATGCACCGTGTTCATGACCAGCACTGTTGCCTCTAGACACAGAGCCTGCTTGCCCTCTTTTATTGGCTTGTGACTGTCTGCCTCTCCTTGTTGGCCTTCCAGACATACTATTGGCCTGCAGTGAGCTGCACAAAACTGGGATAGATATATATATATATATATATATATATATATATACCGATTATACTGCTGCCAGAATCAACTGCCTGCCTGTAGTATTATTAGTATGATAACCCCTGCACTTGTCTTCAGGTAGCTATACTGTAGGTGCAACTGTGCAGGGTACACAGTACAGTAACTGGAAATACGTCAAGAGCCTACACAAGCACCTGGCTGCAGGTAGCGATACTGTAGGTGAGACTGTGCGGGGTACACAGTACAGTAACTGGAAATACGTCAAGAGCCTACACAAGCACCTGGCTGCAGGTAGCGATACTGTAGGTGAGACTGTGCAGGGTACACAGTACAGTAACTGGAAATATTTCAATGAGCCTACACAAGCACCTGGCTGCAGTTTGCTATACTGTATTTCAGACTGTACAGGGTAAACAGTAAAGTGGCTGGAAATACTTCAATGAGCCTACACAAGCACCTGGCTGCAGGTTGCTATACTGTAGGACAGACGGTGCATGGTACACAGTAAAGTAGCTGGAAATACTTCAATGAGCCTACACAAGCACCTGGCTGCAGGTTGCTATACTTTAGGTCAGACTGTGCAGGGTACACAGTAAAGTAGCTGGAAATACTTCAATGAGCCTACACAAGTAACTGGCTGCAGGTTGCTATACTGTAGGTCAGACTGTGCAGGGTAAACAGTAAAGTAGCTGGAAATATTTTAATGAGCCTACACAAGCACCTGGCTGCAGGTTGCTATACTGTAGGTCAGACTGTGCAGGGTACACAGTAAAGTAGCTGGAAATACTTCAATGAGCCTACACAAGCACCTGGCTGCAGCTTGCTATACTGTAGGTCAGACTGTGCAGGGTACACAGTAAAGTAGCTGGAAATACTTCAATGAGCCTACACAAGCACCTGGATGCAGGTTGCTATACTGTAGGTCAGACTGTGCAGGGTACACAGTACAGTAGCTGGAAATACTTCAATGAGCCTACACAAGTACCTGGCTGCAGGTTGCTATACTGTAGGTCAGACTGTGCAGGGTGCACAGTACAGTAGCTGAAAATACCTCAATGAGACTACACAAGCACCTGGCTGCAGGTTGCTATACTGTAGGTGAGACTGTGCAAGGTACACAGTAAAGTAGCTGGAAATACTTCAATGAGCCTACACAAGCACATGGCTGTAGGTTGCTATACTGTAGGTCAGACTGTGCAGGGTACACAGTAAAGTAGCTGGAAATACTTCAATGAGCCCACACAAGCACCTGGCTGCAGGTTGCTATACTGTAGGTCAGACTGTGCAGGGTAAACAGTAAAGTAGCTGGAAATACTTCAATGAGCCTACACAAGCACCTGGCTGCAGGTTGCTATACTGTAGGTGAGACTGTACAGGGTAAACAGTAAAGTAGCTGGAAATACTTCAATGAGCCTACACAAGCACCTGGCTGCAGGTTGCTATACTGTAGGTGAGACTGTGCAGGGTACACAGTAAAGTAGCTGGAAATACTTCAATGAGCCTACACAAGCACCTGGCTGCAGGTTGCTATACTGTAGGTGAGACTGTACAGGGTACACAGTAAAGTAGCTGGAAATACTTCAATGAGCCTACACAAGCACCTGGCTGCAGGTTGCTATACTGTAGGTCAGACTGTGCAGGGTACACAGTACAGTAGCTGGAAATACTTCAATGAGCCTACACAAGCACCTAGCTGCAGGTTGCTATACTGTAGGTCAGACTGTGCAGGGTACACAGTAAAGTAGCTGGAAATACTTCAATGAGCCTACACAAGCACCTGGCTGCAGGTTGCTATACTGTAGTTGAGACTGTGCAGGGTACACAGTAAAGTAGCTGGAAATACTTCAATAAGCCTACACAAGCACCTGGCTGCAGGTTGCTATACTGTAGGTCAGACTGTGCAGGGTACACAGTACAGTAGCTGGAAATACTTCAATGAGCCTACACAAGCACCTGGCTGCAGGTTGCTATACTGTAGGTCAATCTATGGCTAAATTAGCTTCTGTTCCAGCATTGGCTGTGTTGTGTGCAGTTTCATGCTGTCGCCTGTAGGTGTCGTTGTCACCACAGGTCAGTGTTGAAAAGCAACAGGCTGAAGTGTATTGAGTGCTCTTCTTTCTCAGAAGCAACTCGGCAGAGGTGGTCCACTGCTATGCATTCTGGGAGAGAGTACTTAAGGGGCAGGCGCCATTTTTGGTTCTCTTTTACCTGCTGGCCCTCCTGGCCTAAAGGTATGTGATGGCTTCCTTTCAGTCTCGGGGCCATGCTGGCCCAAGGCTGCTTTACTATAAGTGGGCCCAGAGGTCGTCGGGGGCCCGCTGGTTTAGAAGTGGTCCTGTGCTGTCTGTCCTGCAGGAAGAAGCCGAGCAATTGAGAAGATCCAGGGGAGGACTCATCTTGGAGAGGACTGTGTGGAAGGCTGGTCTCAAGAGGGGCCTGGTAACTCAACTGGAGGATGCATCCTAACTTACCGCACAGTACTGCCGGGTCGGCTTAAAGGTTCTGGTACTGTGTCGCTGTTCATCTAAAACCATTACGTCCTGTGGCAGAGAACTGTTCATCTAATACTACATCCTTTGGCAGAGGATCGTATAGTAATTTTGTTCCTTTAAAGTCTGTGGCAGAGACTTTTTGTTCGTGCTCCATTCTGGCTGCTAGGTCAGTGAGAGAGACCTATCCGGGTGGGCAAACATCTTTGGACTGAGGGTATAATCGTTTCTAAGATCTACAATCCCTCAATGATCTGACAAAGGTATTTTCCTTCAACTCCTTTTCTACCTCTTCACTACTACTTCTTTCAAGTTCTTTCATTAAAGCACTGAAAAAAATACTAAAGTGACTGGTGCGTACATTGGTGGATACAAAGCTCAACATGGACTCTAGGTTCCTGATGTGGTGAAACTACAGGTAAGGGGTGATGGCAACAACCCAATTTATTTCAGCAGCTCCTTTGGGGGTTAGCGCTACATATATACAACACCTGGGATGCATATATATATACACAATACACTGTAGCTAACTGACTCGACCTGCCTACTCTATCTAACTTAAATCAAATGACACTGTCTGTCTCTCTCTCTCTCTATCTCTGAACGCCGGAACACACTACACAGGGCCGCCGTGCAGGTGGCCTTATATAGTGTGGGGCATGTACTAAACCCCCTGAGCCATAATTGGCCAAAGCCTCCTTGGCTTTGGCCAATTACGGCTCTCTGTTCAGACGGCGCTGTGATTGGCCAAGCATGCGGGTCATAGTGCAGGCTTGGCCAATTATCAGCAAGCAATTCACTGCGATGCTGCAGTGAATTATGGGCCTTGGGGGCGTGGCCGGCAGCCTGAAGAGATGGCTGCACTGTGACCAAGCTCCGGCTCAACAGGATCTGACAGGCTACTCACGGCAACGGCGAGACCCTGAAATAATCACCCGACAGCAGATGGAAAGCCAGAGAGGTAGGGGAGGCATAAGGGGGAAAAGAAAGGAACGTGAGGGGCCCGTAGGCTAACGGATTTCTACAGGCTAGCAGGCGCTCATATCCCACAAGATGGCGCCGGCACACCGGCTCTCTCACAGAGCACAACGGGGACAGAAGGAGCAGCGCAGATTACCTCATATCAGCACGATCCTTCATCTGCTGTCACTGGAATCCGCTCTCCCCAATCCACGTTCAACAGCCCTGTAAAACAGAGAAGGAAGCTGACAGAGAAGGGAGACACAGTTAATGATGTCTCCCTAGATAAGGTCACTCAAGATGATAGTAAAAGGCTTCAGTGAGAAGCTGGATGCTTTCCCCACAATGGGCCAGCCTATCTTGGACTCTGCCTTAAAAGACATGCTAATTACCCTCCGTGGAGCACTGCAGCATGATATGACTACTTTTATGAGGCACAAAAGGGACATAGCAGTTATTGGAGATAGAGTGGATCAATTGGAGAACAAAATGAATGACTATGCCTTAGCACACAATGAAGTAGTCGATGCCCATGAAGATCTAACAGAAGAAATTCGTATCCTGAAAATCAAAATGGCTGACATCGAAGACCGTTCCCGCCGGAACAATGTGAAATTTAGAGGCATTCTGGAATCAGTCCCCCCAGCGGAACTCCGTCCCTATCCGCAGAAAATGATAGCAGAATTGCTCCCAGCGACTAAATCCATTATTTCCATATTAAGGATCAGCTCATGTACTTCTCCCGCAAACGTGACTCCTTACCGGAACCTTATTCGGTAATATCGTTATTTATAGATCTATCACAGGCAACTATTCAAGCCCGCAAAAATCTCCTCACCATTACCAAAATCTTGTGGAATAACAATATTATCTATAAATGGAAATTCCCGACAAAGCTGTCCATTGAAAAGAATAGCAAAACCTGGCTAGTAACCACCCTAGCCGAAGGTTTGGAGCTGGTGAAATCTTAGGGTCTCCTTCCACAAGATGAAGATGACATCTCGGACCTAGCGACGCATTCTTGAATGTTCAGGTTAGGGCCATTCTGCTTTCTGCACAACAGCAGCCCCTGATTACCCGCCAACATATTGCATACTATGATCCTGTTCGGTTGAACATTTTTGCTTTACCTTTGAACGTTTTTTGCTTTACCTCATGCCTGCAACATATGCTTACAGAAGAAAAATAGTTCGCCTGCATTTCACCTATCTTCAATGGTACTTAAGTTATTATCGTTGAATACGAAAGGTCTTAATAGCCCTTACAAGAGACGGGCACTTTGGAAGGAAGCAGGACGCTATCACTGCGATATATTATGTGTACAAGAATCTCACTTCCTGTCTACAAAATCACCCAGCTGCACCCACAAGCACTTCCGTCATGTTTACCAAGTTAATTTCAAGAAAAATAAAAGAGGAGTTATGATAGCAGTGAGAGATTCATTATCTTTCAAGTTTCATACTTCAGTGTCAGATGAAGAAGGTAGATATATAATTCTGGTTGCAGAACTCAATGGAGTGCTATACACCCTTGTCAATATTTACACTCCCAACAAGCACCAATTACGGTTCATCAGACGGATCTTGGCCAAAGCTCACTTAATTCAAAAAGGACACTTTTTACTTTGCAGTGATTTCAACATTCCCATGGACCCCGACATAGACACTACCACCAGAAATTCGGCAAGGAAACCAGGCCTTCAACAATTCCTGATGCAGGAGGACCTACATGACCCGTGGCGATATCAACATACCACAGAAAGAGACTACACCTTTTTCTCCCATCCCTATAACACATATTCGAGAATTGACTGCTTTATTACAGATAGAACTCTTCTAAGTAAGGTAACAGGGACACATATTTTCAACATCACATGGTCCGACCATGCCCCTATTTCGCTAGAAATCGCAGAAAAGGGCACTGGTACACATAGGCCGCTATGGAGAAATAACACTTACATATTGGTCTCACCCAGAATGTGTTAGGGAGTTGGGGACACAATTGGAGGAATTCTTCTCTTTCAACTCAGAATCCTCTGGTAGTATCTTCAATCTCTGGTGTACACATAAGGCCTTTGTTAGGGGAGTGCTAATTCAGATGGCCTCCAGGGAAAGGAAAAAGAGGAATTTACACATCTCTAATCTACTGGCTGATATAGCATCTGTGGAAGCTCAAGACAAACAATCTCCCCATCATACATTACTGTCCCGCCTTGTAATTCTTAGAGAGGAGGTCAGAATAGTTTCGATATCTGAACATGATAAATATATCAAGGGCCTCAAACTCACAGCCTACTCACAAAATAATAAAACATGGAAAAGAATGGCCCAGCAACTAAAACAAAAAAGAGCTAGGGAAAAAATTACCCGATTGTGTGACCACAAAACAGGCAAATACGCCCTTGACCCTTCCGGTATAGCCCAAACATTCAGGGATTATTATGCAGGATTGTACAATCTAAAAGAAGATCATGACACCCCCCAACCCAACACTGAGGTAATATCCAAGTTCCTAAAAAAAATACATTTACCTGTACTTGATGATGCCTCACTGAACCATCTTAACCGCCCTATAGAAAGGCAAGAAATTATAAATGTTATTACATCTCTCCCGCTAGGTAAATCACCAGGAATGGATGGACTTTAATTGGAGTCCTTAATCCAATTTTAAACCCTTATTTGTTTGAATTATACAACCAAGCTGACATCACAAGTAACTTCCCAAGAGAAATGTTAGAAGCTGTTATTGTACCTCTCCCCAAACCTGGAAAAGAGCCAGACCATCCACAAAATTTCAGGCCCATATCGGTGCTAAATTCTGATTTAACCACCACAATACTGGGCCTATTCTGGCATTTCTCTCCTTCATGTAAAAATCATCATTTTTTTGCTAGAAAATTACTCAGAACCCCCAAACATTATATATGTTTTTTTAGCAGACACCCTAGGGAATAAAATGGCGCTCATTGCAACTTTTTATCTCGCACAATATTTGTGCAATAATTTTTCAAACGCCTTTTTGTTATGCATTAAAAAATAACAAAACAGTAAAGTTAGCCCATTATTATTTTTTGTATAATATGAAAGATGATGTTACGCCGAGTAAATAGATACCTAACATGTCACACTTTAAAATTGCGCACAATCATGGAATGGCGCTAAACTTCATAACTTAAAAATCTGCATAGGCGACACTTTAAAATTCATTACAGGTTACCAGTTTAGCGTTACAGAGGAGGTCTAGTACTAGAATTATTGCACACGCTCTAACGCACGCGGCAATACCTCACATGTGTGGTTTGAGCGCCGTTTACATATGTGGGCGGGACTTACATGTGCGTTCGCTTCTGAGCACGAGCTACCAGGGACAGGAGCGTTTTAAATTTTTTTTTATTATTTTATTTTTTATTTTACTTAATTTTTTTTATTTTTACACTTTTTTTTACATTTTTTTTTATTACTTTTATTCCTATTACAAGGAATGTAAACATCCCTTGTAATAGGAATCTATGTGACAGGTCCTCTTTATGGAGAGATGTGGGGTCAATAAGACCCCACATCTCTCCTCCAGGCTGGAAAGCATGAGATCAGGAAAAAAAATTTTTCCGATCTCATGCTGACAGCCGCGATCGCGGCTTCGGTTATTTCAGGGTACCCGGGAGTGACGTCATAACATCGCTCCCGGGCCTCCGACGGTCATAGAGATGACTGGTGACCATCTGGTCACCAGAAATCTCTATCATCCTCATCTGGCACCGGCCGATTCATTCTCCGGGCTCCCAATGGCACGGGAGAGACCGGAGAAACACCGGATGGCGGTGGGAGGGGGGTTGTCCCCTCCCGTCGCCTATAAGAACGATCAAGCGGTGGAACTGCACTATGATCATTCTTATCATGCACAGAATTGCCGGCTGAAAATAATGGTATCTGAATGATGTCTGCAGCTACAGGCATCATTCAGATATCACCCCCCAAAGTCCAGGACGTTTATATACAGTGGCCGGTTTTGAAGTGAAATATATTCCAAACTGCTTGCTAACAGACTTTTGGATTTAACTCCACTCCTATTAGGGCCGGAACAAGTAGGGTTTGTGAGGGGGAGTCAAGCTCCAGATGGTACACGTAGAATGATCAACCTAATACACCACGCTGAGACTTGTCGAGTGCCTTCTCTTCTCCTTGCTTTGGATGCGGAGAAGGCATTCAACAGAGTACATTGGGAATATCTGTCGCATGTGCTAACTAAATTCGGGCTGTCTGGGTCCATATTTTCCGCTATTATGACATTATATAAAAACCCTTCAGTGAGAGTATATGTCGACAGTACCCTATCTGGATCATTCCATCTTTCGAATGGAACAAGGCAGGGGTGCCCCCTCTCTCCAATTATATTCTCCCTTGCCATCGAACCCTTTGCTGAAGCCATCAGGAGAGATCCTCTGATTCAGGGACTGCGAGTGGGCTGCAATGAACACAAAATAGGCCTGTTCGCAGACGATATCATTTTGTCCCTTACAAATCCCCTCAATTCCCTACATAGAACCCAGCAACTAATTGAGGAATTTGGGAAAGCCTCCTACTACAAGATCAATTCTAATAAGTGTCAAATACTGGACATGGGATTGTCTCAATGCCAAAAAAATCAAATAAAAAGTGAGTTCTCATTTACATGGGGAGCTAATTCAATCACATATTTAGGCATCCAACTTACTTATCCCATTGGCCTGCTCTATATAACTAACTTTAATCCTCTATTGTCCAACATCTCTGATGATGTGAAACGGATGAGCAAATCTCAATTGTCTTGGGTGGGTAGAACAGCTGCCTTAAAATGCAGGTACTTCCCAAGATACTCTACCTGTTTAGAACACTCCCAATCCCTATTCCTAGCCCATTCTTCACAAAATGCAACTCCATCTTACGGAACTTTATTTGGCAAGGTAAAACTCTGAGAATTGCCCTCTCATCACTACAGTTGGTGAGAGCAAATGGTGGTATTGGTTTACCAGATTTGCAGGGCTACTATAATGCAGCATTACTAGACCAAGCTAAAAATTGGCTAAAACCGACTGAGGACATACTATGGGATGACATGGAATTGAGTTATATGAAACATTAGGATGCCCTTGCAATTTTATCAGCTTCTCTTATGTCCCCCCAAGTACTCTCTTTGGTTCGCCACCCCACAATTGTAGCCACTTTGAAAGCATGGCGTACTTTACTCTCCCGCAAAAAGTACACAGAAAATACATACAAACTAAATATCCCGGTTAAAACATACGAATGGCTAATTAAAGACTTTGCTGCGAGAGACTGCCTTAAACGAGGTATAAACTTCACAAATACTTTATACCTCAGCAGCCTACCCACTGATACCTATAGGTCAATGCAGATTAGACACTATCACTCAACTATCAAGTGTATGGAATGTATAGAAATTCCAAGCTCTATTTGGGATTTCCTCCAAGGGAGGTCGAACAAATTGATTTGTGGAATTTCTTTCTTCTACAACAATGGCTGAAAGTTATTCAAATGAGCTTTAGTATGACTGCCTGTGTGGAGCATTGGGAACATTTTCAAAAAATATATCATAGGTGGTATTTGACACCGTACAGACTGTCAAAAATATTTAAGGAATCCTCAAAATATTGTTGGAGAAATTGTAACTGTATAGGGAACATATTCCATGTCCTATGGAAATGCCCTCACATAGTTTCCTTCTGGGAAATTATAGCTAGAATCATCAGCGAAATCAAAGGCCAGTATAAATCACTTACCCCGGAGCTAGCACTATTAAACATAGGCCTAGATTCCTACCCTTTCACAATTAAAACAGTAATTGCCCATGTATTATTCACAGCCAGGACAGCTTTAGCGTGTAAATGGAAAACTTCTGACCTACCAACTAGAAGAGAAATATGCACGAGGATCAATAAACAATGCCAATACGAAAAATTACTGGCATTCAAAAAACTTAAATCGCCCCAATTTAAACTAAAATTGCAAGCTTGGTTCTGTCACCCAGAAGCAGCTAATGACCTAACACCTTAATACTACAGTAGTTACAGCTACAAATTGGTACCACAACTCATATACTGAATACTGTTATACCTGAGTGAAGCATTGGTAACACCCTTTTTTTTTCTTTTTTTTCTCTCTTTATTCCCCTCTTTGTTAAAAATTTGTTGTTAGTGCCCCATACATTTATATTTTCACCTCTATACCCACCCATATTACAGAATCCAGCTTTAGAACAATGTGTTATGTCTCTGTATCATGAAGTTGGCTATCCCACTCACAGTTTGATCCCGTTAGGGGTGAGGGGAAGTGTTTCCGCTACCATTATTAAAGATATAGAGGCATATCTGCCCCATGTTCTGTTAAAAGTTCACGTTTAATGTTTAAATGATGGTTCACTAAATACTGTCATCGACTTTACATGGTTTGTATGTAGAGTTCATGCATATTATTACTACTCTATCTCTATTGTACTCCTATAAAAAATCTTAATAAAAACATTTGAAAGAATTATGGGCCTTGATGCGCCACTCGAATTTGGCACGAACGGCCCATATCGTTCGTAATTCGGCAAACGACCGAACACACGATGTTCGAGTCAAACATGAGTTTGACTCGAACACGAAGCTCATCCCTACCCGGTAGCTTCTCCCAAGTGTTTTTGAGGCTGTGGTCAGGAAGGAAAATTATAACACATATAGTGGCAATGCCCCAAAGTGAGGTGATTCTGAATTAGAGTATATCATTTTATTTTTACCCTCACTCAAATCAATCTATCCAAATCTCCAAAACATGCCCTGTTGGGTTGCAAGGTGGATGAAGCTTCGAAAAACCAGGGACAACTCCTCACTTTTTTTTTTGTCTCTGCTAAAATCACTATAGCTAGAAACTGGAAGTTGGCTGTCATCCCATTTGACCAGCTCAAGCATAAGCTATCCTGGCTTATGATCAATGATAGACTTTCGGCAGTTCTAAATGACAAAATGAAAGTGTTCAAAAAAGTCTGGGGTCCGTGGATTTGATACTTGATTACTGATCCCCGGACTATACCTGACTAATATACCTTCAGGTGACGCACGCCAGAACGCAATTCTAATCCAATTCCAGTAACAAAAAATAGAACGTCCCCTTCTCTTTGGAGGAGAGAACCTTCTTTTCCATAAGCGGAAGGCTAATTCTGAGCTCCAGCAATCCACATTGATCTTATGCCAATGATTTGCCATATTGAGTTATCTTCATATCAGTAGCCTCTTTGTAAGTTATAAGGGCTTGACCGATACTGTTCGAGATTTTTCTTGTTTGAATAACCAGGTAAACTTTTTCTATGGTTGATATATGAGTATTCTATATGGTGGAAATTGTGTATTGCTCAGAATCGTTATTGTCAATGTTGTTTTTTGTGAAAACCTTCAATAAAAATATAGAAACAGAAAAGACCGATCCCACTGGGCACCTCACCTACACTTCTACATAACAAGACAGCGAAACACGTGAACCCAGAACTACATGAGGAAGGGGGGCCACTTACAGCCACTGGTTGTAGTTGGAGGAGTATTTAAAGTCAGTCCACACACCACATTTGAGGTTCTGCCCCTAATGGCTGCTGAAAGATCCTCAATTTCTTCTATATCGTCTGCTTTGGCAAATCATTGTCTCACTGTTGGAGGTGAAGTGCTTTTCCACATACTGGGAATGCAAGCCTAATGCCCCGTACACACGGTCGGATTTTCCGATGGAACATGTCCGATCGGAGCGTGTTGACGGAAATTCCGACCGTGTGTGGGCTCCATCGGACATTTTCCATCGGATTTTCCGACACACAAAGTTTGAGAGCAGGCTATAAAATTTTCCGACAACAAAATCCGATCGCATCAATCCTGACCGTGTGTGGCCTGTTCCGACGCACAAAGTGCCACGCATGCTCAGAAAAAATTCCGACACGGAACAGCTCGGTCTGGTAAAATTAGCGTTCGCAATGGATACAGCACTTTCATCACGCTGCAATGTTAAAAATGGTTTAATACAGCGCACTCTCTTCTTTTTTATAATGTGAGAAGAATTAAGTAGTTTTGCTATTCACACACACTTCTCACAAACTTATTTATTTATTTTTATTGGGATTACCTGAATATATTGTTATTTGTCACATCTGACATAAATAATTTTTTTTTTTATTTAAAGCCATTTTTTTTTTTAGATTTTATGTTTGTATTTTTTCAAAGGCTGATCTTTGTTTAATGTTATTTTTAGTTTTACTCCAGAATATTTTTGTGTGTGTTTTGTGTGTCAAGTTACCACAACACCATTGATATCTTTTATTATTGAAGTTCAAGGAGATTGTTTGGTGTTTGTGTTCCTTGTTAATTTCACATTGTATTTTTGAAATGTACCTGAATCCTCACAAACAAACTGTCCTTTTTGAAGTAAAACACACATAGGCAAGTATAATTCAAACCAAAATTCCTTTATTAAGGGCTCAGAACCAAACAAAGAGGGAGGCAACGCTGGATAAACAGCAGAAATTAGCGAAGCCTTTGACCCCCAGGGCAGACATCAATTCTTGAACATCAAAATTAGTGGCCTGAGGAGTCCATATGTAAGGAAGTGCAGTCTGGTTCAGAAGTCCCAGAGATCCGGAAAGCAGCAGATGACATGTATGTCCCCAGGCTGTGGTACCACAAGAGGCTGCATCTTTTGCCAGACCAGACTGGATCAAGGGTCATCACTCTCTGGTCTTCCTTCCATGCTTCCTTCCACGCTGTGGCTCTGCTGTTGGAGATGTGGCAGGAGGAGAAGTAGGACCTGGAGGAGGAGGAGGACTAGTAGGATCTGGAGGAGAAGGAGGAGGAGGACCTGCAGGAGGAGGAGGAGGACCATGTGTGAGTTCACAAAGGTGTGTATCAGATGTTATTTGGGCCCTCAACCCCTTATTAAGAGCCTCCAACATTAAGGACTCACACATGAATTGTTGTCCCTCCTCCATCCTCTGCATTTTATAGGCAATGATGGCAGCGAAGTCATCCTCCACAGTGTGTGGTGCTCCCAGGGCCTCTGTAGCCTTCCAAAAGAGGCCTATGGCAGCCTCCTCTAGGGCACTCCTCCTCCTGCCACTTTCTCTTTCCAGGTGTAGGGGAGGGACCTGCAGATCAGGCAGCCTGCTCGGCCCGGCCACCTCCTGGCTGAGACTCGCCTGTGTATGAAAAAGGGACATGGTTTTAGTTTTTGCATCATCACTCACAATCATAAATTAGTACTCCAAACTAACATCTAGTTAACATCATTGATTGGACAAGCAGAAATATTTAAAAGAATGCTATACCTGGCTCAAGCTGGGCTCCTCCATATGTTGCTGTCTGAAAGGCCCAGGTTTGGCGTCAGAAGCCTCAGCTGGGGGGGAAGGAAGCATGGAAGGAAGACTGGAGAGTGATGACCCAGGTTCAGTCTGGCCTGACAGAAAATGCAGCCTGTCATAGTACCACATCCTGGGGACATAGATGTCATCTGCTGCTCCAGATCTCTGCGAATCCTGGACTTTCTGGAGCTCCCTTACATATGTGCTCCTCAGGCCACCAATTAGGATCTTCAAATATGTGATGTCTGCCGTGGGGATCACCTGCTTCACAATTTCCAACAATTGATCCAGCGCTGCCTTCCTCTTTGTTTGGTTCCTATAATGTGGGTGGTTGATCTCCCACAGACAAGGCAGCTCCCTGAACATGTCAATGAATATTACCATGAAGTCAGTATCTTGAAAGATACCCATTTTCACTGCAAGACACAACACAAGACAAACCCTAATGTCAGGCCAAACTCTCCTAATCTTGTTACAATATAGGCCTCAATGTAGAAGCAGTATAGGCACAAGTATGTCTCTTACCTTTTCATTTTTTTGGCGCCTCCAATGCTCCTTCCTCCGCTCACAGATCATACGTAATACTCACGTGTGGTACGCTTTATACACACAGCGCATGCGTGTAACTCCGCCCGCCCCTGACGTTCTTTCTAGTCTATTCCCCGCCCCTTTTCGTTCTGCGCAGTGGGGGAAGAGCACATGGCGGATACACAGCAGGTGCGTGCTAATTAGAGGAACGAGGAGGAGGAAAGCCCGGATCCGGACACGTCCCGATCCAGAAGGAGAAGATTTAAGGCCACAAATATGTCCTTTGGGGAGATGTTGGAGATGGTCGACATCCTGAAGAAGGCCGACTATGATGGAAAGTATGGGCCTTACCCCAACTCCAATATCAGAAAGGCCAAGATCATTGAGAAAGTGGTCAAACGTCTGCACCAGAATTTCGGGGTACGACGATCGAAAGATCAGCTCAGGAAGCGGTGGTCGGACCTGAAATTAAGAGAGCCCGAGTAGTACCGAAAGATCCAGAGAGTGCTGCAAAAAAGTAAGTAGTTGTGCTGTGTTCCTATTCTTTTTGTCTTTATTACGTTGTGCTGCTCCATATGCTTTTCTTAATTGTTGTACAGTTTAAAATGGCAACTTTAATGTTCATGGGCCCATTATTCGTTCGTATAAAACATTTTTCTTTCGGCCTCTAAAACACCATTGTTTAGGCCATATGCATTTTCCCACATTTTTTAGGGCCTACTTGTATAAAAAATATTTGGTTGTGTAGATGGGTTTGTTACTAGAATGAAATGCAAACTAAATTCTGTGTAAGGAGAGGACACTCAGCAGCTGTTTTCACATCTGGACACTGGAGCACTAGTGTGGGACACAAGAACACCCTTTTTATTAGGGGGCCCACACAGGTGCTCCAGTGTATACTATAGGGGGGTCTCCATCTGTAAAGCTTGTACAAGACAGGTAAAGTATTGAAGCTTGACAAAGGACAATAAAAATGCTACATCTTGGAACTCTGCCCAAACAGACAATTGTACCCCACTTCCAAGCAATGTTTCCTATTTATAGTTCTGCCATCAAATATCTGTCTGCTAATTATACCATTTTTGTTTTACATAGGGGAGAAAAACTCGGAGGACACCCCTCATCCGAGGAGACCAGAGACCCCCCATCTCTGGAAGAAGGTGAAATACCCCCAACCCAAGCTGAGCAGGAGGAGGAAGAAGATGTGGTGGAAATTGACACCACAACAGGTGAGTGTCTGCGACCACAGGTAAGAGATGGATGCCGGCAGATTTTTGATACCTGTTTTTGTTTTGTTTCTCTCTTTTTAGGTGATCGTGATGTTGTGGATCGAGATCCTTTCACATCAGAAAGTGCCCAGATCCTGATCGGTGAGATCATGAGGTGTAATTTAGAATTGGAAAACCTCAAGAAAATAATCAATGATGTTATTCAAAAAAATAATAACATCATTGATGTTTTGGGGCGAATTTAAAACCCCACAAAATCACTTTCTTTTTTTGTGTGCTACAATCTTAAAAATTTTTTAGCGATGTTTCGAAAAGCCAAATTTGTAAGATGCACACAGTGTGCCAACATGTGCTATCTGCCATCACGGGAGATCAATGGACACATTTTGGGGGTGCAACCCCTTCCTCAATAATAAAGTAGCTGTGAGGAAGGGGTTGCTCCCCCAAAACACGTCCCTTGATCCCCCGTGATGGCAGCTAGCACAAGTTGACATTCGTAAATTGGTGTGCATCTTCCAAATTTGGCTTTTCAAGGGGTGACTTCACCCCATCTGAACGCAATATCAAACACAGTTCCTAAATACTCATGTCTGATATTGCCTTCAAGTTTTACCATATGTGAACTTTGTAAGTTCAAGATTTTTGTCTTTCTTGTTGTTTTTACACAGGCCTGTTTTATTGTAAATGGACATTTCCATTTTTGATAATGCCACCCCAAAAATTGTTATACAACAAACATGTTGGTTTGTTTTAAAAACCTTTTCTAAATGCACATGTGATTGTGCAGGTATTAAAAAGTTTGTTAATCAAGAATGTGTGGATTATTGTCTCAACGCTACAACACTTTTCTGGTGATGTAATTGCTGTTTTCTGTGAAAATGGGGGTTATTTCCTAAGGGCAAATCCTCTTTGCACTACAAGTGCAGTTTCAGTGCAGTTTCAAGTGCACTTGTAGTGCAAAGTGTCTACACCTTTAGTAAATAACACCCAACAGTGCTTTGTATAAAAGGTTACACAATCACGCCATTTTCAGGACTCCCCACATTGCTGTCAGGGTCAGCTAAAACAAACACAAGCAGTAAATGTCACCAAAGATTAGTTTTTTTTTTATTTGATAAATGCTTCACAAATTGTCTGGCATATTGATGGCCCCCCTACCCGCAAAGAACTCAAGGTATCTTAACCGGACATCACGGGCACTCAGGGAGGGCAAGCCAGGATGGCCACTTTCAAGCGCCGCCAGGGTTGTATCATGTAGAATTCCGGCCTCAGGCCCAACCGAGCCAGCATAGTTGGCAGAATGTTGGCGTAAAAAGTTATGTAGAACACAGCACGCCAGGATTATATGATTAAGTTTATACTCCGCCATATGGATGGGTATCAGAAATAGGCGGAACCGGCTGGCCATGATTCCAAATGTGTTCTCCACCACTCTTCTGGCTCTGGCCAGCCGGTAATTAAAAACCCTCTGTTCCGGGGTGAGGGTCCTCATGAGGAATGGCCGCATAAGATGGTCCCCCAGCACAAATGCTTCATCTGCAACGAAGACGAATGGGAGTCCTTCCACATTGTCCTCTGGAGGTGGCAAGTCCAAGCTGCCATTCTGGAGACGCCTGTAGAACTCTGTCTGGGTGATGACTCCACCATCGGACATCCGGCCATTCTTCCCCATGTCCACATACAAGAAGTCGTAATTAGCCGACACCACCGCTAACATCACAATACTATTGAACCCCTTATAGTTGAAATAGTACGACCCCGAGTTGGGTGGTGGGACGATGTGGACGTGTTTCCCATCAATTGCCCCTCCGCAGTTAGGAAAGTCCCACCGCTGGGCAAAGTGGGAGGCCACAGTCTGCCATTCCTGTGGCGTGGAAGGAAACTGTTGAGGAAAACAAAAATAAATTAGTATTTTTGCACATAAACATGGCAAGCAGATTAGACACAAACATTCTTGGCCAACCTCCAGATAGCATTTATTAAGGGGAATTTAACAACATCAAAGTATAAGGTACACCTATCATATCCCCCCCCCCCCCCTCTCATGGGCCATTTCTAACATTATAGGGGGGGAATCTTGGACAGGTAACCCTCTCCACTTCATTGAGAGATGAATGCCTAAATACAGGGTATTACTTGGAACAGCCCCTCCTTAGTTACACTATTGGCAGCCCACTGGACAGGTAAGAAGTGTCATAATACAAAGATATAAATACACACTGTACACATTTGAGCACATTTGGACATTCTGCTATTACCTGTCAAGATAATAATAGGATACAAAAACTTTAAACAGTACCATTTGAAAGTATACAGGCAGGCCCTTGCACTACATGCTTTGGGGAATTCATCCATACATCTGAGCACAAAAGAGATGGGTATAGTGTGTATGGGTTTGGCAAAGTCAGCAGATAGATGATTGAGGATAGATAGAGAATTGGGATCAGCTGACTTAGCAGTTGGGGGGAGGAAGGGTTACTAAAAATGATTTGGGGACACCACAAAAAAAAATCCTCTGGCACTCTGCCTGAATTTAAAGCACAAATCACATTTAAAAACATTTTAGGGGTGTTTGGGGTAAAGCACTACTATGGAGCTGACAAAATACACTGTTAAGTGAATACATGAGGTGAATATAGGGCAGGAGAGCATGCTGGGGAGGTTATTGAAGGCCAATCTGTATGAAGGACTAAAAAAATAATTACAGAAAAATCCAGCATGCATGAGGACAAAGGGGACATTCACAGCATATTACAATCATGGTAATTAGGGAATTAGGAAAGAAATACAATATATTAGCAAACATTCAATACAATAAAATGTGATATTAAAGGATAAAAATCTTACCTTCATATACTCCTTCTGTAGGACCTGGATGATGGCAGAACAGGTCTCTGGGATAATGATCCCCAGAGCCTGGGGGGAGATGCCTGTTGAGAACTTCAAGTCCTGCAGGCTTCTCCCCATCGCCAAGTACCGCAGGGTAGCGACGAGCCTCTGCTCCGGAGATGGCTTGCCTCATGATGGTATCCTGTCTGCTGATATAGGGGGTCCGCGAAGCCAGCAGACGGTGAAATACGGGGTCCGTCATCTTGAGGAAGTTCCTGAAATGATCAGGATTATTCTCACGGATCTCACGGAGCAAAGGCATGTGACAGAACTGGTCACGCTGAAGCAACCAATTCTTGGTCCATGAACTCCTCCCCACGCTGTTCATGGACTGGACTTGTGTCAAGGTCAGGACCTCAACAGTAAGCCCCCGCACAGCACGAACTCTACGAGGAGTACGTATACGCAACATGGGTAGAAAACTGTCGGCTGCTCAGAACGAAGTAACAGAACGCACTGAAGAACAGCAAGGCCTGTGAAGAGCGACCTGAAAAACAGTAACGAACGAACAAGAACACAATGACTATAAGTCACACGGAACTTGCTTGCATGCACTGAAGAGCAGATACAAACCCACAAGCACAAACTGAACCGCAGAAAACGATCTGAAAGCCACGAGTCTGAAAAAGCGCGAATCGTCTCTCACCAAACTTTTACTAACACGAGATTAGCAAAAGGAGCCCAAAGGGTGCCGCGCTTGGTTCTGAACTGGCCTTTTCTAGTCTTGTCGTACGTGGTTGACGTCACCGCGTTGTGTGTACGCAAAACAAGTTTGAGCCAACATCCATCGGAAAAAATCCTAGGATTTTGTTGTCGGAATGTCCGAACAAAGTCCGACCGTGTGTACAGGGCATAAGACTGCTTTCACACTGAAAGTGACCTGGCCGTTAGCGCTAAAGTACCGCTCGTTGAGGTTAAAAACTCCCATTTTGCAATGCTTTCAAAGCGCTTTTCAGGCACTTTGAAAGCACTGCCCATTCATTCCAATGGGCAGGGCATTTTGGAAATGCTAAATACAGCGATCCCAACCCGCCCCAAAGATGCTGCTTGCAGGACTTTTCGCAACGTCCCACAAGCGCACTGCCCCAGTGTGAAAAGCTACACTGGAATGACTGGGAAGCGGTTTTCAGGTGCTATGCAGAGGCTATTTCTAGCTCTAAAGCGCCTGAAAACTGCCCCAGTGTGAAAGGGGTCTTAGCGGCGTGTTACTTTTAAAGTCCATTTGTAGACTGGCTATCAATATTTAAATATTTATATACTCTCAACCAGGAATAAATCAGTCTATTGCCAGATCATGAGTTTTAACATAAATCTTTACAAATTATTTTTTGTACATTTAAAGTGTTTTATGCATGTTATTTACCTGTAAAGCCTCTCATTTGTAGACAGTCAAACTCAGAGACTTCTGTTTAGCCATGCCATCTTCAATGTGATGTCAGCAGACATGGATGGACAGGGACAGAGGAGCTGGGCCAGCACAGAAGCAGTAGGGGCTAGGGGGTTATGCTAGGGAATTGACTCTTCCTAATGTGGCCAAATTTGTAAGGAAGTTCAGAGGCAAATTTAAAAAAAAAAAATAGTATTTGGACACCTGCCTTTACACGCACATGACCTTTAATGACATCCTAGTCTTAGTCCGTAGGGTTCTATATTGAGTTGGCCCTCCCTTTGCAGCTATGACAGCTTCAACTCTTCTAGGAATGCTGTCCACAAGGTTTAGGAGTGTATCTTTGGGAATGTTTGACCTTTCTTCCAGAAGCCCATTTAAGAGGTCAGGCACTGATGTGGATGAGAAGGTATGGCTCACAGTCTCCACTCTAATTTATCACAAAGGTGTTCTATTGGGTTGAGGCCAGTCAAGTTCCTCCAACCCAAATTCGCTCATCCATGACTTTATAGACCTGGTTTTGTGCACTGCTGTTGGATAAGGAAGAGGTCATCCCCAAACTGTTCCCACAAAGTTGGGAGCATGAAATTGTCCAAAATCTCTTGGTATGCTGATACCTTAAAAGTTCTCTTCACTGGCAACAAACCCAACCCCAGAAAAAACAACCCCACACCATAATCCCCTCTCCACCAAATGATTTGGACCAGTGTACAATGCAAGGTACATAAAGACATGGATGAGCGAGTATGGGGTGGAGGAACTTGACTGGCCTGCACAGAGTCCTGACCTAGAACACCTTTGGGATGAATTAGAGCGGAGACTGTGAGCCAGGCCTTCTCATCCACATCACTGCCTGACCTCACAAATGCACTTCTGGAAGAATGGTCAAACATTCCCATAGACACACTCCTAAACCTTGTGGACAACCTTCCCAGAAGAGTTGAAGCTGTTATAGCTGCAAAGGGTGGGCCAACTCAATATTGAACCCTATGGAGTAAGACTGGGATGCCATTAAAGTTCATGTGCGTGTTAAGGCAGGTGTCCCAATACTTTTGGTAATATAGTGTACTAGAGTTTTCTGTTTCCACATGCATGAACTCCCCCAAAAGATTGAATGGAGAGTATATGCATGGGCCATGAAAGAGAAGATTTGATAGTTATCCAATCAGACTACCACTTTCACAGTAACAATCTTCTTTATGGTTCCAGAGAGTCATCACAATAGATAGATAGATAGATAGATAGATAGATAGATAGATAGATAGATAGATAGATAGATAGATAGATAGATAGATAGATAGATAGATAGATAGATAGATAGATAGATAGATAGATAGATAGATAGATAGATAGATAGATAGATAGATAGATAGATAGATAGATAGATACGTTTGCCTTTTTAATTGCCTACCCTTCATCACTCTCTCTGAAATTTGCATCTCTCTCCAATAACTCAATTGGCTGCTCACAGAGGGTTAATTCTTCGTTGTTGATTATTTCCTTAACTCTGGGTAGCAATTTTTTATAGAAGAGATTTTTTTAAAGGTTTATTTTTCAGCTGTACAGTAAAGTATTTTTAAAAAAAGGATAATGTGCTAAAGTGCTCAGCAAGTACCTTAATTTTACTGCATAATACTGACAAGAAAGTTTGGGCATAACAGCAAAATATTGGCCATGTATGGAAATCAGGAACTGAAAAATAACTTAGCTGCTGCAATTGTAGCAGCTGAAAATAACCACTCTTCATCATGAAAATAGAAAATAACATATTGGAAAGCTTGCATTCATAGTGTGCAAACAGCTTCAGTGTGCTATTCGGCTTCGTTTGTATTCAGGGGGACCTCAGACTAAGAGATGTATAAGGCGAGAGCAATAAAAATAAAACTTAAAAAAGAACGCTGTCTAGCACTATTTGCAACAAAATTGGCCATAAAATTTATTTTAAAACAGTAGGCATCATTTGAAACAATTTCAGGATCTCAAAGCCTTTAAACTGTTAGGCAAATGTTGAATAATTAAACAAAAAAAAACAAATATATGTGACCACTCCCTCATGTCAAAGATAAATAGAAATTGACAAGAAGGAAAAACTGTTCATAATGCACTGCTGCCTTTTCTGTTCTGCATTAAATCAATCCCTAATAAAATTGAGTTGTTATTTCCCAGAAATTTGGGCAAAAATCTGGAGATTTGGGCAAAATACATTGGAGTCAATGGGTAAGGCAAAGTCAAGATAGTTTTTAAAGTGTTTTTATGGGTTCAATGGGTTTTAAATTGCTTACAGAAGCTAATTTTTAACTATCCTGGACCTGTTATCTTTTCAAAAGAAGACCCTCTCGAGCCTTAGTACTTGATGGGCTATTTTTTTCTATAGAGAGGAAAAAGTAGAATAAAAAAAATGTAGATAAAAAAAGATACAAATTCAAAAACACTAAATGAAATTAAAGTCCAACTCTGGGAATTAAAAAAAAATACCTTTGTAGCCCCCCTCCCCCCACTGCAAAGGGTAATGAGGAATAACATGTTATATTTACCTTAATCTTTGCTCTAGCAGGCATCCTTCACCGATGGGACTGTCCCCCCGAAGCTTTTTCTCTAAGGTGCTCCAGGCAAAATAATGTAAGCATTACATCTTATTCCTCATCCTCTAGAGCAGGGGTCTCCAAACTTTTCAAACAAAGTCCAAACTTACTGTCTTCAGACTTTAAGGTCTCGTTCACACCATAGTGCAGACATTATGTTTTTCTGCACACGTTCTGCAAGGGCACAAAAAAAGGGCACAAAAAAAAAAAACAATTGTTCTCTATGTGCCCTGTTCACACCACAACACTGGTATCACATGCAGATTTTTTCTGCACAGGAAAAAAAATGACATGACATCAACATTGGTGGGAAAAGGGCACATGTCGGTTCTCCCATCAGTTTCCATCAGTTTTCATGCACATATGGTGTGAAGAGCCCTAAGAGGGGGGCTGAATTGTGGCCAGTGGGAATAGAAATTGCCCACGCCAAGCATCAGTGAGAATAAGCATGGTGGCAGGGTTGGTGGTCAGCAGGAGGTGTAGTAGTGCCGCATCATTGGTATTAGTGGGAGGAATAGTACACCATCATTGGTATCAGTGGAACAAATAGTGCCCCATAGTAGGTGTCAGTGGAAGAAATAGTGCCTCATATCATTGGGAGGAATAGTGCCCCAAGAGCCAGATAAAAGCTGTCAAAGGGCCACATCCAGCATTCGGGCTGCAGTTTGGAGACCCCTTATCTAGAGTTAACCAGTATCTAACCCTTGCAATGGTAAGGAGGGGAGGGGGACACTGCAAGGGTAGGTTGTGTTTTGTAATTCCTGGATGTGTGCATTAAAGTGAAGTTCCACCCAAAACTGGAAACTCAGCTGATCTGCTTCCTCCTCCCCTTTGGTGGCACCTTTCAGGGGGGAACGGGTATCTGTTTTTGACAGGTACCCATCCCCACTTCCGAGAGACTGCACTGCGGCGCAATCCCTCGGAAGTTCGACCCCCCCTCCTTCCTCTGCTGGGCCAGTTAGAAAGCACAGCTCGCTTTGCACATGAGCAGTAGGGTACGGG
This sequence comes from Aquarana catesbeiana, assembly GCF_042186555.1. Classification (NCBI taxonomy): domain Eukaryota; kingdom Metazoa; phylum Chordata; class Amphibia; order Anura; family Ranidae; genus Aquarana; species Aquarana catesbeiana. The sequence continues at coordinate 221,977,180 of NC_133330.1, read as the reverse complement.
CTGTGAAGCTGAAAGGCTTCACTGCCGGTTTCCCCTTACCACAAATGGTGGTGGCAGCACCCGAGAGCCGATACGAAAAACGGCTAGGGTGCCGACATCGCGGGCTCCCTGGACAGGTAAGTGATGGGTTGCTGTGGACACAGGACAGGGTTAGAAGCCAGATCAAGGTCAGTATTAAACAGGCAGAACTGGTACCAAATAAGTAGACAGAGGACAGAGTTGAGTCATAAGCCAGGGTCGATAACAGAAGATCAGAGACAGAGAGCAAAGTTCAAGGCAGGTTCAAGGCTCAGATGAAGCCAGAAGCGGGTCTGGTCACTGATCACTCCAACTGACAACCACTTAGTGGTTTCTCTTAATCCCTGTAATGTCTTAAATAGGTATGCACTGATATACACACCACCCTAATAATGTGCACGGGTGCATGCCTTGTGTTATGTGCATATCTTCAGGCATAGCCATATGCACAATTTTCCTGACAGGCACAGAGCGAAAGCACATATATTCGAGCATGGTCATGTACACAATCTTCCTGACAGCAACACTTGAAAAAATGGCACTGGCTGGGAGCAGCGAACTAGAAACACTGTTGCTGGTTGTGATAAGTAAATTAGAAAAACTGATGCTATAGAGCCATTGCGGTCAGGCAAGGGGCACTGTGATCAGGTAGGGAGCACTGTGATCATATAGGAGCACTGTGATCAGGTAGGGAGCACTGTGATCATATAGGAGCACTGTGATCAGGTAGGGAGCACTGTTATCATATATAAGCACTGTGATGAGGTAGGGAGCACTGTGATGAGGTAGGGAGCACTGTGATCATGTAGGAGGCATGTGATCAGATAGGAGCACTGTGATCATGTAAGGGGCATTGTACAGCATTTGTTGCAGTACTCATCTTCCCCCCAGCACTATTCACAGAAGACTTACCAGTCTTGTCATCATTCAACCCATTTCCTGAGAGTCCAGGCTATCGATGACACACCTCCTGAGGGTACAACATCACATAGTTCTAGGCTCGTATGACTATGCTGTGGAGAATGATTCTGACATTACTATGTGATCACTGTTCTTTGCAGAATTAAAGTGATTGTAAAGCTTCATGTTTTTTTAAAATAACAAACATGTTATACTTACCTCCGCTGTGCAGTTCGTTTTGCACAGTATGGCCCTGGTAATCCTCTTCTGGGGTCCCACGGTAGCTCCTACCCGCATCGTATAACCCCCTGGGAGAAGCACTCTCCCGGGGGGGGGGTTACCTTGCGGGTGCGCTCCCGAGTCCAGCATTTGCGTCCATAGACGCAGAATGCCAGACTCAGCCCTGGCGCCACGCCATTGAATTTGATTGAAAGCAGCGGGAGTCAATGACTGTGCTGCTATCAATCTATCTATTCAAGAGCCAAGAACCCCGGGCAGAGGAAGAGCGTGTCTCTTCCGTGGGAAATTCCAGGGCTCAGGTGAGTAAAATGGGGGGCCTGGGGAGCCAGTCACTAGAAGAAGTTTTTTCACCTTAATGCATAGGATGCATTAAGGTGAAAAAACATGAGGGTTTACAACCCCTTTAAGAACCATCTACAGCTGATATCAAAGAAGGACCCTGGTAACCGTGGTATGAAATTGGTACCAAGGTAATTATTCAACAATTTTAAGTATTACAGGAGATATTCTGCACAATTGTCTAAAATGTTTTCATTTACTGCAGCATAGACAGTACCTCCCACTGGAAATGCTGGAAATCAATAATTTACGTTGTACATATGTTTACCATATAGTGAATATCATTCGGTACTATAAAAACAATGAACTCAAAATGCAGATGAAGTTTTCTTCCTACATTCTCTGTTCTCTAAAGCAATCTGTAATCATTACAAGTAAACGCTGTGTTTATGGCCAGCAAAATTAATAACTCAAAATGACTCAAATGTAATGTCATATGGATTCTATTATTGCAAATTATGAGCTGATGATAAATAACTTTAAACAAAACACAATGTTCCTATAATCTGACAAGATATTCCTTGTTTTAGAAACTCAACTTTGTATTGCATATTTGAAGTGCCAACCTAACTTGCACCAATTAAGTATTTCACATAAGATAAACATTTTACTTTTAATTGTTCCCAGAAAGCAGAATCATTAATAGATTTGTTTGCCTAGCTCAGCACTCAGGTCTCCAATAATCTTCCATTTTGGATTCAGGTGAATTAAAGCAGCACTCCAGCCAAAAATAGCAAAAAAAAAATCAATAGCCTAACAAAATATAAAATAACGGAATTAGCGTTTGCTACAATATCCACCTTTAATCCTAAAACTTCCCCATGCAGCAATTTTTTTTCTTCTGCTGGATATCCTCAGTCTTAAAGCAGAAGCAACATAGTAATGAGCTCTCTTTCAATCTGCTTTCTCTTTATCACCATGCTTTTTGTCAGTAGATTAATTAATTGACTCCCTGTCCTTCTCCCACACTCTAGCTTAACAAAATAATACCTCAAGATTTAGGGATTTTAAAGGCAATGTAAACAGATAATACAGCTAAGTTCACCAAAGAGATAAATAACATAGCTCTAGGTGATACATAGTTGCAAAGACTGACGCATTTCGAAAGTACATAAAATTCTTCATCAGCGACATATAGCAACTTTCTGAAAATACAAACATGATATCAATACATATTTTCAAAACATTATTAGGCATGTCCGAGACGCTAGTCAAGAAACACTTACGTATTCTGATGTTCAGATGTTGATCCTAAAAGAGAACAACTCCAAACTAAGCACTCCTCCACCAACAGCATTGGCCCTCCATCGCATTAAGGGGCCCAAGAGTGTAGCACTCAACAGGGACATCCAATACCTAAGTCTCCACCATTATTTATAATGCAAACCCCAAAAATATAGGGAGAAAACGTGGGAAAAGACCTGAAACAAAAAATGGAATAAGATAAATGGCTTGTTGGAAAAAAAAAACACACTTACAAGGAGCCAATGTGGATGTGCTCCAGCTGGAATACACCCATTACCATTGATCAATATAAAGAAAAAATATGAGCGGTCTCCCCCAGAAAGAGTGATCACCTTGTCATTGAACCAAAAGTCCTCAATGCACACAGTGAAGCTGACATCCCCAGGGCTCCCGGCGTCCTCCTTATATAACCCCAGTAATCAAAGCGGCGCCAAGACCTGACGTCACACGGACCTGGCCACTGCATCATTGATGGGTTGGACCGCTAATGAGCAGAGGAATGGGCTGGCGTATAGACATGCGCCGGCTAGACGGCTCGGAGAAGGAGCAACATACCCATGGGGAAGCTGGCGCCATCACCATGGCAATGACATCAGAAAGCTCCCCACACTCTAGCTTACATACAAATATTGCAAGAAGTGTATTCCAGGTCAAGTTCAGGTACTTAGACCACATACAGTTAAAAGACATCTAATGATGTTGTCAGGTCACCTGAGTCCACACCATTGGAGTCAGCAGTGCACCGCTAAGGTAGTGGACCCTACGGCTGACTGCTGCGGATGGAACTCTGGTTGGTTCAGGAAGGCAGGTCCACTGGATCACTAACACAGATCCCACTGGGAGCTAGAGCATAAGATTCCCCAGGGCGCAGAGTCTAAGAGCCAGCAGGTGTTCACCAGAGCCCCTAGTGGTGAGGATGGACTGCGCTGCAACTGACTTCAGGTCGCGGCCCCCAGGGTCCCCCAGCTCACGCTCACGGTAGGCTACAGGAGGACAGAGAGGAAGCAGCAGGACAACAAGGAATAGTAAGGAGATAAGCCAAAGGTCAGGGCGACTAGCAGACAAGGATAGACAGAGAACACACCAAAAGGTCAGGGTCATAAGCAAGCAGGGATAGTCAAGAACAAGCCAAGATCGGTAAACAGGATCAGACGTAGGACACACGGAAGCCAAATCACCCAATATTGATCAGCGCTGGCTTGCAGTGCACAGGTTAATATAGAGTCCCCTGATAGGAGCTGGGGTGGAGCCATGCTTTGAGGAGAGATTAATTAAGTGGCCAGTTGAGAGTGGCTGGCTTCTTAATCTGAACACATGAAGAGGTAAGCTGACAGACAAATATTACTGCATAACCATGACAGATGTAATAATGATTACAGTGCTGCTTTTTTTATATTTGTCTAGAGTTCCGCTGAAGTTTATTTAAATTTTTTGTACTATGCAGCACCAAAGATTTAGCTTTCTTTTAATGAAGTGTGCCCCATGTCCAGTTGGCTTCTGCATAGTGTAGCAATATTCTCCCCACTGCCGCTGCGTCCTTCCCACAGTGCTGATCTTCCAGTGCTCTTGGGGTTAACATCAGCTACTGCATGTATGAAAGACTTGCTTCACTCGCCTACTCCTTCTGCCTGCCTTTCAGTCATAGAAATCATAGAATTCTTTCCCAGAAAGAAAAGTTTTTTGTGATTGGAGGAGGCAGGTCCTGACATTCAGAATCTTCCTATCCTCCATTCACAGAACACTTTACATTCTGCAAAAGAATACTACAATTCACTTTGAATGAAGGAGATACAGGCGAGTGGCACAACTCCTTCACACTTGCAGTGGCTGAGGTTTACCCCACAGCGCTAGAAAATACACACTGTGGGGAGGACCTAGTGGCAGTGGAGAAAAGGTTTCTACAGGGCCAAAACTAGTGGGGGGGGGGGGCAGAGGGAAAATGTGCCCCATGCGCCACATTGAGAGGGGAGCTGCCACTAGGGTTACCACCTGTCTGGGTTTTAGCTGGGACCGTCCGGAGATTTGATTTAAATCCCGGCGTATATCTGTGCTGAATCGTGGAGCCCAGTGTCGGAATGAGTTCCAGCACTGAGCTCCAGAATTTGTCCTAACAGGGGTGCATTAGCATGGGCATCTGGCACACCTGCCTCTCATTTCTTGCGGGTTGTCTGGGAACTGCGCATCTCTATGGCAGCTGACATCTCTCCCTGCTGGCTGTATGTTGAACACATTGCAGAGCTGTCTGAAGCCAGCTCCTCCTCAGCTCTGAAATTCTCGTGTACACAGACAAGAGGAGGAGCAGCCATGGAGGAGAAACACTGCTCTGCACAGGCTGCGCTGATCTGAGGTTGGCAGTGAGTTTATAATTCATGGAGACTTACATTGGATGAAGACATGAAATCCCCCCACCCCACCTTCTGGCACAAGTCTTCTCTCGTCTCAAAGCACCCCAGGGCATATCTGTCCCCTACTCCACCTTCTAGCACAAGCTCACTCTGCTTCCAAAGCGTCTCCCAGCACATACAGTTGCAATAAAAAGTATGTGAACCCTTTTTGAATGATATGGATTTCTGCACAAATTGGTCATAAAATGTGATCTGATTATCATCTAAGTCACAACAATAGACGATCACAGTCTGCTTAAACTAATAACACACAAAGAATTAAATGTTACCATGTTTTTATTGAACACACCATGTAAACATTCAAAGTGCAGGTGGAAAAAGTATGTGAACCCTTGGATTTAATAACTGGTTGAACCACCTTTGGCAGCAATAACTTCAACCAAACTTTTCCTGTAGTTGCAGATCAGACGTGCACAACAGTCAGGAGTAATTCTTGACCATTCCTCTTTACAGAACTGTTACATTTCAGCAATATTCTTGGGATGTCTGGTGTGAATCGCTTTCTTGAGGTCATGCCACGGCATCTCGGGTTGAGGTCAGGACTCTGACTGGGCCACTCCAGAAGGCCTATTTTCTTCTGTTTAAGCCATTCTGTTGTTGATTTATTTCTATGGTTTGGGTCGTTGTCCTGTTACAACACCCATGTTCTGTTGAGCTTCAGCTGGTGGACAGATGGCCTTAAATTCTCCTGCAAAATGTCTTGATAAACTTGGGAACTCATTTTTCCTTTGATGATAGCAATCCATCCAGGCCCTGATGCCGCAAAGCAGCCCCAAACCATGATGCCTCCACCACCATACTTTACAGTTGGGATGAGGATTGATGTTGGTGTGCTGTGCCTCTTTTTCTCCACACATAATGTTGTGTGTTTCTTCCAAACAACTCAACTTTGGTTTCATCTGTCCACAGAATATTTTGCCAGTACTGATGTGGAACATCCAGGTGCTCTTGTGCAAACTGTAAATGTGCAGCAATGTTTTTTTTGGACAACAGTGGCTTCCTCTGTGGTATCCTCCCATGAAATCCATTCTTGTTTAGTGTTTTACGTATCATAGATTTGCTAACAGGGATGTTAGCATATGCCAGAGACTTTTGTAAGTCTTTAGCTGACACTCTAGGATTCTTCTTCACCTCACTGAGCAGTCTGCGCTGTGCTCTTGCATTCATCTTTACAGGACGCCCACTCCTAGGGAGAGTAGCAGCAGTGCTGAACTTTCTCTATTTATAGACAATTTGTCTTACCGTGGACTGATGAGCAGCAAGGCTTTTGGAGATACTTTTATAACCCTTTCCAGCTTTATACAAGTCAACAATTCTTAATCGTAAGTCTTCTGAGAGCTCTTTTGTGCGAGTCATCATTCACATCAGGCAATGCTTCTTGTGAAAAGCAAACCCAGAACTGGTGTGTGTTTTTTTATAGGGCAGGGCAGCTGTAACCAACACCTCCAATCTCATCTCATTGATTGGACTCCAGTTGGCTGGCACCTCACTCCAATTAGCTCTTGGAGACCTCATTTGTCTAGGGGTTCACATACTTTTTCCACCTGCACTGTGAATGTTTACATGGTGTGTTCAATAAAAACATGGTAACATTGAATTCTTTGTGTGTTATTAGTTTAAGCAGACTGTGATTGTCTATTGTTTTGACTTAGATGAAGATCAGATCACATTTTATGACCAATTTGTGCAGAAATCCATATAATTCCAACAGGGTTCACATACTTTTTATTGCAACTGTATCTGTCCCCTCCTCCACCCCACCTTCTAGCACAAATTATCTCCCCTCGCAAAGAGCCCCCCCAGCAATATCTAATTTATCAGCCCCTTTTCCTGAATGAACACAATGAGCGATCAGTACCGATCACTCACTCTGTCCATTCATCATGAAGCATAGTCAACTGTGTTTACTATGCTTCAGTTTATGAATGAACAGAAAGCCGCTCAGCACAGGGCACTTTCCATTCATTCACTGTCCAGTGCAGCTGTATCTGCAGAGAAAGAGACTCAAAAGTGATATATCAGGGGTCTGATTAGACCTCCTATACTTCACCAAAGTCCCCCAACAGGGCTGTTAACAAATTGTAAAAATAATAAAACATAAAATTGTAAAAAAAAAATAAAAAAATTAAATAATAACAATAAAAACTATTTATCCACTGTCCTACTGACACCAACCTCTGCTCTCCTAACACTGCCCTCTGCCCTGCTGACACCATCCACTGTTCTACTGACTGACACCATCCATTGCCCTACTGACACCATCCTCAGCCCTACTGACATGTCAACTGTTCCACTGACAAGTCCACTCCCCTACTTACACCAGCCACTACTCTACTGATACTGTCCACTGCCCAACTGACACAACCTCTGCTCTATTGACACCAACCTCCGCCCTACTGACACTAACCTCTGCCCTACTGACACCGTTATCTTCTATATTGGCAATGTCCACACACCGCCCACTGCCCTACTGAACCTGTTCACTGCTCTACTGGCACTGTCCATTTTTAAAGCGGGGTTCCACCCAAATTTTGAACATTATCTCTATGCATTCTCTTCCTTGCCTAGATGCTGACATGCTGTGTAAAAAAATTTAAATCGCCGTAATTACCTTTTTTTTTCTAATCTTCTTAGCACTTCCTGGTTTTCCTCCCATGGGAGTAGGCGTGTTTCTAGCCTCTCCCAGACCTCCCACAGTCCCCTGGGAGCTAGTCTCAGGCTTCCCAGCATGCATTGTGCAACAGCGTCATCACAACATCTCGGTGAATGCTGGGAGCACAGCATTCACCGCATCAGGAAATACATGCTTGTGGGCTTCAAATGTCCACAATGAAGATGGAAACCGCCTGCAGTGAATTTTATAAGTTATTCTTTAAAACGAAATCGGACACAGGCGGACTTATTACACAGAACAAGTGAGTAGATAATCATGAGAAGAAAAGTTTGTGAATGAACTCCAAAAAAAAAAAAAAACGATAGATAGGTGGACCCCCGCTTTAAGGAAGACTAAGTCTATATTTTTACATTGACATTTGTTTTATTACTCTAAGCATATGTTATGGGTACTACAGTGGATTAGGGGGTGTGCTGCTGCTACAAAAGAAGAGAGCCCAAAGTGTTTCTTAAATAATTTACTTCTTCTTTCCAGGCAGAGCTAAATAAACCACATAAACACCTAGGCAAATCCTATTTCTCCAAAGATGTGTGGGGGGGGCAATTTGCCAAAGTTGTGCACCTGCTTGTCACTTCAGAAGTGAGAAAGTAGCTAGTGTCTGATGTAACAGTCTACATCAGTGCAGAGTACAGACTGTGCTAATGGAGCATCTTTTTATGTGCCTATTCGTTATCAGTGTCAATTAAGGAGATGGGGGGGCAAAACTGCCACCTTGTCTAGGGCCCTAGTCTTCTTTAATACATCTCTGCAGCACACTGTTGAGGTATTTTTTTGCTCTCTCTGATCTCTTATCAACACATTCAGTGTCAGCACAAGGATATGCAGTGGACCTGTCCATCCTCCTCTTATGCTGCGTACACATGGGTGGACTTTTCGACCAGACTGGTCCGACAAACTTTTCAGCAGACTTTTGACGGACTTTTGATGGACTTCCGATGGACTTTCTAACGAAGGAACTTGCCTACACACGATCACACCAAAGTCCGACGGATTCGTACATGATGATGTACACCGGACTAAAATAAGGAAGTTGATAGCCATTAGCCAATAGCTACCCTAGCGTCGGTTTTTGTCTGTTGGACTTGCATACGGATGAGCGGATTTCTGGGTCTGGCGGAGTTACGACGTAAAGATTTATCTGTCTCGCGTGTGTATCTCTCTCTTTTCCTCTTTTTCCTTTTTTTTTTTTTTTTTTTTTTTTTTTTTTTTTTTTTTTTTTTTCTTTTTATTTTTTTTTTTTTTTTTTTTTTTTTTTTTTTTTTTTTTTTTTTTTTTCTTTTTTTATTTTTTTTCTTTTTTTTTTTATCTTTTTATTTATTTTTTTTTTTTTTTTATTTTTTTTTTTTTTTTTTTTTATTTTTTTTTTCTTTTATTTTTTTTTTTTTTTTTTTCTTTTTTTTTTTTTTTTTTTTTTTTTTTTTTATTTTTTTTTTTTTTTTTCTTTTTTTTTTTTTTTTTTTTTTTTTTTTTTTTTTTTTTTCTTTTTTTTTTTTTTTTATTTTTTTTTTTTTATTTTTTTTTTTTTTTTTTTTTTTTTTTTTTTTTTTTTTTATTTCTTATTTTTTTTTTTTTTTTTTTTTTTTTTTTTTTCTTTT